>NC_079489.1:27713941-28338941 GCF_020520425.1 Spinacia oleracea
CACTTCTTAATTCTCATAAAGCTCATGTGCTACCAGGGCACTCAATTTTTTTTCCAGATAACTCGTGTGCTCTTCAAGAGTAGAGCTATAGACTAGAATATTATAGAAAAATACTAAGACAAATTAACAAAGGAAAGATTTAAATACCTCATTCACGAGGGATTGAAATATTGTTGGAGCATTTGACAACCCAAATGGCATCACCAAGAACTCGTAATGCCCCTCGTGTGTGCGAAATGCAGCCTTTACTACTCTAACTACTCTAATCTGATGATACCTTGCTTTTAAATCGAGTTTGGAAAAAAAAATTGGCGTCGTGTAACTCATCTAAAAGCTCATCAATTATGGAAATTGAGTACTTGTCCGGAATTGTTTCTCTGTCCAAAGCCCGATAGTCAACGCAAAACTACCACAAACCGTCTTTTTGAGGCGCCGGTGCAAGGGACTGAGAAATTAATCGAGTACAAAACTCATCTTCTTGAGCTTTACCCTTCGTCAGCATGCCCAGGAACCTCTAAGCGAGTTTTCGATAGTAGGATAAATCGACTCACTTTAGCGACTTCGTTCCTTTATGCAAGCACTAAGCCACTAAACTACCTCGAATCAAAAAATGTATTTTCGGATCGCCACTAAGATTTTATCCTAAAGTACTTTTGAGAAACACTATTCTACTAATTGTGGTAGGGGCATGGTCTCGATAGGCCTTCCCAAGGTTTGGCCCTGGCTATATTAGTATAAAAGCTGTAAATTGATAATTTTAACTTTTCTGCAATCTGCACAAATGAGATTTTTACCTTTATTTGCCACCAAGGCTATCACATTTACTACAACAAAACTAAAAAGAAAATTAAAATTAAAGATGCCCAACAAAAAGGAGATATGACTAGTGACACAAAAAGCACAGAAGAAGAAGTTGATGGATTCAAGAACCAACATTGAGAAATTATTTCAATAATCAAAGCAAAACTCCCTTTCTAAAGAAAGACCGAGACATACACCAGTTCAAACAAACTTCCTGCCTAAGCTAAAGCAAAGAAATAATCTATTAGTTCACGAGGCCAATGTCAGTTTATAAATTAGTGAGTTAAAATCAAACAGAATTTAAACGAAAATCAAAGTGGAATGTTCCAAAATTGAGAATTTACTATGATAATTAACAAAACAACAAGTCACGTCTAGGTTAAATTGATTTGCCAGTTACAATTCCCATGATTTTGACCCAAATTGAAGTGTTAAAATGTCCATACTCCATACCCCTACTGAAGTGTCAAGGATTCTACCAGGGTAGTTGAGGCGAAATTACAAGTCCAGCTGATATAAGAAATGATAACAAAAGAATTGAAAAGCCAGGAATCCCTACTGACCCCTAACTCTATTACTTTCCTTTTAGTTATGCCCTTGACAGCTGGAAACTTTTTTGTAATGTAACCTCAGAAAATAAAGGCAGCTAAAAACTACAAGTTCTTGTTAAGTTATAAGCTGAAGGGTAATTTCCTGTCTATAACATAAAATTCCAACCCCAGAACATTGAATATAGGAGCCATCAACAAGACATATCAAGCATTGTCATCTACTTTTATGTATGTCAAAGCCTCAACAAAACAAGATAAACCACAAAACATAAACATACTTAATTTCCAATAGAATTACAACTTACTATTAGATATCATCATATCAGGATTATCAACCTATCCATCAGAAATCAGAATGGGTTTCCCGTTTCCATATAGGAGTTGTCATTATTACATGATAGAAGACCCTGGAAACGCAAAAGAAATGGGAACCCTAGGCAAATCTTTAAGTAATTAATCGTAGATTCAACGTTTTCCAAATATGACTTCATAACCACGGAACCGCCAGCAAAGCTCGTCCATTATAGGGACACAATTCCGATTAGTAATTACATATATAACTTAAAAGAACAACTGACAATTTCTAAAAGCTGAAAATATCAGTGCAATGTAGACACACAATGACGGAACCAGGATTTTTATTCCTAAGTCCTAACTGGATGAACGGTAAACATTTTTAAAATAAAATGCACATAAACTAAGGTGTATCATCTACGAAGCACGGAAACGCCAAAAAATCACGACTTACCGGAAACCGGGAAACGCGTTTCGGAACGCGCGAAACCGTTTCAGAAAAATGGAGACGTGTTTGAAACTGAATTCATCCCGGAAACGAATGGGAAACGAGATTTCAATCTAATATTCACGTTTCCCAAGCAAACTTGCTGACTGTATCAAAGTTTTTCCGCCAGAAAACTGAAATTAGGTTGAAGAAGATCTCAGTTACTCTGTAAATCACACTTGCATAGCCTATATTCGAAACTGTGCTACAAATTTGGGCCTGGCCCAAGTAGACAAATGAAAATTAAATCATTGAGGGTGTATTTGGTTCAGCATATTTTGGAATAAGGTATGGGATTGAAATCATCCAACCCCATACTTGATGTTTGTTTGGTTAACTATTTTTATAAAACTAGGATTAGGGTGAAAATTGGGCAATTTTACAGAAAATGCAAACCTTGCTTCCCCTGTAAAAGTGATGATTGATGCTTTAATTTCCCTCTCTTAGCAACTTGAGCTTGAAACTGAACAATAGATTAAAAAAAACCCCAAAAAATTAAAATTCTGCAATCCTACCAAAATCAGTTATTTTTAAAAATCGAACTCAAATTAAATTTTAAACAAGAAAATTTCCCATTTCCTTCGCATTTCAATTTTCTGGAAAAGAAAAATCAACACAATCTAAGCTCAAATTGAACGAAAAGAAGAAAATTTAACAAATTAAAGGTACCTGATCGAATCATATTTACGGAAATTGCGAGAAGCTTTCGAATAAAAGTACAGATTATACAGATGAGAGGAGAGAGGAAAAGAGTGTCAAAGGGAATTCCAAGGCGAGGTCTGAGGAGTGAGGACTGACGACGGTGTTTTTTCTTTTCTTTTTTGTTTAGGGAGAAAAAATAATAGGGAATTAACCGTATAAACGGCTTTTATTTCTATTTCTCTGATGTATTGGTATTGTAAGCACGCATGAGTCAAAATCTTCTACTCCCTCCTACGTTTGGTATTTTTCACGCGTTTTAACGATTAATTAATTTGCATCGAGATTCTCAAATTTTTTATTTAAACAAGATAAATTACGTTTATTTATAATGTTTTCACTTTTATCAAAATTCTGATATAGGGAAATGAGAAAAATTTAATGTCCCAATGGAAAAGTGTGAAAAATTTAATGTCTCAATGAATTTAATTGGTTAAAATAATTATTAGACACAAATTTTGATAGAATAATAAGTCATTTATATGATAATATAAAAGGAAATGTAAAGAACATTTTGAAATACCCAAAAAGGAAAACGTAAAAAACAAAAAGAGACGGAGGGAGTATCTTGCAATTTGTGTATCATTTCAATTTATCTGTGTGCCAGTTTATTTTATTGGTTGATATTCATAATTAGTCAATTATTTTTATTTTTATATCTAAAATCTCTATTCTATAAGGGAAGAGCTGAGGGTGTTTACGTAAACACAATATAGAGTATCAGTGCCGGAGCTATAACGTAACACCCTGATAATTCCTTATATTTATAACTAGATTTGAAGCCCGTACGATGCACGGGTTAAATTCTTTTTGTTATGAGATTTTTTTTTTTGAACTCTAAGCGATAGTTAGAACAGTGATTGTTTTTATAATCAGTGAGCATGACAGTTTTAATACTTCGTAGGTCTTTGTTTATCTATTAAAAATTTTAAAATTTATCTCTTATTATCTTCTACCGGTCTTGATTTATCTATTATCTTTTACTGTTCTTTATTTATCTATTTTTAGTTTTTTGTTACTATCTTTTACTGAGTTTTATTTACGTTTATCTGTTATTATCTTTTACCGGTTTTATTTATCTATTTTTAATTTTCTCTTATTATCTTTTATCGAATTTTATTTATCTATTTTTATTTTTTAATAAATCTAAAATAATATTATTGATTGATGACATGGAAATCCTACGTGGCGCTCCGAATGCTCTCCATAAAACTCCCATTTATATATATACTAGATTATAGCCCGTGCGATGCACGGTTTCTATTAATTTGTTGCGTTAAAATAAAACTCCTATATATATCAACTGCTATATTTTATATATTATATTAGATTGGTTTTATTTTTTATTTTGGATTGAATTTCATTTTAGATTTATTTTTTTAATTATTATAGACTTATAGTGTTTGATTTTGGATGAAATTGAATATAAAAATATTAATAATTAATTAATAAAAATATCTACATGGCACCTGAGAAACCATTAGATTCTCTACGTGGCGCTCTAATATTGGATTAATGTTTGATTTTGGATTGAATTTTATTTTAGATTAGTGTTTGATTTTGGATGAATTTTATTTTAGATTTATTTTTTAATTATTAGAGCGTTTGATTTTGGATGGAAATGTATATATTAGTACTTAATTAATTAATTTAAATATCTACGTGGCACCTAATTAATTATCTACGTGGCATTCGATTTTTTTAATTCAAAAATAAATTAGAAATCTTATTTTTCATTGGCCGAAACCATTAGTAATCATTGGTGTCGCTCTAATATTTCAACAAATATGTCTCCTTTATATATATATATATATATATATATATATATATATATATATATATATATATATATATATATATAAGGGAGGGATCCGGTGAGAAGTATACTTAAGGTGAGAAGCGTGAGAAGCAATATCAGCCTTTGAATTAAACAGATCCTACGGCTTTCATTAATACATGCGATTTAACTAATATCCGCGGCCGGCAACTAGATAAAAGAGTGGGTCTGCAAAAACTAAATAACGAGTCCAGGTAAGACTTCCCACGGGAGGCCTAAATCAACATTTCTCATTCTTCTACCATCTTCTTCCTTCCTCTATTCCAAACAGCACCAAAATAAAATCATCAAAACATACTCGTTTGAGTCCTCTTTTCTCCAACCTCCATACCTCCCCTCTCTTTCTGTCTCCTCCTTGTTCACCCTCTTCATCTTCATCATAAAAAATGCAAATACACACGCAAATACCATCGAAATATATCTCAATTGCATGAAAGATACATCAGTACGAATTGGAGGTACATCAACTCTATATTGTAGATACATCAACTCTGAACTACGGATACATTGATGTTACCCTACAAATACATCCCAACTCAACTGCAATTATCACTCAATCACATAACTAATTTTGCAATTCCGTTAACACTAGAGCTATAGATACATTAATTGATAAAACAAGTACATCAATTTTTAATTATATTTGCAATAGAAATATCCCAAGGTTCAATTTTAAAGACATCGACGAGATAGGAGGAGAGAGAAATGATCTATCAAAAGGTCTAACTTTTGTTAGTTTTCCTATTTTTCTGTAACTTTTATATTATAAAAATAAAAAGTTGATAGATAAACATTTTAAAGGGTTAAATGATTAATTTATACATTATTAGGGATTTGGAAGAAATAATTTTGATTCAAATGAAAAAATTTATCATTAAAAAATAGATAACTTTTACCCATATAAATGTAACTTTTAATCATTTTGAGTCAACTTTTATTTCGGTGTACAATATTTATTGTACACCCATTATAAATAAGAATTTGTGATGAACTATTGCTTATTTTGCAATTGAAATATCTGAAGGTTCGATTCTAATTATATTTCGTAAGGTTCAAAAAGCTGGGAGGAGAAAGAAATGGCTCTGTTTTTACCCGGCATAGGAAAAAGACGGGTCCATTTAATTTGGGATGGTTATGTACAAATAAATCGGCTTTTCCGGCTCCCGCGCTTACAAAAACGAACAACACCACTATGCAGAATTCAATCATCAGCTTAACTATATTTTTCTCCATTTTCTCTCCTGCTCAAGCATTCATCCATGGCTTCCATTTAGAGGAAGTATCTACTGTACACTATTGATGTATCTGTAATGACTTCTTAATGTATCTCTAATGGCAACTGAATGTATCTTTAAAGGATACTTAGTGTATCTCTACTTTCTAGGTATATTGAATAGGGGAGAAAAAGAAATAACTAATAACAATGGAAAGATCATACCTCAACTCAAAACTTTTTGTTTAAATTATAATCATAAGAAATCAATAAACCATCCATTATTTGCTGCAACGAAACTTCATCCTCTTTTTTGTTATTTTAGGCGCTATTCTATGCTCCACCATATTGCTGCCATTAAAGTAGCAGCACCACAAAGCTCACATGAAACAGAGGGGGAAGGAGTCAAAGAGAGGAGAGAAAAAAGTGATGCTATTTGGATTAATTCACATTTACAGTACATGACCACGTGGGTGACATCATTATTTGTGTGCAGGGAATTGATGTTCCTAAATTTACTAGCACCGCAAATCCGCAATGACACGATATATTATCATCCGTTAGATTTAGCGATCCAAAGGTCAAAAATACTTCTCACCCTTCTCACCTAACTTGTACTTTTCACGTGAGCCTAAACATATATATATATATATATATATATATATATATATATATATATATATATATATATATATATATATATATATTTGGGGACCCACCTTCAAAATCCCTATGGTATCGAGTTCTCGTACTCAAGGGGAGGTGGGTATATGGAATTATATTAACTGAAAATAAAATCGACAGTGCAAACTCGATCAAACAAACACCATAACCGCCTAACTAATGTTACTCCACCACCGTCGCCGCCCAAGCTACCCAAAAAATCAATATCATAAAAATTATACTACAAAGTTACTACCCTGTCGATTCGCCATCAAATCACCAATGCTACCTAACGCCACCATACACCCCCGTAAGAACCCAAAATGACGAATAAGAATCCCGAAAAATAATTTAACTAAATATATCTTTGAATAAAATACCTAGATATATTGTTAATTGTCGAAATTATGGACATTGAAGTCTAGATTTGTAGGTTCAATTGTAAAAAAATAACCACCAAAAATCAAATTTCGTCTAGTGACAGAAGAATGTGATTGTTAGAGTTGAAGCAAAGCGAGCGATTGTGGTGGTGGAGATGGTGCCATATATCAAAATACTAGATTAGATCCCGTGCACGCACGGATTTTGATAAAATAATTTCACAAAATATTTAAATGAATATCCCCAAATTACTGCATAGTTATAACATACTTCGTATTTAACATACTCGTTTAAGTTTATTCATCTAATATGCATATTTAAAATGCTAATGTGTTAATTTGACTAAAATATTGAGTGATATATTTTCCATTATTAATATAGTGATTTGACTAAAATGTTACCAATTTAGAATAATTATTATTACGTCGTATCTATTATTGCCATAATTTATAAATTAATTTTATTTCCATACATAAATAGTTTATAAAAAAAGGTAGAGAATAAAAATAAAATAAAACAGATACACTTTTTTTGGGAAAGTGATTTTGGCGGGAAAAAATCGCACCAGGAATTGACACGTGTCATTCCTGGTGTCTCTTTTAGTATATAGTAATAGATAATGTCTGCCTTTTTATATTTGATTGAATTTTAGTTTTTTTTCCTTACATCTTTAAATAGAAGGAGGAGGGGAAGGTGTAAAAAAAAATGAGAATAAGGAGTAGGAGAGTATATTATCGGTAGGATTAAATTCTAAATTTATTTTACCAAACAGGTGGAATAAGTTATGATTTTCTATGTATCGTTGATTATAAACCCATGAGTTTAATACTCAAACATATACCTTATACCAGTGGTCGAACCAAACGGGGTCTAACTGAATAGTCAACAAAATATGGATATGACTATATGCATTAAAAATATCATAAATGCCACTAATTAGAACATTGTACACAAAACTTTAACTTTAAATTTGTGTTTGTGTTTACAAAGAATCTGTTTATTATCACTGTCAGTTAAAGTGTAGAAAAGAAACAATATGCTCTCAAGGGAAACCCCCGCAGGAACACCAAAATCACCCCAAGAAAAAGATCTGATTCATCGCTCAAACAAAAAACATAAACGCAAAATTACCCACCTAATCTTTGATAGAAACATCAACCGAGATGAAAATATGGAGGAGGCAGAAAATCAACCTACAAATCACAATCTAGGGGACCAACAAGGTAATGGTAATACCACTACGGATACCCAATCTCACCAGCTATCATTCAGAGACATGGTACGAGGCCCACAACAACCCCATGGTGAGTCTCAAATAGCATACCCAGATGAGGATGATGATGTATCTGATGATGATGTTGGACTAGAGGATTACATACATGATGAGCGCTGCCCGGTTATACTGTTATCAAAAGAGGAAAAGCGTATGCGCCGCCCATGGAAAAACTCCCTAATCATCAAGATGTTTGATGGCAAATTAGGTTATATGGGATTTATGAGGAGACTTAAAAAGAAATGGAGCATTAAGGGAGAGCTTTCCCTAACTGACATAGGGTGCAGATATTTTATTGCAAGGTTCACTAGTGAAGCAGATTACAACTTTGCAGGCCCGGCTAAGGCCTTGTGCATCCTGGTCCTCAGCACAGGGCCCCCGGAATTTAAAGGGCCCAATTTTTTTGAGCCCAATTATTTTTACTTCAAAAAATAACGCTGTTTCTTCGGTTCTTTCCCATCAACCCTTGAACCCTGCAACAGTCAATTTCAAAATTAACGCCCAATAACTCACCCCAGATTCTTCTCCCTAATTACTTCATTCCTTGTTTCTCGCATCTTTTCAATTCCAATGATCTCCAACCCTCTGTATTCCAATAACTCTAATTTCCATTATAAATCTCACCTTTTCTCTCAATCATTCACTTAACAATGGGGTAAACGTTCTCATTCCTTGAGTTGATGTTAATGGAAGATTTAATTTAGATTTCTTCTCATTTTTGTTGAATTTATTTGTATTTGTAAATCCAACTGCTGCCCCAAATATATGTTTTTACCCATATCTACCTTTTCATCAAAAATCAAATAATTCAATTTTAGTTTTTTTAAACCAAATCACCAGATTCATATTCCCACCCATCAAATTCCATTCCCCGATTTGGATGCAACAAAGTGGGACTTTGGTGGAGCACTCACAAAACTCCCAGAAGAACTACCAAATTTGTGTGTTTTTTTTAATTTTAATTATCTATTTTTTAAAAGTAATTACGGAGTATCTAATTTAATCAAGTTAAAATCTTTACTTCTCGTTAAAATAAAATAAAAAATATATTTTGATTATTATTTTTATTTGTATGGCTATTGATTTTTGTATTTTATTTTCAGTTTTTAAGTTTAAAAATTGAAGTTAGAAAGTACGAGTATTACGAATAAGTTTTCCAATTTTATCGTAGTTCGATACAAGAAACTTTTGGGCCCCATTTTAAATATTAGAAAATTTTAGAACAGGGCCTCCGAAATGTTTAAGACGACCCTGCAACTTTGTAATCACGCAGGGCCCATGGATGTTATGTTAGGTTATGATACATATGACATTTACATAGATCATGCGGAAACAACCATTAACCCAGGAAACATATTATTTACACATAATCATATAGCATAATTAGATGCATACTCTTTGTTGCGTGCCTTCCCTAGCTGCGCCCGAACCGAACAAGAACAAGTCTTTTAGGACTCCAAGTGTCGTCCCTCCGTAGAAAGTCCACAGCACGTCCGGATCCGCCTTAAGATTGACCAACTAGAATCGCCCTTAAGGTACTCAGAAAATTCGGCACTTTTGGGGCAAGATGGGTGTTTGAATTTTCTCTCAAAAACCTCACTTTTGAATACTTTGAAACTTATGTATAAATTATGACCCCTAGGCCTTTATTTATAGAGTTATGGAAAAGGAATCGTAATCCTAGTAGGATGCGAATTAATTGGAATTAGAATTCTACATGAATTCTACTTAATCAATTTATCCAATAGGAATAGACATTTAATCATACACTGACTCTTGCAGATTCAGGAATCTCGCATGAGCTCAAACTCACACACACACGGCAGCCACAAGGGCTGCCCACGCATGCGAGCAGCAGCCCACGCAGCGCGGCCCACGCATGCGCGGCCTTGTGCGCGCTGGGCTGTGGCGTGCGTGCTTGCTGGGCGATGGCCTGGCTTCGTGCTGGGCCTTCGTCCGGCAGGCCTCGTCCGATGCTAATTCGTACGATACGCTTCCGATTAAATTTCCATTTCCGGAATCTATTTCCGATACGAACAATATTTAATATTTCCGATTCCGGAATTAATTTCCGTTTCGAACAAATATTTAATATTTCCGTTTTCGGAATTATATTCCGATTCTGGCAATATTTCCGATTCTGACAATATTTCCGTTTCCGGCAATATTTCCGATTCTGGTAATATTTCCATTTCCAATAATATTTTCCGATACGTACCATGTTTCCGTTTCCGGCAACATCTACGACTTGGATAATATTCATATTTCCGATACGATCCATATTTCCGTTTCCGGCAATATCATCGTTTCCGGAGTATTCATTTCTTGCCTGTGACGATCTTAGCTCCCACTGAAACCAAGATCCGTCGGTTCCGAATATTCATAGATGGAGTATTTAATGCCATTAAATACTTGATCCGTTTACGTACTATTTGTGTGACCCTACGGGTTCAGTCAAGAGTAAGCTGTGGATTAATATCATTAATTCCACTTGAACTGAAGCGGCCTCTAGCTAGGCATTCAGCTCACTTGATCTCACTGAATTATTAACTTGTTAATTAATACTGAACCGCATTTATTAGACTTAACATAGAATGCATACTTGGACCAAGGGCATTATTTCCTTCAGTCTCCCACTTGTCCTTAGGGACAAGTGTGCATTTCCTAATTCCTTTGTCGCTCGATGCTTGCTCTTGAACATAAGGTAAGAGTTGTCATCCTTATTATGTCCAGAGGTGTTCCTCGGTTTCAGAGTTCAACTGATCAAATAAACAGATAATCATAGCCTATGATTCATCCGAGCACGGCCATGCATTTCACAGTTTCTAGCTCTCCGAGTGGCCTTGTACAACTTTTAAGCATCTCATCCCGATTTATGGGAGGACAATCCCAATCTTGCGATCTTGAGATTAGACTTCGTTTGATAGGTGATTACCTGAGCGTTGCCTTTATAGCCTCCTTTTACGGTGCGACGGTTGGTCAACGTCAAAGCAACCAGTTCTCAAACAAGTAATCTCAAATCACTCAGGTATTGAGGATTTAGTGTCTAATAATTTAATGAAATTTACTTATGACAGACTTTCATCTCTTACAGTAAAGTTTCATAGGTCTTGTCCGATACTAGTCTTCCCAAAGTAAGTATCTATGCAAATGATTATGACATTGCCATGTCCACATAGTTCAAGAAACAGAACTACTAGTCATCTTGCATTCTAATCGTCTAACGTTTTCTATGCGTCCAATTTTATAGAAAACTCCGACTAGGGACCATTTTCAACCTTTGACATTCAAGTTCACTTGATAGACATTTCTTAGTCACAGGACTGGTCCTGACAGTCTATCTTGAATATATCGTCAAGTTGAAGGGACTCATCATTTAATAAACCACAAATTAAATGGAAAAATGAATTCCTTTCATTTATTGTGAATGATTAACCAATAATGTTTTACAAAGATTTAAACTCTAAAACTTTAAAACATTAAACAGAGACATCAAAGCCATTCTCCAATATGCTTGATTCCCATAGCTGCAGTGTGCGAGTTGTGCTTCGCTTGCGGCAGAGGTTTAGTTAATGGATCTGATATGTTGTCATCAGTTCCAATTTTGCTTATCTCGACTTCTTTTCTTTCAACGAACTCTCGTAGAAGGTGAAATCTACGAAGTACATGCTTGACTCTCTGGTGGTGTCTAGGCTCTTTTGCCTGTGCAATAGCTCCGTTATTATCACAATACAGGGCTATTGGTCCTTTAATGGAGGGGACTACACCAAGTTCTCCTATGAACTTCCTTAGCCATATAGCTTCCTTTGCTGCTTCATGTGCAGCAATGTACTCCGCTTCAGTTGTAGAATCCGCAATGGTGCTTTGCTTAGCACTTTTCCAGCTTACTGCTCCTCCGTTGAGGCAGAAGACAAACCCAGACTGTGATCTGAAATCATCTTTGTCGGTTTGGAAACTTGCGTCCGTATAGCCTTTAACAATTAATTCATCATCTCCACCATAGACCAGGAAGTCATCTTTGTGCCTTTTCAGGTACTTCAGAATGTTCTTGGCAGCAGTCCAATGCGCCTCTCCTGGGTCTGACTGGTATCTGCTCGTAGCACTGAGTGCGTACGCGACATCCGGGCGTGTACATATCATAGCATACATTATTGAACCAATCAATGATGCATATGGAATCCCATTCATTCGTCTACGCTCATCAAGTGTTTTTGGGCACTGAGTCTTGCTTAGAGTCATTCCATGAGACATGGGTAGGTAGCCTCGCTTGGAGTCCGCCATCTTGAACCTATCAAGCACCTTATTGATATAAGTGCTTTGACTAAGTCCAATCATCTTTTTAGATCTATCTCTGTAAATCTTGATGCCCAATATGTACTGTGCTTCTCCTAGATCCTTCATCGAAAAACATTTCCCAAGCCAAATCTTGACAGAGTTCAACATAGGAATGTCATTTCCGATAAGCAATATGTCGTCGACATATAATACTAGGAAAGCAATTTTGCTCCCACTGACCTTCTTGTATACACAAGATTCGTCCGCGTTCTTGATGAAACCAAAGTCACTGACTGCTTCATCAAAACGTATATTCCAGCTCCTGGATGCCTGCTTCAATCCGTAGATTGACTTCTTTAGCTTGCATACCTTTTTAGCATTCTTTGGATCCTCAAAACCTTCAGGCTGTGTCATAAACACAGTTTCTGTTAAAACGCCGTTTAAGAAAGCAGTTTTGACATCCATCTGCCATATTTCGTAATCGTAATATGCAGCGATTGCTAACATTATTCGAATAGACTTTAGCATTGCAACTGGTGAAAAGGTTTCATCGTAATCCACACCGTGGACTTGCCTGTAACCTTTCGCAACCAATCTAGCTTTGAAAACTTCAAGTTTCCCATCCTTGTCCTTTTTCAGTTTGAAAACCCATTTGCTTCCAATGGCTTGGTTGCCATCTGGCAAATCGACCAAATCCCATACTTGGTTTTCAGACATGGAGTCTAATTCAGATTGCATGGCTTCTTGCCATTGCTTGGAGCTAGGGCTCGTCATAGCTTGCTTGTAAGTCGCAGGTTCATCACTTTCAAGTAATAGAACGTCATAGCTCTCGTTCGTCAAAATACCTAAGTACCTTTCCGGTTGAGATCTATATCTTTGCGATCTACGCGGGGTAACATTTCTAGATTGACCATGATTCTCACCAGATTCTTCTAAAGATCTCTGAGTTTCATCTTGAATGTCATCTTGAGCATTCTCTAGAGTTTGTTGTTCGACTCGAATTTCTTCGAGGTCTACTTTTCTCCCACTTGTCATTTTGGAAATGTGATCTTTCTCCAAAAAGACACCATCTCGAGCAACAAACACTTTGTTCTCAGATGTATTGTAGAAGTAATACCCCTTTGTTTCCTTTGGATAGCCCACAAGGATACATTTGTCAGATTTTGGATGAAGTTTGTCTGAAATTAATCGTTTGACGTATACTTCACATCCCCAAATCTTAAGAAAAGACACATTTGGAGGCTTTCCAAACCATAGTTCGTATGGAGTCTTTTTGACAGCTTTAGACGGAGCTCTATTTATAGTGAGTGCAGCTGTATTTAGTGCATGTCCCCAAAATTCTAATGGAAGTTCGGCCTGACCCATCATTGACCTGACCATGTCTAGCAAGGTTCTGTTCCTCCGTTCTGACACACCGTTCCATTGTGGTGTTCCAGGAGGAGTCAATTCTGATAGAATTCCACATTCTTTCAGATGGTCATCAAATTCATAGCTCAGATATTCACCGCCTCTATCAGACCGCAGTGCCTTGATCTTCTTGCCTAATTGATTCTCTACTTCACTCTGAAATTCCTTGAATTTGTCAAAGGATTCAGACTTATGCTTCATTAGGTAGACATAACCATACCTACTGAAGTCATCAGTGAAAGTGATAAAGTAGCTGAAACCACCTCTAGCATTTGTACTCATTGGTCCACATACATCTGTATGGATTAAACCCAATAGTTCATTTGCTCTTTCTCCAACTTTAGAGAAAGGTTGCTTTGTCATTTTGCCAAGTAAACATGATTCGCATTTACCATAATCCTCTAAGTCAAATGGTTCTAGAATTCCTTCCCTTTGAAGTCTTTCTAAGCGTTTCAAGTTTATATGGCCTAATCGACAATGCCACAGATAGGTGAGATCTGAATCATCCTTTTTGGCCTTTTTGGTATTTATGTTATATACTTGTTTGTCGTGATCTAATAAATAAAGTCCATTGACTAATCTAGCAGATCCATAAAACATCTCTTTAAAATAAAACGAACAACTATTGCCTTTTATTATAAAGGAAAATCCCTTAGCATCTAAGCAAGAAACTGAAATGATGTTTTTAGTAAGACTTGGAACATGGAAACATTCTTCCAGTTCCAAAACTAGCCCGGAGGGCAACGACAAATAGTAAGTTCCTACGGCTAATGCAGCAATCCGTGCTCCATTTCCCACTCGTAGGTCGACTTCTCCCTTGCTTAACTTTCTACTTCTTCTTAGTCCCTGTGGATTGGAACATAAGTGTGAGCCACAACCTGTATCTAATACCCAAGAAGTTGAATTAGCAAGTATACAGTCTATAACGAAAATACCTGAAGATGGAACGACTGTTCCGTTCTTCTGATCTTCCTTTAGCTTCAAGCAATCTCTCTTCCAATGCCCCTTCTTCTTGCAGTAGAAGCATTCGGATTCAGAAGTGGGTTGACTGACCTTCCTCTTTGCAGATTTGGCGCCAGTTTGCTTAGTTGGGCTGGCCTTGTTGCCACCTTTCTTAGCATTCCTCTTCTTTCCAGATTTCTTGAACTTGCCCCCACGCACCATAAGCACATCTTGCTTATCACTTTTGAGCGTCTTTTCAGCGGTCTTCAGCATACCGTGAAGCTCAGTGAGCGTTTTGTCCAGACTATTCATACTGTAGTTCAGTTTGAACTGATCATACCCGCTATGAAGAGAATGGAGGATGGTGTCTATAGCCATTTCCTGAGAAAATTGCTGATCCAGCCGACTCATATTCTCAATGAGTCCAATCATTTTGAGAACATGTGGACTTACGGGCTCGCCTTTCTTAAGCTTGGTCTCAAGAATTTGCCTATGAGTCTCGAATCTTTCGACTCGAGCCAGATCTTGGAACATGTTCTTCAACTCACTGATGATTGTGAAAGCATCTGAGTTGATGAACGTTTTCTGCAGATCCGCACTCATGGTGGCGAGCATTAGACATTTCACATCCTTGTTGGCATCAATCCAACGATTGAGGGCTGCCTGAGTGATCCCGTCGCCTGGAGCTTCGGGCATCGCCTCATCTAGGACATACTCCTTTTCTTCCTGCATAAGAACTATTTGCAAGTTCCTTTGCCAGTCAAGGAAGTTTTTCCCGTTCAACTTCTCCTTTTCGAGAATTGATCGAATGTTGAATGAATTGTTGTTTGCCATATTAAAAACTACAATTGAAAAGAATAAACAAATAAATAACCATTCACAGTTTCTCTTAATAAACTTAAATTCTAGCATTCATGCATAATTCAATGTTTATTAAGCATTTTATTCAAGTTATGTGTTCCGGCAGGTGTGAATAAAATGATTCCAAGATCCTAAAATCATTGAAGAACTAAGCACAGTTTGTCGACTTAATCCTAGAACATCTTAGGTAAGCAAAAGCCTTTTGCTAATAGTCTAGAAACTATTCTTGGTTGATAGGTACGTCTAAGAACTTATTAGGTAAACCTATCGAATTTGCCACGACATAAAAGGACTCCTTACTTATATCGTTGAGTTTCACCAAAACTAACATGTACTCACAATTATTTGTGTACCTTGCCCCTTTAGGACCAATAAGTAACACCTCGCTGAGCGAAAACTATTACTAGATTGATGTAAAGGATATCCAAGCAAGTGTATATTTTGGCATGGCACCTTTTAACTCAATTTTTAAGTTTGGAACTTAAGGCTCTTACTATGTTGGTTAGATTTTAAGTGAACTAAAATCCTTAATCATGCAACATAATCAAGCTTTTGATCTCATGCATTTTAAGACATATTTAAAGCAATAAATAACTTAAAACATGCATAAGATATTTGTGATCTAGTATGGCCCGACTTCATCTTGAAGCTTTGACTTCAAAGTCCGTCTTGAAAATCTCCGTGGGAGGCACCATTTTCTTCAAATAGGATAAGTTATAACTAATTACAACTATTTGATGGTACGCAGACCATATTTGAATTGAAAAACAATTTTGGTACTTTAGACCAATTACATTCAAATTAA
Source organism: Spinacia oleracea (assembly GCF_020520425.1). Taxonomy (NCBI): domain Eukaryota; kingdom Viridiplantae; phylum Streptophyta; class Magnoliopsida; order Caryophyllales; family Amaranthaceae; genus Spinacia; species Spinacia oleracea. Next base: position 27,730,431 of record NC_079489.1, read on the forward strand.
TGGTACGCAGACCATATTTTCTATCCTATTTGGGCCATACTAGTCACTTCATAACCTGCAAAACAGTACATATACAATATATACCATTCACCCATTCATTATCATGAATGGCCCACATAGCTGGTTAGTTAAACACATTATGCATCACGTAAACATTTGCAGCAATTAATCAAGGGCACCAATAATCTACCAATTATTCAGTCCTTATTAATTCTAATCGAGTTGTTTTAACCTTAAGGATTTGTAGACCTAATCAAGAGTTTATGACTAAAAAGTGCTCCCACTCAAACCAATAAATTCATATGCTTTACTAATTTTAAACATAAAATTGTATTTCTAGTCTAACCGGAAACATACAAATTTAATTAAAATTTAAAGCTCATATAAATTTATAATTGAATCCAAAATTTAATTTAATTTCAGTCGCATTTAAATTAATTCATGATTTTAATTTTAGTAAAATAATTAGAATAAATTCCATTTATTATAATTATAATATTCAAAATTAAAATCCAAGAAATTAATTCAAATTATTAATTTTAAAATCAATTAAAATTACGTGAACTGAAATTTTCAAATTAAACATTCAAAAACGATCTAATCGAAACGCAAACACCCTACGCGTTGCACGCCCATGGGCCGTACGCACACAGCCATTGCTGGCCATGTGCGCGCAGCCCATGCGCTCGTCGCATAGCTGCTGCTGTCCTATCCGCAAGCCTCCGCACAGCGCCCCATCGCACGCGAGCTATCGCTCGCAGTGCGCGCGCGAGATCGCTCGCTGGGCGCGCTGGTTCGCTCGCTGGCGCGCGAGATCGCTCGCTGGCGCGCGAGATCGCTCGCTGGTGCGCGCGAGCCATCGCTCGCTGGCGCGCGAGATCGCTCGCTGCGCGCGCGCGAGCCATCGCTCGCTGGTGCGCGACATCGCTCGCTGGGCGGGCGACGTCGCGCGCTGTGCGCGCGAGTGATGCTGTGCGCAGCGCTCGTGGCACGCGAGCTTGCGCTCGCTGCGCACGAGGCTGCGCGCTGTTGTGCGAGGCAGCGCGCGCTGTGGCGCAGCTCGCTTGCTGCCCACACGCGACTGCCTTGGCTCGCCCCTCGCCCATGCCCATCCGTTCATTGCTCGTGGCACACGACACAAGGCAGGGCTGCTGCCTTGTGCTCGTGCACTACGCCCTTGCTCATTGCATTCGTGCCGCACGGGCGACGAGCTCCCTTGCTCGTCGTCGCATGCCCGCATTATACAACACCCCTTAAGGGTAACACGAAGCGTCCATTGCTTCGTGCGTGCAAGTTATTTGAACGAATCGCATAAAAATTTAAAATTTATATTTAAAATTAATGACAAATTAATAAATAATATTAATTTCATAATTTTAGGGCGAAAAATCGAAAATTTATTATCCAATTGATTTCCGATTGATATGGATTCAAGTCTAGGTCATAAAAATTTAAAATTTATCGTAAATTTACAATTTTTATGGTGGTTTTTAATCATAGGTTTCTAATTAAATTACAATTAATTATGAAAATCAAATTAATTCTAAATTATTCTAATTTTCAACAAATTAATCATAATTACAAATTAGATTGCATAATTAACAAGACTAGGCATTCAAACTTGTTAAACATATGCAGTAGGTCAATCAAAAATTCAAGATTTATCAACAAGAATCGCAAATATTTAATTTAACATCTTAAATTTACGAAATTTTGCATCCGAAAAACTAAAACCTTCGAAAAGTCATAGTTAGGCTTCGAATTTGAGAATTCTGGGTTCGGCAGAAAAATACTATTTTTGTCAAAATTTTAGAATGCCTTTTACATGCGGAATTGACACAAAAATCACTCAATTCGGATGAGTAATGAAGAAACTGCCGAAAAACTGCGTACATATAATTAAATAAACGCAATTTGCAATTAATTAACAATTACGAAAATTAATCACCCCTTTTAATTCTTGCAAATTTGTAATATTTAACCATGTTCATGCAATTTAGATTATGAAAATAATAAGGGGCTCGTGATACCACTGTTAGGTTATGATACATATGACATTTACATAGATCATGCGGAAACAACCATTAACCCAGGAAACATATTATTTACACATAATCATATAGCATAATTAGATGCATACTCTTTGTTGCGTGCCTTCCCTAGCTGCGCCCGAACCGAACAAGAACAAGTCTTTTAGGACTCCAAGTGTCGTCCCTCCGTAGAAAGTCCACAGCACGTCCGGATCCGCCTTAAGATTGACCAACTAGAATCGCCCTTAAGGTACTCAGAAAATTCGGCACTTTTGGGGCAAGATGGGTGTTTGAATTTTCTCTCAAAAACCTCACTTTTGAATACTTTGAAACTTATGTATAAATTATGACCCCTAGGCCTTTATTTATAGAGTTATGGAAAAGGAATCGTAATCCTAGTAGGATGCGAATTAATTGGAATTAGAATTCTACATGAATTCTACTTAATCAATTTATCCAATAGGAATAGACATTTAATCATACACTGACTCTTGCAGATTCAGGAATCTCGCATGAGCTCAAACTCACACACACACGGCAGCCACAAGGGCTGCCCACGCATGCGAGCAGCAGCCCACGCAGCGCGGCCCACGCATGCGCGGCCTTGTGCGCGCTGGGCTGTGGCGTGCGTGCTTGCTGGGCGATGGCCTGGCTTCGTGCTGGGCCTTCGTCCGGCAGGCCTCGTCCGATGCTAATTCGTACGATACGCTTCCGATTAAATTTCCATTTCCGGAATCTATTTCCGATACGAACAATATTTAATATTTCCGATTCCGGAATTAATTTCCGTTTCGAACAAATATTTAATATTTCCGTTTTCGGAATTATATTCCGATTCTGGCAATATTTCCGATTCTGACAATATTTCCGTTTCCGGCAATATTTCCGATTCTGGTAATATTTCCATTTCCAATAATATTTTCCGATACGTACCATGTTTCCGTTTCCGGCAACATCTACGACTTGGATAATATTCATATTTCCGATACGATCCATATTTCCGTTTCCGGCAATATCATCGTTTCCGGAGTATTCATTTCTTGCCTGTGACGATCTTAGCTCCCACTGAAACCAAGATCCGTCGGTTCCGAATATTCATAGATGGAGTATTTAATGCCATTAAATACTTGATCCGTTTACGTACTATTTGTGTGACCCTACGGGTTCAGTCAAGAGTAAGCTGTGGATTAATATCATTAATTCCACTTGAACTGAAGCGGCCTCTAGCTAGGCATTCAGCTCACTTGATCTCACTGAATTATTAACTTGTTAATTAATACTGAACCGCATTTATTAGACTTAACATAGAATGCATACTTGGACCAAGGGCATTATTTCCTTCATGTTAGACGACTGCTACCTAACAATTCGTAAGTGGGTGCCGAACTTTGTTCCAGATAATGCTCCCCTAAAAATACTTACTGCTGGGTGAGAATACCCAATCTCTCGGTAGAGTACTTTGACATCAACTTCCTCCATAAAATTGGTTCTAAGATTGGAAAGGTATTGCGAGTTGATAAATCAACTGCCCAAGCTGACAGAGGACAGTTCACAAGACTGAGTGTTGAAATTGACCTCACTAAGCCTCTACTCTCTAAATTCTGGTTGAAAGGGAAGGTATGGAGAGTGCAATATGAGGGGATTAAGATGATATGCTTTAAATGTGGGATCATGGGACATAATGAGGAAAACTGCCCAACCTTGCACATTGAAAATCAGGCTGCCATGGAAGATATTCACACCCGGTTGATTGAAACAAGAATCTCTGAACAACCAAAGAAAAATAACCCGGAAGAACTGGAGGATTTTGGCTCTTGGATGTTGGTCAAGAAACCTGTTTCAAAAAGGATCCCAAGAACGGAAAAACAGAATAATGCAGCCGGAAAAGTTACCGGAAGTGATGACAGGACTACCGGAAGAAGTGGTCAAAGCAAGGAGAATAATGCAGTAAATAAGAAAGGCGTGATTTCAGGCGTGACTGAAGGGATTGGCTCGAGATTTGCGGTACTGGAAAACCAAGAAAATTCGAACCAAGATACAACTGAGGGTAAAGATAAGGATGATATGGAAGGAAATTATTCGACTGACGAATTAGTCAATATGTCAACGGTTGATTTGGGTGCAACCTCTCAAAATATTCCAAATTTCATGAAAAATAATAATCCCTTCCAATTAGGAAGAAGTTCCTGTCAAAGCCAAAAATCCACATTACCTAAAGGAGGTAACAAAATATATCAAGAAAAAAGGAAATCTTCCAATCAAGGACTCCTCAATGTGCTCAATGACATTGATCCTAATTCTATCCAAAATCTCTCAACGCCTACCATAAAAGCAACAACCCAGGGAAAAGAGAATGATATGATTATATTCCAAGCCCAATCCCAAGCTATAACTCAAGCTGTTCGAAGCAAAGAAATTCAAGCACAATCTCGCCAACCCCAAGATCCCTCAGATGATACCTCCACTCCCCCACATCGTCCAATTATCAGTTCCAACAGAGAAGACTCTCTGTGTAGGGAAAGCGACGGACGAGCTATACCTGGTGCAGGCGAACCCCCTGACTCATGTATTGGAGGTAAGGATGGACTCGTGGCTGGAGTCTGCCCCGGAACTGCCAGAATTGGTGGTGAACTTGATGCTACCCATTGAGATTAACCGTATCATGCGCTTAATCAGTCAAGCATATATGACTTCCTTATCATCAATACCAGTTTTAATGGAAGATAGAATCCCGAATATTGCTCCGGATAACTTACCGATCTCTTGTATGGTGTGGAACGTACAAGGAGCGGGAAACACAGCCTTCACTTCAGCACTCAAGGAAGTAGTCCGAATGCACAAGCCTAATGTTCTAGCCCTAATTGAAACACACATGGGGGGAAATCAGGCCCAAAAAATTGCCTCAATCATAGGCTATGGTGGGCACACAAGAGTTGATGCAATGGGGTTCAGTGGTGGCATTTGGATTTACTGGAAACCGGAATTTGTCACGGTTGAACCTATCCTTAAACACCATCAACACATTACCATGAACATAACTAGGGTGGGAGCTCAACCGTGGTACTTTACTGCTGTCTATGCAAGCCCGGATCCTTCAAAAAGGAAAGAATTATGGGATGAACTTAAAGAATTTGCTCGAACCCATAACAAACCCTGGCTACTAGCAGGAGATTTTAATGACACACGGTTTCCTTCTGAAAGGAGTAGTTCATGCTCTGAGACAACTAGAAGGTCAAGGTTGTTCAATGACTGGATTGATGATATGCAGTTGGTGGAAGTAGAATTTGCGGGTGCAGCACACACCTGGGCCAGGGGACTGACACCTGAAACACGCCATAGTGGAAGACTAGATAGAGCACTTTGCAACGGAGACTGGAGTATGCGATTTGACAAGGCCAAAGTTAAACACTTGCCTGCATTACAATCAGACCATTGCCCCATTCTTGTTTCTCCGAATGGTTTTACCCCACTGAAGAGCTTGAATAGACCTTTCAAATTCCAAGCATCTTGGCTCACTCATGAAAAATTCCAAGAACTGATCCACGATAAATGGGACAAGAACGAAACTTTGATGAGGGCCCTCGGGAAGCTGTCAGTAGAATTACAAACATGGAACCGGGAAGTATTTGGTAATATCTTCAGGCAAAAGAGACATATTATGGCTCGTATCTCTGGAATACAAGCTATCTTATCAACTCAGCATGATAGAGGTCTTCTCAAGTTGGAAAGCAGGCTCCGTCGTGAACTGGATGACATACTAGAAAGGGAAGAGCTTATGTGGTACCAAAAAGCTCGAATAGATTGGATTAAAAATGGTGATCGCAACACCAGTTTTTTCCAATTAAGCACTATAATATGTCGATGGAAAAACAAAGTAGTAGCTGTAAAAGGTGATGATGGGCTATGGATACATGAAAAAGATTTGGTTAAAAACCACTTTGTATCATACTTCACCAAACTTTTCAAAGAAGAAGGAAGCACCTACCATATTGACGTACCACATGACGTGTTCCAGGAGCTACCACGTAGGGATTGGGACACTATCTCAAAACCCTTCTCCACAATTGAAATTGACATGGTAATCAAGCAACTAGGAGCACTCAAAGCCCCGGGTCCGGATGGGTATCAAGCTCTTTTTTATCAAAAGAATTGGGACTTGATTGCACCTAGCGTTCACAAGCAAGTTATGGAGGTCTTGTCAGGTAAACGAATGCCAGAGCTCATTAATGAGACCTTTATAGTTTTGATCCCGAAAACAGAACACCCAGAGTTGGCCTCTCAGTTTCGTCCTATCGGTCTGTGCAACGTTGCTTATAAGATCATTACAAAAGTAATTGTTAATAGGCTCAAGCCTCATCTCCCTTTCTTCATATCCAACACCCAAGCTAGCTTTATTCCGGGACGATAAATAACAGACAACATAGTGATTTTCAAGAAGTCCTGCACACAATGAGAAAGAAGCAAGGAGCAACAGGGTACATGGCAATTAAAATCGACTTTGAGAAAGCATATGATCGCCTTAGGTGGTCTTTCATTAGAGATACAATGCTGCAAATGAACTTACCACTCTTATTGGTAAATATAATCATGGAGTGTGTTACGACAGCCTCCCTTCGGGTACTCTGGAATGGAGAACCTACTGACAGTTTTAAGCCCACTAGAGGAGTAAGACAAGGCGATCCTCTTTCTCCGTACTTGTTTGTTATGTGTATGGAACGGTTTTACCAAACCATCGAAGAAGCTATTGTTGAGAACCGTTGGAAACCTATAAGAGCAAGTCGTAACGGCCCACTCCTATCCAACCTATTCTTTGCAGACGACGTGGTATTATTTGCAGAAGCTAAGGAGGATCAGGCCATGGTCATTCGTGAATGTCTAGAGAGGTTCTGTGGAGCATCTGGGCAGAAGGTTAGCCTCCCCAAGTCTCGAGTGTACTTCTCCAACAACACTGACCCACGAGTACAGCAGGAAATTTGCAATAAACTTGGCATGGAATCAACACAAGACTTAGGCCTATACCTTGGGATGCCCACTCTTACGAGCCGTGTAACCAAGGAAACCTTTAGTCACCTATGTGAAAAAATTGACAGAAGGTTAACAGGTTGGAAGGCCAAGTATCTTTCACTTGCGGGCCGAATTACGTTGGCTAATTCAACTATCTCAACTATGGCAATGTATTCAATGCAAACAGCTAAGTTACCAAAAGGGACTTGTGATGGCATTGACAAGAGGATCAAACGGTTCATATGGGGAGGAACGGATGAAAGGAGGACCACACACCTTATTTCGTGGGAAAACCTCCAAAAACCAATTGAGAAAGGTGGCATTGCTGTAAAATCGAGTCGGCAAGCCAATGCGGCGTTCCTGACTAAATTAGGATGGAGAGTACTTAATGAACCTACATCTTTATGGTCTCGGGTCCTCCGGTATAAGTACTGTAAAGGAAGATGTGATGTCGACATGTTTGTTCCCAAGGCCGTCAGCTCTAATGTTTGGGGAGGTATCACAACAAACTCCAAGGTTCTATGTGAAGGAATGAGAAGCGCGGTAGGGAATGGTGCAAACACGCTATTCTGGGACCATAAATGGGCTGCTGCAGTGCCGCTATGTGAGGTAGTAACACAACCTATACCTGCTGACATTGCGGGTGCCACGGTGGAGGAAATGTGGTCTCATGAACAAGGATGGAAATGGGAGGTATTCGCCCCCTATTTAGAGCAGGAACATCTAAAACTCATTCAAGCACATGAGTTAAAGAATGACCCTAACTTAGCAGATCTTATCTATTGGCAAGGCAACTCTAAAGGTAAATTTTCCATTAAGTCTGCAATTAGTATAATGAGAAATGACAGTGACTCCATAGATGATGATTGCTGGAACATGATTTGGTCGGCTCCGGTCCAACAACGTATACGTGCCTTCATGTGGGTTGTTTGTCATGATCGAGTTATGGGGAACCTGAACAGGTTCAAGAGGAACATGACGGATAACCCACGATGTGCTATATGTGATGCAAGAGAGGATTCAACACTCCACATCATTCGAGATTGTCCCATGGCTAAAGTAATATGGAACAGACTAGGGGGGCCTGCAGACCATGCTCACTTCTATCACAGCCCCTTGAAGAAATGGGTGAGTGAAAACTTGAACCACAAAGATGAGGAAGGTTACCCGGTCTGGGCTACATACTTTGGCATTGCTCTATGGTGGATTTGGAGATGGAGAAACAATGCAATTTTTGGGCGACAAGATGCTATACCAATCGACCAAGGAGCCTTTCTCCAAGTGCGGTACGATGAGACTCGTAGAGTTATTGATGGAATGTATGATGTAACTAGCAATGGAAGCAGACCAAAGAATGAAACTTATATCAGATGGACTCCACCTCATGATGGCTGGTATTCTCTGAATGTGGATGGAGCCGCGAAAGGGACACCAGGCCCGGCTGGGGGTGGTGGTATAATTAGAGACCACAGGGGAGTGTTCGTGTCTGCCTTTGCAGCAAGCTTTGGGCAATGTTCAGCCTTCATGGCAGAGGTTAAGGCATTATCTAAAGGCTTGGAACTGGCAAAGAGCTTACATATCAAGAAGCTACTTGTCCAAATGGATAATTTGGCATGTGTGCAGGCCCTTCTAAACAGAACTATAAGCCGCAGCGAATGCACACACCTACTCCAAGATTGTCTCACAAGGATTGAGTGTCCAGAATGGACAGTGAAGCTCCTACATGTCTATAGAGAAGGAAATCGAGCAGCAGATTGGCTTGCAAACCATGGAGCCGCTCACCACATCGAGACTTATATTTTCCATAATGCACCGGTAGAGCTTGGTAGAATAATTAGTGAGGACAGGAGAGGCGTGGCTATTCCACGGCTAGTCCCCCTCTAGATGTAGTTGTTTGTGCTTTCTTTTTCTTTTCTTGGTTTCTTAACCTCCGATGAATCAAAAAAAAAAACAATGGATTTTTATTTATTTTATCTCTTCTCCTTACTTTACCTCGTAATAACATTTTAAAAATTGTTTTTAAAATTTTTAAAATTATTCATTAATAATTAATCATATGTTAATCAACAATTTTTTTATTATCTAATTAAATATATATTTTTTAATCAATCAATAACTTCAATAACTATGTACTAAAATACACATCATGATTGACACGTGTCATCTCTCGATGTGTCTTTGACTTTTTTTTAATTTAATTTTATAATGTCTACTCCATTAAAGAAACTTTTAAAAACTATAAATTTTCTAATTTGTTTCCTTCCATATCATAGAACAATGTACGGAGTATATTACAAGTAATATTACAAGTTCATTTATTATGGCAAGAATTGAAAATAATACACTGCACTATTACTATTGATTTTCTAATATTAATATGAAAATTATCAATCACGTAACATGGAAAAAATTGCAAATTATACACTGCACTATATGTTACTAATTACTATCATAAAAAAAAAATATTGGTTGAAATAGCTCCTCAACGACTTAGGGGTGAAAAATCTCAAAAAAACTCCTATCATGTGTGATAATCAAGCTGCTCTGGCTATAGCTGCTAATCTAGTGCACCATGAGAAAACATAACATGTTGACATTAACTGTCACTTTATCAGAGACAAAGCAGCTGATGGGGTCATCAAACCTACTTATGTGCACGCTACAAACCAGCTTGCTGATGTGTTCACCAAGCTGTTGTCTACAAAGCAACACCATCACCTTCTCTCCAAGCTGGGAGTGTGTTCTTCCTCCTCACTCTCAGCTTGGGGGGGAGGGGGGAGTGTTGAGAATAGTGGCCTCAATGAGCCACAACTGAAGCCCAGCCCAGTTTGTAGTAGTAGTTTAGGGCCATATAGTTGTTATTTCCTTAAGCTGTCCCATGTGAAAGTGTATCTACTATTTTGTCTTTTTCCTTAGTCACATGTCTAGGGATTAGTGAGGTGTTTTAGGGCACCAACTTTCATGTAGATACGCTGCCTATATAAGGCATTGTAATGCTCCTTGTTAAAACAGTTTTTATCACAAAATGAATGAATGAACAAGCAGGGTTGAATGGCTACTTCTATATGTGCATTGCTTACAAACCAGAACTTCAAATGTTCTCACTCTCTGATATTGAAATTTAGTTCCTCGATATCATCAACATCACTGGGGCAATAAGAGATGGACTCGGCCCATTTTATGATTTGACAAATTGATTGGTTCCTACTATAGCCAATTTGCCACTGCCATGTTGATACTTTTTAAAGTACATCAACATTATTAAGAATACCCTTGCTCGCATTAGATACATCCGACCTCTCCTTCAACATACCATCAAAATATTTACGTTGTAGAGCTTGGGACAATAATGTATTTGAGTATTTCGTATTCGGTTCCGCTCAATCTAAACTAATAGACCATGAACTTATTGGTATTTACTACGTACTCGGTAAGAATCAATTGTAATTTTTTTAATTGAATGTAAGTAAATTGTAATATATATAGTGCATGTAATTACAAAAACAGGCAGCAGCCATACAAATTGAAAGAATATTACTCGTATAATTGGTGGTACATAATATAAGGGAATTTTGTAAAATGACAAGATAATTTATTAAAAATGTGACGCCACTAATGTGAAGAAGATAGCAATAAGCAACAATGGTATCTTTAGTATGGATCCTTGAGAGTACTGACCATCACCTGTACCTTGAGAGCCCATTCCTGCAAATTAAATTAAATTAAATTAATACTCCGTATTTATTTATGGAAAGATAAATTGTATTATCTCATGTGATGTAAAGATTTAAAAAAACTTTGAAAAACTTAAAAAGATACAGATCGATCACTTGTGCTGTGTTATAATGTAAAATTTATATATTTGATGACTAAATATTTGAGTAATAGAGTATTGATGAGTTACCATCGCATTGAGTAATAGGTGGAGTTTGGATATTACACGCACTAGGAAGAGCTTGAGCGAGTGTCCGATTAAGGAAACCACCAAGTAGTTGGCCACCAACACCATTAAGCACGTTACAAAGACACACCGGCGCCGTCTGTAGCATATTAGCTAACTCGGAGCAACAAGAAGAAGACGGTGTTGACGAATTTCGAAGGCTAAAGCTCAAGCAAGGTGTCAACGACGTTAACGCACCAGGGCAGCTTGGCTGTGCATTACTAACCACTCCCCAAAATGTCACTACAACCATAATTATCATACTCATTATTCCTAACTGTCCTACACCCATTATTCTATATTTGATGTATAATAATAAGCTTACCAGAAACTTCAATTTTCTATGAATATCTGAATTTGTTTTTGCAATTTTAAGTAGTTTTGGGCTCGAGTTTAATGCAGCAGTTTGGGCACGTACTAGGTGAACAGTGAACTAAGAAAGTTGTTTATTGACCGGTTAACTACCTTAAAGACAAATTGAACCCTTTGTGGTCATTTTCAGGCCAGTGCAAATATATATCTACATTTGTGGTTTTAAATTGTCGTGTTTTCAAATATAATGAATTTGTTTTTGCAATTTTAAGTAGTTTTGGGCTCGAGTTTAATGCAGCAGTTTGGGCACGTACTAGGTGAACAGTGAACTAAGAAAGTTGTTTATTGACCGGTTAACTACCTTAAAGACAAATTGAACCCTTTGTGGTCATTTTCAGGCCAGTGCAAATATATATCTACATTTGTGGTTTTAAATTGTCGTGTTTTCAAATATAATTAAGTCAATTAAAATCGTGACAATAATATAAATATGGCCTGGTGGCTTCTATAATACACATGGCGCAGGTCCAGCTGAAGGATTATGAGAAGGTTACCTAACCCAAAACTAATATCATACGATGAATATATGATACCAATTTTTTGGCATTGGTTGAGTGTTTATATTGGACACTATCCCATATTCATACTAGCTAGTATTTTTGTACCAATATTACTTTTACTACCAAGTATAATATTATTCACTTTGATCTGATCTAGAATAGTAGTAAACGATATTTTACAATTACTTTCTACGTTCCATAATGATGTTTGAATTTTACTTTTATGTTTGCCAGTGCATATTTTATATCATTTTTATCTCTAATTGCACATTATTAAAAAATATAAAATTTTGATATTCTTAAAGTACTTCGATCTTAAGACGAATCACATATGAATATGTTTTCTTATACATTAAAAAGAATTTAGAAGATTCTTTTCAATTATGAATAGTGTCGAAATTCTGAACTAAAACATTATTGTGGGATGGAGAGAGTATATGTTTTTAACATTCAATCAAAATTTAATTATAATTACATCGATATAGGAATGAATAGAATAGTCCGTAGCATTTAAAATTAGAAAATGACTATTTATACTTTGAAACTTGTAGTGGTCGTTTAGCTTTAGCCGGACATAGGAATAATATTTAAAATTTTGACATGAATGTAATCCTAACCCGAGCTTAGCTTCCTCAAAACTCTTCCTGTCCGTTTTCTAACTGCAGTAATTCAATAGAGTGGGTTATTCTGATGCCAAAAACAGTTATAAGTGTCGTAATCGACAATAACTGTTACTTAAGCTAATGAGCAATCATTAAAATGAGCAATATCCAAAGTCAGATGGCTAACCCCAAAAACAGGTAAAACTCACCTAACCTTAGTCGTCTCCTATAGTAATTAGAAATTAGTTATAAGTAGTTGAGCTCCTAACCCACTTTAAAACTACCAAATATTCTCTCTTTTCAGCTCCTAATACAAGTAGCACAAAATTGTCTATAAATTACTGCATACTAATCCTCCTCAAAATCACCAAACTCAGAAATACTTAATTGATTAATCAATACAATAATCTTTCTTATTTCTGTTACTTAAAATTTGCAAGAAAATTAAGTCCTCATGGAAATGATGAAAGGTGTTCTAGTATTAGCAGCTTCTTTTATGGTACTAAATATTGTTGCTTATGCACAAATTCCTACTTCCCCTTGTACAGCCTCAATGCTATCAAGCTTTACTCCTTGCGTAAACTATCTTACCAACAGCAGTGGCACCGGATCATCACCAACAACCGATTGCTGTAACTCGTTAAGGAATCTTATGAGCAATGGTACTGACTGTGTTTGTCAAATTGTTACTGGAGGTGTTCCTTTCCGCCTTCCTATCAACCGCACCACTGCTATTTCTCTCCCCAGGGCTTGCAAACAACCTGGTGTTCCACTTCAATGCAAAGGTGATATTACTATAACCCCTCTACTTCCGTTTCTTACTAAAGGGATCCTGTTTACTTGCTTGCAATATTTGAGGCTAATTTTCGTAACTACTCCCTCTATTCCTAAATATGTGTCATATTTGGATGAATGCTGAGAAGGGTGTAAGAATGATTAGGAGTGTTTTTCTTTGGGGGAAAGCATAAAGTAGATAATTGTTTATTGATAAAGTACAAATAAAATTTGATGGGGGATTGGAAAGTGGGAAAATTGTAGAATGTGTAAGAAAAAATGGGAAAAGTGTATGTTCAAAAATAGAAACATAACACTTATAAGGGAACGTTATATTTAGAAACAGGACAAGTATTTAGGAACGGAGGGAGTATTATTGTGTTTGATCCTAATGAATTTCCCTATGATTTCAGCTTCTCCTGGTGCTCCAGTTCCAGCTCCAGGTACAATTACTTCTTATCCTTTCTCTTCTCATTTCATGAAACCTCACTATCAAATCAAATAACTAGAATATCTTTGTTTAAAGTTTCTGTCGTTGACTAATATATTAGTGACTAGTTAATTGGATAAATGTTTATTGATGCTTGCAGGTCCTGCTGCCTTCGGCCCATCTGCTTCCCCTGCATCTTCCATCTCTCCTAGTCCCGTGGGTTAGTATCTTTTATCATCAACTTAGTTTCAGTTCCATATATTATATGAGAAAAGTTAATCTGTAATACTAGCTAGCTAGTACAGTGTTTAGACTGATTCTGATCTGTTGTTTAACTATATAACAGGTACAGTTCCTACATCGGACACACCAGCCTTGGCTCCAGTCTCTGATGCAAATCCAACTCTAACTCCACCATCTACAGCAGATGGTTCTCTGCCACCAACATCCACAGCTACAGGAGCGGGTTCTTCTCTCAATCCTTCAGCAGCAATGCCTTCTCTGAGTATTTCACCTGCCGTCCTGCTTCTATCAGTTGCTGTCGCGATGATGAAGTACTACTAGACCATTTTCTGTTTCTGTTTCTGTTGCGTAATATATGGATGAGGATCATTCTTTTGAGAGCTGTGATTATTAGTTTCGGGTGTGTGTTCATTTCTTCTTATTGTAAGGTTGATTGTTTAATTATCAGGAAATATTTATGTACATGTTATTGTGAAATAAAATTTTATTGTTATCCTTATACTGTGTCTGTGTGCAAATCAGCATAGAAACTTAATAGATGGTCTTGATTCAGAGAAGATACACACATTTGGTGTGTGATCAAAATGCACATGAATGGCTACCAGTTCATTCAACCTATTAGTCATACAGTCAATGCTTTGATTGTGCGATAAGTCATTCATTTAACCTTCCCTCATAGTTGCCACCCTTCACCTTTCCATGACATGGGTTTTCCATTCGTGTGACTCCTTTGAAATTACTAATCCCACCCCATCATTTTATTAAAACTATTGTTAAGACGCAGAAGATGGGCAAAACTAATCGAAAAAAAAGGAAAGGGGCAATGTTGGAATCATGAAAATGGAATGAGGAAGTGCAAACTGCCCCTCAATAGCACAAAGCAAATATATAGTGTAGGTTGAAACACTTGGTAATGAACTTCCATGGATGTAATGGGATTCACGGCGAAGATGTGCATAAAATTAGTTGTAGCAACAACCTTAATATTGTGTGTTTACCCTGATAGGATAGTATCTCAGGACCTGGGTTGCTCATTTGAGAGCCTACATCTTGATAAGTGTTTGAACCAACAAGGAGAATATGTGTTCTTGGAGCCTTGCTGCAGAGCCCTTAACCAAGCTCTTCGAGTTGGGTTCCACTGTTTATGCTCCGTATTCATGACTGATGCTCCTCAATTAACCACCATTTTCTCTTTGTCCTTGTCTGCAGGCTGCTACATTATGGTCCCTCCATTGACAATGTGCCGAGGTATACTTTCTTTTCTATCAACTACAACAACATAGAAAGGATTTTGCTGGGTTTTTTTAACACAAATCTTCGTTTCATCGTTGAAGATTTAGGTACAACGCCGATATCTCTTCCAATTCCACCAAACAGTCCACCCAAGGAAATAAGTACAGCTCAACAAACGCCCCTAGTGCCTCTACCTCCTCCTCCTCCTCCTCAAGAAATTGGCGGTTCATTGGACCCCAATACACCAAATGCCAATTCTACTGTGGTGGAGCAACAGCAACAGCCACATCCGAGCAAAAACGCTACTTCAACGCTACATGTAGTGGAGAATCAGAACAATGTGTCTTCATCTGGTAGTCAAGAGACCT
This sequence comes from Spinacia oleracea, assembly GCF_020520425.1. Taxonomy (NCBI): domain Eukaryota; kingdom Viridiplantae; phylum Streptophyta; class Magnoliopsida; order Caryophyllales; family Amaranthaceae; genus Spinacia; species Spinacia oleracea. Next base: position 27,745,927 of record NC_079489.1, read on the forward strand.
CATCTTTTCTGCTTCCTCATTTGCTTGTTTTCTTAAGCTGTTTATTCCTTGGTTTTTTTAATACCCTAATTAAATTTGCTTTGTGATGTTTTGACTCTTCATCTATTTGTAGTCAGAAGATATGTTTAAGTGTAACTGTGTAATGAGAAATGAAGGATGCCTAACTAAAAAGAGAAATTGAAAGATGAATATGATTTTGTAACCAATGAATTTCTTTTATCATGCTAGTTTTAATTTATTTCAAGTTATATATTCATGTGGTGAAGCCTAGCACATTTTGGCTACCGTTTTCATACATTGGAAGTATATCTTCATTTACACAATTAAACTATCTAGGAGGAAAATGTGGATGAACAACATTGACTCTGAAACAAAGAGACAGAAACAATACAATTCAATAGAACTACACCCTAGCCTCTTATTACCACTAACACCCGACCCCATTTCCAATTTACTCTTGATTTCACGTTTATGTGTGATCTTGAAAAAATATTTGCCTTATTTTGAATTAGCTTCCTTGTAATATATAGGTGTCTACCCTTTACGCGGGTGTACAATTATCCCGAAAACAACCCAAGGGGAGGATGATGGCTGGAGAGTGGTCTCTAGAAGGAAAAGGGATCCTAGAACACCTATTTCTATGAATCTGGGGTTTGCTCAGGTCACTGATGATCAGACTCGCTTTTCCTTTGATGGAGGTGGGGGTAAGGAAGGTACTTCTCACTTCACACATTCATTTTCTTCCCTTAGTGCGCGCACATGAACAATACATACCATAAAGCACAACACAGAGAAAGTACGAGGCATGTGATTGAGTTGTTCTTGGGCCACATCTTTGGTTAGGAAAGCATGTTACAAAATAAAAATTTCCACCCGAAAAAATTAAGAAAATTAAGTTTAGGCAAAGAAGCAAATACGAGACATAAATGACTTACATGTAGGTTGTACTGTATCGTGACTTGTGTCAGTCGATAGAACGTGACGGCGCGAGACCATTATACCGGCCACCACCGAGGCTATTATTCCCTTCTTCAGATGAAAATCAATCAAGGCAATATACTACAAGATATTAGTAATCAGGGTATATTAGTATATTGAGTAGTAATTACTACTGTATTTAATTATAATTTATACTGTTGCATCTCTTAGACTCCTTGAAAAAAATTCAATAAAAAACCTTTTTTCCCGCCACAAACAATATAAAACCGTTATACATTAGCTCATTTTCCACAGAAACCCATCTCCGAGGTCACAGCAACTCAATTACTCAACAATGGCTGTCATCAACTCTCTAATTTTCTCTCTCCTCATTGTTCTCCTCTCAATTAATCTCCTTCCTCTCTCCTTCTCCACCTCAACAATGGAGTCAGAAAATTGCAGCAACGAATTGGTCTCTTTCTCACCATGTCTTCCATACACTGCATCTCCTCCAAGCAACTTCTCCTCCAATGCTTCCAACGATTGTTGTAGCAACTACAACAATATCCTCATTTCTGGCCGTGGACACTGCTTGTGTTATCTTCTTCTTCAACCTCCTATTCTCGGCGCCCCGCTCAACGACTTGAAAATCTTCTCTCTCTCCTCCGTTTGTCCTCTTCCTCGCCAGAGTAACTTCAATTCCTTAATCGATTTCTCTCTCGAATTATTCTGCTCAGGTTTGTTTTATTCATTTTCTTGCTTTTGATTTTATTAGTGTTCCAGCTACTTTGAGTACTTTTAGAATTTGCATTTGTTTGAGTTGGAATTTGTTCAACCCTAATTTTGGTAATTAATTAGATTTTTGTGTAGCTTCTCCGTAGTTAAAATTAATCAAAAAGGAACCCAAAAAAAAAAAAAAAAGTTGAATCCCACATTTTGGGAAAATTCTGGCATTATATTATAAATACATGTAATATGAATTGCTAGTCCGTCGTTTCTTATCAATTGGTGTTGCGATTCATTTTCTTCCATCCACCGTTATGATTCGTCAAAACAAAATATGAATTTGGCTGTGATTCCAATGCGATTTCGGTTTGTTAGTGCTGATTTACTTTCGGAGTGATTTGGTGAACTAGTTGTTTGTGTTAGTGCTGTGCTTGTGCAGTATACAATATTTTTTATTTTGGAAATCAAAATTGGTGTTTGGGTAAAGCGAAATGATCAGGGATGTTTGGTTGTTTTTTGCACTTGTGGTGTTTTGGCAGTGTCAATGGTGCGTTGTACAAATCTATCTATCCGGAGTACACATAGAGCTAGGTGTACCATTGTACTCACGTTTATTTTTGGCGCATTAGTTTCTATATGCAATCTACTACAGCATCAGCAGTATTTGACTATTTTCTTCCTAGGGTGGAGGTTAGAAGGGCTTGTTTCAGTACACATGCTAATTTAAGGAGGTGAGCTAGGTACTCATATTTTGGTTTTAGGGGGTGATGCATCTTCAACTATGTACAATTACATGGGTATTTTCATCTCAAATGAATGATTGCAACGATCGATCTACATCTCTAGAGGTGTTCCAGTATATTGTGTTTCTGGTTGAAATGTGTAATGAAATTTTATTCCGAGGGAGAATGTGAAATGAACTGGCCAGAGTGCAATGAGTTTTGACTTATTATAAAAGGCAGCTCAATGTAAGGGGTTTAATAAGTATTAACTCATCGGATGTAGTTAGTTCTAGATGTAATGATTTTCGACTTAGTAGGTTTTATTAGTTTCAGGTTTATGGATGTTATTAGATGTAGATTATAGATGTCTTTGCCTCTTTGGGTGTACTGAACTTCAGATTCTGTCAGAATTCGGGATAATGAAAGATGAGTTGGTATAGTTTGCAGATAATTGGAACCCTCCATTCAGAGTAATCAGATGAGAACTAGTGTCTATAACACTCAGATGAAATAGTACTTGGCAAAACTAGATTATGGTACCGTCGCAATTGAGTAAGAACAATGACATTTTCCATGCTAAAGGAATTCAATGGACAGTCTTTATAAGTGAAAGCTTCTTTACACACAATCATATTACTATAAACTTGTTTTAGGACCTTGTATCAAACAAGCCATCATTTCCCTGGACTAATAGTTTTACCTTTTCCTGCTTCTTCTATTGGCCAGATTTAGAGGCATCACCCCCTTTCCAAAGCGCAGGTACTATGTCGGTATATATTGGCTTAACTCGCTAATTGATTTTTTAAGGAATCAAGCAAACAAAGATGCAAACCATAAAGAAAATAATTGCACCAAAATCATGAATGCAGGTCCAGAATCTGGAGTTGATCCTAGTTCTACTGAGCAATTCTCCGGTATTTTCCTTTCCACTTACCAGTCTTGATCATAGTTTCTATATATGAGAGTGAGTACTGTAATAATCCTGGGTTTGATGGTATTTTTTGCAGGTTCTCCAACTCCTCTGTCTCCATCTGCAGAAATGGACTTGACACCAATAGCAGCTGATATTTTACATCCACCGCTACCAGGATTGCTTTTGGACTCTTATCAAGCTTCATCAGCAACACGGATCAGCTTCAGTACTCCTCTTTCTTTGATTCTCTCCAGGTATTCCTGCCTCAATTTACAATGAGACGAGACTATATTTGCTGTTTTTTTTTTTTCTTATGCTGACCATGGGTTAGCCAACATTTTGCAGTTTACATAAAACGCTCATCAGGTGGAGGCAGTGGAGCTCGTGTTTTTTAGAATTCTTCTCTCTCTCCTCCGTTTGTCCTCCTCGCCAGAGTAACTTCGATTCCTTGATCAATTTCTCTCTCGAATTATTCTGCTCAGGTTTGTTTTGTTCATTTTCTTGCTTTTGATTTCTTTTATTTCATTAGTGTTCCAGCTTCTTTGATTTCATTAAGAATTTGTATTTGTTTGAGTTAGAATTTGTTCAGCCCTAATTTTGGTATTTAATTTGATTTTTGTAGTTTTACTTTGTAACTTAAATTGATATACTCCGTACTTCCGTAGTTAAAATTAATCAAAAGGGAACCTAAAAAGGTTGAATCCCACATTTGGGAAACTTCTGCCATTATCTTATAAATACAGTTAATATGAATTGCTAGTCCGTTGTTTGTGATCAATAGGTTTTGTGATTCATTTTCGACCCTTCACTATGATTTGTCAAAACAAAATATGAAGTTGGTTAACGCGATTTCTGTTTGCTACTGTCGATTTACTTTTGGAGTGACTTTGTGAACTAGTTGTTTGTGATAGTGCTATGATGTGTGTGCTTGTGCAGTTTACAATATATTTTATTTTGGAAATCAAAGAGTGGTGGTTTGGGTAAAGTGAAATGATGAGGGATGTTTGGTTGTTTTTTTCACTTGTGGTGTTGAGGTACTTTGGCAGCGTCAATGGTGCGGTTGTACAAAATCTATCTTGTACCCGAGTACACTTAGAGCTAGGTGTACCAGTGTACTCGGGTTTATTCTTGGTGTGTTAGGTTCTACCTGCAATCTACTAAAACATCAGCTGTATTTGACTATTTTCTTCCTAGGGTGGAGGTTAGAAGGGCTTGTTTTGGTCACATGCTAATTTAAGGAGGTTAGCTAGTTCCTCATATTTTGGTGTTGGGGGGTGATGCATCTTCAAGCCTTCTACTATGTCCAATTATATGGGTTTTTTCGTTCAAAATGAATGATAGCGATGATCTATTTACATCACTAGAGGTGTTCCAGTATATTGAGTTTCTGGTTGAAATGTGTAATGATGTTTTTTTTTTCCGAGGGAAAATGTGAAATGACTTGCTCTCTAGTTATACAGTGCAATGAGTTTCGACTTATTATAAAAGACAGCTCAATGTAAAGGGTTGAATACGTATTAATTCACTGGATGTAGTTAGTTCTGGATGAATGATATTCGACTCAGTAGGATTTTTTAGTTTCGGCTTTATGGATGTTATTAGATGGATGTCTTTGCCTCATTGACTGTAATGAACTTCAGATTCTGTCAGAATTAGGGGTAACGAAAGATAAGTTGGTATAGTTGGCAGAAAATTGAAACCCTCCATTCGGACTAATCAGAACAGAACTACTGTCTACAACAATCAAATGAGACAGTACTTGGCTAAACTAGATCATGGTACCGTCACAATTGAGTATAAACTATGACAATTTCTGTGCTAAAGGAATTCAATGGACAGTCTTTTTAAGTGAAGGCTTCTTTTCGCACAATCATATTACTATAAACTTGTTTTAGGACCTTGTAACGAACAAGCCATCATTTCCCTGGAATAATAGTTTTGCCTTTTCCTGCTTCTTCTTTTGGCCAGATTCAGAGGCATCACCCCCTCTCCAAAGCGCAGGTACTATGTTGGCATATATTGTTTAATTTGCTAATTGAGTTTTTAAGGAAACAAAGATGGAAACCATGAAGAAAATAATGCATCGAACTCATGACTGCAGGTCCAGAATCTGGAATTGATGCTAGTTGTACTGAGCAATTCTCCGGTAATTTGACTTACCATTTACCAGTCTTGATCATAGTTTCTACATAAGCGAGTGATTAGTAGTAGTACTGTAATAATCCTTGGGTTGGTGGTGATTTGCAGGTTCTCCAACTCCTCTGCTTCCATCTGCAGAAATGGACTTGACACCAATAGCAGCTGATATTTTACATCCAGCACCACCAGGATTGCTTTTGGACTCTTCTCAAGCTTCATCAGCAACAAGGATCAGCTTGAGTACTCCTCTTTCTTTGATTCTCTCCAGGTATTCTTTTTCAAATAAACCAGGCACTACATTTGTAGTTTACATAAAACGCTCAACGGTAACAGGTGGAGCTCATGTTGTTTGAATTCTGTCAAATGTACAGATTAGGAGCTGATGGAGCTTGTTAACCCTGTTCCCAACTACTCCGGATATGTTCTTCTTAGATGTACAGGTTCAGCAGTTCAGCATAAGCTCCTTGTTGGTAACCAAAAATAGTGAAAGAAAGGAATTATTTGTTTAGATGTTAAGCATGTCAAGTCAATCTTTGAGATAGCTTCTCTACTGACCTTTTAGAACAATTTACACTGCATCCGCAATTTACATTACACACTATTACAGCAATAACACAAATGTAATTAGTTGTCTACCCTGCTTGCTATTTAGATCAGTTTGTCATGAAGTATCTATTATGGCATCAAAGCAAGTCATCTTCACCAACATTAGCAAGAAAAAAAATATTATGAGGATATATAAAACAAATAATCACTTCCAGCCATCAGACTATTCATATTCATCCTTATATCATTTTCTGAGGGTAGCTCTTGACCTATGCTCTGCTGCACCCTTAAAATTCTCTTGCATTGAAGCATCAAAACACCAGTTATCATCATAAATTCTACCTCTGAGGAACTGAATATCCCTTGTGGGAGCTATTGTCAATATATTCTTGCTTTGCAGCATCAAACCGTCCATGCTCCGTAGGTATCTCATTGCCCTGCCTCGTCCATAGTTGTGTGAGATAAATGACACATGTTCCTATATGCTGAGTCAAGCATAAACTTCTTATTTCATTTTACACAAAATATGTCCTAGTATGAAACCGAATAACTAGAAATGTATAACCATGACATTATCATAAAAATCTAGCCACGAAGAGCAAGGCTTGGCTCTCTGCTACTTTGTAGACTTTGTGACTCTAAACATTCCCTTGCCTTTGAAAATGCATTAGTGCTACTGGTGAAACCCACAAAATTTTATTGTTTATAGGCTTATAGATAACTAATTTAATTGTAGTAGACTACTATAGTACTCGTGCAATGCACGGTCTACAAATCGCAATATTCTATAATAAATACTAGATTCCTATCAACAATCATTTACGTCGTTATGTGCCCACCATAACGATCGATACATAAATTAAGGGATGAGGTCCCGAATAATATTTTACGTCTTTCTCATTTCTCCAACTAGATTATATCTCGTGCACGCACGGATATTTTTTTTACAAAATATTTAACTGAATATCACCAAACTACTGCATAATTATTAAATTTTGAACATACTCATTTAATTAGTTCATCTAATATGCATATTATATGCGTATCTAGATTAGATCTCGTGAACGCACGGAATTTTTGATCATTTTTTTTATAAAATATTTAATTGAATATCCGTCAAACTACTGCATAATTATAAAATTTTGAACATACTCATTTAAATTTATTTATCTAATATGCATATTTTATATGCGTAATATACTATATTGACCAAAATATTGAGTAATATACTTTCCATTATTAACATACCGATTTGACTAAAATAATACCAAAAAAATATTTAGCAAAATTATTATTACGTGGTATCTATTATTTTCATAATTTACAAACTAATATTTTTTCCATACATAAATAGTTTATATAAAAGGATTGAGAGTAAAAATGAAATAAAACAAATACACTTTTTAGGAAATGATTTTTTGCGGAAAAATTTTGCACCAGAAAATGACACGTGTTATTTCTGGTGTCTGTTTTAGTATAAAGAGTAATAGATAGATAATAGATATGTGAATTTGTATTTTTCTATTATTAATGTACCGATTTGACTAAAATATTACCAAAATATATTTAGCAAAACTATTACTATGTGATATCTATTATTGCCATAATTTATAAACTAGTATTTCTTTCCATACATAAATTGTTTATAAAAGAGGATAGAGAATAAAAATAACATAAAACATATATACTTTTTAGGAAAATGGATTTTGGCGAGAACATTTTGCACCAGGAAATGACACGTGTCATTACTAGTGTCTATTTTTTCTAGGGATAGTGTCTATTTTAGTATAAAGTAATACTCCGTGGATAATTGATAGATAGATAGATAGATAGATAGATAGATAGATTATATTCATTTTTCTCTAATGTGGGATAATAGAGGTGATAGGCGCTTTCCGCGTCGTTATACGAGAACCAACCAAACAAACAATATTTATAAACCACCTAAATAAACCAACTATATTGACTATAGTGGCAAGTGTAGGGATCGTCCCAAGAGAACGGTATGAGAGAGTTCAACAAGATCAAGCTAATTTAGAAATGAAAAGGAAATAGAATCGTGACAAGCTAACAACTAATTAGAAGAAGAAATCAAATGGAATAAACTAGGGAATTGGGGATAGTGTTGGTTTCATTAGGGAATGACGAAGGTTCAATCACTTTGATATTGCAAAGACATGACAATTAGGGGGAAACCGGATAATGTTGCATTTGCCACCTCTCGGATAGAACGCATTAAGTTGCCTAAATCCGAGGGAGAGCTCTCGCATGCCCCTAGACTAGATAACTAACAATTAGAACTAGTTCATCCACATGCTCATACTTATTCACAACTTCTTGCCAAACTAACATGCATGAAGCATTCCAATCAACTAACTACAATTAGCATTTGCAACTACTAATCTAACTAGACATGGAAATCCTAATTATCAAATCAAAGTTTAATCACAACATCATCATGAATTCCCTTCAAAAAATCCCTAATTAATTCCCAAGCTTCACCCTATCCCTAGCATGAAACTACTCAAGAGTCATAAACATTGAAAATGAAGCTAAGAGTTGAAATCAAACAATTAATCATGCTAATTGAACAAAACAAAATTAAAATCAACTAATAAAAAAACATGGAATTCTAAACTAGGAAGATGAAGAGCAATAATAAGTAAGCAATATTGAAAAGCAATAGAGGAAAAACAATAATGACAATGAAAAGAGTAAGAAGAAAGAAATTTACTAAAAGCTTGAGATTTATCCACCATTGAAGTTGAGATTCAAATACAATGAAATAAGCTAAGTGTTTCTCTCTCTATAAGCTAAGGAAATCTAAAAATTAGAACTACAATAGAACTTTTTTTAAAAAATTAGAAAAAGACGTCTATTTATATGCTTTCCTAATTTAGCACAAATTAAAAAGAAAATTTCATCTCGCGTCACTGTGCGCGCGCACAAAATATATATGCGCGCGCACACAAGAGGGTACGTGGGGGCGCACAGTTGATGGTGTGTGTGCGCACAAAGCGAAGACCAAAAATCTCTGTCCTGTGCGTGCACAAAAAATATTTGTGCGCGCGCACACTTGTGATGAGACTGCTGCAAATGTTGAAGGCCTTTGAACATGCATGTGCGCGCGCACAGGTTGAGGGTGTGCGCGCGCACGTATCCTTGAAGAGTAACTGATCAAATTCAGCATTTTGTGCGCGCGCACACACTCTTATGTGTACGCACAGACTCTGTTTCTGGCTTACTATGAATTCCTTCTTCGTGCGCGCGCACATGTGGCACCTCTGCGCGCGCACAACTCTGTTTTTTTGCTATTTCTTCTTGAAAACCATGGAATGATCCAATGTAACCTATGCAAGACCAAAGCTAGTAAGTAGCATATAAATGGATATAAAAGTATGCATGCAAAATCAAGCAAAAAGTAATGAAAAGGATAAAGAATTCATTAGTTAATAGCGACATAAATGCCGCTCATCAAGAGGTGCAGTAAAAATTTATTATTAATACCCTTATAAAACATTGAAGTCTAAGAAAATGAACTCTGGGTAAGCTTTTTAACAAACTTGCAATTTTGTATGTGCAATGCACGAGAGCATTACACAAAGTGTATGAAAAATTTAATCATTCGACATACAACTTTTAGGTATCACAAAATAAAAATTTGTTTATGGTACCACAAATATGTAATTAGTGTAAATAGAACCATTTTATGTCCATTACTCTTACCCTACATTAAGATACGATTATTATAAACTTACTTTAAATAATATTTTGGGGAAACAATCAACGACAAATTTTTTTTTTGAGGGAAAATGTAACATACAATATAATTAATCTAAAAATAGCAAGAAAAAAATAATTAGCAATTAAACAATCAAAACAAATGAGGAATAAATGAGGAAATTTGATATTATACCGGCCATAGAAAAAGAGGAACAATACATAAAGTAAAAACATACTAACTTCGTTTCAAAATGATCTTTACACTTTCCGTTTTAGTCCGTTTCATAATATTCTTTTCACTTTGCTTTATTCTATGTTTGGACATGGATATTTACTACCTTACCAATTTCCCACTCACTTTATCTTACTGTATCCATATTTTATTATATTCAACCAACTTTTCTACTTTTATCTTAATATTTGTGCAAACAGTAACTGTAAATATCTTTATAAAAGGGAGGTAGTATTACCTTTGAAAAATGTATGACGAATTGATAATATAGTTTGTTGTGTGAGTGACATAACGAATAATAGTTGGTAGTGAAATTTATTTATAAGGGGGGCATTTTTTTTTGTTGATAAGGAAAAGAAACCAGGTTAACCCCTTTGATAGGGAAAACCTAACTCATCCTTTCGGATGATGATGGAGAGGGAATGATCAAAAGACAAAAACCATAACGACATAGTAGGACAAGAGCTTCCTTTCGCCACCAAGAAATCTGCTGCTTGATTGGCTTCTCGGTAACAATGAATGACCGAAAATGAATCCAAATTCGACAATTCCCGACTAGCATCCTTGACGAGCCCACTAATCTCCCATATGAGCTTCCAAATTCGGTTCATCGAGTTGATCACCACCAAGTTATCCCCTTCAATAATAAGATTTTTGGACCCCATCGCCACCGCACTTTTGATTCCTTCTCGGAGTGCCGAAACTTCAACAAATAGGATGGAGTCCTCCGGTGAAGAGCTTTGGCTCCCGCCACTAACAACGCTCCTTCATCATTGCGAATAACAAACCCCAAACTTGTGGATGAACTTCCTCTTTTGGAACCATCAAAATTTAATTTAAAGTAACCAGAAGGAGGTCGATTCCACGACACTTGTTTTTTTTCTTGGACCGCACTTTTCTTAGAAAGAGAGGAAAGAGAGGCTTGATCTTCAATGTCGGACCACGTCTTTATGTGGTTAATTATTAAGCAAATAATTTCCGAGACTTACCTTGTTTTATTTTTAAACACTATGGAATTTCTAGTATACCAAATATACCAACAAATTGTAGCTAATGTTGCTATGTAATCCCACCCTAGGATGTCCTTAATGTGAATTAAGTTATCAAGCAAGGAAACATGGGGATCAAGTGAAGTGAGACACCAACCATGTGAATGGTTGAGATGGCTAAGAAGATCCTCACCAAATGGGCAAGAGAGGAACAAATGATCACTAGTTTCTGTATGGTGGGAACAAAATTGGCACTCGAGAGGAACCGAAACATGACTTCTAAAAAGTCTTTATTTTGTGGGGATAGCATCACTACACATCTTCCAAAGAATTTTTTTAATTATCGGGGCTATATTTAGTTTCCAAATCCAGTTAAAAGGAACTTTGTTTTCCGTTTCCAGAGAAAGACCTTGCACTAAGCAAGCAGCTGTTTTAGTTGCAAAGTTGCCACTTGGGTCGGGGCCCCAAAACATTTTGTCTTAGATATCATTCCTAGGGATAGGTATTGACATTATTTTAGACATTATAGTGGGATAAACCACTTGTCGTAATTTATGTGCATCCCATTGCTTATCTAAGGTTATGAATTCTGAGACTTTTTGTTTTCCGTGGGATTGATTACTAGAAGAGAAGCTTCTAAAGGGGGACGGAAAAACCCAATTATCTTCCCAAAAATCAATGTTTGATCCTTGACCTACTTGTCACCGAATTTATTTTTTAAGGACGGGTCTCAACATCATTATGTTACGCCATTGCCAAAAAAACACTTGAGGACGGGACGTAATCTAACAACGAAGCACATTTAAGATATTTGTTTTTAACAAGTTGAACCCATAGAGTTTATGGGGAAGAAATAATCCTCCATAGAAGCTTTAGTTGCATGGATTTATTGTTGACTTCCGCCTTCCTAAAACCCAATCCTCCCCAGGACTTTGGTTTACAAATTCGATCCCAACTTGCCAAATTCGGGGTTTTGGAAGTTGGGTCCTTATTCCAAAAGAATTGTCTATAAACTTTGTCTAGCTTCAAGTTAATGGAATGTGGGAGAGTGAAGCTTTGCATTTGGTATGTAGCTTTAGACGCTAAATTTGACTGGATTAAACCTTCCGGCTTGGGAAAGGGAATTAGCTTTCTACTTTGTTAGTTGGTTTTTAGTGGAAGTGAAAATGCTAGCAAATGTTTCATTTGTCACTATACTATCAATAATTGGACATCCAAGATAGTTACCGAGAGAGCTTGAATTTTCCATTTGGATAATTACCTTAAACTCCTCTAAGTCATCTTGGGGGACATTCTTAGTGCATTGGAATGCAAATTTATTATAGTTGACTATTTGGCCGGACATTTGGCAATATTTGTTTAAAATAGTTTTTATAATTTCACAACTTTGAGTAGAGGCTTTAGCAAATATCATCGTGTCGTCAGCAAAAGTGAGGGAGGGAATTTTCATGCGTGAATTGCCTGGAGTAACCCCTATTAGCCTTTGACCATTAAGGCAATGAAAGCTAAGTTTTCTAGTTAATAGTTCTGCGCACATGATAAAAAGATATGGAGAAAGGGGGTCTCTGTAGACACCTACTTTTGTCCCCATTCCCGAAAGGGAAGGTTCGATGATGAAAACGTAAATCTCCACTTGACAACGCATCTCCTATAAAATAACGAATCTCAATTCCCCTTTTCATTTCACCCAAAACCTGCTATTTATAGAAACCTTCTATTTATGGAAACCTGCTAAAAATAGTAACTGCCGTAATGGGTAGTTGTTAAAAGTGGCAAGTCATAAAAGATAGAAACCTGTCAGAATTAGGTGTTACACTCCAACATAAATCCTAAAAGAGATAGAAATTGCGAGAGAATCCTATTCCTAATATGATTCGAAAGTAAGAGTCACGTATTAATTAAAATCCTAACGAGCCTAGAGTTCGTAACGGGCCCAGACGCATCCCGTCACAAGGTTAATACGCACTAAAGGACTCAATTAAATCTCAAATACTCCGGATTCTAGGAATCCGAATCTGACTAAGAAAAACAGCCCAGATCCTATTTTCAAAGCCTGGCTCTGGGCGCCGAAACCTTCGGCGCCCAGGCCTGGGCGCTGAAAATACCTGGTACGTGTTTTTTCCTAATTTCTCGTGGATTAGGGTTCTGCAATTCTATCTTTCCACGAACTCTTTTCTATAAATAGGGCCTTAAGTTCGACGTGAAAAGAACAACAACACACAATTATATTATGAGTATTGACTCTAAACCCCTAAGCCTAAGCCTCACGCTGCAAAACTGATCACGCGTTCTGTCGCAATCGATCCATAAATCGAATAGAACGTATCCCGTCCCATAATTTGAGATTCGTTAAATAAAAGGAGAAATAGCAAAGTCAAAGTGGTTAGTTTTCTGAGAACCATGACGCACCTCTCAAGGGTGCGTCGTAATGTGTCCCTTTTCCATGGTTTAATTTCTTTCCTCACCCTTTTATGAACTGTTAAACTAACTGAAATCTGATTGTTCGATCACGCTTAATAAATATGATATTTTTGGGAAATTGGATTATCATGCTAGGTCCCTTAAAACAATCTAAATCAGATAATCGCGTTCGATCTAGTACTATATGTTGCATATTGATAAAATCAACTCAGATTAGTTTAATAGTTAACGCATGTCCCTTCAATTATTTATGCTGAGCTACTAAGGATATCCTGCCTCTGGAGTTATCGAAGAGCGAGTACTCCTCTCGGTAGTTACAGTCCCCCGAACCCTCAATCTCTACCCTGCGGGTGTACGTTGAGCGATCCCCACCACCAGGGATCACAAGGGAACCTACGGCCGTCGTTGTAACACCCCGACAATTCCCTTTTTCTAAAACAACCCTTTTATAAATATAACTATAGAGAATTATCAAGGCATTATCGCCCGTGTGAAAACGTAACGGCTTATTCAGAATTTTGCAGCGGAAAACATAAAACTAACTTTTAGGTTCATAAATAATCGATTACATATTAATATTAAGTCCAAAACCAATTAACGGAAATAAGGAAATACGAATAGTACGACAACTTTCAAATCTAAGTTAACAAACCAAATCACTTAATAAAACAAATATAACTACGAGCTCTCTAATCCCGATCCCAATGATGCATCATCTTCAAACCTGCAGATGGACAATGCTTATTGATCCTTAGAGACTGCTCACCAAAGATTGGGTCATCACAGGATCAATAAGGCATAGCCATGATCAACATGCACAAGCAAAAGCACGTAATCAGCAAAGCTGAGTACTACATACTAAATCAATAGTAATCCTAACATGATTCTATTAAACGAACAACCCTAACATGATACTAATGAACATAATTAAGGGCAGACAAAACATGATAAATTGACGATCATACTTGACTAGACTAAGCTAGACTTATAACAATAATATTATTTTAGTTGAAATAGACAATGGACCGAGTTGTCCATCCAGAAGTCTTCACTAAGGAAGACGAGGTACGGGCGCGACTCCGTAACCTCAGTGACCTGCGATATCGAGGAACGTTTAAATAAAAATAGGACACGGTGATCAATCCGGTCCCAGAAAAGGCCATGGGCTACCACCATGAACCCCAACTCCTGTTTTTCCGTCACTTTAGACGTGCACAGTCTAAAGCTATTGCTACTCAGTTTCACTTTACATGATTTACAAATTGATACTCTGTTATGACTCAACAATCACATAAGGCATATAATCCACATTCGTTCACAACTGTTTTTATCTTGGAATTAAGTACGTGATCATAAAGGCATCAATCAAGACTCATTCCAATTTACCCAACCTTTCCTTTAACCATGATCAACCCTGTATATGGGTATAAAGTTTCAACTTACTAAACAAGGTCCTCGACCCTCATAAAGTAGTGAAAAGCTAAAAAGGGAACAACAACCAATCGATCCAAACCAATCATATAGAATAATCTAGTGTTCCCAACCAACATGTTTGTACCAATAATCCATACCAACATGTTACAGTTCTCTTAGTGCAAAACAAGTTCAATAAGTTTGTCCAACAGTATTAAACATGCACATTCCATATAACCAAGTTTGTCTATAATATCAACATCACCAAGTTCAACAATAATATCAACATGATTTCAACAATTAGCACACATTCCAAGCACGCAGGTATGTACGTACCTTGTATAAACAAATTGATAGGCCACTTTAACACTTTCAAAAGTCCTAAAGAGAATTCTCCGCCTAAAACAACCAACAAATATTCCCAATCAATTCCTAATCATTGATAACCATAAGAGAGCATTCTAAATGCATACTAAACATATTTAGAACTTTCCCCAATATCAAAACTTAAACATTTGATTTCCTAGAATCATAATTATTGAATTAGTGATTGAAATTCGTTGAAAACTTTTGCAAACATCGTACTTTAAATTTTCAGCAATATAAATTCATTTAAAAGCTTCACCATGGTCAATCTACGTTCCTAGTATCTCAAAACAACCAATTCAATAATCCACACTCAACTCATCATGATTAATAATCATAAAAACCTTGAATTTCATACTTTAAACAATCAAAACCAATATTTCAATGTAATTACATAATCTGAAAATTAATAACTTTATTATAAAATTCATATAATCTTAAATTCATAATTTAAATCACAAAACCCATAGCTTTAATTCAAGGAAACATAATTCAAATTAATAAATCATAATAAGCCCTAACTTATAATTCAATCAACCAAAAATTGAAATTAATTCGTTTATAAACTCAACCAACATCTGAAAATCATGTTCAAACCATAAAAATTATGAATTTAATATCAAGAACATAATTTAAATTAACAATTATAATTAATTTAAAATAATTAGTTACTTAGGGTTTAAGAAATAACCAAGAACCAAAGAGGAGAGAGGTTCGGCCGACTGGTAGGTGGTGGCTCACGACGAGGGGCTGGGCACGGCGGCGGCGTGCGGTGGCTGCTGCGCGAGCGGGGCTGAGAACACGCAAGCATTAAGGGAAGCACGAAAAAAACGAGGGGGAGTGAAGGACCGAAAACAGAGGAAGAAAGGAAAGAGGGAAAACGAAAAAAGAAGAGGATTACCGGTGAGGTCGCCGGTGGCTGAGGAGTGTTGGGCGGCTCGGCGACGGCGTGGAGGGAGAGAGGACGAGAGAGGAGGGTTTCCTCTTTTCTTTCTTTTTTTGTTTCACGTGAGTATGGAGGGAAGAGAGAGGAGGGTTTGGTTTGTTTGTTTGTTTTTTTGTTTTGTTTTTTTTTTTTTTTTTTTTTTTTTTTTTTTTTTTTTTTTTTTTTACGTGAATGAGGAAAAGAGAAGGGAGTATGGTTTTTGGGTTTTGTTGGTTTGGGCTTTGCCCAATTGGGCTAGGAGTAGAATTTAGGTTGCTGAATCCGAAATGGTTAGGATTTGCTTTCTGATTTCAATAGAACGTGATTTCAAAATCCGAATTCGTTTTAACGTAAAATTCAAAATCAATTTTGATTTCATAAATCATTAAAATATTCAAAATGTAATAACATAATTATATTTTAATTACATATTCATTTCTAAAATTCGTAAATTACATTTAAATATATTAAATATACGTTAAAATATATAAATAAAATATAATAAAATTACGGGGGATTACAATCTACCCCTCTTAAAAGAAGTTTCGTCCCGAAACTTAACACGGAAATTCACATATCTTTCCAAACTTTTCAACTTATTCTTATTGGAGAAGTACTTGTGCCACTCATGTGCACTCTTTTGCCAACTTAAAGTTACTTGTAATATTCACGAACACATTTTCTTATGCGGAGAATCTATGTACTTTGCATCAGCATGAATAAGTTGCTAAAAATAAGCATAAAAATGCATAAAAATACCATACAAATAGGTAAAAAGCGCGAATTTCTATCGCATTCTACCCCCCTTAAAGAAAACGAGTTACGCCCTCGTAACTCATCTCAGGGAATAACTTTGGATATTTCTACTTCATCGAATCATTTCCCCAATGCTATATTTCCACTAAAATCGTAGCAAGTGGGATTTCTACACTTCTTTCCACACAATGCCTCAATAGGTGCTATCTTAAAGCTCACATAGTAACTATTGTTGCAAGAAATTCAATCGAATTTAGATGGTCTTCCCAATTACCCTTAAAGTCAATAACACAGGCTCTCAACATATTTTCCGTTAGTAATCTCAGTTTGTCCATCGATCGCAGGTGGAAAGCAGTACTCATTTTCAATGTCGCCCCCAAGATTCACTAGACCTTTTTGCCAAAGCTTCAGACTTTTATGGTGAGGATCTCAAATGTTGCCCCATAAAGATAATGTCTCCAAATCATTCAAAGTGAACACAATAACAACTAACTCTAGATCAAGGGTAGGGTAATTGATTTCATAAGGTTTCAATTGTCGTGACGACAGGTGCAGAGGTCAAACATTCCTTTAAAATCTGGAAAGCTTCTTCACATTTCTCACTCCACTTGAATTTCGATTCCTTTTTCAACAAGTTGGTCATTGGTTTTTCTTTGTTCGAAAATCTTTCACAAACTCCCTATAATAGTCAGCTAGGCCTAGGAAACTTCAGATATCAGACACGTTCCTTTGGAGTTGGTCACTCACTCACAACTTGATTCTTAGTAGGATCTACAGAAACTCCTTCTACTCCGCTTTCTCTTTCTAGTGATCCTCATTACGGCTTTCATGGATGTATAACTCTTGGGCTTAACTCTTAGCACTTTCACCAATTCATACATTACCATCTTTTCAAGACAACAAATGATTTCTAACGATCCTGGACCACTCAAATTTTCTCTTAAATTTATTCCCTTACGTAACATAGCTCTCAAGCAATTTAGTCCTTCACTTTTCCGTCGGTGTCACTTATACACATATGACTTCAAGATTTGTATACTTCATTTAATAAAACTAGATTCTTTCTAAGCGTCTCCAAGTAATTCTCAAGTGTTTGTCATGCTCTTTCTCATTCCTTGAACAAATCGGGATATCATCAATAACATAATAACGAACTTAATTTGGAATTCGTAGAAAATCTTATTCATCAAATCCATAATTATGGTAGGTGCATTGGTTAACCCAAAAGACATTATTCTAAACCCATAATGACAATAACGAGTCCTAATGAGGTCTTAGTCCCTTATCAGCTATCCTCAATTGGTGATACTTCAAACACAAATCAGTCTTCGAGAACACACTCGCCCAATTCATTGATCCAATATGTCATCTATTCTAGGCAAATGATACTTGTTCTTGATGGTGTTTAGCTCCCTAAATTCGATGCATAATTCCATACTCTTATCTTTCTCCTTAATAAACAACACATGAGCTCCTCACGGTGACGCACTAGGCCTAACATACTCCTTAAGGAAACAACTCTTGCAATTGTGTCCTAATTAGATCATTTATAAGTGTCGTTTCAGGATTTAACTCTATAGTGAACTCAAATGCTCTAGCTGGTAACATACTTGCAATTTCACTCGGAAACACATCAATGAATCCACTCACAATGGCAACATCCTCGATTTTAACTCCAACTTCTTTACTCACCTCTAACACACTACAGAAAAATCGTTCACACTCTCTATTCATCAATTTCCTCACTTGCATTACAGAAATAACTAAGGTTCTTGGACTTCTCAAAACATCCACATGAGGTCAACCTTCCCATAGGGTTCCTTAAACTTACTTTCGGAATTTCACAATCTACCTTAGCCTTGCAAAAACTTGGCCAGTCCATTCCCAGAATTACATCTAGGTTTCTCATTAAACTCTATCAAGTCAGAAAGAAAACGCAATCTTTTATCTTCAAAGGAAAGTTCTTAAATAACTTGGTACACCTTAAGGTTACACCAGTAGGTATACTAACAGGTAAATCAATCACCTCAAAATCTACTAACTTCAGACTCTTAATACGAGATGACGAAACAAAAGAATAAGCTTTCCCCGGATCAAATAACTTTCTAACTAGCACGGAGTTAATAGAAAAGTAACAGAAACTAAGTCAACAGGTCGTTCAGCTTCATTTCGACTTATCACAGACAGTTTACCCGGGGCTTTGTTATGGTTGTTATTCTAATTAGCAGACTTATGGAGGTTTCCTTGGCTGTCTTGCGACCCTATAGGCTTCGAACTCTAATTTCTGGACTGGTTAAATCCCGACTTCACCTGGTTACCACTTCATTACCATTTTGTTCCTTTTTCTGCTTAGTAAAGCACTCATACTTCCTATGCCCCTTTTTCTGACAATAGTTACAGTTCATTAATTCTCCCTTACAATTCCTACCAGGATGGTTGTTATTGCACATCTTACAGTGATACACTCTCTCATATTGGTTCTTATTGTTGTGACCCTGCTTGTTCCTTCCTTGAAAGTTTCCATTCCCATTCCCATTTTCATTCATACTTCTCTTGAAATTCCCTTGGTTTTCCCCAGCATTAAACTCTTTTCTCTTCTCCTCTTTTCTTTTCTCCCCGACAACAACATTTTTCTTGTCCCTTCTAGGCTGCAAACCATAAATATGAGCAGCTTCTCCATACACAATATCCAGAGATGTAAAGGTTTCCCCACCTAATCCTAAGGTGGTCATGCTATAAATCTTCTATAGTATTCATCGATGGTCATGTTCCCCATACTAAGGTTTATGAATTCCTAAACTTTTTGTTTTCTCATAAAAGGTACGGTAAAACTTCCTCTTAAGGCAGTAACAATTGAATCCTAATTGAATCTTTCAGCAGTGCTAAGCCTAACTCTATTCTCTCTCCACCATAACTCAGCTTCAATCTTTCAAATACATGACAACTTGACCCACTCTCATATTCTCAGGACAGTTCACAGCCCCAAACAATTTTTCAAACTCTCTAACCTAGTTCTCTAAAAAGTAAGATCGTTTTGCCCCTTAAATTATGGTGACTTAACTTTGGCTAGTCTCTCAAACATGTCCCTAACAGAATCGGGACGCTCAGTTCTCTCTTGGATCAGCTTTTCCGCCAAGAGGCAAATAGCAACAACTAGGTCATTATTGTTGGCCATTCTATAACACGACCTGAAATTAATATATTCTATCTTAGGTTCTAAACATCACTTACATGTCATTCTATATCAAGCAATATTTGATTTGACCATAGAGATCGCCTCAATAAACAATATTCACATAAAATCATTTACGACGGTGCAACAATCATTGCAAAATAATTCTCCTCGATCATTCGCGAACGACATTCACATAAAGGACATCCGATCGAGGGAAACAAATCAAATTCAATCATCACAAATAATAATAATAATAATAATAATAATAATAAAAGAAATTATTCCACTTCGCGTGCCCAAACTAAATCATTGACCACTTGGATAATTAAATATTTAACTTTAATTCCTCAAAAGAAACTTGTATTTCCTAAAAGAATATTAATAACAATCTCTAAACCATAATAACGTACTTGTCCCAAAATGAAATAAAAGCGCTACGTAATAAATTTAAACTACCGTTGGGCGACTTGTCCCACATTATTCCCACATAAATCATAATCAAAATTCGATAACACAATAAGTTTGGTGGGAGCAAACAATTTCTATTATGCACATATAATTGCAACATTTAAACAATAAACACATGCACGTACATAACAATTAATTTCTTATGCTAGCATTGACTAGCTACTAATGCACATATAATTCTATCCTATATGCCCTTCTTATATTACTCATCTCTCATAAACTAAAGCATTGGGATAATTTAAATAACAGAGTAAAAGGACGATAATATAAGAAAATTATAACATAAAATAATAACATAAATATAAATATGAAATAAATAAAGTAAAATAAAATAAGGAAATGCGTAGCGAATAAATTCGAAAATAATTTTTTTTTTATTCGAAAAAAAATTTATATTTCCTAAATAACGAATTCTAACTTTTGAAACAACTTTTAAAAAAAAAAAAAAAAAAATTTGAACTTCTAAAAAAAATTGTACTCATTTTTTTTTTGAATAATAAATAATAAGAAAAAGAATAAAAATTTCGAAAGTCACTTTAATTCGAATAAATAATTTGATTTCGAACTTAAATAAGAAATATTATATACTTTCAAACAAGATAAAAGGAAATCTGCCCCCCAAAAAAAAAGTACCAATTTTTTGAACACTATAATACGTAGAAGCTCGATTTTTAAGAATTTTATTTTAAATAACTAGATAGTTAGGCGCCTAAAAATTTATTAAAGTAAAACCTTAGCTCTGATACCACTTTGTAACACCCCGACAATTCCCTTTTTCTAAAACAACCCTTTTATAAATATAACTATAGAGAATTATCAAGGCATTATCGCCCGTGTGAAAACGTAACGACTTATTCAGAATTTTGCAGCGGAAAACATAAAACTAACTTTTAGGTTCATAAATAATCGATTACATATTAATATTAAGTCCAAAACCAATTAACGGAAATAAGGAAATACGAATAGTACGACAACTTTCAAATCTAAGTTAACAAACCAAATCACTTAATAAAACAAATATAACTACGAGCTCTCTAATCCCGATCCCAATGATGCATCATCTTCAAACCTGCAGATGGACAATGCTTATTGATCCTTAGAGACTGCTCACCAAAGATTGGGTCATCACAGGATCAATAAGGCATAGCCATGATCAACATGCACAAGCAAAAGTACGTAATCAGCAAAGCTGAGTACTACATACTAAATCAATAGTAATCCTAACATGATTCTATTAAACGAACAACCCTAACATGATACTAATGAACATAATTAAGGGCAGACAAAACATGATAAATTGACGACCATACTTGACTAGACTAAGCTAGACTTATAACAATAATATTATTTTAGTTGAAATAGACAATGGACCGAGTTGTCCATCCAGAAGTCTTCACTAAGGAAGACGAGGTACGGGCGCGACTCCGTAACCTCAGTGACCTGCGATATCGAGGAACGTTTAAATAAAAATAGGACACGGTGATCAATCCGGTCCCAGAAAGGCCATGGGCTACCACCATGAACCCCAACTCCTGTTTGTCCGTCACTTTAGACGTGCACAGTCTAAAGCTATTGCTACTCAGTTTCACTTTACATGATTTACAAATTGATACTCTGTTATGACTCAACAATCACATAAGGCATATAATCCACATTCGTTCACAACTGTTTTTATCTTGGAATTAAGTACGTGATCATAAAGGCATCAATCAAGACTCATTCCAATTTACCCAACCTTTCCTTTAACCATGATCAACCCTGTATATGGGTATAAAGTTTCAACTTACTAAACAAGGTCCTCGGCCCTCATAAAGTAGTGAAAAGCTAAAAAGGGAACAACAACCAATCGATCCAAACCAATCATATAGAATAATCTAGTGTTCCTAACCAACATGTTTGTACCAATAATCCATACCAACATGTTACAGTTCTCTTAGTGCAAAACAAGTTCAATAAGTTTGTCCAACAGTATTAAACATGCGCATTCCATATAACCAAGTTTGTCTATAATATCAACATCACCAAGTTCAACAATAATATCAACATGATTTCAACAATTAGCACACATTCCAAGCACGCAGGTATGTACGTACCTTGTATAAACAAATTGATAGGCCACTTTAACACTTTCAAAAGTCGCCTAAAGAGAATTCTCCGCCTAAAACAACCAACAAATATTCCCAATCAATTCCTAATCATTGATAACCATAAGAGAGCATTCTAAATGCATCCTAAACATATTTAGAACTTTTCCCAATATCAAAACTTAAACATTTGATTTCCTAGAATCATAATTATTGAATTAGTGATTGAAATTCGTTGAAAACTTTTGCAAACATCGTACTTTAAATTTTCAGCAATATAAATTCATTTAAAAGCTTCACCATGGTCAATCTACGTTCCTAGTATCTCAAAACAACCAATTCAATAATCCACACTCAACTCATCATGATTAATAATCATAAAAACCTTGAATTTCATACTTTAAACAATCAAAACCAATATTTCAATGTAATTACATAATCTGAAAATTAATAACTTTATTATAAAATTCATATAATCTTAAATTCATAATTTAAATCACAAAACCCATAGCTTTAATTCAAGGAAACATAATTCAAATTAATAAATCATAATAAGCCCTAACTTATAATTCAATCAAGCAAAACTTGAAATTAATTCGTTTATAAACTCAACCAACATCTGAAAATCATGTTCAAACCATAAAAATTATGAATTTAATATCAAGAACATAATTTAAATTAACAATTATAATTAATTTAAAATAATTAGTTACTTAGGGTTTAAGAAATAACCAAGAACCAAAGAGGAGAGAGGTTCGGCCGGCTGGTAGGTGGTGGCTCACGACGAGGGGCTGGGCACGGCGGCGGCGTGCGGTGGCTGCTGCGCGAGCGGGGCTGAGAACACGCAAGCATTAAGGGAAGCACGAAAAAAACGAGGGGGAGGGAAGGACCGAAAACAGAGGAAGAAAGGAAAGAGGGAAGACGAAAAAAGAAGAGGATTACCGGTGAGGTCGCCGGTGGCTGAGGAGTGTTGGGTGGCTCGGCGACGGCGTGGAGGGAGAGAGGACGAGAGAGGAGGGTTTCCTCTTTTCTTTCTTTTTTTGTTTCACGTGAGTATGGAGGGAAGAGAGAGGAGGGTTTGGTTTGTTTGTTTGTTTTTTTGTTTTGTTTTTTTTTTTTTTTTTTTTTTTTTTTTTTTTTTTTTTTTTTTTTTTTTTACGTGAATGAGGAAAAGAGAAGGGAGTATGGTTTTTGGGTTTTGTTGGTTTGGGCTTTGCCCAATTGGGCTAGGAGTAGAATTTAGGTTGCTGAATCCGAAATGGTTAGGATTTGCTTTCTGATTTCAATAGAACGTGATTTCAAAATCCGAATTCGTTTTAACGTAAAATTCAAAATCAATTTTGATTTCATAAATCATTAAAATATTCAAAATGTAATAACATAATTATATTTTAATTACATATTCATTTCTAAAATTCGTAAATTACATTTAAATATATTAAATATACGTTAAAATATATAAATAAAATATAATAAAATTACGGGGGATTACAGTCGTGGTCAAACATAATTGCACTCCCTTTATGTCACGATAACCGGGTTTTGTTAGTTTTTCTCATTGTCGTTAAAAACTGAATGGCGACTCCTATATTACTAGTCAATTGGGTGTAAACTCACATGAAATCCAATTACACTTGATTTGACAAAAAGAAGCGTCACACCCACGAGGGACGAGGTCACGCATTAGCCTCGTGCTTTTTCGACCCCTTCACAGTGGCGACTCCACTGGGGAAAGTGAAGGAAATACTCGTGCTTGTAGGTAATCAAAATAGCCGAAGGGTGAAACGATCCTACCCCGCGTTTATTTCCCAATCAAGTTGGGACGACCTGAAAATCAGCATATTAATGTGAACGGACAGAACCGCATAACGAATCTTGGCTCCCTTGGTGTTTCATCTTGGGAGTTGGGACTAAGGATACCCATCGCCAACCGGGGGGTGCATACGCTTCGAATGTTGTCCACTCGGCACTTTCGCTAGTAGTACACCCGTCCCAAACCCAATCGCTCGCTCATTAGGTCCCTCTCGCCTGCATGCCCCCTTGGCTTGCACTTACGGGTTGGCCTCTTGAGCGAAATTCGTCTGCTGAAGACACTACCTCGACCGGGGCATGTGTTGGATCTACGATAGAAGCGGTACCAAACCAGGCGCAGATAACTACCCATACAAGCCTATCATAAACTACATGACATATTATTATTGCCTCATGATGGAATGTTAGTTATGTGTAGCGAAATATATGATTGTGTGTGACAAACTGTCCTAGAAAAACCAACGACCTTAAAGATTGCCCAAACATTCATAAACCAATTTGCCAAAGAGTTATACCGAAACACGTGTTCCGCAAACCCGAACGATCGCCACAAAAATAAGCGACGCTCGGGATGGCCTGTAACGAATCCCACAAACGCTGCACAACGTGTAAAGGACGTTATTAGGCAAGCACGCAAAATCGAAGTCGCGTAAACAAAAGTAGATGCAAACAGAAAACGAGAACCAGCCAGGGACGCATTTTCAACGCCCCTGGCTGGGCGCCAGAATTTCTCACGCCCTACGCTGGGCGCTGAAGTTGCTGCTTGGCCTTCTGGTCAGGCGCAGCAGCCTCGGTGCCCGCGCAAAAGGAAAATACGTAGCACAAAAAAACGTTCGTAAAAAGAATTTCTACGAGGGCGTAAGAAAAGCACTCGATTTCAAAAGCGACTCGTAAAAAATTAATAACTCTTTGCGTCGTAGTTAGGCCTCCTACGACGACAATGCTCGGCACTAAAAACCGAACATGCTAATAATTATGAATGTCACACGGGAAAAGATTTTCGAAAATATAAAGAGTTCAAAGTGCACACATAGCAGTCCAAATATACTAGTCCGACTTAAGGGTAGTCATAGAATGTCTAAAAAAACCGACTCACGAAACAAACTAATGTGTCTCCTACTCCACAACGATAATGCAGGGCCCCTGAATACCTACCCGTGATAGCCATCAAGGAACGCGATGGAAGAAGCATATCCCGAACATCTATACCTAGAGGTCGCACAAACCCAAGAGATGCATGCTCTGGAACACGACCCTTTACGTTCTCAAAGGCCACTCGCCTCAAAGAATCGTGCTATGCCAAAAACGCTCCTCAACTCACATGCTTTCGGGCTATTGTTTGGGTTAGAAAAGAAAAGAGCGAAGAATGAAACAGAAATTATGGCATTAGCTCTTCAAGATGAATTGTTCGATCCTACTAAATTGATCGCTCCATCACCCTCAAAAGATGACCAAATCCAACGAGGGTGGCGCAAGACTTTCAAATGGACTAACGCTCGTGGGATGAAGTTCAAGATATCCGCAGGAGAGGGTCCGATGTACGAAGAATTAGAGTCTGAATCCGAGTCTGACTCCGAGTCCGAACCTAGCAAAATTGTAACCCCTCCCAAAAATAGTTTAGACCCGGAAATATCTACTCCGGGAGATCTTTTTGATGTAATGCTTCATGACTTTAATAAGATAAACAAAACTTTTGAGTATATGCCGCTTAAAAATCCGAGTAATAATGCAGAATGTCTCGCCACTAATGAGCGCGAAAAAGAGCCAAGAGAGGAATATACCGAACTAATAAAAGCTGTAAATGAACAAGAACTCAAAACTCCTATAATTGAGGACACAGAATCGGTAAATATTGGAACAGAAGAAAATCCTAAAATCATTAAAATTGGCCTCACCTTAACTCCCACTGAAAAGGCCGATCTAATCTCCACTTTGCGGGAATTCGAGGGTGTCTTTGCTTGGTCCTACAAAGACATGCCAGGAATAGATCGAGAAATCGCTAAGCATAAAATTCCGATAGATCCCAAAATGACGCCAGTAAAACAAAAGCTACGGCGGCTCAAACCAGAGATAGCCTTGAAAATAAAAGAAGAAGTCACTAAACAATTAGACGCCGGCTTCATAAAAGTCTCCAACTACCCAGAATGGGTGGCCAATATTGTCCCCGTAGCTAAAAAAGATGGACGAGTGCGGATGTGCGTAGACTTTCGAGACCTCAACAAAGCCAGTCCCAAAGATGACTTCCCTCTACCTCACATTGACATACTAGTAGACAACACCGCAGAACACGCGCTTCTCTCCTTTATGGACGGGTACGCCGGATATAACCAAATACTTATGGAAGAAGAAGACATGGAAAAAACAACCTTCATTACCCCTTGGGGTACATATTGTTACACTGTAATGCCTTTTGGTTTGAAAAACGCAAGGGCCACCTATCAAAGAACAGCCACCACGTTACTCCATGACATGATACACAAAGAAATCGAGGTCTATGTAGACGACATGATCGTCAAATCTAAAGACCGGCACGGTCACCTCCCGGCACTTAGAAAGTTCTTCACCCGAATCTTGAAATATAACATGAGACTAAATCCACAAAAATGTGTGTTCGGAGTAACATCTGGAAAGTTGCTAGGATATGTTGTTAGTACGCGAGGAATCGAGATTGACCCATCCAAGATCAAAGCCATTACCGAAATGCCCCCACCGAAAACTGAAAAACAGATAAGTGGCTTCCTAGGAAAGCTGCAATACATTAGTAGGTTCATTTCCAAGCTTACTATGACTTGCGAGCCAATATTCAAAAAATTAAGAAAAGAAGAAAAAGCCGAATGGGATGAACAATGCCAAATTGCCTTCGATAAAATCAAAGAATATCTAAGCAAACCACCCGTCCTTTCCCCGCCTTTGCCCGGAATCCCTTTACGCCTATACCTAACCGTCACGGATACTGCAGCAGGAGCTATTGTAATATCCCTAATACTTTTTATATTAAAATTTGGAATAAATTTTATTTTTTTTATTTATATATATATATATATATATATATATATATATATATATATTGTTTTTTTTAAGCTTTTGAAGTTAAAGTCACAAAGTTTTTCTAACTTAAGTTTCGGGAAAACCTTCTTTTAAATAGGGTATGTATAATTTTTTATATTTTTCTAATTTTAAGTTTCGGGACGAAACTTCTTTTAAGGAGGGTAGATTGTAATACCCTAAAATTTTCCAATTTTAGTTTCAGGACGAAACTTCTTTTAAGGGGGATAGATTGTAATACCCCCAATATTTTATAATTTTATAAAATATATTTTATAGTCAAAATATAATTATTTCCGTTTTTAGTTAGTCTCTTTTAATAATTTCCGAAGTTTAAAAACACTATTTTAAAATTAGTAGGACTCTAAATATAAGCACCTATATATATTTCGTAACCCTAATTATTTTGTACAGGAAGGTTATGTTTTGCCTCTGCCGTTTTCTATATGCACTTGCAGAGTTTTGTGTGTGAGTTTCTTATAATTAGAGTGGGAAAGAATTGACCTTTTTCCATCAATTCCTCCATTATCATTTACCTCTACATTTCCATCACCACTAATAATGTCATGTGCCACAAATCACTCATTTGTAGCGTACTTCCGTTTACAGTCATGTAGAAAGCCTCTCGCGTGATCCAACGGCTTGTGTTATCGTGTATGTTGCGATCTATTGTTTATATGGTTGTTTTTATTGAAAGGTAATCACACTTAGTCCCTTCTAATTGTTCGTGTATATTATTATTTGTAATCACACACACTTAGTACATTGGAGTTGTTTGTGTATATATGTTATTCTTCGTATTAATTATGAGTAATCATGCATCTCTTGGAGTTTTACTGAATTAGGGTCTCGTTTATGCGGCATTGGAATCTGTTAATTAGTTTTATGTGTTTGGTCTCATTCGATATTGTTATGATATATGATTCAAAGTGTGCTGCTTCATTGATTGAGTATACATGAGTGTAATCCATGTTTCGATTACTCTTTAGGAATTATGTTTAGTTTATTTTTTTATAATACCATATCATTAAGTTTTGGTTTAGATTCTTTAGATAGGTAATATGAGTTACTGATGATGCTAGATGTATATGGTCTTTTGAAGAATATTAGACCTGCGTGAGTTTTACTCAATTAGTTTGGGAAATATTAGACTGTTGATCTTGATAAGTGTTATTAGTTACCCATCAGAGTTATATATTGTTTAAATTTGGGATCTTGTGCCGTAATTGAGAAGTGTATAAATTTAACCCATGATGGGTTTATTGTTCATATATATAATGAGAAAAGGTTGCGGTTATTTTTGGTTTGAGGCTCAATGTTATAGACCTTAGTCCTTGGCATGTTTGGTAAGGAGATGATAACCATTAGTAGAGGAGCAAGATACAATCTTTATTTTCTTAGTATCCCAAAAGTGGGATTTGGTCCAAAAGTGGTCTTGACTCAGAGAGTCTTTCTAGCAGCTATTGAGAGTTTCAAGTTTTTATACTTGTTGGTTTATTATTCGAATTACCCATGTCCAAGGCTAGGTATAGAACAAAGAGCAAATATGGAACCTATTGGGTTGAGTACGTTTAGTAGAGGAAAAGATCATATCATTATAATCGAGGTTCATATGAAGAGAAATTTATAGTTTCCATAGAGTATGGAGTTAGTTTTATCTTTGGGATCGTACTTGAAATGTAGTTTCATACTACATTATTTACATGAGACTTTATTATTCTATTTTAGCATGTTTCTGTTTGTAACAGGTGATTACCCAGCTTTTGCTGTCGTGTGTGTTTATTTGCTATGTGTGTTTGCGGCCATGTCTTTTTCTTATGGTGGCCCTGTGACGATCCTTTTGGAATTTGTCCTCTATGGTGAGCAGTCAAGATGACTGGAGCAGATTGATCGTGAAGGATTGCAGTTAGAAGTTAAATGAGCTCAAGTGTCACCGTTTAGTCTTTTATGACAGTTGTACAGTTGTAAATAGATCACCTAGTAATTGAGTTGTAATAGTTTGAGTTTTGTAAGCCTTAACACTTGACAATGTGGTCAAGTGTGGCGGTGATACCTCCGATTTAGGTGTAAGCTTCTGCAATGTTATTATAAAGTCTTTTATATTCTTATTTATTTATAGTTAGTAAATTGGGGGTGTTACAGCTATGCTCTCACAGTGTGTACATGGATCCGAGCGAGCCATTTACTACTTGAGCAAGAAGTTCATACAGTACGAGACGAAATACACAGAACCCGAAAAAACCTGCCTCGCCCTCGTCTGGGCATCCAAAAAACTCAGACATTACCTATTGGCCCACACTGTTCATAATAGTGTCACAACTAGACCCCTTAAAATACATGTTCGAAAATCCCGCCCTAAATGGTCGCCTGTCCAGGTGGCTAGTCATGCTCTCAGAATTCGACCTAAAATTCATGCTAGAAAAAACAATCAAAGGAAGAGCGGTAGCCGAATTCCTGGCCGAGCATGCCACGAATGAGGAAACCACAGAAGCTTACCTCCTCCCTGGTGAGGAACTTCTGATGATACGAGACGACTATTGGACACTATACTTCGATGGCGCGTCCAACCAGAAGGGATGTGACGTCGGAGTTCTCCTAGTCAGTCCCGAAGGGGCCCATATACCAATTTCCGTCAAACTTGACTTCGAGGCCACAAACAACGCCGCCGAATATGAAGCCTGCATAGTTGGGCTAGAGGCCGCAGTTAGCCTCGGAGTCAAGCATCTGCAAGTCTTCGGGGATTCTTCCCTAATAATCAACCATATATCCAAAAGATGGAAGGTCCGAAGCACTAGTCTCTCAAAATATCAAGCTCACTTAGACCAAATAGTCGAGCAATTCGAAAAAATCGAGTATACGTACTTACCAAGAGACGACAACCAATTCGCGGATGCACTAGCAAAGCTAGCTTCAATGCTCAACATCCCGAATGAATGGGACGGAATAACCCTTCGGGTCGAACGAAGGAAAGAGCCGGCTTATTTCTGTGCCATAGACTCCGAACCTGAAAACACCAAAGAAGAACCATGGTATACGGACATCCTTCGTTACAAAACAAATGGGGAATTCCCCCCAAACACCTCCCCGCGAGCGCAAAAGGCCCTACGCCTCCTCGCTTCACAATATAGCATAATTCTGGGGGAACTGTACAAATACACGCCGAATAAAATCAAGTTACTTTGTGTCCACCAAAACCAAGCCCAAAGACTAATGGAAGAATACCATAACGGCGTGTGCGGACCCCATATGAACGGAAAAATGCTATCCCGGAAAATATCCCGCTCGGGGTACTATTGGACCACTATGGAAACCGATTGCCATCACTTTGTAAAAACTTGCCCAAAATGCCAAATCTTCAGTAACCTTAACCACTTGCCTCCCTCAGAACTATACACCTTCACTTCTCCATGGCCCTTTTCCACCTAGGGTATAGATATAATCGGCAAGGTAACACCAACAGGCGTAGGGGGACACGAGTACGTTTTAGTCGCAATTGATTACTTCACTAAATGGGTAGAGGCAGTCTCCTATGCAAAATTAACGGCCAAACATGTCGCTCGATTCCTAGAAAAGAACATATTCTGTCGATACGGGGGTTCCGCATGAAATCATAAGTGACCAAGGTTCCCACTTTAGGGCCGAAGTCCAAGACCTGCTCGAAAAATATCATGTCAAACATCATAAATCCTCTCCCTACAGCCCGCAAATGAACGGCGCGGTAGAGGCGGCCAACAAAAATATTAAAGTCATAATCGAAAAAATGGCCGAAAATTATAAGGATTGGCCCAACAAATTACACTTCGCATTGTGGGGCTATCGAACCTCAATCCGCACCTCCATTGGAGTAACACCCTATTCCTTGGTATACGGAATGGAAGCAGTTCAACCGATCGAGTTGGAAATTCCCTCCCTCCGGATCGTCCTAGAAATCAAGCTGCCCGAGGCCGATTGGGTTCAAGCTAGGTACGACGAGCTCGTCCTTTTAGACGAACGGAGGTTGAGAGATTTACATCACGTGCAAGTGTATCAAAAGCGCATCGCAAGGCAATTCAACAAAAGAGTCAAACCTCGAAATATCAAAGAAGGCGATTTTGTATTAAAAGAAGTCCGCGCACCTACTACGGACCCTCGAGGAAAATTCCGGCCTAACTGGACAGGACCATATTTTGTAAAGACCATCCTACCTGGCGGAGCAGTCCAACTAGCCGACATAGATGGAGCAGAATTCGCTAACCTCACAAATTTAGACCAATTGAAAAAGTACTATATTTAATAAAATTCAGTCCGGAGTTAAGGCATCTAATAAAACACGTTAAGACTCATAAGCAAGCATTCTGCACGTTACTCTAAGCAAACGGCATAAAACTCGATAAAGTAGAAAAAGGCGAAGGACAAAGTTTCAACGCCCGGGACTGGGCGCTATTATTTTCCACGCCCAGGCCTGGGCGCCGATATTTCCTACGCCGGTGAATGGGCGTCATTCTCTCTCGCCACCTACCCTCCCGCTTCTGCAAGTGTTCGTACTCCTTTTTTTCGGATCATCAAAAGAACCACGAACACTTGGGGGGGTAGCAGATGTGTAATGAACGCCCCTTTCAAAAATTTCAAAAATCATAGCTAGAACTACGCGCGACCTGATTCTGACAAGATACGTAGGCAATCCTTATCAAGGATTCGGTCCAATAAAAATTAAAAAATACTAAAGTCATGGAGCACATCAAGACAAAAGGGTATTACAAAGGGCACTATACCCCAACCCATGCACGGGCAAGGCCAAATAGAATGAAAACAAAGACACAAGAATTTTCAGGAACAAACCCAACAAAGGAGTATGGCACGAGTCGGCAAAAAACGAAAAATAATGAACATGCATATGTAATACCCCAAGTAGTCGGCTAGTCTAAAAATATGTGTGCACTCTTGTATGAACTCATTATTTTTATGGAATTCTTTCTCTTTTCAAAATTCGTCGTTGGTTTAGAAAGCTAATATTACTATAATATGTTAAGGCAAAGCCCATAGAAGGCTCGAAACATTCTTACACCCAAAATTCGCAAAAAAATATATATACATGCGGAGTACAAGAATGAATATATACAAAACAAGATGCAAGCCTAAGACTCGTCATCGGCTTCATGTCTCCAAGCCTCGCCGGTCCATCCACTCCACTCCCCGTGGTATGAGGACCCCCAGCCAGAATCACCCCAAAAATGAGGCTGTGGCTGCAACTCGGGGCTGGGCTCTCGAGCCACCGACACGGAACGTCGCCTGCGCTCCGGCTCGGACCTCTCCCCGGAAGAACTCGTCCCCAAATCAGAACGGCGATGCCGTAGGGGCGAGCGCCGTGCCCTCTCTCTCTCCTCACGACCGCGTTCCCCACGCGAGGGACCTGCGTCGTCGGCCCTGGCTCGTCCAGCCCCAGTCTACAAAAATAAAAGAGGGTGAGTAACGGAAAACCAAACAAAAGGTACAGATCAAAAAAGGAGGGCACATTACCCGAGTGGAGTGGGGGCTCCTGCAAGAAAGGGCAGATCGGGCCCGAACCAACGCGGACATCAACCGGTTGATCACCCCCACCATCGCGTTGGCCGTACGGGCCGGAACCTGAAACAGGAATGTTAGTAACAAAAGAAAAAAAGAAAGATATAAGTGCACAAATAAAAGGTGCATACCGCCTGTACTCCCTCAGGGAGCGGAGCATGGAAAACCCGGTCTTCCGGGAAAGTCTCCACAATCTCGGATCCACTCTCTCCGGTATACGAAATTCGAGCATCGGGAAGCACCCATCCCCCTAACGAAGGGTCAGGATACTCCTGCACGAAACACAGTAAACATAAACACATGGGCACGAGCATGAAAACACTAAAATCAATACAAAAAGAGAGAGCAACTCACAACGCCAGGCTCCGGGAGACGAAGGGAATCCTGGATGAACTGATAATAGCTAGCTCCCGCTATCACCAACTCCGTCGCACCAGCCCTCGAGTAGACCCTCCACGACTCGCCTATCGAACGAGTAGACAGCATGGTCGCAGGTGGAGGCTTAGGCACCGAAAAAACCCCGACCGTCTGCATACGTACCCGCTCTCCCAGATACCAGACAGGGTCGCGGCGGCCAACGAACAAGACCTGCATCTGGCTCAGGGCATAACTATCCCTGACCGAAGCATGAGTACCCCTAAAGGAGAGCCATGGGGTCCAAACCACCTGTTTCGTACGGACACGGGGCTGGTACGAAGGCAATCTCATGCCCATCCACGAGCCCAGGAGCCTGGTACCCTCAGCAACAGTTGGCGGTGGGCCATCCGACCCCAGGCGAACGAGGTTCCCTGTAAAGGTCAAGCCCGCCAAAGCCGTATAGTCCTCAGGAGTGATCGTCATCTCACCCCAAGGAAAATGGAACGTGTTGGTGGTATCCCACCACCACCTCATGAGCGACCGCAGAAAGGACAGGGAGATGTTAAGCCGCAGTATCTCCCAGAAGGTCTCGACCACCGGAAACAGTGAGCTCGCCCTCACCAAAGCCTGGGCGTCCGAGCTCAGGAAACCAAAGACATTCTCGCTCGTCGCTGCACCGTAGCCGCGAACCGTAGTCTCCCTCCTCGCGTGAAGGCGGGTAGTCACGTGGTGCTCTAGGTCGTAGTGCAGGTCCCGACCGTCTTAGAGCTCAGGACCCACCCATAGGGGTCCCGCGCCAGTAGACTGTCGCGTCATGCCACGCTCCTTGTGGCCACCAGAAGGAGGTGACGGCTCGTCAGGCATGCTGATCAATAATACAACAAGGCATTATACCTTTAACAAAATTGGCACTCACACCAATCACTAAAGGAGTGAATTCCACTCATAAAATGGAGTCATATAATTTTTGTTCCCTAAAACATGATACTAAGTTCATATTGAGCAAAAATTCCCTAAGTAAAAAAAATTAATTAACTCCAACAAAATAAAAATTCTTCTATAATTTGTCATTCATGAATTGTGAGGAACGCAAGCAATATACAAAAAACACCTACATTGTAAGAAAACACTAGAGTCGTAGGTATACTTGGGGGCTAGTATAAAAATGCCCAAATTCAACAAGAATCAACATACTTGCGAAAATTAACATGCACAAACTAATTAACATGTTATGTAGAACATTTCCAACTATCTAATTGAAGGAAAGGGGCACAAAATCAAAAACCCCCAAATCAATTTCATGCATAAAAATACTTGACAAAAATACTGAAATTGACAAAAAAGCTCAAAATTACTGAAAATTACTTACATTGGGAAGATTAGGAAGTGATTTGGAGTAGAATTCGTGAAGAAAAGTGAAGAAAACGAGCAAAAATAAGTAGGATGAAATGAAGAGTAAGAACGAAAATGGCGGAAATGAGAAGAAAAAGAAGACGACCGCGTCTTTTAAAGACCGTCCTCCCCTTCGCATTTTCAACGCCCAGCACTGGGCGTTAGAAATTCTCGCGCTGAGCTGGGCGCTGAAAGTGCTTCCCAGACAGCGAATATTCGCTGTCGGGCACGCACAATCCCCTATTTGTGTAAAATATCCGTTATCTTGATATTTCTTTCCCAAAAACGGTACTTTGCAATATCGTTAACACAAAAAATATATACACAGTGTGGGCCCACTTATAGGACACACCTAATCAGGAAATATTGCGACCCACTAACAGGTTGTAATCACAAAAACCCTTCTACATAGGCAAAATGAAAAGAAAGTAAGAAATTCAAAATGGGCTCGCTCACCTTCAACGGGCGGGGTCTGCGTCACTAGCCGCGCAGGTCCTCAGTTTTCAAAAAATAAAGTCTTCAAATTCAAAACAGGCTCGCCATATTTAGCCGGCGGGGTCTACGTCACTAACAGCGCAGGTCCTTAGTCGCTGCAGCGATAACCTTTATCGGTTTTCCCTTTTTCCAAAAATTAAAGGATCGTTTTTCCCTTTTTCCCAAAATTAAAGGATCGGTTTTCCCTTTTTCCAAAAATTAAAGGATTGGTTTTCCGTTTTTCCAAAAAAGAACGATGTGATCGGTTTTCCCTTTTTCCAAAAATTAAAGGATCGGTTTTCCCTTTTTCCAAAAATTAAAGGATTGGTTTTCCGTTTTTCCAAAAAAGAACGATGTGATCGGTTTTCCCTTTTTCCAAAAAGTAAAGGATCGGTTTTCCCTTTTTCCAAAAATTAAAGGATTGGTTTTCCGTTTTTGCAAAAAAGAACGATGTGATTGGTTTTCCGTTTTTTCCAAAAAAGAGCGATGTGCTGGATTTTCCTTCGTTTTACGTCCCATAAAAACAAGGGGGGTTTTCTCGTTTAACTAGCCTTGAAAATGAGAATCTTTAAAAACATTTTTACCTCGTGGTTGGGCTTGGCCAGGCCCAATTACACTTTATAGCTTTGATTTCGAAAACATCTATAGCTACTCCCAATGACAAAGTGAGGGAGTTTCTACACTTTTTTAGATCCTTCCAATGACAAAGTGAGGAAGTTTCTATACTATCCGTTGACAAATCCCAATGACACGTGAGGGATATGTCGACACTCCAAGTGATGACCCTTAAGTCAAATGTTATCACTCGGGGGCTCGTGAGACCCTCGCAAAAACAGGTCACCATGGCTTGTGTGGCGCACTCCGTCTAGTACTTTGACCATCGTCTTATTCCAAGACTCAGTCAAAGTGGGGGCTAACTGTAGACACCTACTTTTGTCCCCATTTCCGAAAGGGAAGGTTCGATGATGAAAACGTAAATCTCCACTTGACAACGCATCTCCTATAACATAACGAATCTCAATTAATTCCCCTTTTCATTTCACCCGAAACCTGCTATTTATAGAAACCTGCTATTTATGGAAACCTGCTAAAAATAGTAACTGCCGTAATGGGTAGTTGTTAAAAGTGGCAAGCCATAAAAGATAGAAACCTGTCAGAATTAGGTGTTGCACTCCAACATAAATCCTAAAAGAGAGAGAAATTGCGAGAGAATCCTATTCCTAATATGATTCGAAAGTAAGAGTCACGTATTAATTAAAATCCTAACGAGCCTAGAGTTCGTAACGGGCCCAGACGCATCCCGTCACAAGGTTAATACGCACTAAAGGACTCAATTAAATCTCAAATACTCCGGATTCTAGGAATCCGAATCTGACTAAGAAAAACAGCCCATATCCTATTTTCAACGCCTGGCTCTAGGCGCCGAAATCTTCGGCGCCCAGGCCTGGGCGCTGAAAATACCTGGTACGTGTTTTTTCCTAATTTCTCGTGGATTAGGGTTCTGCAATTCTATCTTTCCACAAACTCTTTTCTATAAATAGGGCCTTAAGTTCGACGTGAAAAGAACACAACACACAATTATATTCTGAGTATTGACTCTAAACCCCTAAGCCTAAGCCTCATGCTGCTAAACTGATCACGCGTTTTGTCGCAATCGATCCATAAATCGAACAGAATGTATCCCGTCCCATAATTTGAGATTCGTTAAATAAAAGGGGAAATAGCAAAGTCAAAGTGGTTAGTTTTCTGAGAACCGTGACGCACCTCTCAAGGGTGCGTCGTAATGTGTCCCTTTTCCATGGTTTAATTGCTTTCCTCGCCCTTTTATGAACTGTTAAACTAACTGAAATCTGATTGTTCGATCACGCTTAATAAATATGATATTTTTGGGAAATTGGATTATCATGCTAGGTCCCTTAAAACAATCTAAATCAGATAATCGCGTTCGATCTAGTACTATATGTTGCATATTGATAAAATCAACTCAGATTAGTTTAATATTTAACGCATGTCCCTTCAATTATTTATGCTGAGCTAGTAAGGATATCCTGCCTCTGGAGTTATCGAAGAGCGAGTACTCCTCTCGGTAGTTACAGTCCCCCGAACCCTCAATCTCTACCCTGCGGGTGTACGTTGAGCGATCCCCACCACCAGGGATCACAAGGGAACCTACGGCCGTCGTGGTCAAACATAATTGCACTCCCTTTATGTCACGATAACCGGGTTTTGTCAGTTTTTCTCATTGTCGTTAAAAACTGAATGGCGACTCCTATATTACTAGTCAATTGGGTGTAAACTCACAGGAAATCCAATTACACTTGATTTGACAAAAAGAAGCGTCACACCCACGAGGGACGAGGTCACGCATTAGCCTCGTGCTTTTTCGACCCCCTCACAGTCTCCTTGTCTTATCCCTCGAGGAGGGTAGAACTGGTCAGTTGGAGTACCATTAACTAGGACTGAAAAGGAAATTGAGGATATACATTCTTTTATCCAACTTTCTCATGGAATCCTAACTTTGCAAGAGTTTCAAGGATATATCTCCACTCAAGCCTGTCATATGCTTTCTCCATATCTAATTTGATTGCAACCCACCCTCCTTTGTCGGTTTTATTTTTAAAGGAGTGAAAAACTTCATGTGCTAGTATAGGATGTTATCTTGGATTAGTTTTATGGTGTAAAGGCTCCTTGGAGAGGGTGAATGAGTTTCCCTAACATAATTTTGAGCCTATTGACTAAAACTTTTGAGATAATTTTGTAGATCGTAGAATAAAGACTAATAAGTCAGAAATGATTAGTTGCCTCCAGGTTGTCAATTTTTTTGGAATTAGTGCAATAAAAGTGTGATTAATTTCCTTTAATAATTTCCCAGAATGAAAAAAAGCCTTAATTGCCTTTAACACTGAGTTACCTACAATTGGCCAATATTTTTGGAAGAAGAAGGGTGGTTACCCATCCGGGCCCGGGGTTTTATCCGGGTCTAATTGAAAAACTGCAACTTTAATATCTTGATCCGATACATGCTTTATTAGATCATTATTCTCTTGTTGCGTAATTACAGGATCTAACAAGGTGAAGTCTACATGCTTACTAAAATGGCAGTTAGGATCTTTATTGAACCTCGTTGCGAACTCGCTTTTTATCGTTTCACTAATCCTAGAAAGATTGTTAATAGTGGCACCATCTTTATCTATAAATTTTTTGATAGTGGCTTTATTTTTTCTGATTGTAGCATGAGCTTGGAAGTATTTATTTATTCTTTTTTTAACAACTTAAATTTCTGGGTTATATAAGGGGGGCATGGAAGATGAGAGGTTGATGGTTAATTGGGAAAAAATGTTTATTTTTCTTGTACTATTATTATTTTTATAAGTCAAGAATTTTAAAAAAACTATTAAGCATTAACTTATTGATACTAATATAAATTATTACTACGTATTGTTATTGGTATGAAACAATACGTAATTGATTAATCACAATTATGTTAGCTTATTGATTAGTGATTATCTAAACTTTTATTATGAGTATCTTTTGAGTTGTTTATGTTCTTTTATATACATGAATTTAATTTCTTTTGAGTTTTCTCTATTTTAAGACTCCGTATAAGTAGGGCTGTCAAAAACTGACCCGGTCCAACCGATTTCTGACAAAAATCGAGGTGACCCGAAAAAAATTACACATTGAATCCGCATAAGCATAATGGCCTCTTACAATTACATTATCCGATTATAGCCGAACCGATTATACCCCACCCGTAACAGATCGATGACCCGATTTGACACCCCTACGTACAAGTAAGTATTAATATTGGATTAACATCAAAATGAGTAAAACAAAAAAGAAAAGAAAAAAAAGAAAAACATGAGGAAGATAATGGAGAAGGTTTTATGGATATTATAGTTAGGTTTGGGGAAAGTTTTGTGCCGAAAAAGATCGGTAAAAATAGATACATACTTTGTTGGGAAGGCGGGCTTGTTTATGTGAAGAAAAAAGCAATTGTTTCTAAGATCACAGTGCAATATCTTAGGGAAGTTGTTATACATGGTTATGTGTTTCATAATGTGAAAGTGCCAAGGAACTATAATATCTGGTATAAAGTGAAGGGGGGGGGGGACTTTTACAACCAGTAAAAGAGTAGTAGTGAATGATGAAGAAGTTAATGGGTTTTTGGAGACGTTAAATAAGGAGGGTGTTATTGAACTATTTTGCACTAGTGAGAAGATACTTAAGCCCCAAGAATATCCTACACCAATATCCATCGTTCCACCTAAAAGTCAGGCCATCCAACCCCCACTAAATATCACACCAGAAAGAACCTCTCCTAGGGTTAAAACAGTTGCTAGGAAAGAAAGTGCAAAGGGTAAAGTGAAACTGAAATTGCAAGCAGCAGGGGGGTCAGGTGATTTCAGAGGGAAAGGGGAAAGGGATTGCAGAGGGTACGGGGAAGAGAGGAGCTAAGAAGAAGTTGTTTGTCGATGAGGAGGTGATTCTAAAGATGGAATTGTGTCTGAATCAAGCACCGATTTCAGTGATCTTAACATAAGTTGGGAGGTAGGGGAAGAGGAGGGGTATGGAGATGGAGAAGAATGTTTTAGGAAATCTACAGGGAACATTCTAAATGAGATTCAAGGTAGTTTTGGATCAAATTCAGAAGATTCTGGTTGGGAGGTAGTGAAGGATCCTAGGTTTTCACAGATTCAAGAAAACTTAGATTGTAATTAAGTGAACATCCAAACTGAGATCGAGGGTGATTCTGGTGAGCTTAGGAGTTTGTCGGGTGATTCTGATGAGGAAGTGGAGAACAATCCATGGTTCAATGGAGAAACTGATTTCAAAAAGCCTATTAAGCTAGTGGAAAGACTTAAGTTCAGAGATGTGTACGTACTTAGAAAGGCTTTGAGAAATCATGCAATTGAGCATAGGTATAACTACTACTTCCTACATAATGATCGTACTAGGATTACTTCTTGTTACCGAAGTAGATGTGGTTGTGTTTATAACAAAAAAAAAAAAAAATGTAAGATGCCTAAGTGTACTTGTGTGGGGGGGTGACGTGTTCTTTTAAGGTTCATGCTGGTAGATTAGTGAAGAAAGAAACGTGGCATATTAAGAGTTTGCAATTGAATAATATTGGAAGATAGATCCCAATCAATGTAAAATTTTTTTTGCGAAAGATAACCAAAGGCAAGTTTCCAGTTGACTGAGCATTTTCGGTCATTGACTTGCACGTGAGCAACATGTGTGGCTTTATTTTGTTATAAAAGGACCTTTTATAACCCAAATTTTGCGAGGAAAGACCTTATATATATAATTTTTTTTTGCGAAAGACAACCGAAGGCAAGTTTCCGGCATTGTCTGAGCTTTTTCGGACATTGACTTGCACGTGAGCAACACCCAATTTCTTGAACGGTACTCCAAACCCTCATAGTTCCAAATTCTCTCTCCCACCAAATCCATCAAAAATTCTTCAACAATGGCGGCATCAACCGTGGTGCTCGACCCTAAACCAGACCCACCACCACTACAACCTTTAGAACCACCAGTAACTGACTCATTTACTCTCTACGGCCGATTGAAATACCTAGAAAGACAAATCTCAGAAACTTCCATCTTTTTAAACTCTGAACCAAAGAATCCCCATTTTCTCCAACCAAAATATGGCAGGTCAAGAAGAAGAGAACACATCCGAGCTAAAATTGGGCGAAGATAAATTAGATTTTTCCCAATTTTCTAAACTTCTGGGACATTTTATTTGTTGCTTGATCAATCAAAATGGTTTTTGATTTAAGAATTAATGAAATCGACCCCTAATTATCTGGAGATTGAGTAGATATTAATTCATTCTTATTTCCATTCTTATTTCATTTTCATTTTCTTTTATGCATCCCTGTGTGAAATTTGTAGGTAGCATTTATTCCAATTCGTTTATCACGAGCTCAATGGTCAAAATACTGGAGAATTTCTTGGAATCACTTGTTAAAATGACACAACCTCGATGAAAGATGCAATTTCTAGATTACAATCAGTTTCTGAAGAAGACGTATTTTCAATATAAAAAAATGCACTTTCTAGAACTCGCTTAGATTCAGAAGTAGATAGAGAGAAATTGAGTGTGGATAGCAAAATAAAGCCACACATGCTGCTCACGTGCAAGTTAATGGCCGGAAAAGCTTAGTCAATGCCGGAAACTTACCTTTGATTGTTTTTCGCAAAAAAAATAAAAATAAATTAAGGTCATTTCACACAAAAAATTGGGTTATTTCTCGCGAAAAAATTCAAAAAAAAATTATATAAGGTCATTTCTCGCAAAAATTGGGTTGTAAAAGGTCCTTTTATA
This sequence comes from Spinacia oleracea, assembly GCF_020520425.1. Classification (NCBI taxonomy): domain Eukaryota; kingdom Viridiplantae; phylum Streptophyta; class Magnoliopsida; order Caryophyllales; family Amaranthaceae; genus Spinacia; species Spinacia oleracea. Next base: position 27,787,401 of record NC_079489.1, read on the forward strand.
ACCAAATAAAGCCACACGTGCTGCTCACCTACAAGTCAATGCCCGGAAAAGCTCAGTCAATGCCAGAAACATGCCTTTGGTTGTCTTTCACACAACAAATTTACATTAAGGTGTGATTTCACAAAAAAAAATTGCATTAAGGTGTGATTTAACAAGAAAAAATTATATAAGGTCATTTCTCGTAAAATTTGGGTTATAAAATGTCTTTTTTGGCAAATTTTCCTAAATGAGATAAATATTAGACAAATAAGGAAAGATTCCAAAATAGACTAATATAAAAGAACAACTCAATAAGGAAATGAACTAACATTCAAGAACGGAGGGGGTAGTTTAAATATCATCCGAAAGGAGTGGTGCAACAATGTAGTTTGTTGGTAGTAAGCAAAATATTATACAATAATTGAAAATAGCAATGACAAATATTATTATCAAATATGTAGTATATTACAATTGTTAACATAAATAATTACTTAACTCTATAGTTATTTCATTTTTTAAATGTTTAAGTGAGGCAAATCAGAGAGCGATATTTCCAACTCCGCATCGAATTATATAGATGCACTTTTTGTTTATCTTGTTTATTTTACAAGGTAGGGATATTAACATTAACTAGCTTTTGAGCCCGTTCTTTGAACGGGCGGTTGTAATTGTTCGACTGTCTTTTGAGGTTTAATTAGTGAGGAGTTGTGATTTTTGGTAATATAGAAGTATGAAATAAATAATGGTCTAATTTGAAGGTTGAAAAAATATAAATTATATGTTGAATTAATATTGAATGTTTGAGGGTGGAGTGGGGTAAAAGAGGCTAATGAGTATATTGGACTATTGTTAACTTGATGTTGAATAAGGAAGATGAAATGGAAGAGGCGTTAAAGTTGCAAAACATAGACACAATAAAGAAAATTGAAAAGAAAACAAATTGATGGATGAAATGAGAGATGGTACATGGCTTTTAATGATCTATGGTTTTCTTTGTTAAATACTAGGTATAGATAACCCGAATAACAACAATTATTTTAACGGGTTTTCATAAAATACCCCTGAAATTTGACGAAATGCACGAAATACCCTCAACTTTTAAGAATTGAACAAAATAACCCAGAGATTTTGTAAAAATGCACAAAATACCCTTTTGACTAACGGACATTGACGTCATTAGTCACCAACCTCTAACTATCCTAATTAATCCTAACCTCTAACTAACACAACAACCCTAGTTACCGCGTACTTAATTTTATTTTTAAGTAATATTTTATATATATATAAAAAAATCCCTCCCTTCAATCTTTCCTCTCCCTCCCCATACAAGCAAGTTTACCACTGCCAAAGACAACACCGCCATCACCCGTGTCGTCTGCAACCACCAACAGACTTGATGTCGTTGCACCTGCACTTCCACCTCTCATCACTGCCACTACCAACCATCACCAACTCTTCTCCTTTCTCTCTCCGTCACCCATCCACCTCCACCATCGCATTCCCTTCTCTCTCCTTCCCTTATATCTACACCCCCTTTCCCTACCACTCTGTCCCAACCAACCCCAACCTTCAATATTGACCTGACAAACTCAGATTATTATTACAAACCTCAAACAAATCAAATTAGGAGAAATACAAAAAAATCAAATTGGGGAAAATTGGACACAAATTAAATAGGGCAAATAGTGCAAACAAAGCAGATTGGGAAAACATGATTAGTATGATGCAACTTAATTATACAACCCTCATGAACATGCTTGCACGTTATCATTACCTTCAGATGCATGATGTAGAATCTTGGCTTCTTTGCTTCCTAGACATGATTCTTTCTAAAATTATTCCTACATACTAACACAGCGTAAAAACATAGTTTAGAGCAAAAATCGATTAAAATATGTGTATAAAGACAATATTAAGTGAGTTAGTTAAGAGTAGAGTAAAAGTGGAAAATGAGAAAGAAGTATAACATTACTAAGCAAAAAATAACAATAAGGGAATAAAACTAGCTAAATTGCTAACCTAATCAATTAATGCATACAAATTAAAAGGTACATACGAACGATTTTGACAAACAAGTATAATCGTGCCCCATACAGATTAGATTGAAATATTTTATTCCAAATATATAGAGGGAGTGCAACATTTTATTATTTGATTACAGCGTTGCAAAAGCAAAATAAAAAACTGAAAACATACTACTCCGTATAATTTTATTAGTAGAAATGATTTTATGAAGATTGAAGTTACTAATATGAAAATTTTCGTGAGAGAGGTATGTGGCCCCTAAAAACCAACAGATGAGGACTAAAATTAAAAAGTATTCCGTAGCAGAACAATGATCCACATCACCTACCGAAGAGATAAACGCCAGCACTACCAATCATCGTGTCGTGTCGGCCAAGCCTCCGGCATAACTGCATTGCTCGTGGGGCGTGGGCTAGCCATGTCTAGCCCACTTTCATGTTTAATCTCACACATCTCACCCGTAGGGTCCGTGTCACATACTTTGAGCAAACTTGTTCCTCAAGAAGCAGAAGCAGAAGCAGAAGCAGGGCTTTTCACCTAAAACAAAAGTAAAGCAAAGCTTTTTATTTTCTCTCTCCATTTCTCACTCACAGTACAAGAACCAAATTCCCCAACTCCTCTATTTTCCCCAAAATCAAACTTCTCAAGATTCGAAGATCGAGAAAAAATGGAGTGCGTTTTCGGATTAGTAGGCAACGGATTCGCAATAATTGCAGCAGATACATCGGCAGTTAACAGCATTTTGGTGCATAAAACCAATGAGGACAAGATCATGAAGCTCGATTCTCACAAGCTCATGGGCGCCAGTGGAGAAGCCGGCGATAGGTTTCTCTCACCTATTTTTTGTAATTTTTTCAAAATTAATTCCTTGATTTGTCAGTTTTTGATGGTTAATTTGCTAATATTTTTTTTCTGGATTTGTTCGGGGATCCACAGAGTTCAATTTACGGAGTTCGTTCAGAAGAACGTTTCTTTGTATCAGTTCAGGAATGGAATCCCATTGACAACTGCTGCCGCTGCTAATTTCACACGGGGTGAACTGGCTACTGCCTTAAGAAAGGTATATTAGGGCATTTCTTATATTTTTGGGGTTTCCGTTAATTCGAGGTTTTTCATATTTGATTTGAAATGTATGGATGTGTGAAATCTAGGATTAGGGGAGAGTACATTTAGGGTTTGAATTGTTTAGTCAGCCTAAGGTTACTGTAAGTGTTGGTGATTTGATTAGTAAATATGGGGTTTTGTTCGGCGAGGCAATTTGCCGAAAGATGTCTAATATTCCGTGGGGATTAAATTAGATTGCTTTTGCGTAGGTTTATTTGAAAAAGAATAGTGAGTTCTTCAAGAGGGTTAGGAAGAATCCATTTTAGCTCATCAAGCTGGGTTTGATTGGTATAGTGGTGGCTGGTAAGATGATGTACACTCTAAGCCGTCTAAGGTAATGGAAGATTGCTACATTCATAAAGGGTTGGAACATGAAGATCAAGGGGTTGAAAGATCTAGAGTTTGTTCTAACTTACTAGTTTGCCACGGTTGAGTTGTCCAACTAAAACAATAGATTTGATAGAGAATAACACCAAACATTTAAAGAATTATATCAGTTCTATGCTTGATTGAGAATTTTGTCGTTGGTTTATTCTTGTGCATTTTCTTCAGGAATAAATAAAATTTTGATCAGTAATTATTCAGGGTTTATGCTTTTGGTTTCTCTTCTATATAACTCTGTCATGGTATTTTCAATGAATGTTGTTAAATTGGATTTGGTTGTACAAATTTTTTAGGCAAACTTGTCATATCTTAAGATGTTTATCTGTCCCTTGCACGTCACTCAAGTTCTTAGATGGAAGCCATAGAACTTCAGATTTGCTTGATACATAGAGTCCATCTTGCCTTTTTAGAGCATGTTTGGTATAGTGTTATTAAGTGATGGAAATGGAATGACTTAATTGTTTCCATTACCTAATGGTTGGTATAAGAGGTGTGATAATAAATTCCATATCCTCAGAATAACCATTACCACCCATTTTATCCTTCTGAGCCCTATGCTAACAAAATTGTACCCTCCTCAATCCCCATTTTAGTACAAGTGATTCCTGGTATATGTCAAGTTTAACAAAGGATGTTTTACTTAGTGTGCAATGTGAAATTTAATTCAGTGAAGGGTATATGTGTAACCTGGTATTCCGAATAATTAATGGTTCACCAGCCTAATATTCGGAGGAAGTTTTAGAAATTCTTGAGAATAAAGTTGTTCCAAGGACAGAATATTTTGGCTATGCTTGTCATAATAAACCCATCAACCATGGATCTCTTGGACAAGTTTCTATGTAGTTTCTACAGTCATTGTCTCAAATTTGTGTGGGAGACCCTCTACTATGTTTTATGCTCAGATACTTGAACTATCCTAAGTCCTGATTTTTTTGTAGTTTCCTCAATGATTATGCGTGGTTATCGTTTAGCTGGGTGATCAGGTGAATAATTGATTCAGAGGTATTTATTGGTTCCAAGGGTGAATATTAGCTCCTGCCTTGATGATGTTGACAGACATGGCAGTTACAACATCAAAATCATTTTATAATGTAGCTGTTCAATGCATATGTGGGGTAATGATAAGTTGATAACCACGATTAAGTACATTAACAAGAACTATGACAATTTTAAAAATAAAAAATGAAGGATAAGGATGAAAAGAGGATATAACTGGTGTTTTAGTTATACTGGGAGGGTGAAAAAGTATTTTAGTCAATGGTTTGTTTAATTGTCCAAATGACATTAGGTCATTTATACCCCTTATGCCCTTGTCACTTCTGAGAATTTACAATTGAACCGGTCTTAGATGTTATAAAGGTACTCCATGGACTTCACTTCAGTTGCTTTGATTCTCTTGCCCTCTCTCTCAACTCCGGTTTTGTGACCAGTGATTTCACTTCAGTTGATATGTTTGACTTGTTGCATCTGGGCATCACTTTTGATCTTTTTTTAACATATCTGGTCTGTTTTCTTACTAACCTTCCTTACCATATACTCCCTCAGTTTCTTAAAGATTACCCCGTACTCAATTTTCACTTCATTAAGACTTGGGTAAAACTGTGCACATGGGTTGGTAAAGTTGGGCAAATGAGGAGAGAGATAGAGAGAGAAAGCAAGTGGGAAAACATACCAAAAGAGGTATGGAGCAAACTCAAAGGAGCATCTCAAAGTGACATGGGGCAGTAAAAAAAGGGATGGAGGGAGTAATAGGTGATAACCTCTGTGATCTTACTTCCTTGTCTTGGATCCTCTTTAGCCCTCCATGATGTCGTTCTCTCACTTTGCAGCTAGCGACTTTGTATTTCCTTCTTTTCTAAGTTAGCTGTGAATTAAACTTACATCTTATGCACAGGATTCCCTTTTCTAGGATCTTGCATTGGTGCTTTAAAGACTGAACATGACATGGAAATTCTAAGCTACTTTTCGAGGAATTTGGTTATACTATACCCTGATGTATTTTTGTAAAGGGACTTGTAAACTATCTACTTTTGTGACTGATAACTTTGATGGAGCTGCGTTTTGGGAGTATTTGCATTTTCTTCAGGAGAATAGGAAAGAAAGACACCAGAATATACTATCTAGTAATAGATGATTTCCAAGTCATATTTCATTTGATGTTCCTTTTACGTGCTCCCCTGTGCTTTCTCTTGTGAGATTCAATATGTCGAGAGGTTGGATTACTTTTTTGTGCAATCTAAAGTTTGCCTGGGAACACTGTTTGTGTAAACCGGAATTTTCAAGTTGACAAACAGTAAGACATTATAGGTGATAAAAAATGAAAGGTGTTTTGGGTGGTAGCCTTGCTGCCTTTGGTCGGTTGAGGGATTGGAGATGAGATGCAAGGTCATATATTTTTGTTATGGGGGGTTTTCAGCAGTGAGTTAATACCGCTAGAATGAGGTTGGCTACAGTGACATGTGAGCCATTAGTGAGCCAACAGTTCTATGCATTCCAGTTTTAAGCATTGCATACAAAAATTTATCTCAATAATACTCCCATCTTAGCCAATTTTTATTTTTATTTTTATTAACTGATATTTATTTTGTGGTGGGGATTTTTACTAGCTGCATGAATTGATAATTTGTTTAAGGGGTTTGGCATACGAATATTTTTGGTCCAATTGATCTGCCTGATTAAAGTTTCTGTCACTTCTAGAGAAATTAGCTTAGTCAACACAAAATTTGTTCTGATTTGTGATGATACGTGGTCCAATTGGGATCATCTCCTTTGTGTAAGAGGGAAATGTGTAAAAATCTAGTCTTCTTGTTTCTATTTTGATAGTTATTGTCAAATGTATTAATCACACTGACATGTTGGCAGTGATAGTTTTGTTATGGGGGGTTTTCAGCAGTGAGTTAATACCGCTAGAATGAGGTTGGCTACAGTGACATGTGAGCCATTAGTGAGCCAACAGTTCTATGCATTCCAGTTTTAAGCATTGTATACAAAAATTATCTCAATAATACTCCCATCTTAGCCAGTTTTTATTTTTATTTTTATTAACTGATATTTACTTTGTGGTGGGAATTTTTACTAGCTGCATGAATTGATAATTTGTTTAAGGGGTTTGGCATACATATATTTTTGGTCCCATTGATCTGCCTGATTAAAGTTTCTGTCACTGCTACAGAAATTAGCTTAGTCAACACAAAATTTGTTCTGATTTGTGATGATACGTGGTCCCATTGGGATCATCTCCTTTGTGTAAGAGGGAAATGTGTAAAAATCTAGTCTTCTTGTTTCTATTTTGATAGTTATTGTCAAATGTATTAATCACACTTATTTCACCTTGGTTTCCGATTTACACTTATCTTAAGCTGAATACTACGACGTCTTTAACAGCTATTGTTTTAAATATGTGGAAAATGTACTGTGATAGATTATTGTTTTATCCTACCATCTATTCCGTTTCTATATGGAGAAGTTGTGTTGAGAATTCGGATCCTCTACACTAGCCCTTTACTTCATTGTCCCAGCAAATAGATCTGGAGAAAATCTGCCATCCTCTTTTGACATGTGCAATCTGGACTTTCTGGAAGTGTTGATTAGTTTCCAGTATACATCTCAAGTTTTTCTGTAGTAATTACTCCGTATATATTTTAAGGATCATGTGCATATCTCATTTGAGTATGTCACGAAAACTGGAGGGTTAACATAAAAGAGCTTTCTTTACCAGTTGCAGGGGTTAGGAAAAAGGGTTGCCATGACACTACTGATGAATAGCGTAAAAAACTTTCTTATGGGCTTATGGTTTATAAAGAAGACTGACTCATTATTTTTCTTTTTAATGGGGTTGAAGGTTTATTGATGAGTTTGATAGATGGACTGGGTAGAAAATATTGTCCACCAAGGGGGAAATGACACTCTCTTCTATTAAGGAAGTCATCTTTTTCTCGTTGACAAGAGGTATGGGATCCCCCAAATGTGATACGGGTAGGAGTTGAATCTCGTCTTGGGGAAGAAAGGTGGCATGATAGCCACATCCCTATTTAAGCTACTAAGCTGTGCATATATAGTTCAATTTCATGATAGCCACATCTCTAGTTGAACTTTGTGCAAGCTAATCTTGAGATCATTCAAGTCTGATGTTGTAGCTTTAATATCATTTTAGAACATGTAATGTTATGATTTCAACATGCGAGAATATTGCAACTTGATAGCACAAACTATCATAATGCACGAATGACTTCACATCTCATTTCCAATCAAGGTTACTTCAAGAGTAAAGTTCTGCTTCATGGCGATTGTGTTGGTTATAGTAACTATTCCACTGTTGAAGAAAAAGCATAAGTGTGTTTAGTTAGCTCATTTTGGACTTGTGGAGTAAATGCTTGTCCGTAGAAAAGTAGTTGCTGAAAGTGCTGTTTGGCTAATTCCCTTTTTCAGTTCTATGTTCTGAAGAAAAATTTCCTGTCCGTAGTCATGATTGATTGGTTTCTGATTGCCTATTATGGTTAGTGTTTGAGCTGATAATCCTGGGGCATGCTACATGTCGCATATTAAACTTTGAGGTAAATGTCAAGTATAACAGAAAGCATGTGAAGGTTAAATATTATAGATGTCCCATTTATCCTTTCTGATAAAAAACTTCCATAATGTCTTCTTTGTCTCTTGGAACTTCTTCCGTATTTCTTTGCACATCGCACTGTCATGTGGAAACTTCCATAACTTCTGTTATTACGGCGCTACCAGAAGAAGTGCCCGATATTGCCACCTTTCATGCCGAATATGGATCCAGACTAGATTTGTTTTTGATGAAACTGGATGTGATCTTGACCTCTCGCCTCTACCACAGTACCACTATCCTATGACTGCGTTTTTCTTTTGGGCTAGATTCTCAGTGCTAGATAAATTTCATATCAAAGATATAGCATTTAGTTAACACCTATTTTCATATTGTTTTCAGTTTGGGCACTGGGGAATGTGGGGATCAGGCGAGGGGCATAAAGCATAGAAGGAGTGAAGGACAAGTAAAAGTAGATGGAGATGTTTTTGTCGTAGGCTCTATTATGTTCACCTTATTTTGACTTTTTCAGGTCTAATAAGATAATATAATACTCGTATAAGATAAGATAAGCTAAGATAATGCTCCCTCCGTCCCAATTTAATTATCACGCTTTATTTTTCCATCTGTCCCAATTTAATTTTCATAATTCCTTTTATGGCATGAACCTACTAATATTTATTACCTCTCCCTTCCCACTATCAAAAGTTAGTCCGACTCCCCTTTTATTCAATTAAAATATTGATCCACTATCTCCTATCACTCCTATTTTTGTGTTTAAATATTATAGTTAAGTCAACATCTACTTATCGCATAAAATTCCGTGAAAAGTTTAGTGCGACGATTAAATTAGGACTGAGGGAATATAAGATAAGACAAGCTAAGGGCCAATAGATAAGATAATACAAATGAAATTCAGGTGAATAGAATGATAGCTAAGTTGCTGCTGGCCTGCTAAATATATATATTGCTGGTCAGTCAATTTTCAAGATTTGTCCTCCCTTGTCAAATTAAGAAGGATGGAGGGAGGGAGAACAATTGGTAATATCAGTTATTAATTCTTACCTGTATTTATCTTTCGTCTTCCTACTTGGTGAAAACCATTTTTAATCTGATGTGAGTTCCACCTTTTCTCCTAATAGTCTGCTACCTTACCTTCCCCTATCACATGAACTTTTTTCTCACAGTTCCTATACTTTTCCTTACTACTGTTTATTACTATCAATCCACTTTTTTTGTCACATATGATCAATTTTAGCTGACCCCTAATATTTTTTCTGGGATGGAGGAACTATCTGTTTTTCTAATATTTTCTTGATTGACAAATTCGGTTTAGCATATATCGGTCTCTGGGAAATGATTGACAAGATTCTCTATCAAGTTCACAAGACTTTGGGAAAGTTAAAATGCGGTTTTATTGATAGTGAGGTACAAACTATTAACCTAGATTCGACTTTATCACCTTGATGTGGCTTTTTGGCCGTGGAGTTAATTTATTGATGATGGCCTCCCTCAATTGTGTATATGCCGGCTCACACTATTGTTGAGTTTCTGTAAGTAGTTATCCTCAAATGACTTGGGATATCAAATGGTTGTAAACCTATCTATCAAGTTTAGATGGTAAAATGGTACACAATTTATGTTGCATGTCTCATTCATTACTATTTTTGTTGGATGGGATGCCAGCTTGAATACTTACCACTATTGCGGACAACCATGGTCCATCATATTTTCTGTTTGATGCATACTTTGCAATGATCAGTTCTAGGGAATATGCGGTTAGAGGATGATGTTAGTTATGCTTTTCAATTTTCATTGTCCATCAAGTTTTCTCTTCCAAGTGCTATATGCAATTTTATCAACTCTATGTTTTGACTTTATTTTAGTGCGCCGATTTTATTTTGATATATCAACTCTATGTTTTTGGGACTAAGGCTTTGTTGTTGTTGTTGTTGTTGTATATCTCAGACTTCAGAGCATTTAGATTGTGTTATATGTGTATTATACATTCAGTTGAAAAGTTTTCTTCTATTAATATTGGGATTTGGTGTGTATTTTTTGTTTTTTTGACAGTAGTGTAATTTTGATGAGAACCATAAAAAGAAAAAGTTTCTGAATTTAAGTGATTTCGGACTCATATTAGGGTACACCTTCTCAGTGGCTTCGTAGTTAGGGATGCCTTGAGAGACAAAAGACTGAAAGAGGATATTTATTTTAGTATTAAGGACTTTTTTGGCTTCCTATCAAAATTAGGCTAAGCTTAGATTGTTTTTTCCATAATGGTTACATTATTTTTGGTGTAATCATTATTATTGAGAAGAATTGTCATTATTTTTGGTGTAATACTTACCCTGACATTCTTGATGTCTTTTCCATACGGTACTTCACTTGATTTTTACCCCCCCTATCAGAATTTCTTCTATCCCTATCTTCATCCGCTGTATGCTTCTCTCCCTTAATCTGGATCATTTGATTTTATACATTCTGTTCAAGAATTATTTGATTACTCATAGCGTTTCTCTGACGTTTTCGTTGTGTTAAATTTCAGAATCCGTACTCCGTCAACATAATTCTAGCTGGCTTTGACCAAGACACTGGACCATCACTGTACTTTATCGACTACATTGCAACTCTTCACAAGGTAGATAAGGCAGCATTCGGCTACGGTTCATATTTTGCTCTTGCCATGATGGACCGACATTACCGCAGTGACATGTCTGTTGACGAGGCCATCAAGTTGGTTGATGAATGCATAGCAGAGATCAGGACTAGGTTGGTTGTGGCTCCACCAAATTTCGTTATCAAAATCGTTGATAAGGACGGAGCTCGGGAATTCGCATGGCGCCAGTCCATTAAAGATCAAGGCGTTGAAGATGCAAATGCTGCTTCTGCCTGAGTAGCGGAAAATAGGTCGTTATCATACTTTCTGAAGCTGGTAGTATTGATGTAACAGGATAATTGACTATGTTTGAAACTGTATACCCTTGTTACTTTGGAGTTGTTATCTGGTGGTTTTCCCCCTCGTTATCATTAATGCTGAACTATATCAAATTGATTGTCCTGGTGGAATATCAGTAAGCTACTGTTTATTTTGGCTGAGGATCACGTCCGTAAGATATGCAGCTCAGTAAGGAGGTAGTCTTACCCTTGGGGAAGAACGATGTGCAACTCTTCTGGAGTAGAGTAACATATACTCCGTATTACCTTCGTTCCTTGAAAGTTCTTTACGTCTTGAAATATGTCTAAACAAGTTTGACCGTAAATTTCACTGTTGTCTACGTCAAAACAGTATAGATATTGTTAGATTGATCTCGTTATGTCTTTTCATGATGTCAACTTTTTATAATTTCTTCACGTACAAAATTAAATATATAATTGGTTAAATATTACATTGAAATCTGTACAAATAGTGAGCCTAACGAACATTAAGGAACGAAAGTAATACTAACACTAACGGTGTGTAACGGAAGTAATCTATTTTACTATATACTAAAAGAGTCACCAGGAATGACACATGTCATTTCCTGGATAAAAATGAAATAAAATATAATTGGATTACCATTGATAGAATATGCAGTTATTTTGTAAATATTATGTATTAATTAGATTCCTAATTAATAGCCTCATATCACGCTATTGTACAACAGATAATTTATATATATACTGATGTCCTTCAAGTACTGTCCCGCTACTAGATTGCTGATATTTTTACCGCGTACTTTTTAATGATTTTCGGGAAAGTCTCAACGTACAACAATCTCCCGCTTCGACTGCAGGGGTGTGATAAAATATGCAGTTATTTTGTAAATATTATGTATTAATTAGATTTCTAATGAATAGCCCCATATCACGCTATTGTACAACAGGTAGTTTGTATATATACTGACAATACACTCAATGAAAGTTAGGGGAATTAAATGTAACTACGTAGTACATGATATATTACTGGAGGAAAGATGAATCAATATTATTTTCTCCTTTACAATTTGATTTTATTTATGTATTGTTATAATTTTTTAATTAAATTATATAATATTGAAGAATTTTTTCTAATGTTAGTCTAATAACAATACACGGTGAGTATGGATGTTAATTAAAATAATAATAAGTGGTAAATATACAACTATATAATTCATAACTTTGTACTCCGTGTTGTACTAATATGCATATTTAGCTTATTTGGATATTTATTTTATACACTATGAATTCATAGTTTTGCATATATTCTTTTTACTTTTACGTTTTTCTAATATCACAAATCTTTTTTTTATATTGAAATAATAAAATATTTTAATAATAACCGTGTGTTGCACGGGACCTAACCTAGTACTAATACTAACGGTGTGTTCTTTACCTGTGTTATAGTAAAATACTTGAAAGAATCATGCTCTCGGATCTTATGTATGAGCATTGAACAATATTGTTCAACTGATTCAAATATCGGAACTCTGCTGTCAGATATTTTGAGTTGTTATTCCAATCATCGGAAGTACATTAGAAGATAGCAAATATCAGGGAACAAAACCATAACGATACAGTATTTATTTAGTTTACAGTAGTCTGGGAAAGTTCAACCTTCAGACATTGACATTCTCACAACTCTACCATTAACCACACTTTGGAACTATTTAAAAGCCAGCAAAGTCCAAAAGTGAAACTATGGGATTCTGCTGTTGTTTTGGGCCAGCCATGAAATAAGATTGCCTCTGTCTCTGAAACATCTCCTGTACATCTCTTGCTGGCAGATTGAAAGATAACTCCATCGCTTGTTCATCTAGCTGGTTTATTATGTTCTCTTGTCCTGCAAGGAAGTTTCTTTGGTTGTTTTTGGCATTGATACCAAACCCGATAGTCTTAAGGCTCTCGTTCTCTGATGCTACTAAAGCAAGTGGATGTCCAGCAGGAACGATAAAAACATCACCCTTCGTTAAGCGAGAGCTCACTTTCTCGTACATCTGGCTGCTACCTTGTTCCTTCTTATTACTTGTGTTTTCCGTGAGTGGTCGTGCAATTTCAAAATATCCACTCCCTTCCTCCACCAGAACAATGAAGGTTGTCCGAGAATTATAGTTTGGTGCCATCATTGACCCCTGTTAATCGCATAAGCTTACAATTAAGTCAGATGAATTCACATCTTTATTAATCTACACTACAACTGAATTTCTTTACCTGTTTGATGTCACAGTATGCAACAGAGACGTCAAGATCTTCGAGCAGCTCATAATCATTTGGAGTAACCTCATAAAACTCCCCATGTTCATTCGACATTTGTGGCCGTCCATCCAACAAACTGAATTTGCCTTTGGATTCTCCAAATTGTCTTCTGGACATCCCATGACCCAACGCTCTCACTTGCTCTTCACTGGCTTTCACGATTGCTCCTTCCTTCTGTTGATTTAAGAGCTTCTCAAGCTGCTCCCTTGGTATCTACATACAAAGTCAGCTTTAGTAAAGGTTTTCATTGCAGTTTCAGTCAAGAAAAATTCTGGATAGTAGAAACTAAGAAAGGACTAGTGGTAAAGAACACACATTCAGTGCAGCTTGGAGGATTTCTGTACTGAAGCTGTTGAGGAACGATTTGGATTCTTCACCGCCTATACCGAAAAATTGCTGCATCGAAAAAGATTTCATTATTACGTACATCGTATGGTAGTGTTACTAATAATTATAACATAAATACAATATAAAAACATATTATACAAGTACCTGATAACGACCAGGAATATTAACAGGGCGTAATAGCTCAGCTATTTGCAGCTTTTCATCATTTTGAATGTTAGTTAGGTAGGCTGTTGTGCCAGAGGGAATCATCAGCACATCTCCACGTTCAACATTGAAGGTCTTACGGTTTTCTTGCTTCAAAAATGTCACAATGGCTTTTCCTATATTTTGAGTCACAGCAGAGTAAGTTGTATGCAAAAGTTGAGACACATGATATATCAAGTAAATAATAAGCCATTGATAAAATGATGTTGTTAATAACAGAGTGAGAGTATATTAGTATATACCTTTGATGAAGAAGAGAACGGAGTCAGCATCCCAGTGATGAGGAAGCATGAAAGTGTTAGGATTGGCCTCATAGATACCAATTCTGAATCTGTCAATTCCAAGTAGGAGGTTTGACTTCTCTGAGAACCTTTGGAGTACCTTCATATGCCCTTCTCGAGTTGAATAACGTGACTCAAAGCTCTTAGAGTTGAAGTAGTAAGGATTAACAGCCTCTTTACCCAGTTTGATCTTGTTAAGGATATTAAATCCCTTTCGACGACCTTGCTCGCCCCTTCGATGATGCTTGTGCCCCTCACGATGACGACCAAATTGATCTTCACAATCCAATTTGCATTGTCTTTGTCGTGGAAAACCTTCCTCCTCGTCCTCACACCTATGAAGACAATGTGTGTAGTCATGTTCTCGTGGATGCCTGCCCATGAGTTTCAGCAAAACTGTCATATTGTCAATCATTGTAATCCGTTGTTCAAGTCTTTGAACTTCATAATAAGTTGGTGTTATAATTACTCCCCCGGAATAGGCACTTAGATACTCTCTTATTACTAGATGATCTAGTTACTAGGTGTTGGTAAAGGATATCATCATATTTCAAATGCATCCTCTGACTGTGTATGTGTAATCTCATTCATCAAATTGATTAGCTTTATTTACCAATAAATTTGATGGTCAAATATCATCTAATTGTCGTGTTATTCTTACCTTTTACTTGCTCAGTCCCAAATACGTAGTCCACGGTTATATTTTAGTCTGTCCTAAATGTATATTTAGGAAATCGATAATCTCTACTTATCTACTCTATACGGCGAGACTCGAACCTAAAACCTCTCCTGAGCGAGGTCAAGCTGCTTACCACTTGAACCAATCATATATAGGTTGGTGCCAAATGCACATATTGATCTCTCTAACTAACAAGTTTAACACGTACAAGACTACAAGTGTACAACCTTTTGAAAGGATGGACTCCTTACCATGTACGATTCTTATAACGTACTCGGTAACAACCCTAAGCACAATATCTTTGGAAGAGAGTAGTAACAATAAAATATACTACTCCCTCTGTTCTTAAATGTTCTACCCATTTCAATTTGGCGCATTTACCAATGTGTATTTTACATCATTAATATATTTAATTACGTATTATTAAAAATTATAAAATTTTTATATTGTCAAAGTGCTCATTGAGACGAAACAAACAAAACCCCGCATGACTATATTTTTTCTTATATATTGGCAGTAGTTCAAGGAGGGTTTCTAAACCTCATGTGACTTGTGTCCATACCACATGGACACAAGTGATCCAAATACAATCATCTTGAGTACCAATACATAATATGTCAGTACCAAAATGCAAAATTGCTTAGAAATACCACCAATATAAGTCATATGTGTTATTATTGGTATTCACATAATTTGTATTGGTACTAACATATTCTGTATTGGTACTCCAAATTCTGTATTGGTACTCACTTGTGTCCAATATGGACACAAGTCACTTGTGACAAAGATTTCCTCGTAGTTCAAGAGATTCCCTTTCATTGTGAATAATGTCAAGATTCCAAATGGATAGAACACTAAGGAACGGAGGGAGTACCTAATTTGCTTCATAATATTACTTACACTGAGTTTTATACTAATTTTTTTAACATGAAAAAAACTTACCCTGTCCCAGATTAGTTGTTATACTTGTCTTTGTACAAAGTTTTAGATGATAAATGGTTATTTGGTTATCGATTGTTATTTTATTGAAAAGTTAGATGTGGTAGGAGTTAATGGGGTATTTTTTTAATTGAACGAGAGAGGGTGTAGGGACAAAAAACAATTTAGTGGAAAGAGTGAGACAATATAATAATTATGGGGTCATTCCTACTTTAGAAGTGTAAAAACTAATGTGGGACAAACGAAAAAGAAAAGTGTAACAATTAATCTGAGACGGAGAGAGTACGAATTTACCACACAACAGTGACCCATTTCCGGCCACTCTACTTTACCTCGTTCTTTTTTACTCCATACTACGTATGATACAACTACCCACCTTACATTTACCGCCCTCTCTTACTAATTTGCTTTAATAGGAAAAATAACATTGGTAGGTAGGTAGCTAGTCAAATTAAAGTCAAAATAAACACGAGAGATGGGATTGTTGGCTAACGCATAGACGGATGTTACTCAAAACTCAATACTAACACTTCGTAAGCTAAAGCACGTGCGGATGCCCGGCCCAATCAGTAAACTAGTAATCGGAGGGAGTATACCTCCGTTCCCAAAATTACGGTATTGTTTTCTAAATTGGGCGTTCCAAAATATTTCTAATTTTGGCTATTAAAATCCCCATTTTATTATGTATTATATTAATTAAAAATGCATTATAATCCATCTTTCTATGTACCATATTCTCTTTCCCTTATACTTTATTCCATATTTCCATGCAACTTGATCAATCATTGTTTGTAATTTGCTGCACTTTTTCATGTACTATATTCCCTTTTTCTTAAATCCGTGTTTTTATCAAACGGGACTATAACTATGGTACGAAGAAAGTAAGTAGTAGATAGAAATGTATATACGTACCGATCTCCTCCACCGCCATGATGATGTTCATGGTCCGGATCTCTTTCCCGATCATGTTCATCTTCATCTTCATCTTCATGCTCATGCTCATGATCGTGTTCATGTCCTCTTTCTCTTTCTCTCTTCAAAGCTGCCTCATAATCATCTTGACACCTCCTCTGGCATTCCCACTGCCTCTTACCCGAGCCGGGACATGTTTGTTGACAAAGCTCATATTCCTCCTCTGCATCATCATCTCTTACATTTCTTCTTTCTACTTCCTGAAAGTGAACCTGGCATCTTTGCCTGCACAGATGCTCCTCGAAGTACGGCTGTTGCCTTTGGCACTGCTCCTCACACCGCCTAACCTCTTGCTTTCTGTCGGATGCGGAACCCAAAGCAACAACAAGGATTGAAAATGTTATTAAGATTGCTAATGAATACTTAGTTTGTACCACTTTCATTGCACCTATCTAGCTTCTCTTTACTTGTTTACTAATTTTGATGACTTTATTTTGTTGTCTATGTAGGAAAAGCAAACAGAGCGATAAACTCAAATTATACAAGATAATTTTTAATTTGGGGAAATAATAATGGTATTTTTTTCAAATATTTGGACTTCATTTATTTTGATTTACATGCATCACGACGGGTGTGTTTTGGGATCCAAGTCTTTATGCCACGTTCACAACATGCTACTAATCCTTTCGTTTTGGAGAAACATATCAAAGTTATCTAAAGGGAGAAACAGTAAAGTATTTTCTTTTCCCCTTTCACTCATACTAAGAATTGGACTGCGCGACGCGAATGCCCGCCACATCAAACGTTAAAATTTATTTGTGGAGAAGTGGGTGTCAACAATGTACTATGTAATAATACATAATATCGTTACTACCTTTTGAATAGGAGAGTGTACTAAAAATAACCAAATCTAATTGTAGGTACGAAATTTTTGTAAATGTGCCACGTCGGATGTTATTAGAGTCAATAGTCAAGGTATTGACTCAATAATTATTTGACGGTCAATAAAATTAATTAATTTGGTTGCATAAATTTTTTTGGCCCATTTTAGTTATTTTATCAAACCCAGATATTTTTAATGGTGAAACCTAACCAAATAGGTTAAACTGTTATAAACGGGTCATGACTCTCAAGTCCAATTCAAAAATCCCAAAACACATAAAACCCTAAAAGATCAATTCACTCTTATAAATAGGAGTTTCCTGCATCATTTGTGGGAGGAGGAGAAACAGACGGCAAACCTAAATCTCTCACATATTCTCCTGCCAATAAAGTCTCATCAAACTCTCTCTCCCTAGAAGAAGAACATCAAGCATTCAAACGACGTGCAGTTTCATTCTAGAAGATCAACCTTGGACGAGATCAAGCCCAAAGGCCCTTATTCAAGAAGATAAAAACCCGTTTGTGAGCAACACCAAATCGACATCAAATCAGCCTGGTGGAAGAAGAACAACAAGCATACAAAACTGACGTGCCGTTCTATTCTACATCAACATTCATGAACGAGATCAAGCCCGTAGGCCCTCATTCAAGTACAATCAAATTAGTACGTGAACCAAGTCAAATTCAAAGTGGAGATCGAATCAGAGGAGAAAATATTAGAGACTGTACCCAAATTCATCAAAAATTAATAACATTATTTTGAGTTCGTTATTTTGCAGACTCTGAAATTTGTGTTTACAAATTTGGCACGCTCGGTGGGACGATTTCTACCTCTCATCTCTTTCTCCACAATCAAAGTACTGACGCACTTTCGAGCCGTAAAAGCATGATGATGAAGAAACAAGATCCAATCATGGCGGCCAACAAAAGATCCCGTTCATTTTGATGCAACTTTTTCATCGCTAACAAACCTTGACGGCGGCTACAAAAGCAACAAGTTCTTCCCTCCAACATCAATCCAAGGCCCGTCACAGAAGGCAAGCAAAGATGCGGTCCAAGATCCATCAAAGGAGCCAATCAATGGAGCGGTCCAAGATCCGTCAAAGGAACTAACCAATGGAGCAATAGACGTCGTTGTTGTAAATGTCATGGTGATTGAAGCAAACACCATCGAGGAAGAATTGGCGAACATGAAGAAAATCATTGAAAATCTTGTCAAAGACGGCGAAGAAAAAGGAGCCCACATCAAACGACAAGAAGAAAAAATCGCCAAATTGACCAAGAAGCTTGAAAAACGTCCCATTGACGAAACACACAAAAATGGCAAAACCGAAAGTGAAGGCAAAAGCGATGAATCTAAGTCGACTGCGAAGCCCAAGCCAAGAAGGAGAAGAAAGCCCCATGGTGATTCGTTCTGCTTCCGTCAAATTCAAGATATGATAGCCAAAACTATCAAACACCAGCTTGACGTAGATCCTGACGAAAGTGGCCATTACATCAAACCTTACACAAAAAGGATTGATGTCTTGGAGATGCCTAACGCTTATCAACGTCCAAAATTCATGCTTTTTGATGGAAAAGGCAATCCAAAACAACATGTTGCACATTTCATTGAAACGTGTAACAATGCAGGGACTGAAGGAGACTTGCTCGTGAAGCAGTTTGTTCGATCGCTAAAAGAAGTTGCCTTTGATTGGTATGCCGACGAATTAGAATCTGGATCGATTGATAGCTGGGACCAGATGGAAGAATTGTTCCTGAATCGCTTCATAAACACTCGTCGCATTGTCAGTATGATGGAGTTAACATAAACGAACCAGTTTGAAGATGAACCGGTCGTGGAATACATCGACCGCTGGCGGACACTAAGTCTTCAATGCAAGGATCATTTGCGCGAAACTTCTGCAGTTGACATGTGCATCCAAGGCATGCATTGGGACTTGGTTTATATCTTGCAAGGAATGAAGCCCAAAACATTTCGGGATTTGGCATCTCAAGCTCACGAAATGGAGGTTGCGATAGCCAATCATGAAGAAAAATCAAATTAGTCGGGCGTTTGTTGAAACTTCGACGATTTTGGTCCACAAGTCAGCAAGAAGTTTCAACAATGATCCTGGGGGCAAAGGTGAAAAAGATCGTCCTCAAAGCTCCTAAGCACGAGCCTAAACTGCATAACAAAAAACAAAACAAACAAAAAATTTTGGAACTACGTATGGCTTGATCCAAAAAGTGTAAAAAAAACAATCACTTTATCTGATACGTAGGCATCTTGGATAATCAACAAATTCAAGTGCAGTCACATCAAAAAAATGAAAATCATTTTTGGAGTATAATTTAAATTTTGAAATTGTATTCCATAAAAAATATTAAAGAAGTACGTATGTTTTGAAAAAACACAAAACGTTTTTAAAAATGAAGTATGACATTGGGGGCATTAGTAAAAGAATTTAAATTTTGTTACTTTGTCTTCAAAATTTATTTTTCGAATGATGACCATTAAAGTTGTCGTCATTTACTCAAAGTTTGGAGAAAGCTCAAAAGCACCAAACACCTCGAACCAGATCGATCTGGAGAAAGCTTCCAAGCACCAGAGGTTCAACTACATTTAGAAATGAGTAAAAGAGATAGATCGAAGGATGGAGAAAGCTTCCAAGAATCATCATGTATCAAAGCTCAAAAGGATCAATACTTCACCAAAATTTGCTTGAACCAGAATTTGTAAAGGGAAAATTGAAGGATGGAGAAAGTTTCCAAGCACCACCACATATCAAAGCTCAAAGCATCAAAACTTCCCACCAAATTCTTTTGGAGGCCTGGAGAAAGCCGTCACGCACCAGGGATTCGCCAAAATGTCAAGCAGGAAGGGACCAAGCAGTTCGTACTAAGTTTCATACATGAGAAAATAAATGACTCAACAAGGAGATACATGATTTACGAAGATCACTATTTCTGGATCATTTTGTTTCCGTTTTATTATTCGACGCTCATGCGAGAATAATACTCAATTAAGGAGTAAATCAAATGTATTTACGTGTGAATTATATTTTTGTTTTTGAAGAAAAAAGACAAAAAAAAAAACTTTCGGGCCCATTATAATCACCCATCATTTTGATTTATTATCAAAAAAAAAAAGGAAAAAATAAAAAAGATGATAGTGGGCATAACGGACAAAAGCACACATGAGCTTTAACTTTCATACTCCACCCGTATTACTCTTTTCCTCATTGTTTCTTAGCAAGCAATCAAGCATACATGGAAGTTGCAGGACAAAGGGCTTAAATAAGCAAGCAGACCAAGCCATAGTACTAGAATCAATCAAACAGAGGTATACTTGAAGGGCACAAAATTTTCGGACTGCTCCATCATCGAGATTAACGACTGGATTGATTTGATAATGTTGCTTGCTCGGTTCGGTACTCGGTAGCGGTGTTCGGTGTTCATAGCGTGGCTCTTCTTTATGGTAGAAATTATCAGCCAATCGACTTCTCGGTAGCTTAGCAGGACCAATTATAAGTACGTGCTTCAAGCAGGACTGAGGTGCGGACTCATTTTTCGATCATGCTCTTTGACTTCCTCTTCATGGCTCCTCCTTCGTGATTCGTGATGGCATCTCTGTTTATGCCAAATTTCGTATGGACGACCTTTGGTTGGGACATAGACGACTAGATAAAATAATTATGCAAATGACAGGAAATAAATGACGGAAAATAAAGAGAGACGAGACAAGAGATGGTGACGCGGAAAACCCGAAAGGGATAAAAACCGCGGGTGGCAATGAGTCCACCAATCCACTATGTTACTGGCATAAAAAGCCTCGTTGAATACAAGTACATTGTTTATTCGCGGGTATGTAAACGATGCTAATAGTAAAACATAGGTAAAAGATAACAGGGTGTACGAAGGGAATACATGAGTGGATGATATTCTTGGGGAGGGCTTGTTGTGGATGAGCTTCGTATTACGGCAGTACGTTTGTTGTTAGGGGAAGGAAAGCTTGCTATTCTCTTCTGATCACTTGGATACGGGGAAGATAATAGAAGTAGGAGATGATTAGTTAACCGTAGGTGGTTTGGGTGGTTTTCGAACGGTTTCTCACAGGAGGGTAGATAATGGGATAATGTAATATCTTGGGATCGGAGAGGATCCGATGCCTTTAGGTCTTGGATGATGGTGGTATTTATACAGAACTCCAAGTCTAGTATTGTTGAGATAGTTGTGCTAGTAATTCTCCTTGAATTGCTCAACTGATTCCACGATCTTCTAAACCGCTTCCTTGACCTTCTCTAACTGATTTGACCTTGACTCAGCCACAACGACTCCCTAAAAGTAGGAGCTAACTGGTACGATCTGATTCACGTTGACCCGTTCATGCGTCGATCTCACGTCATACAAAACGACCCATAACAATAGCCCCCATTTTCCTAATTGTAGCAAGCCGGAAGTTAGGAAAATAATCTTCAAAGCTTGTCACCATGTTCGTTTGTTATCGACGCTAATCTGTCACTGTCTTCGGCTTGTCCGTCGTCTTTCGTACTTAACCTTGTTCAATGTCGTCACCACCTGGTGTCATCCACGATTTCTGATAGCACTCGA
Organism: Spinacia oleracea; assembly: GCF_020520425.1. Taxonomy (NCBI): domain Eukaryota; kingdom Viridiplantae; phylum Streptophyta; class Magnoliopsida; order Caryophyllales; family Amaranthaceae; genus Spinacia; species Spinacia oleracea. The sequence continues at coordinate 27,809,491 of NC_079489.1, forward strand.
TGTCATCACGCGTATATTGGTGTCTTTATATCGATGTTGGTGTCCTCAACTTAATGAGATGTAAACCTGACATCTTGTGAAAGAATCGTTTCTCTCAACAAGCGTAAGACTACATAGCGTAATTCTTACAAAACTTTGCGAAAACATGTTAAGACATAGCCGTTAGTTAGGTATCCGGCGTCATGGCCAACTTTTGTATCTTCGTCTGTCTTTTGATATTTGCGGGCGTCGCGGCCGACTGTTGTACCTTAGTCTGTCGTTTGATGTTTACTGCGTCATGGCCAACTGTTGTATCTCAGTCTGTTGTCTGATGTTTACAGGCGTCATGACTAACTGTTGTATCTTAGTCTGTCGTCTGATGTTTACAGGCGTCATGACCAACTGTTGTATCTTAGTCTGTCGTCTGATGTTTACAAGCGTTCCTCTATTGTCGCCGTTGTGTGACATTCATCGTATGCAGGCGATATAAGCCTCTTCGTTTGTTCGTAGTCATGCGAAGAATTTAGAGATGGAAGTTACGTCGAGTGGGCACAAGGCCGAATCATTTTAATCAGATGTAATGCCATGTGAGGGTAGGTAGCAGGCGACTAAGTTGAATTTACAGGTAAATGAAGTGGATTGTTCGAAGCAAACTTATGACGAATGTCAAGAAGAGTCGAAGAGTTGTGAGGTTTCCTATAACATGAGGACGAGGGATAAGAGGCTTCGATGGTGCTGTCTATGGAAGGAGAGTTTAGCCTATGGGATTTTCGGAACAGTAGTCTAAGTAGGTTTTGAGTATTCTGGCTGGCTTCGTTTGTCGTCGGTGTTGAAGGGGAAAGACGTGTGTTTTTCTATTTTGTATTTGGCGATTGGTTAGGCGTTTGGACAAGCGTCAAGGGTGCATACACGTCGTTAGATTAAAATGTTGTTTACGCTGTCTCTGTTGTTCGTTGTGGAATAGATGACACCTGTGAGGTACTCAAAGAGCGAAGTTATGTGCACATAAATAGTACCTGCGTCGTCTGTAGTGGTTGCACTTAGAAGCGACATGTCGTCGTTGGGATCCAATAAGTTTAAGGGTCATGACCATGGAGACGTTGTCGCTTGTAGTTGATAGCGTCGTTCGTTGATGTCGTCTTCTGATGATGTCGTACGTTGCTGTTGTCGTTGGTGATATCGTCAACAAGTGATCTGTGGAGAATAGAAAAGGTAGAGGTGGACGTTCTCTTGATGCGATGTTAGCGTTGATTTTCAAATAAATAAGATGAAACATAAATATAATATAATTGCGTTTGGAAGGATATATTCAATGCGACAGATAACAAAAACTGAAATTGAACTTTAATCGCAGTGTAGTGAAAAATGTAATAAATTAATCAACGCGCGAAGTAAGTGTTAGATATTACTTAATATGGGCTCGTGTAACGAAATTACGTCGTGTCGCTGACTGTCCCTTGATGACGATTCTACAATCAACAGCATTGTCCTGATGTTGTGACACCTCTCGTCGCCGATCTTGTTTTTGTTCCTGAGATCATTGTCATCGCTTGCACCATCGTCATCACATTTGGCGTCGTCCCGTCACGTTGAATGATGACGCATCGCTGGTCTTGACACTGTCCATTCCAACGTTGGTCGGCTTATTGGTTGATCCTCGCAATGTGGCACCAGAAAGAACATATGGTTAATGTGAATTCCTTATACTGTCTTAAGAAGTGGACTTTTTCTTAACGTCTTTGGTAAAACCATTTGACAAACTTACATTACAATATGTCGTAAATTAAAATACATGTGAACTCTTTATAAATTACCTTTCTTGTTAATCGATTGACGTCCTATCACTTGTCGTCTTTGGGAAACCCAATGACTTTTCTTTATCCGCCTATTTCGACATGTGATAGTAGTTGAGCCCCCAATGTTTGTACATTTGTCTTAGCGTCGTACCTGTTACCAAAATCTTACGACAAGATCATCATGAAAATAAATTGTATCACATCGTCAACTAAATTTCAAAGTTGTAACAAGTATATTAAACTGAACGGGAGTATGTACTATCTTGCCCCCCTGTGGCGGCTTTAGGAAGATATCATGACTGAAGTCGGCCACAGATATGATGACGTTCGTTTATATTTGATGTCGTACATGCGTGCCAGCATGATGCAACCTCTAAACGTCCTGTCAAGTCAAATTACCTCAAAACGATTTGATAAAATGGTTTAGTCATTAGAGAAATTGAGACATTCATGGTGCGATGCAAAAATTTATTAGTTAACTTGATGAACGTTGAATACGAGACATATTAATACAAGAGAACAACAATGAATGAATTGAAATGAGAAAGTGTGTGAAAAATAGTTTAGAAGTTACTCATGTGTCATCATGGTCATTGATGATGATTATTCGACATTCCGATTTCCTTAGCTTTCTCGGTAGTCTGGTGGCGTCGTGTCATCGGTCATTGCCATCTCGTGGCGTCGGGGCATACCATCATGATCAAGGTAATCTGTTGTCATTAATATACATACTAACGCGTATAGTCGCGGCATGTCGTTAGTAAATGAAAAATAGTTATCACGGATGATATATGAGAAAATTTCAATAGGATATGAGGTGTTAGTTTATAAAATTTTGACGTCACTAATAAATGAATTGAGTCACTCATACCATTCGATTGTGTTGATGACCCTCACGATCTGCGATGTACGTGGCAGCGACAATACGTGTATATTATAAATAAAAGATAACTCACTTCGAAAGTATGTTCGTACCTTTAGCCCCCATTGATATTCATGTATCAATCAACGATCTGTTGGCGAACTTACGAATAAATATATTGTTAAAATAAAGATGTTCGATAATTACTTCTACGTACCATGTTTAACGCCAAGAAACTTCTTGTCGTCATAGGGGTAACCAGAATGGTCGCGTCCTGCTGTCGTGACTTGCTGTCGTGGCGTCATGTTGTATCGTCGTGACCTCATGTCGTGTCGTGACCTCGTGTAACACTTCTAGCGTTGGTCGCCTGCTTTACTCACGACCTTGCCAAGCGATACGTCAGTACCTGTAGACAAGAAAGTACCTTGTCACCTGCATTCTAACGTCGGTCGCCTGATGTACGCATGACCTAGCCAAGCGACACGTCAATACCTGTAGACAAGACAATACTTGGCGACACGACATGATCAAACGACAAGTGGTGACGATGTTAGTACAAAAAGTAGGATAACAACGTATAACATATATTTCAAAGTGCTTTTGGAAATTAAAACAAGCAAAGTATACTATATAAAAAGAAAATCAAGTATACTATATGAAAATTAAATGAGATAGAGTATACTATATGCTCCCCTGTGGCGACTTCAGGACAACTACAAATTCTCCTATTTGATACTTGGACTGAAGTTAGCCACAAAATCTAGTATTGCCGACAATTTGTTGCTGAATCTCCATTTGTCGCCTTCGTTTTTGGAGACGTCGTCGACTGATGTGGAGGTGACGTCGGACGAAACTATGTTGACGTCATGTCATTGGTGGATGACGTCACGTGTTCGCATCTGTTTTAGTGACAACAAGGACTAGAAACAATATTAGTTTAAATTAAAATCACTGGGGTTGAGTTTTATACCATACTTCTCGCGACGTCAAGTGATCAAATCGTCTCGAGATCTTATCAAGGTACGAGACAACTCATATTGTATCTTGTTTGTGGTGACATCTGCATGATGGTCCGTGACGTCTAGACCGAAACCTGTCACGTATTCGAAAACGAGGCCAAACGATTAGAGTTGAATATTATAAATATTAGTACCTATTTTCGATGTCATCAAGCGTTGGTGTCGTTGTTGTCACGATATGCATCATCTAGGTTGAATTCGACCACTCAAACGCGTCGCTTCTAGCGATGACACCTGCTGATGTCGACACCTGATCTGGCGACGACATGTACCCTGACGTCATTCCATATTCCATCGACTAACGAGCCTGGCGACGACACCTGACCCGTCGACGACACCTGACCCGTCGACGACGCCTGACCTTCGACGACACCTGACCCGTCGACGAGACCTGACCGTCGACGACACCTGACCTTCGACGACACCTGACCCGTCGGTGACTCCTGACCGGTCGTCAACACCTGATCCGTCGACGACACCTGACAGTCGACGACACCTGACCGTCGACGACGCCTGACCCGTCGACGACACCTGTCATGTTGATGACATGTGCCCTGACGTAGCTCCATCTCATGGTGGCGACAAAGTATGACAACAATCCATAGCCTGACGACAAATTTATTGGTGAACCCAAGTGGGTCGGATATTGTGTTTGAGAGAATATTTGTGGATATGTGTTTGAAGATAAATCTAGCCATCTCCCCACAGACGGCGCCAAACTGTTTATGCCAAATTTCGTATGGACGACCTTTGGTTGGGACATAGACGACTAGATAAAATAATTATGCAAATGACAGGAAATAAATGACGGAAAATAAAGAGAGACGAGACAAGAGATGGTGACGCGGAAAACCCGAAAGGGATAAAAACCGCGGGTGGCAATGAGTCCACCAATCCACTATGTTACTGGCATAAAAAGCCTCGTTGAATACAAGTACATTGTTTATTCGCGGGTATGTAAACGATGCTAATAGTAAAACATAGGTAAAAGATAACAGGGTGTACGAAGGGAATACATGAGTGGATGATATGCTTGGGGAGGGCTTGTTGTGGATGAGCTTCGTATTACGGCAGTACGTTTGTTGTTAGGGGAAGGAAAGCTTGCTATTCTCTTCTGATCACTTGGATACGGGGAAGATAATAGAAGTAGGAGATGATTAGTTAACCGTAGGTGGTTTGGGTGGTTTTCGAACGGTTTCTCACAGGAGGGTAGATAATGGGATGTAATATCTTGGGATCGGAGAGGATCCGATGCCTTTAGGTCTTGGATGATGGTGGTATTTATACAGAACTCCAAGTCTAGTATTGTTGAGATAGTTGTGCTAGTAATGCTCCTTGAATTGCTCAACTGATTCCACGATCTTCTAAACCGCTTCCTTGACCTTCTCTAACTGATTTGACCTTGACTCAGCCACAACGACTCCCTAAAAGTAGGAGCTAACTGGTACGATCTGATTCACGTTGACCCGTTCATGCGTCGATCTCACGTCATACAAAACGACCCATAACAATCTCCTCCTCGGCAATACTTAAGGACATCAAGTAGCATATATGGCCTCTTCTTTTCGGTACTTCTCAAGTACAATAGGTCAAGAACGAGACTTCTCTTTATGGAACTTCTGCGGACCGTATCTTCAAACAGCACGACAAGGACTGAGGGAACCGATCGTATCACCGAAAGATTGAGACTACTCATTCATCGAGAACGTATCGTCTTCTTCAAGGTGGAGGTAATGTGGCTCGACTGCTCGGTAGCGATGCTCGGCTTGGCTTCACGGTAGCAAGTGTCGGTGTCGGACAAGGCCTCTCCTTCTCGGACTCAAGGAATAACGAGGACAGTAAGAGTGATGGCAACGGACTATAGCACGTCAAGATTAGATCCTTCTTCGGTCAGACTCCAAGGCGGTATAGTGGTTGAATGATATGCTTCTTTTCCAATGGCCGTAAACCTGCAAATGAAACAAAAATAAAATAAAATTATGGACTGCTGGCATAAAGACGGCAAGGACGACTCCTCCCTTCCAACTCGTCAAGGTCAAGATAATGGCCTCAAATAGGCGACTAGGTGGCTCCTTCAACTACGAAATCGGATCAAGTTCTCCTGTATTAAGATCACCTTCTCGTCATCTCCTCTACGAAAAAGAAATTCACATTTTCTTGGGCTCTTCACGGGTCTTCAAAATATAATGAAAGGACCTCGAAGGTATAAAATGGTAGCTGCGTTATTATGTGATCTTTTTTCTCCGTCAAGATGGCTCTTCCGTCTTGGTTGTACGTTCCTGCATATTGTGGATGTCGAGGTTTGGTTTTAGCTCCTATCTCCTCTTTGGCTCCGTATAAAAAACAATCATCTCAACAGTTGTATTTATAGCTTCAACTCCCCCAAGCTGCTGTGAGTTAAGATAGAGTTTCGAGAAGGTTAGTTAAGTTAAAACTCCTAATAATACATGTACGGAGTAGAAGTAACCTAGCAGATCATCCATGTCACAGCAGACCATCGGACATCTGATAAGACAGATCAAGCAAAGCAACCGCAGGAAGTACCTATTGAAATTACCACAAGTCCTCAAGAACCGCGCAGACCCTCAGGTCTGCGGGGAAACGACCTGCTAGATGACAACATAGATACGTCGTTAAGCAAAAGGACAAACAACAAGTACATCACTAGCGTACACGCGGCAACATCTGAATAGGCCAAAGTACTGAATAGTACGCCTATAAATACTGCCGTCCCCATTCATTTGCGGACACGTTCAATACAAGTACAATTCTTAACTCTCTCTACTTTCTCTCTCTAGAGCATTATCTCATTTGCTGACTTAGGCATCGGAGGGGGTTTCCTCGGTTAAACCCCCGAGGTTAGCTTACGTTCGTTCTGTCTGACAGGGCAACATCACCAGGCAGGGCTCCCCCAGTTCCATACTCGGAACAAGTGGCGCTAGAAGGAGGGGAACCTCCCAGACCTCGCTCTTTAAAAACCTACCCTCCCACATAATGACCGAGTCAAGCGAACCGGTAATCCAACAGATAGAACCACCCACCTCAAAAAACAACCAGAAAACCACAAACATACCCTTGTTTGGCATGCCTCAAAGTCTTGGTCCGCCAAGAGAAACACCACAACCCAGAGCTATGACAACCCCCAGCCAGGCCCAAGGTATCCCAATTCCGACCAGTGCCTCGCTAGCACGGCTGGGGGCACAGTTCTCACCTGACCAGATGCGCACAGCAATAGAAGTCCTGACATTCCTTACTCAAACAACCCCACAAGCCCAGGTCATGAGAACAGCCCCAGAGGTTGAGGTTGAGCAGAGGAGAAAACGTCCCAGACCCCAACATAGTCCGAATGTTTGGAGGAGGAACCTGCAGCAAGACATGGAAGGGGCTGACAATCAAGAGTATGAAGCAGAGAGTATCACACCGAGCAGAGCTCAACCCCGAGCAAGGACTGAACAAGCACCCAGTCATAGACACCACTCCGTGTCAGGTACGCCCAATCCCATCCGAGCAGTAGTTAAGCCTGATAACTCCCCCTTCTGCGATGAAATACTCTCTGAAAGAATGGAAAAGATAAAAATGCCACCTGCAAATACTCCGGAAAGACAGACCCAACGAATCACCTCTCTGCCTTTGGGGGACACATGATGCTATATACCAACACAGACTCTATGTGGTGTAAGGTCTTTCCTTCCACTCTAGAGGGGATGGCACAGAGCTGGTTTGGTAAAATACCCAAAGGCACCATAACCTCTTTCCGGCAGCTAGCTATCTTGTTTCGCACCCAATACGTGGCAAACATTGCCAGAGAAAGGATGACAGGGGAGCTGATGTCAGTCATCCAGGGGCCTCAGGAATCTCTGAGGGAATACATATCCAGATTCAATATGGAGGCGTCGAATATACCCAAGTTGCAGCAAGAGGTAGCAGTCCTGGCCATGATGACTGGTCTGCGGGATGGAGAGTTCAAGAGTTATCTGGGCAGAAAATCATTCACAACTCTGGCAGAGGTACTAGGAAAGGCAAATGAATTTATAAAGAGTGAAGAAATTGGCAGAGCAACCTCACGTCGATATGTGGCAAGTGAGAACAACTACGGTAGTCAGAGCAAGAAAGAGCCATACAAAAAAGAATACCCAGACAGAAGAGAAGACCCACAGCCCAGAAGAGACTGGCAGGGACCAGGCAGAGGCAGAGGTAACGAATTCAAAACTGAAAAAAGGGGGAAGTTCAATGAATATACCCCCTTAGTGGCATCCAGAACTCAAATTTTTGCCATCAGCAAAGAAGACGAGAAGTGGCAGAGACCTCCCAAAATGTACAACAAGTACAGGGACCCAAAAAAGTACTGTGACTTTCGCAGAGATCATGGCCACCTCACAGAAGAATGCACTCATTTGAAAGATAATATCGAAGATCCGATCCGGAGGGGATACTTGACTCAGTTCAAAGCAAAAAGCTCGTATAGCAGGACCTATGAGAACAGAGATAATGATAATAGGTCCGACAATAAGAAGGTGGAACCCAAGCAAAGCTACCCAGCAGACCAAAAGAGAATGGGCGACATTTTGGTCATAACAGGAGGGCCAGTTTACGCAGGAACCACTGTTAGCGGGGCCAAGGCCAGTGTGAGCGAATTCAAACACCAGGTTAATTACCATAATTCTGGCAGGTGGCCTGCCCCTCCAAAAATCCCGCAGTGCACTTTCACAGAGGAGGACTGTAAAGGCATAATATACCCCCATGACGACCCTATGGTACTAGCCCTGAACGTAGCAAACAGAAAAATCCACCGTATTCTGATAGACGGAGGTAGCTCTGGAAACATCTTGTTCTGGCCTGCTTTCCAAGAGTTGCAAATTGATGAGAAATACGTAAAGCCAGTCAATTACCCAGTAATCGGATTCACAGGAGCCACAGTGATACCAGAAGGGATAGTCAGTTTGCCAGTGCAGATTGGCCAAGGGAAGGATATCAAGGACATCATGGTAGACTTCATGATTGTGAAAGTCCCTGCAGCCTACAACGTCATTCTTGGCAGACCATTCATTCATGACGCAGGGGCTGTAGTCTCTACTTATCACCTCAACATGATGTATACGACAAATGATGGCCGCTCAGCCAAGGTCAAAGGCAGTCAGGAGCAGGCTAAGAAGTGCTACCACACAGCGCTAAAACAACCACCTAGACCCCCACCACTGGCAGAAGAAGAACTTCCCCAATCTCGAAAAAGAAAGAGAGCAGAGCGCAAAAAAAGACAAGTTGCTAAGCATGGAAAACTTCGAGCATCGGGAGGAAGGTCTGTTGGAACCCACGTCAACTGACGAAACTGAGGAGATAGAATTAGAGGAAGGGTTGACAGACAGGACGGTTCGAATTGGCACAGACGTAGATCTATCCCTCAGAGTGAACATCATTGGTCTGCTGAGAGAGCACGCAGACATATTTGCTTTCTCAGCAGACGAAATGCCAGGGATTGACCCTAGTGTTATGGTCCATAGACTGAATGTCAGCAGAGAAGTTAGGCCAGTGAAACAGAAGAAGAGAAATTTCTCGGCAGAGAAGAATGTAGCCATCCAAGAAGAAATCAACAAATTGCTAGCAGCCAAGTTTATAGAAGAGTGCGATTACCCAGAATGGCTGGCTAACGTTGTGATGGTAAAGAAAGCAAATGGTCAATGGAGGATGTGTGTAGACTTCACAGACCTAAACAAGGCCTGTCCGAAGGACTGTTACCCATTGCCCAGAATAGACCAGCTGGTTGATTCCACCAGTGGACACGCTCTCTTGAGTTTCATGGATGCATTTTCCGGCTACCATCAGATCAGTTTACTCGAATCAGATCATAAGAAAGCTGCTTTCATCACAGACGCTGGAGTTTATAACTACAAAGCTATGCCATTCGGCCTAAAAAATGCGGGTGCAACTTACCAGAAGCTTGTAGATAAGATATTCGCACAGCAAAAGGGCCGGAATGTGGAAGTATATGTGGATGATTCCATAGTCAAGAGCAAAAAAGAGGCTGATCACATCGCAGACTTGCGAGAAACATTTGCTACGTTGAGACAGTACGGCATGAAACTAAACCCAAAGAAATGTGTGTTCGGTGTTAAGTCAGGAAAATTCTTGGGATTTCTGGTCAGTGAAAGGGGAATAGATGCCAACCCAGAAAAAGTGGAGGCCATACTCAACTTGCCAGAGCCAAAAAACATACGAGATATACAGAGATTAACGGGAAAGATGGCAGCACTCACTCGTTTTATCAGTAAATCTGCAGATAGATCCCTCCCATTTTTCCAGGTACTGAAAGGCAACAAAACATTCAAGTGGGAAGCAGAGCAAGAAAAGGCATTCGCAGAGGTAAAGAATCATCTGAAGAGCCTCCCAACAATAGCCAGACCAGAAGTAGGAGATGTTTTGCTGTTGTACATCTCTGCCTCCAAAAAGACTGTAGCAGCAGCCTTAATAGTGGAAAAGGACAAGGCCCAACAGCCAGTATATTTCGTCAGTCACATTCTCAACCCCGCAGAGCAAAGGTACCCCCTGATTGAAAAAATGGCCTTCGCAATTATGATAGCTGACAGGAAGCTGAAACCATACTTCGACGCTCACAAGGTACAAGTATTAACAAATCAGCCTTTAGAGAAATCATTGCGAAGGCTGGATACCTCAGGCAGACTGCTGAAATGGGCGGTAGAACTCTCAGAGTACGATATTGAATACAGGCCAAGAACGGCCATAAAGGCACAGACACTAGCAGACTTCATAGCTGAGGCATCTTACGAGGAGGAAGAGGAGCCTCTGGGGACCTGGCAGATATATGTAGATGGCTCAGCCGCAGTTACAGGGTCAGGAGCAGGCATTATAATGACTTCACCAGAAGGTAATGTCTTTGTATGCCATAAAGTTCAAGTTCAAAGCCTTAAATAATGAAGCAGAGTACGAAGCAGCGATCGCAGGCATTCAAATGTGCAAGGCAGCGGATGCTAAGAAAATCGTGTTGAAAACAGATTCCCAGTTAGTGGCCAGTCAGTATAGAGGCGAGTATGAAGCTCGAGAACCGTCCATGCAGAGGTATCTGGCACTGATGAAAGAAGCAGTAGCCCAGTTGGAAAGCTTCGAGATTCAGTTGGTCCCCAGAGCAGAGAATAGCCAAGCAGATGCTCTCTCAAAATTAGCAAGCTCTTCGCTGCAAGACCTTGAAAGAACAGTGATGGTGGAAGTACAGGAAGAAAAGAGTATCGATAAGAGGCCTATGGTAAATGCCATCAACACAGAGCCTCAGTGGTACGACAGTATAGTATCATACAAGCTTGGCAGGGGTCTCCCTACAGCAGAGCCAGAACAGAAGAAGATAAAGCGAAACGAACACTGGTTTGTGATCTACCAGGGCAGATTGTACAAAAAATCCTTCTCCCTACCCCTGCTGAGATGCGTCTCAACAGAGGAATCACAGAGAATCATTGAAGAAATTCATGAGGGAATATGTGGTAATCATATTGGGGGTAGAACACTAGCCTTAAAAGCTCTCAGAGCAGGGTACTATTGGCCAACCATGGTGAGTGACTCGCAGTCATACGTGAAGAAATGCGACAAATGCCAAAAGTTCGCTCCAGTAATCAATCAGCCCTCAAATGATCTGCAACCAATCATCAATCCCATACCATTCGCTCAGTGGGGAATGGACATCCTGGGTCCGTTTACAGCCGCGAGTGGAGGAAGAAGATACTTGATCGTGGCAGTGGATTATTTCACCAAGTGGATAGAAGCAGAGCCCACAAAGAGAATAACAGCAAAACGAATGAAAGACTTCATCTGGAGAAACATCATCACAAGATTTGGCATCCTAGAAAGTTTGGTCTTTGATCACGGGACACAATTCGATTGCACACCGGTAAAGGATTATTGCGCAGAGCTAAGAATCAAGTTTGCCTACGCATCAGTATGCCACCCACAGAGCAATGGACAGGCCGAGGCGGCGAACAAACAGATCCTTGGAGCTCTGCGAAAGAAAATCGAGGATTTTAAGGGTGCATGGGCAGACCTCATACCAGAAATTTTGTGGTCCAATAGAACAACTGAGAAAGAGGCGATAGGAGAAAGTCCCTACAAGTTAGCCTTTGGAGCAGAAGCAGTATTACCGGTAGAGGTTGGCCTGCCCAGTTTCAGAGTGCAGTACTATGATGAAAGCACCAATGAACAACTCATGAGGGAATCATTAGACATTCTGCCAGAGGTAAGGTTGCTAGCAGAGCTGAGACTCACAGCAAACAAAGAGAGAATGAGCAGAGCTTACAATAAAAGAGTCAAACACAGACCTATGCATGTGGGAGACCTGGTGCTCCGACGAACAGCGGCCACAGGAAAGGGCAAGGCAGAAGGGAAATTCACTGCAAATTGGGAAGGGCCATACCAGATCACAAGGGAAATAGCCCCTGGCTCATATCATCTCATGACAATGGATGGAAAAGAGTTAAAGAACAGCTGGAACGCCAACATGCTCAAAAAATACTATGTTTAGTATAAGTGATCTATACAATGATAAGGCAAGATAAGCCAAAATTATCCCCTTTTGTACTCCTTTTTACAGAATGCATATAATGAAATGAGCTTGGCGGTTCCAGAAAAAGATATGATGATAAGCAAAAGACATTGTAACTTAGAAATACACCATGATACACACATTCAACAGGTAACTTGACTTGATCACTCAAGTTAGCTGGAGAACAGTGCCATGATGAATTTCTAAGCTAGAATATCGCAGAGTAATTTCCGAGTTTTGCCTTGGCCAAAGCCAAGGCAATTCAAAATTGAAAGCAGCCCAAAAGGTTAGCTAAAATATCGCAGAGTAATTTCCGAGTTTTGCCTTGGCCAAAGCCAAGGCAATTCAAAATTGAAAGCAGCCCAAAAGGTTAGCTAAAATATCGCAGAGTAATTTCCGAGTTTTGCCTTGGCCAAAGCCAAGGCAATTCAAAATTGAAAGCAGCCCAAAAGGTTAGCTAGAATATCGCAGAGTAATTTCCGAGTTTTGCCTTGGCCAAAGCCAAAGCAGTTCAAAATTGAAAGCAGCCCAAAAGGTTAGCTAGAATATCGCGGAGAAATTTCCGAGTTTTGCCTTGGCCAAAGCCAAGACAATCCAAAGTTGGAGGCAGCTCAGAAGGCTAGCCAGAACACCACAGAGCAGTCCCTGAGTTTTGCCTTGGCAGAAGCCAAGACAGTCCAAAAGGGGAGGCAGTCATGAGACATGCTATAAAGCTTGGCTCTGATCGAAACCAGAACTTTCCAAAAGGCAAACAAAATATCAGAAATTGGCTAAGTACTTAACAAAATATGCATATCAATGCCGGCGGCTATACCTTCATTAAAACCAAGAAAAAAGAAGAGATAAAGCACAGCCCTACAAAATGGCTCTGGGCAGTAAACACACCAGCCTAACTCGAAAATATCTAAGAAGAAAAGCAGAAATAAACTAACTGCAAATTGTTCCAAAAACAGAGTGGCACAAACGCCACCACCCAACAGGGTAAACTCTAAATAATATTGTTCAAAAACTAAACTATTACATAACAGGCCCAGTCACACAAGAAGAACAGGGGGATAGCCGCCACACCCATTATTCGTCATTGCCTGCAACATCATCTTCATCTGAGAAAGGCAAATCTCCTGGGTGAATGTTCTCGACGCAAAAATCGGGCACATCACTAGGCTCTGTGGCATGACCCTCAGCAGCTTCAGCCTCTCGCGGTTCCTTAAGAATGGTAAGGTGCAGACCAGCGAGCCAATCCTCTTCGATCAAGCTCCAATCGAACTGCGGATATTTGCGCTTGATTATAAGAGAGGCCTCTTTCCACCCACCATCATACCTCTGCGTCAAAAGGGCATATTGAGCGTCAGATCGACAAAATTCCCGCACAGCAGCAGCCACCTCCTTCTGCACAGAAAGGCGAAGGTCTGCCAGCTCCTCAGCATGCCTCTCCTCAACAAGGCTTAGCTGCTCCGCCAAATCCTCAGTACGCTTCCTCTCCGCCTCTATCTCCGCCTGAGCCTTAGCTAAATTCTCCCCAGCTAGGCGCAGAGCTACAACCTCATTAACCAAGTTGTCTCTCTCGACAGATATCGCTTGAACATTGGCATTGGCAATAGTAAGGGAAGAAGATGCTCTTTCGTTTTCCAGGGTCAGGTCTCGGATCTGCCTGTCCCAATCTTCAAGAAGAGCAAGATGTTCATCATGCTTCCTCTGATAGAAGAAAAAGAAGTCGCAGAGCTCCTTCACAGCAACCCCAGCCTGCAAATGGAAAGCAACGCAAAAAATAAGGATAAGTTATAATAAAAACACGCAAAAAATGGCTAAGTATAAAAACAGCATAGATTCATAAGCTTCTTACCTCTAGCACCTTCTGGCAGGCGTTAGCCCCAGGGGTATAAACACGCTCAAGAGGGCGGTCGGCTGGCAGTGTTAATCCCTTCAACATCCGGTATGCCAACGTTCCGCCTTTCTCTGGGAAGCTGGCATACAAAGACTCGTTAGCTCTAACGTCCCAGTGAGGAACAAAGATGTCATCGCTAATCGGCGCAGGGGAGAAGCAGGCAGCCAACTCAGGGTTCACCGCAGGGCGAACATCAATGGTCTCCTTCTCCAGAAATTCTCTGTTCCTAATGTTCACAAAAGAAGGAACAGAAGACTCAGGCAACCTCAGCTGCTCCTCCAAGTAAGCAGCAAGAGCAGCAGATGAAGTAGGGAGAGAAGCGGTACTTTGATTAGCAGGGGCAGAAGCTTGGGCCTGCTCCTGCGAGCGAGTACCCTCCCCAGTGCAAATGCGCTTACCTGGGCGCTGCACAAAAGGGACGTCCCGCTCTTCGGTCACGATCTCCACCTGCTCGGAGATAGAGGAATTCACGACCTGATCAGGTTGAGCAGACCGCAATTGATCTGCGGCAGTTCGCGTAGCGTCAACAGAAATGCTTTCCGTCTCAGGGCGAGGCCGACGTTGGCCCACAATATTACCCTCTCCACGAGTGGTCTGACCACGCCGAGCAGAGGCAGATATAGAAGGTGCAGCCCGAGAAACAGGGGCAGAGCGCGGCGTCGAGGTGCTCGCCCCAGCAATTATTCCTGCAGAGCCTCCCCCTCTGCTAGTGCGGTTAGCCACAGAGCCCCCACCTCTAGCAGTACGGCTAGCAGCAGAACTCCCCCCTCGAACAGTCCGTCGAGAGCTTGCTCTGCGTCCGCCAACAACATCAGCTATAGTACGATAAGCGTTGGCGGGATCTTCAGCTGGCTCGTTAGTCTGGGGGGTTCCATCAGCAGTTAAACCCAGGGAGCTCATATCAAGGTGTTGGCGACCTAGCAGGACAAAGAAACACAAGAAAATGTTACATAAAAAAAAAAAAAAAAAAAAAGAAAAACAGCTAAGTACAAAACAAAAAGAGCAAAAAGGAAAGAAAAATGTACCGTGAGGATGAGTGTTGCACAAGTGCATAGCGGAAAGAACATCATTCCGCAGAATATACATTGACTGAGGCAGCCAGTTCTTGGGGGCGCGGCCGATGTCCTTCCCGTTCGCGTCGCGCTTAATCACTGAGTCAAACCACTCATAAGCAGCGTCCTCCAAGTTGTGACCAACCAGAACCTCCACACCCTCCATCTTGCCATTTGGAGAGACAAAGGTGCGAGGCAGAGGAAAGTCAGCGGGAACTCGAAGCCAGAAGAATCGACCCTTCCAATCCCTCTGCCCAGTGGGATTGCCCAAGCAGGTCATTTTGCCCCGAGCAGTGTAGGTGGTAAACCAACCAATGCTTCCCTCCTTGTTATCGCTGCTTCGGACACAATGCAGCCGTTTACACAGAGAAAGGGTCTCAGGGAAACCCTTGAAGCGCACCACCCAGAGGTAGCAAATTAGAGTCCTTACAGCGAAAGGATGCAGCTGCGCCAAGCAGACGTTGAATGCCTTCAGAAACTTGGCTAAGGTTGGATCAAGGGGAAAGCGCAGACCGAAATCCAAATGGTATGAGTACAGCCCAATATGACCAGGAGGAGGAGCAGTAATACGGGCATCGTCTGCGGGAACGACCAACTCATACCCAGGAGGAAAGGCATAAAGCTCCTTTCCAACGCCGGGATAGTCATGCTGGCGAGCTGCCTTAAGCCAGTCCGTATCTGGCGCAGCGTTTAAAGGGCCAAAAGAAACCTCAGGGCTCAGATACTCATCGGTCGGACCAACGGGCACATCCTCCTCAACATACAGAGGAAAGGGACGCAGATTCTCCACCTCCTCGAGGATGGGATTTTCTACATGACGCTCTGCGTCACCGGAAGCACTGCCGGAACCGGTTGCCATCGAAGAACGTCTGCGGTAAACATGCAACGACCCATCAATACTCCCAATAAAAGGCTCGTCTAGTTGATCAAAACTGTCCAACCAAGCTAGTTCTGCCAGGGGTTGGATGTCTAGCCCAACAGGGGCATTAGGGGGAGGGTTCAATCGAACCGCACTGGCCAAATGCTCATGGCGCAGTTCTCTAAGACGTTGACGAAAGGCAGGAGTAGGCCCTGACACAACAGGCGTAGCCCTGCCAACAACGGGGGACCCACCCCCAGAGGAAGAACCACTGGAGATAGAATCACCGCAGGCTCAGAACGAGAAATGACATCATGCATAGACTTAGTCCTATTCTCTGCTATTGTCCTAGCCTCTTCATCAGAGGGTAAAGAGACAGATGAAGGGGAAGAAGGAGAGTATGGCTCGGAGGAATCACTCATATACCCAGGGCTACTAGGGTTGGCACTATCAGAGGTATCAGACATGTTGACTGAAAGAAAAAAGAAGAAAGAAAGAAGAATAAACAAAGGGTAGAAGGAGAAAAGTCAAGACAAAACGTAAAAAAAGCACTACAGAATACAAAACGACAGAGAAAAAAGAGCAAAACGACATAAAAATATACATGTAATATAAAAATAAAAATAAAAAAAAAGAGAAGGAAGAAGAAGAAGAAAAGCTCCAAAAGGCGCAGAAATGGCGAAGCCAAAAACACAAACACTCCCACATTTCACTCAAAGAACACATACCACAAAAAACTCGCAGAAACTACTAAAACAGTTGAATGTACATGCAAAACCAAAGAAAACAACAAGGAAAAAGCAAAAGAATTACCTGGAAAAGAGAAGGGCGAAGAGAGAAGTTCAACAATGGCGGACTAGAAACCCTCGAAGAAAAACGCGAACCCAAAAAACCTCGACAATTTCAGAAGAAAACGCCACCACCAACGGATGCGCAATCGCCGGAATAACACGAAAACACAAGAAAGCAAAGAACTTGGAGTTGGAGCGCTCGGAAAATGGTGAAATTGAGTTCGAAGCGAAGTGAAGTTAGAGGAGAGTAAGAAAATGAAGAAGGTAAGAAAGAGGAGAGAGAAGAAGAAAGTGACTGAAAACCCGTATTTAAAAGAAGAAATAAACGGCCAAGATTTGAAGACCCTTCAAGTCACCTACCTGGATGAAGGACACGTGGGGCGCAATAAACCGTGACGATTTATTTTCCTTTCAAATGCTAACTACAGTAAAACCACGACGGTTTAAAAAAAAAAAAAAAATAAAAATAAAAATAAAAAAATAAAAAAAGGGCAAAGATACATACAGCCAATCGCGCAGGTTATGACCAGAAAAAGCAGGCCTAACTCCAAGTAGTCAGCCCTACTCTTGGGGACTAGTTGTACAGGATGCAGCCAAAAAACACAGAAAGAGCAGGTCTAACTCCAAGTAGTCAGCCCTACTCTTGGGGACTAGTTGTACGGAGTAGAAGTAACCTAGCAGATCATCCATGTCACAGCAGACCATCGGACATCTGATAAGACAGATCAAGCAAAGCAACCGCAGGAAGTACCTATTGAAAGTACCACAAGTCCTCAAGAACCGCGCAGACCCTCAGGTCTGCGGGGAAACGACCTGCTAGACGACAACATAGATACGTCGTTAAGCAAAAGGACAAACAACAAGTACATCACTAGCGTACACGCGGCAACATCTGAATAGGCCAAAGCACTGAATAGTACGCCTATAAATACTGCCGTCCCCATTCATTTGCGGACACGTTCAATTCAAGTACAATTCAAGTACAATTCTTAACTCTCTCTACTTTTTCTCTCTAGAGCATTATCTCATTTGCTGACTTAGGCATCGGAGGGGGTTTCCTCGGTTAAACCCCCGAGGTTAGCTTACGTTCGTTCTGTCTGACAGGGCAACATCACCAGGCAGGGCTCCCCCAGTTGCATACTCGGAACAATACAGACTTTATTTACGGAGTACAAATTCTATCTTCAAAAGTTATTGGTTAGGTCGGTGACTCGGTGAGTTTAAGAAGTACGTAGTAGCAAGTAAGGAGTCTTCAGCAATCACTGATCTATCAAATTAAAGTTAAAAATTAAAAAAAAAATAAAAAAAAAATATAAGGAAGAAGTTGAGCATTTCGTGAGAAGTGGGAGTTTAGTTCCAGCAAGGACTCTTTCATAAAAAAAATGAAACATCATTTGTTGGGTTTGGAAATCTTAGTTACTAATTATTTCAAGCAAGCCTGCATTATTTCAGAAAAGTTCGGCCCATTCAAAATTATAAACTGTGAAGTCAAGTCCATGTTACAAAAAGGTGGGTTCGAGACTTACTCACGAGCAAACACTCAAAATCGTGTACGTGACTCAGTCTCGAGAGGGCAATTTGTAGGCACGAAAATTTTGTAAATGTGCCACGTCAGATGTTATTAGAGTCAATAGTCAAGGTATTAACTCAATAATTATTTGACGGTCAATAAAATTAATTAATTTGGTTGCATAAATTATTTTGGCCCATTTTAGTTATTTTATCAAACCCAGATATTTTTAATGGTGAAACCTAACCAAATAGGTTAAACTGTTATAAACGGGTCATGACTCTCAAGTCCAATTCAAAAAGCCCAAAACACATAAAACCCTAAAAGATCAACTCACTCTTATAAATAGGAGTTTCTTGCATCATTTGTGGGAGGAGGAGAAATAGACGGCAAACCTAAATCTCTCACATATTCTCCTGCCAATAAAGTCTCATCAAACTCTCTCTCCCTAGAAGAAGAACATCAAGCATTCAAACGACGTGCAGTTCCATTCTACAAGATCAACCTTGGATGAGATCAAGCCCGAAGGCCCTTATTCAAGAAGATAAAAACCCGTTTGTGAGCAACACCAAATCGACATTATCAGCCTGGTGGAAGAAGAACAACAAGCATACAAAACTGACGTGTCGTTCTATTCTACATCAACATTCTTGAACGAGATCAAGCCCGTAGGCCCTCATTCAAGTACAAATCAAATTAGTACGTGAACTAAGTCTAATTCAAAGTGGAGATCGAATCAGAGGAGCAAATTTTAGAGACTGTACCCAAATTCATCAAAAATTAATAACATTATTTTGTTCACATTATTTTGAGTTCGTTATTTTGCAGACTCTGAAATTTGTGTTTACACTAATATATTATATATATAAAGAAGGCATATTTGCTGAACTATTAGAGCGCCACCTAGGATTACTAATGGTTTCAGCCAATGAAAAATAAGATTCACTAGTGGAAAAAGGGTCATATGCATCGCACTTTTAAGCACATTTGCGTCGCACATTGTGCGTGGCAAAAGCACTCGACGCAAATGACTAAAAGTCATTTGCGTTGCTTATTTGTGCGACGCAAATGACCCTTATTTGCGTCGCACATTAAGCAAATGTGCGTGGCAAATGACTTTTCAGGCACCATGTTGAAAAGTCATTTGCCACGCACATTAGCTAAATGTGCGACGCAAATGACTTTCAGGCGCCAAAAAAAAAAGTCATTTGCCACGCACATTAGCTTAATGTGCGACGCAAATGTTTTTCAGGCGCCAAAAAAAAAAGTCTTTTGCCACGCACAATAGCTTAATGTGCGACGCAAATGACAATTTTAGCGCCAAAAAATTAAGTCATTTGCCTCGCACATTAAGCTAACATGCGTGGCAAATGACTTATTTTTTTTTTTTTTTAAAATTTGTTTTTCAATATTTTAGTTGGAAATTCCGACATGATCATCTTTGAAATTAGACCTTTCATTCCCAATACCGGGAATACATTTATAAATAATACCTGTCACAAAAGTTTACAACGTAATTAACGTTCCCAATAAAAGGCAATTAAATTCGTCATAGATCAACCAACATGTTACAACAAACATAAAATTATTACAACAAAGGTACGTAGCTAGCTAGAGATCGAGTTCATATTACAAATTAAGCTAAAAATTCGACATTGTTCATGAAGTAATCTGCCCAAAGATCTTTCACCTCATTAATCTCCTCCGGTGAATAAAGCAATGGTCTTGAAAAATCCTAAAAAAGTGTAAATAATTCAATTTATCAACGATCGATCAATATAATAGTTTTGTGTACTTCAATTCATTATATAAAGTACGTAGTTTATGAGAACATACCTTAGTAAGATCTTGACTATTACCGTGATTCATTTTTATGTTGTACATAAAATGCTTGACGTAGTAGCCACAATCTAGTGATCACGGTTGTTGAGCACACTAAATGCATTAAAATAAATAACACGAGTAAAATTTCTATCACATTGTATGTTATAATTTTGAAAAACTTGCTTCTTAGGTAAATAATAAACTAATTATACCTGTGCTGGAATCCATGTTAATTTAGTTCCCTTAGATTGTCCAATTAGTCTCTTGTAACTCCGAAAAGCACTACACATTTGATAAAATATGCAATTATATATACTTTGTTTACACATGTAAATGCAAAGAATATTTTACATGTAAGTGCAATTATAAATCACTACTTTACTTGTTTCCTTGGGTCATATTTAGGCAAAAATGAAGTTTTCAAACCCAACTTTGAACTAAAGAACCTAAGGAATGTTTTCAAACTTATTACACGTCTCATATGCATAGTTATAACTTTCTAAGGCTCTTTACAATCTATTATTTAACATTTAAGGCTAATTGGGTCGTTCTAGGTCATTTTTAGGCAAAAATGATGTTTTCGAACCCAACTTTGAACTAAAGAACCTAAGGAATGTTTTCAAACTTATTACACGTCTCATATGCATAGTTATAACTTTCTAAGGCTCTTTACAATCTATTATTTCACATTTAAGGCTAATTGGGTCGTTCTAGGTCATTTTTAGGCAAAAATGAAGTTTTCGAACCCAACTTTGAACTAAAGAACCTAAGGAATGTTTTCAAACTTATGACACGTCTCATATGCATAGTTATAACTTTCTAAGGCTCTTTACAATCTATTATTTCACATTTAAGGCTAATTGGGTCGTTCTAGGTCATTTTTAGGCAAAAATGATGTTTTCGAACCCAACTTTGAACTAAAGAACCTAAGGAATGTTTTCAAACTTATTACACGTCTCATATGCATAGTTATAACTTTCTAAGGCTCTTTACAATCTATTATTTCACATTTAAGGCTAATTGGGTCGTTCTAGGTCATTTTTAGGCAAAAATGATGTTTTCAAACCCAACTTTGAACTAAAGAACCTAAGGAATGTTTTCAAACTTATTACACGTCTCATATGCATAGTTATAACTTTCTAAGGCTCTTTACAATCTATTATTTCACATTTAAGGCTAATTGGGTCATTCTAGGTAATTTTTAGGCAAAAATGATGTTTTCGAACCCAACTTTGAACTAAAGAACCTAAGGAATGTTTTCAAACTTATTACACGTCTAATATGCATAGTTATAACTTTCTAAGGCTCTTTACATTCTATTATTTCACATTTAAGGCTAATTGGGTCGTTCTAGGTCATTTTTAGGCAAAAATGATGTTTTCGAAACCAACTTTGAACTAAAGAACCTAAGGAATGTTTTAAAACTTAATACACGTCTCATATGCATAGTTATAACTTTCTAAGGCTCTTTACAATCTATTATTTCACATTTAAGGCTAATTGGGTCGTTCTAGGTCATTTTTAGGCAAAAATGAAGTTTTCGAACCCAACTTTGAACTAAAGAACCTAAGGAATGTTTTCAAACTTATTACACGTTTAATATGCATATTTACAACTTTCTAAGGCTCTTTACAATATATTATTTCACATTTAAGGCTAATTGGGTCGTTCTAGGTCATTTTTAGGCAAAAATGATGTTTTCGAACCCAACTTTGAACTAAAGAACCTAAGGAATGTTTTCAAACTTATTACACGTCTCATATGCATAGTTATAACTTTCTAAGGCTCTTTACAATCTATTATTTCACATTTAAGGCTAATTGGGTCGTTCTAGGTCATTTTTAGGCAAAAATGATGTTTTCAAACCCAACTTTGAACTAAAGAACCTAAGGAATGTTTTCAAACTTATTACACGTCTCATATGCATAGTTATAACTTTCTAAGGCTCTTTACAATCTATTATTTCACATTTAAGGCTAATTGGGTCGTTCTAGGTCATTTTTAGGCAAAAATGATGTTTTCGAACCCAACTTTGAACTAAAGAACCTAAGGAATGTTTTCAAACTTATGGCACGTCTCATATGCATAGTTATAACTTTCTAAGGCTCTTTACATTCTATTATTTCACATTTAAGGCTAATTGGGTCGTTCTAGGTCATTTTTAGGCAAAAATGATGTTTTCGAACCCAAGTTTGAACTAAAGAACCTAAGGAAAGTTTTCAAACTTGTTACACGTCTCATATGCATAGTTATAACTTTCTAAGGCTCTTTACAATCTATTATTTCACATTTAAGGCTAATTCGGTCGTTCTAGGTCATTTTTAGGCAAAAATGAAGTTTTCGAACCCAACATTGAACTAAAGAACCTAAGGAATGTTTTCAAACTTATTACACGTTTAATATGCATATTTACAACTTTCTAAGGCTCTTTACAATCTATTATTTCACATTTAAGGCTAATTGGGTCGTTCTAGGTCATTTTTAGGCAAAAATGATGTTTTCGAACCCAACTTTGAACTAAAGAACCTAAGGAATTTTTTCAAACTTATTACACGTCTCATATGCATAATTATAACTTTCTAAGGCTCTTTACAATCTATTATTTCACATTTAAGGCTAATTGGGTCGTTCTAGGTCATTTTCAGGCAAAAATGATGTTTTCGAACCCAACTTTGAACTAAAGAACCTAAGGAATGTTTTCAAACTTATGACACGTCTCATATGCATAGTTATAACTTTCTAAGGCTCTTTACAATCTATTATTTCACATTTAAGGCTAATTGGGTCGTTCTGGGTCATTTTTAGGCAAAAATGATGTTTTCGAACCCAACTTTGAACTAAAGAACCTAAGGAATGTTTTCAAACTTATGGCACGTCTCATATGCATAGTTATAACTTTCTAAGGCTCTTTACAATCTATTATTTCACATTTAAGGGTAATTGGGTCGTTCTAGGTCATTTTTAGGCAAAAATGATGTTTTCAAACCCAACTTTGAACAAAAAGAACCTAAGGAATGTTTTCAAACTTATTACACGTCTCATATGCATAGTTATAACTTTCTAAGGCTCTTTACAATCTATTATTTCACATTTAAGGCTAATTGGGTCGTTCTAGGTCATTTTTAGGCAAAAATGATGTTTTCGAACCCAACTTTGAACTAAAGAACCTAAGGAATGTTTTCAAACTTATGACACGTCTCATATGCATAGTTATAACTTTCTAAGGCTCTTTACAATCTATTATTTCACATTTAAGGCTAATTGGGTCGTTCTAGGTCATTTTTAGGCAAAAATGATGTTTTCGAACCCAACTTTGAACTAAAGAACCTAAGGAATGTTTTCAAACTTATTACACGTCTCATATGCATAGTTATAACTTTCTAAGGCTCTTTACAATCTATTATTTCACATTTAAGGCTAATTAGGTCGTTCTAGGTCATTTTTAGGCAAAAATAATGTTTTCGAACCCAACTTTGAACTAAAGAACCTAAGGAATGTTTTCAAACTTATTTCACGTCTCATATGCATAGGTATAACTTTCTAAGGCTCTTTACAATCTATTATTTCACATTTAAGGCTAATTGGGTCGTTCTAGGTAATTTTTAGGCAAAAATAATGTTTTCGAACCCAACTTTGAACTAAAGAACCTAAGGAATGTTTTCAAACTTATTACACGTCTAATATGCATGTTTACAACTTTCTAAGGCTCTTTACAATCAATTATTTCACATTTAAGGCTAATTGGGTCGTTCTAGGTCATTTTTAGGCAAAAATGATGTTTTCGAACCCAACTTTGAACTAAAGAACCTAAGGAATTTTTTTAAACTTATTACACGTCTCATATGCATAGTTATAACTTTCTAAGGCTCTTTACAATCTATTATTTCACATTTAAGGCTAATTGGGTCGTTCTAGGTCATTTTTAGGCAAAAATGATGTTTTCGAACCCAACTTTGAACTAAAGAACCTAAGGAATGTTTTCAAACTTATGACACGTCTCATATGCATAGTTATAACTTTCTAAGGCTCTTTACAATCTATTATTTCACATTTAAGGCTAATTGGGTCGTTCTAGGTCATTTTTAGGCAAAAATGATGTTTTCGAACCCAACTTTGAACTAAAGAACCTAAGGAATGTTTTCAAACTTATTACACGTCTCATATGCATAGTTATAACTTTCTAAGGCTCTTTACAATCTATTATTTCACATTTAAGGCTAATTGGGTCGTTCTAGGTCATTTTTAGGCAAAAATGATGTTTTCAAACCCAACTTTGAACTAAAGAACCTAAGGAATGTTTTCAAACTTATTACACGTCTCATATGCATAGTTATAACTTTCTAAGGCTCTTTACAATCTATTATTTCACATTTAAGGCTAATTGGGTCGTTCTAGGTAATATTTAGGCAAAAATGATGTTTTCGAACCCAACTTTGAACTAAAGAACCTAAGGAATGTTTTCAAACTTATTACACGTCTAATATGCATAGTTATAACTTTCTAAGGCTCTTTACATTCTATTATTTCACATTTAAGGCTAATTGGGTCGTTCTAGGTCATTTTTAGGCAAAAATGATGTTTTCGAAACCAACTTTGAACTAAAGAACCTAAGGAATGTTTTCAAACTTATTACACGTCTCATATGCATAGTTATAACTTTCTAAGGCTCTTTACAATCTATTATTTCACATTTAAGGCTAATTGGGTCGTTCTAGGTCATTTTTAGGCAAAAATGATGTTTTCGAACCCAACTTTGAACCAAAGAACCTAAGGAATGTTTTCAAACTTATTACACGTCTCATATGCATAGTTATAACTTTCTAAGGCTCTTTACAATCTATTATTTCACATTTAAGGCTAATTGGGTCGTTCTAGGTCATTTTTAGGCAAAAATGAAGTTTTCGAACCCAACTTTGAACTAAAGAACCTAAGGAATGTTTTCAAACTTATTACACTTTTAATATGCTTATTTACAACTTTCTAAGGCTCTTTACAATCTATTAATTTCACATTTAAGGCTAATTGGGTCGTTCTAGGACATATTTGGGCAAAAATGACGTTTTTGAACCCAACTTTGAACTAAAGAACCTAAGGAATGTTTTCAAACTTATTACACGTTTAATATGCATATTTACAACTTTATAAGGCTCTTTACAATCTATTATTTCACATTTAAGGCTAATTGGGTCGTTCTAGGTCATTTTTAGGCAAAAATTTTGTCAAAAATGGCATTTTCATATGCATACTTTACTTACTTGTTTAGTGGCTCCTTAATCATCAAATTTCTCTTCTTCTGTTGAGAATCAAATATGTAGACCTCACGTTTAGACAAGCAAAGAACTAAAAGCATCCAGTGACTCCTACATACAAACAATAAACGTATGTAGTTAGAAAAAAAAAGTTAAATTTATAACAATCAATTAAAAACGAAGTTCAAATTAATTTTCATACTTTTCGTAGTATGGACATAAGATGAATGTCTTAGAACTAAGTGCACTCATGGAGCTCGTCATGTACAATAGAATTCGATCTGCATCGGTCTTTAACATGGTGGCCGAGATCATCTCCGGGCACATGAATCCAATACTATTGGGGTGACAATCATCGTGAAAACACAACTCACTCAAAGCCCTATAATATATAGTGTAAGAACGTTAAGACAATCATAAAAATCAAATTTAGGGGCAAAATATGAATTTAGGTAACTCACATAACAAAAACTTGTATTATCGATATATTGAGCCATGCTCCCGAGAGAAGTTGATCGGTGTTTTCAACGGTGACACTAATTTCAAAGTCCTTTTCCATATTGAATTTCCTTTTAGTGCCATGCACCTTAACGTGCTCCCCTTCTTTTAATTCCAACATCATAGTTTTCATCACATTGCACTTACCACTCAAATATTGCACTTTATAATTTTCAAGGAAATAGGTTTTTGATTTAGTGTTGGACGCTTTTGTTCCACTTCCCCCAAGCACTATCTATTTCCCTTTGTTCCCTTTCCCTTTAGGCTCTTTACTTGTAGGCTTGTTTACCTGAGGTATGATTTTCAAATAACGATATACATATTAGTGAGTATACATGGTATAATAGTTCTACTTCAAATTATCATGCATATGTTAGTTACCTCCTCATTCGTAAGCGACACCAAATGCTTTGGCCACTAAGTGAAGGTACCATGAGCTTGAGCAAGTTTCTTAATATATTGAGAAGGAACGGGGACGGGAGCTTCTTTGTACGCGGGCTCAAAATCATCAACGCTCACTTTCACGTTATCGGAAGTGACGTCGTTGTGGTGATCAAGGAGCAACTCTGGACATATGGTACCATAGGCAACAAAGACTTTCTCGGAGCCTATGTTCAGGTATATATGGCACGGGACAGGTTCCTTATTATTTATTTTGAACAATAACGCAAATACAATGTAACATGTTAGAAAACTTCAATAGAATTAACTAGAAACAAATTACTTGAAAGACACAAATTATCATACCGTAATGTCGACAAATGGATCTAAACCCCCGGAACGACAACTACTATGAACATTTGCGTCTATCCTCATCTGGCTTGGTATTTGGACACCAAGTTCTTTAGCAAATGTGATAAATTTCTCCATAACCATGGCATCCATCTTGGAGTTCATCTCTTGTATTGTCTCATCTTTGACCCTTTTGGTCACTCTTGCTTCCATTTCCTCCATCTCCGCATCTCCATACCGTCGAGAGCTACGCCGCTCTCCGGTCCCCCACACAGCTTTGATCCCTACTCCACCACCAAATGTTATTGGTCTCCCTTCTTTAGTCTTACCAAGTGCACGAGATAAGACATCATCAAGACTTTTAGGAACAAATTCCCCTTCATCTTGTTTCCTTTTCCATTCATCCTACATGAAATCAAATGGTTTTGAGAAAAGTTCAACACTTGGTTTCATATTTAAGAACATAAATAAAATTAGAGGAATCACAACATTACGCAAAATTGTTAAATGAACTTACAATATTTTCTTTGACCTTTTGTGTGCCCTCATCCGGTAAGTAAGGATTTCCTTTCTCATCTGGTACCGATCTTGCAAGAAGCCATAAACATGTCCTACTCGGCAAACTTGAAGAAATTGTAGACGCAGAGGAACCTTCAGATGACGAAGAAACTGAGGGAATGTACCCTTTTCTTTGCCATTCACTTGTCATTTCAGCATATGATTTCTGTCCCATATGATGAGGATATATGTTGAAAGATTGACTCTGTCTTGCTTTCTCACTTATTTCCTAATTTTAGGGGGGTACAAGAAATTATTACAACAAAATAAAACTTAGATTATTGTGAGGGGGTCGAAAAAGCACGAGGCTAATGCGTGACCTCGTCCCTCGTGGGCGTGACGTTTCTTTTTGTCAAATCAAGTGTATTTGGATTTCCTGTGAGATTACACCCAATTGACTAGTAATATAGGAGTCGCCATTCAGTTTTTAATGACAATGAGAAAAACTGACAAAACCCGGTTATCGTGACATAAAGGGAGTGCAATTATGTTTGACCACGACGGCCATAGGTTCCCTTGTGACCCCTGGTGTGGGGATCGCTCAATGTACACCCGCAGGGTAGAGATTGAGGGTTCAGGGGACTGTAACTATCGAGAGGAGTACTCGCTCTTCGATAACTCCAGAGGCAGGATATCCTTACTAGCTCAGCATAAATAATTGAAGGGACATGCGTTAACTATTAAACTAATCTGAATTGATTTTAACAATATGCAACACATAATACTAGATCGATCGTGATTATCTTGTTTAGATTGATTTAAGGGACCTAGCATGATAGTTCAATTTCCCAAGATATTATCTTTATTAGGCGTGATAGAACAATCAGATTTAATAGTTTAACAGTTTTATAAAAGGGCGAGGAAAGCGATTAAATCATGCAAAGGGACACATTACGACGCACCCTTGAGAGGTGCGCCATGGTTTTCAGAAAACTAACCACTTTGGCTTAGCTATCTCTCCTTTTATTTAACGAATCTCAAGTTTCCGGGCAAGGTTCCAGTATCCGGGCTTAATTCTTCAGCTACAAGGGTCAGGATACGTTCTGTTCGATTTTTGGATCGATTGCGACAGAACGCGGGATCAATTTCGCAGCGTGAGGCTTAGGCTTAGGGGTTGGAGTCAATACTCAGAATATGAATTGTGTGTTGTGTCCTTTTCACGTCGAATTTGGGGCTGTATTTATAGGGAAGAGTTCGTGGAAAGATAGAATTTTAGAGAACTAATCCAAGAAGAATTAGGAGAGAACACGTATCCAGGTAATTTCAGCGCCCAGGGCTGGGCGCCGAAGATTTTGGCACCCAGAGCCAGGCGTTGAAAATAGGGTCTGGGTCGTATTTCCTTGTCAGATTTGGACTCGTGGAATACGGAGTCTTTGAGACTTATCCGAGTCTTTTAGTGCGTATTAACTTTATGACGGAATGCGTCTGGGCCTGTTACGAACTCTAGGCTCGTTAGGATTTTAATTAATACGTAACTCTTATTTTCGAATTATACTAGGAATAGGATTCCTCTTGCAAATTCTATCTCTTTTAGGATTTATGTTGGAGTGCAACACCTAATTCTGACAGGTTTCTATCTTTTATGTCTTGCCACTTTTAGCAACTACCCGTTACGACAGTTACTATTTTTAGCAGGTTTCTATGAATAACAGTTTTGGTTGAAATGAAAAGGGTGATTGAGATTCGTTATTTTATAGGAGATGCGTTGCCAAGTGGAGATTTATGTTCTCATCATCGAACCTTCCCTTTCGGGAATGGGGACAAAAGTAGGTGTCTACAGTTAGCCCCCACTTTGACTGAGTCTCGGGATGAGACGATGGTCAAAGTACTAGACGGAGTGCGTCACACAAGCCATGGTGTATGTGACCTGTTTTGCGAGGGTCTCACGAGCCCCCGAGTGATAACATTTGACTTAAGGGTCATCACTTGAAGTGTCGAAATATCTCTCACGTGTCATTGGGATTTGTCAACGGATAGTATAGAAACTCCCTCGCTTTGTCATTGGAAGTATCTAAAGATGTGTAGAAACTCCCTCGCTTTGTCATTGGAAGTAGCTACAGATGTTTTCGAAATCAAAGCTATAAAGTGTAATTGGGCCTGGCCAAGCCCAATCACGAGGTAAAAATGTTTTTAAAGATTCTCATTTTCAGGGTTAGCTAAACGAGAAAACCCCCTTGTTTTTATGGGACGTAAAACGAAGGAAAATCCGGCACATCGTTCTTTTTTGGAAAAACGGAAAACCAATCCTTTAATTTTTGGAAAAAGGGGAACCAAAAAAATTTATCGCTGCAGCGACTAAGGACCTGCGCGGTTAGTGACGCAGACCCCGCCGGCTAAAGATGGCGAGCCTGTCCGCTAAGGGTGGACACCCCGTCCGATAGAAGTGGACGAATCTGTTTTGAAGTTTGTTTGTTTTTTTTTTTTTGAAAATAAGGACCTACGCGGTTTGTGACGTAGACCCCGCCGGCTAAAGATGGCGAGCCTGTCCGCTAAAGGTGGACACCCCGTCCGATAGAAGTGGACGAATCTTGTTTTGATGTTTTGAAAATAAGGACCTACGCGGTTTGTGACGTAGACCCCGCTGGCTGAAGATGACGAGCCTGTTTTTTTGTTTTTTGAAGATTTTATTTTTCGAAAACTGAGGACCTGCGCGGTTAGTGACGCAGACCCCGCCCGCTGAAGGTGGGCGAGCCTATTTTTGAAGTTCTTACTTTCTTTTCATTGTCGAAAACTGAGGACCTGCGCGGTTAGTGACGCAGACCCCGCCCGCTGAAGGTGGGCGAGCCTTGTCCGCTAAGGGTGGACGCCCCGCCCGCTGGAGGTGAGCGAACCTGAATTCGTCTTTTCGATTTGGGACTCGCGTGGTTAATGCCGCGATCTTGCCCGATTGAGGTGGGAAAGTCCCTATTTCATTTGTTCTTGGGATTTCTTTTGAGAATTTCTTTTTGTTCATTCTAGTAAGAGCGAATTCTTTCGAGGGATGCTCGGATTTAGTTGCAACCTGAATGTGGGTTGACAACGTGCTTAGACGGACCATTGTCTTGTGGTCATCATCTTTCCATGGTTTTGAGCTAGTCTTTACGGCTCAATTTTGCCACTACCTGGGTCCTTGATTAGGGGACTATGTATAAGTATCAACGGCGACCTTTGTCTTGAGGTCGTAATCCGGTTTTATATTTTGAGATTATCCAAACACGGGACTTCGTACAGCGTAGTCTGGCAATATTGTTTTACCTTTGCATAATATATATTTTCTTTCGAGCCCCCAAGCACTCGTGCTTGACGGTCATTTCTTGTCAAAGAGGTTCCTTGGGGATACGCATTTTGTAATGTCCTTGATCGTGTTTGGGATTGTGCTCGTAAGTGCGAGCGACCTTTGTAGTGGTGTGCTACTCTTAACAAAGCCGTGAGGTGCGACTTTCAGAAATCGGCAATTTTCGAGTCGAACGGATACGGCAGGGCCCTATAGAAGTCAGGGGCCTTTTTGGGTTTGGGATCATTTTCGGCGCCCATGCCTGGGCGTTAAAGATTTCGGCGCCCAGCTCTGGGCGCTGAAAATGATTTCTGGCGAGGTTTCTTGATGACACAGTTGGCCTCTTGTTCGTTCGTTTTCTTTTTTTTCTTTTCGTCTAGAGATTCTTTTTTTGGAACGAACCGTTCATTTGAGATCACCGTTGATTGGTGAATAATTATTTCTCGAGAAACCGTAGCCTAATAGTGGACCAACGGTGTTTATTATTTCCTTATTCGTTCGCCATTTCTTAGCTTAGAACGATTGTGGGATTAATCTTCAACGCCCAAAGTCAGGCGTGGGATTTGGCGTCGGAGTTGATTATTGGGCAGATCTGCCTCTTTTCCGTTCGCTTATTTCACTTGGAGATTCTACGTATTCTCTTCTCTTTTGTTTTTCTTTATTTTTGGAACGTGGAATTTTATTAGAGATCACAATGAGCTGAGCGATCGTGATGATTTCTCGAGAAGCCGTAGCCGATTGGTGGACTACGGTGTTTGTCGCTCTTAAGGCGTACAGTTATTGCAATAGTCGGACGAGTCTATATGGCCCGAGGAACATACCTTGAGGCGTAAGACTTTGATCGCCCTTGTTGTTATTTTGAACGTATATATATTTTTTTCTTTTGAACGTGTTCGTGAATGTTCGATACTTAGAATGTATGTGCGAACGAGCGTTCATAGAATGGCCGTTGCGTGCAGTCCATTAATCAGCTCGCTTGAATCATTATTTTTTTTGAGCAATGACGGATGTTGAATAGTTTGCTTAGAAGCTTGATAGGGTTCAGGCCCATTCATGAAGTGGGCTCAAGCATCGTGCCCTTTTTTATCGTTCAAACATTTGCTTTAAGACCCTTTTTTTTTTTTTTTTGCTATGGTCGTTTCGTAGCTTGGAGTCCCCAAGTATGCATGTTGGGATGCTTCCTTCTGGCGTACGATTTTTGTAGGTTCTTTCGAGAAAGATGCCTTGGGGTTCCGCTCGTGTAAGTGCGAGCTATCCCTTCCGTGGTAGGTAATGTTTTGCTACCTTTAATCCTTAATGTAGAAGTCGTGTGGCTTGCATTTTGAATTTGTGCGATAAGTAATCTTTGCCTCTTTTACACATGCTCTTGGTCGTGCCCGCATTAGTGCAATATGCCTTACTCTTTTTTTTAGACTTGTACCGTGGGATGGTTGAACTTATGGTGTGACGTAGGCTTGTGTGGCCTAACGGCGTGTCTTAGAACATTCCTCCAGGTGTTGGGATATCATTATTATTTTTTGCATTGGAGTACTTCATCACGCCTCGTTCAGGTGCTCGAACAAGTGTAGCACCTTCTGCGTGGGTGTGCACGGCTTATTACTTCGTTCGATGCGAGGATTCATAGATGTTTTTTTTTTATATCTGGGCAAAATTTGGCAAGCAGAGATATTCAGCGCCCAGGCTGGGGCGTTAAAGATATCGGCGCCCAGCTCTGAGCGTTGAAAATGATTTCTGGGCAGAATTTGACAGTTTTTATCCTTGCTTTTTCTTTCGCTTTTGCTTTGGAACGACGTAGACTGTGTAACGGGCGCTTATAGGGCGAGCGTTATGTGCAGTAGTTTGATCGGAGTTTTGGTGACTCGCAATTTTCAGTTACCCTTGTTAGTGGGGTGACTTTTTATATTCTAAGTGGTGCTTAGAATTTGGGAGGGGTTGTAGCCATTCTAAGGCTCGTTTCACACGATTGGCCTCAGGATTGTGCCCCTATGACGTGTGTATAGCATTAGCGTCGAGAATTTGCGAATAAATCGTCATTTCGAGCATTTTTAGAGTGTTTTTCTCAAGCCCCTAATTGTAGCTACGGGATTGGCTTGGTGCTATAATGCTTGGCATACGTTTTTATGCATTCATGGTGACATGGATCATGAATAGTTTGAACCAGACTCGTTTAGTGCGAGATACGTTCGAGTAGTGATTTGCTACTTCTCTTGTAAATGTCGTATTGTGCGACATTGCCATGGTCAAGGTAGTCACATGTTGAAGTGTGCCTTGACCAAAAGCTAGGTGCCTTTCTTTACCCATAACCATATTTAGAAATCTTTTGACTCACTTGCAACATCGAGAAAAACGCATACTTAGCCAACGACACTTTATTATGTTCGAAGAAGTCTTTGAAAATTATTTGAAGTCCGAGTCCTGCTGTGTACAATCCGAGGTGTCCTAAGTAAGTTGACTTATAGAAGGGTTCGTGCAGGATTACATGAGTGAATCAAAATACTGTTACGATTTTTGGAATGCTGTCTAAGGATTTGCTGGAAGCCAGGGTGGAGGCGTCAAGGTATTACTTGTGCCCGTGTAGCACATGTTTTAGGCTTTTAGGGCCATCTTTTCCAGAATTGCGGGAATATAAAGCGTTTTCAAATTGACTTAGATTTACTTGGTGTATGTCTGCACAAAAAGTCAAGGTATACTTAGTTCTTTCCCTAGCTCTTTCATTTCAATTTTTAGCCCCCTGTTGATGTTATGTCTTCTCATTAATGATGCTTTCTGATTTCGATTTTAGATGCCCGTGTCATATGTCTGAGTAGGGTGAGCCTTGGTTAAGTGCCAAGTCCTATTGACAATGTCTGATTTTTTTCAAAGGGGATTCGCAAGGATTTGAATTACCATGAACGGGTGCCCTGAGTTCGAAGGAACGATGGGGCGATGCCGTAGAACAATCCTTTTTATTGCAAGCTTATTGCCTTTACTACTTGTTGGCAACTATGACTGTGTCTAGTGGTGAAAGAAGGTCTTTAAGTGAGTTACTTTGCTTTTAGGGAGGGTCAAGTCGAGTCCTTTTAGAGGTCATTGACGCTCGCGCTAGCCCCCATTCAATTGAGGCAAAGCGATCTTTTGAGTATTGGCTAAGTGCCTAGGAGTGTGAGTGCTCCTTCTGGCAAGGGTACGTGCCCCTATTATTTTTCGATGTGTGCTCGTTTTGGCATCTTGATGACTTGGATTCTTTTTTTGACTTAAATTTTTCTTTCGACTTGGATTGCAAGTAATTAAATTTCAATAAGAGACTCTATTTTTTATTCTTGTTATTATATAGGCTTTGACATTTTTGCATCTGTTTTTTGACTGTCTATACAGTAGGAAGTGTCTTTTGGAGGTTAAGCAATGGCTGGGAATACCAGTGAACATTGTTAGATATATGGCTTTGATGAGATGGATACACTGGAAGAGTAGAGGATGCAAATTTCAGAAGCATGTCATGTATGCTGCTATTAATGCAACAGTTTACACAATATGGAGAGCTAGAAATGAGGTTCTTTGGAACCAAAAGCTTCCTACTGTAGATTTGTACAGCAAAGTGTAATAGATAGAATGCAGCAATTAGGGATTCTCAGAATCAGTAGTAGAGTCCAGGATTGGTGGCAGAGTAAAATGCTTGTATAGCTTGGGTCTTTCACATGACTGCTGTCATGTTTTTTGGTAGGGGATGAGCTCTATGAAAGCTTATCCTAGGTTGTAAATTGGTTCAACTTTTTTGCTAATGAAGCTAATCTTACTTATCAAAAAAAAAAAAAAAAAAAACATTTTTGCAAATTGGTTGGAACGAATCATGGATTGCCTACGTATCCGCCTTAAATAGATTTAATTTGGAATCAGGTCTTGCGTAGTTCTTAGCCAGAAAATCGTTTCTTAGAATGCCGATTTTAAACAAGTACGTTCGAGTGGACTCGCAATGTTTGAAAAAGGGTGAAATAAGTGTACGAAAATTTTGGAGCGCGCGTAATTTGCGTATTTTATACGATCTTCTACCCCCCAAGTGTTCGTTATTCTTCCGCATGTATATAGGAAAATATACGAACACTTTTAGGAATTGGGAGTTGAAAAGCAAGAACGGCGCCCAGGGCTGGGCGCTATTATTTTCGGCGCCCAGGTCTGGGCGTTGAAAGCGTGTTCTGGGCTGCCTTTTTGCGCTGCTCCTTTTCGTTTCGTGCCAAGTATTTGCGAATCTTTTTTGTGCGCTAAATGCTTTTTTTTTTTTTTAAATGCTTCTTTTCTCTTTTTTTTTGTGCGCTTTGCAAAGGTTTTTTTATTATTATTATTTTTTATTATTATTTTTTTTTCGTTAAGCGTAGAACGTACTTTTCATTTGTTTTTTTTATTCGTGACTCAAGACGGCTTGAAAGACGGGTCGAATGAGATAGGATAATTTGTATAGGTATTAGTCAAGCATGAGGATTACATCTGTTAGGACTCACAATTTGCAGCCTCGTGCTAGTGTCATGAGTTTACATCAACCAAGGCCAATGAGTAGCATGGGGACGACTCGAGGATGTATCCAAACAAGTTATATGGTCATTATACTAATGGTGGTGTAAGAGCAGGTTTGAGCTTTGGAAATAATGGGTATGCCGCACGTGTCAATGGCCGTACGTAGTTTGCAGTTGACAACAAGTTCAAGAACAAGAGTCGAGGTAATGGTTTCTTGGGTTATGGCAATGAGAACATGGATGGGTTAAACGAGCTGAACAGGGGCCCCAGAGCGAAGGCGTCTAAGAACATAAGGATTGGAAAGGGTAGACATCGTAGAATTTTATGTAGTTTTGGTGGCATGATTTGGATTGGTTGACTCAATTCTTTTCCTTCGTTTACTTGGGTAAATGTTGCACTTTGGGAGGTACGGGATAAGTATTCCATGGCTTGCTCTTTTCGCTCTCCCTTTTCTTTTTCTCTTTTTTCTCTTTTTGCTTGGGATTTCTCCCCCTTTTTATTTGGGCTAAAAGGTGGATGGTTGTGGTCTTAGAGTCACGAGGCGAGACTGAGTGAGCCTCGTTTGGTAGGCCTATAGTGGACCTTTGACTTTAGTAGGCCTAGGGTGGACCTTTAGCTTTAGTAGGCCTAGGGTGGACCTTTAGATTGTCTTACTTTGCAAGCGTATTTAGTCGTTTCTTAAAATGTGCAAATAGCGTAGATTCAAAATGTTGTTTTTACTTTATTGAAATTTAACGAAAGAATTACATCGAAAATAATTTTTTGTTTCTTTTCAGACTCCAGTTTCTGGGATTTAATTGGAAGTTGTGATTTAGACTCGAACTTTCATTAATCTTTCTGATTATAACCCGTGTATGAATACAAGGAGGTGGCCTAGACTCAAAATAATGACGTGGCATAAGCCTATAATACTTGACCAAGCAACTTTCAGACTTAGGCTAATTGGACCATAACTTTCGTTGGTTGACACTTTAGATTTTAACCCTTGGGTGTTCATTTGTCATGCACCATTTTGCTTAATGTTGGCAAGGTAGTTAGTTGGGGAGATCGAATTTTCATTTTTGTAAGACTAGAATCATTAGTGCGGCTTCCCTCTTAGTGTGTATTGCTTTACCCCAATGGTAGCCTTATGGCATGCCGATTCGGGTATCTTATTTATTTCTTTTAAATGTTAGGAAGGGAGACTCAATATGTTTTAACCTTTTAACTTGCAGAACGACACCAAGCATTAGGACCGATTCTATGTATAAGACCACTAAGACTTAGGATTTAGATTGTACTTTGGCATAGCCTAGTCTAGACTCGGATTTACTTATTTTTTATTTGAACATTATTTTTTTCTTTGAAAACTTTATTCGAACATCATTTTTTTGAATACTTTGCCCATGTGACATTCAAGGTTATTTTAATTAGCATGCTCGGTTTTGGTGCCGAACATTGTCGTCATATGAGGCCTAACAGCGACACAAAGAGTTATTTATTATTATTTTTTTAGTCGCTTTTAGATTCGAGTGCCTTTTCATACGCCCTTGCAGCAATTTTCACGAATTTTCTTTTACTGCTACGTATACTTTATGCGCGGGCACCGAGGCTGTTGTGCCTGACCCAAAGGCCATGCAGCAACTTCAGCGCCCAGCGGTGGGCGTGAGAAATACTGGCGCCCAGCCAGGGGCGCTGAAAATGCGTCCCTGATTGGTGCTCTTTTTCTGTTTGCGTATATTTTTTGTTTATGCGACTTGATTTTGCGTGCTTGCCTAATAACGTCCTTTACGCGTTGTGCAGCGTTTGTGGGATTCGTTACGGGCCATCCCGAGCGTCGCTTATTTTGTGGCGATCGTTCGGGTTTGCGGAACACGTATTTTGGTATAACTCTTTGGCTAATTGGTTTAGGAATATTTGGGCAATTTTTAAGGTCGTTGGTTTTCTAACATTATTTGTCACACACAATCACATAATTCGCTACACATAACTAACATTACATCATGAGGCAAAATAATAATGTGTCATGTAGTTTATGATAGGCTTCTATCGTAGATCCAACACATGCCCCGGTCGAGGTAGTGCCTTCAACAGACGAATTTTGCCCAAGAGGCCAATCACGATGTAAGCCAAGGGGGCATGCACCAATGAGAGGGACCTAGTGGGCGAGCGATTGGGTTTGGGACGGGTGTACTACTAGCGAAAAGTGCCGAGTGGACAACATTCGAAGCGTATGCACCCCCCGGTTGGCGATGGGTATCCTTAGTCCCAACTCCCGAGATGAAACATCCAAGGGAGCCAAGATTCGTTATGAGGTTCTGTCCGTTCACATTAATATGCTGATTTTCAGGTCGTCCCAACTTGATGGGGAAATAAACGCGGGGTAGGATTGTTTCACCCTTCTTCTATTTTAATTACCTACGAGCACGAGTATTTCCTTCACTATCCCCAGTGGAGTCGCCACTGTGAGGGGGTCGAAAAAGCACGAGGCTAATGCGTGACCTCGTCCCTCGTGGGCGTGACGTTTTTTTTTGTCAAATCAAGTGTATTTGGATTTCCTGTGAGTTTACACCCAATTGACTAGTAATATAGGAGTCGCCATTCAGTTTTTAACGACAATGAGAAAAACTGACAAAACCCGGTTATCGTGACATAAAGGGAGTGCAATTATGTTTGACCATGACGGCCATAGGTTCCCTTGTCATCCCTGGTGTGGGGATCGCTCAACGTACACCAGCAGGGTAGAGATTGAGGGTTCGGTGGACTGTAACTACCGAGAGGAGTACTCGCTCTTCGATAACTCCAGAGGTAGGATATCCTTAGTAGCTCAGCATAAATAATTGAAGGGACATGCGTTAACTATTAAACTAATCTGAATTGATTTTAACAATATGCAACACATAATACTAGATCGATCGTGATTATCTTGTTTAGATTGACTTAAGGGACCTAGCATGATACTACCTCCGTTTCAGAAAGTTCTTTACAGTTACTATTTGCACGGACTCCAATGCAATATTTAACAACTAATATATCCAATTTCGTATGTTGAAAAATTATAAAAAATTGATATTCCAAAAATACATACCGAGACCAATCTAATAAAATCTTACATGTAACATTTTGATATATATAATAGTGAGAATTTGCGGTCAAAGTTTTCATATTTTGGACACGTATTCCAAAGCGTAAAGAACTTTCAGAAATGGAGGAAGTAGTTCAATTTCCCAAGATATTATCTTTATTAGGCGTGATAGAACAATCAGATTTAATAGTTTAACAGTTTTATAAAAGGGCGAGGAAAGCGATTAAATCATGCAAAGGGATACATTACGACACACCCTTGAGAGGTGCGTCATGGTTCTCAGAAAACTAAGCACTTTAGTTTTGCTATCTCTCCTTTTATTTAACGAATCTCAAGTTTCCGGGCAAGGTTCCAGTATCCGGGCTTAATTCTTCAGCTACAAGGGTCAGGATACGTTCTGTTCGATTTTTGGATCGATTGCGACAGAACGCGGGATCAATTTCGCAGCATGAGGCTTAAGCTTAGGGGTTGGAGTCAATACTCAGAATATGAATTGTGTGTTGTGTCCTTTTCACGTCGAATTTGGGGCTGTATTTATAGGGAAGAGTTCGTGGAAAGATAGAATTTTAGAGAACTAATCCAAGAAGAATTAGGAGAGAACACGTATCCAGGTAATTTTAGCGCCCAGGGCTGGGCGCCGAAGATTTCGGCGCCCAGAGCCAGGCGTTGAAAATAGGGTCTGGGCCGTATTTCCTTGTCAGATTTGGACTCGTGGAATACGGAGTCTTTGAGACTTATCCGAGTCTTTTAGTGCGTATTAACTTTATGACGGAATGCGTCTGGGCCCGTTACGAACTCTAGGCTCGTTAGGATTTTAATTAATACGTAACTCTTATTTTCGAATTGTACTAGAAATAGGATTCCTCTTGCAAATTCTTTCTCTTTTAGGATTTATGTTGGAGTGCAACACCTAATTCTGACAGGTTTCTATCTTTTAAGTCTTGCCACTTTTAGCAACTACCCGTTACGGTAGTTACTATTTTTAGCAGGTTTCTATAAATATCCGTTTTGGTTGAAATGAAAAGGGTGATTGAGATTCGTTATTTTATAGGAGATGCGTTGTCAAGTGGAGATTTATGTTCTCATCATCGAACCTTCCCTTTCGGGAATGGGGACAAAAGTAGGTGTCTACAATTATACCAAGACTTTAAATAAGAATAATTTTTTTTACCTCAGCTTCTTCGGAGGTAC
Organism: Spinacia oleracea; assembly: GCF_020520425.1. Taxonomy (NCBI): domain Eukaryota; kingdom Viridiplantae; phylum Streptophyta; class Magnoliopsida; order Caryophyllales; family Amaranthaceae; genus Spinacia; species Spinacia oleracea. The sequence goes on from NC_079489.1 coordinate 27,848,637, forward strand.
GTATCTTCACAAATTCCTTCCATATATCCTTAGTTATATAACTATACAAATCATATGGCATCTTTTCATCTTTTGGCCTTTTTCTTGTACCCCGGATCCAACTAGTCGCTAATCTTGATTTGAATTCCCTCCAACGCTTATCACAACTCTTTAAGACAACTTCTTTCTTAGTTTCATCTGTGATATGAAATTCTCTCTAAATGAAAGAAAAAGAAAAGGAATAAGAAAGTCTTTTAGCACATGAAAAAGACACGTAGATATGTACAACTGAATTTCCAAAATAAAACCGGTTACCTTGACATCTTCCCACAAAGTGTCTTTTATTCCTTGTGAAACATCTTCCCAGGTTCTGATCAATATTGAAACTTTTGCGCTACTTATCTCGCAAATGTGATTCTTGTAATCCGTTGCCCATTTCCGTGTGGGTCGGTCCAAGTGATCCCATTCAATTATTCTTGTAACCCCGGGCATGGATTTTATTCCTTTTGTAGGGCCTCTTGGCTTCCTTTTTTGCTTTTGGGGCACTTGATTTGGTGATTCGTTAGATGGACCTGAATTTGCATGTTGATCTTCATCCATGCCTGACGCTACTGTAGTTTGGAAAATCATCAAAATTAATTACCTTCAAAAGCAGGATTAAAAAATAAAATAAAGAATTGACCAATTCTGTGCACTGATCTGCACAGAACTGATCTGAGCTGTGCAGATGAGTGCACAGAACTGATCAGAAATGACCAGTTCTGTGCACTGATCTGCACAGTTCTGATCTGAGCTGTGCAGATCAGTGCACAGAACTGATCAGAACTGACCAGCTCTGTGCACTGATCAGAACTGACCAGTTTTCGAACCCAACTTTTAACTAATCTACAAATTAACTTGGTGAACAAAATAGTTGCCAAAATAGTACCTATCTCACTATTTCTCTTTTTCAACATAAAATCCTTCATCATGATCTCGGCGCGTATAACTCATGTCAACATCGTCAATCATTTGAGGGATATGCCAGGAGGAAGGTGGAATCTCATTAAACTGCTCATCATACTCTTCTTCATCATCTACATCCTCAACGCCAAGTATTCTTCTTTTGCCTTCCAGAACAACTGACCAACTACGATCGGCAGGGTCAACCATGTAAAAGATTTGTTTTGCCTGTGATGCTAATATGAAAGGATCTGCAAGATGCCCAACTCGACTAAAGTTTACAAGTGTCAGGTACCCATGTTCATCCTTTTTGACACCGCGACTAATATCAACCCACTTGCACCGGAATAGAGGAATCTTAAAATACTTATATTCCAACTCTAATATTTCTTCAACGACTCCATAGTAAGAGTTCGTCTTATCTACAAGTGTTCTATCTTTTACACTAGCATACTCTGAAGACAAACATATTGCCGTAACACCACTATTTTGCATCGTCGTTTTGTCATCTTGTCGCTTTGTGTAAAAAGAATAGCCATTGATGTCGTACCCCTCATAAGATATGACTTGACATTTAGGACCATATGCCAACCATCTCACCATGTCAGATACCTCATTAGGCGTGTCGGAAAATTGATCCATCACTCGACGCTTGAACCATGTGAGGAATGAACTATTATGCTCTTTTATCAGTTGAGGACCATTTTTTGAAGGATATTGCTCTCTAAGAAAGTTCATGTGCTCAGCCACGTATGGATGGACTTCACTAAGACTTTGCACCACAAACAGCTCAAACTTACACATCATTTCAGAACCGATTGATATCCTTTTCCTGCCAGTTGTACCTTGACCCCCAAGTCTCCCATCATGTCTAGACTTTGGTACTCCGACTTCTTTCAAACGTGCCATATATTGAGAAACCCATGCAGCAACTTCCTCCGCGACGGTTCGTTGGACAATACTAGCTTCAGGTTTGGCCGGATTCATCACTCTATCTTTCAAGGTACCCATTTCCCGTTCAAAGGGATACATGTACCTCATACAAACTGGCCCACAAAGCTTAGTTTCACGAACAAGATGAATAATCAAATGAGGCATCATGTCAAAGAATGATGGCAGAAAATACTTTTCAAACCGACACATGGTATCAAGTACATCGGCCTGCAAATCATCCAGTATTGTTGGATTGATCACCTTGCTACAAATTGTGTTGAAAAAGAAACACAATCTTGTAATGGTATACCTCACTTGTGGCGGCAATATCCCTCGAATTGCAACCGGCAGCAATTGTTGCATCAACAAGTGACAATCATGAGATTTCATTCCAACTAATTTCAAGTCAGACATGGACACAAGTCTACGAAAATTTGAAGAGTAACCAGCAGGGACATTTAAGCCATGCAAAGACTCACAAAAGCTAACTTTCTCCTTTTTAGACAAGGTGAAACAAGCTGGGGGAAGGTACCAGCGTTTTCCCCTTTCTTAAGGTGCCAACTCGGAGCGACCCATAGCAGCCATATCTTGTCTAACTTTAGGCCCATCCTTTGTTTTCCCTTGCATATTCAACAATGTCCCAACAATGGCATCACAAACATTTTTCTCAATATGCATTACATCCAAACAATGCCTAACTTCCAAATCTCTCCAATATGGGAGATCCCAAAAGATAGACCTCTTCTTGTAACCACCACTTGGCTGACCTTTATAAGGCTTACCAAACTCTGTCTCAATGTCTTTAACCCGTTCATAAACCTCACACGCACATAAGGGGGCAGGAGCTTCTCTCATCTCCAATTCTCCATTAAAAGCTTCCTTCTCTTTTCGAAATGGGTGATCATCAGGAAGATACATCCGGTAATCCATGTACACATCTTTCCCACAAAATTTTAGGCGCCTCGAGACCAAATCATCATGAAAAACTGGACATGCCTTCTTTCCCTTTACAGAATACCCTGACAAATTTCCATAAGCCGGGAAATCATTTATCGTACAAAAAATCATGGCACGTAAAGTGAAATTGGTTTTGGTGTATGCATCAAACATCAACACCCCTTCATCCCACAACAATTTCAAATCTTCAATGAGTGGCTCTAGATACACATCTATGTCATTTCCGGGTTGTTTAGGCCCAGAGATTAAGAGCGACAACATGATGTATATACGCTTCATGCATAACCAAGGAGGAAAATTGTATATGGTGAGAAGAACCGGCCAAGTGCTATATTGGGTACTAAGTGTCCCAAATGGGTTCATTCCATCCGTGCAAAGACCAAGCCTGAGATTCCGAACTTCTTCCCTAAAGACCTTGTACTTTCGATCAATGTTCCTCCATTGTGGAGAATCAGCAGGATGCCTCATTAACCCATCTTTCTTCCTCCCTTCGGCATGCCACCTCAAGAGTTTTGCAGTTTTCTCTTCTGAGAAAAGGCGCTTAAATCTTGGTATAATTAGAAGATACCAAAGCACCTTAGCCGGAGAAGGTTTCTTCTTAGTTGATGTTGCATCATTCTCCACGATCTTGTAACGGGACAATCCGCATCTTGGACACTCATGCAGATTTGCATACTGCTTTCGATACAACACGCAATCATTTGGACACGCGTGTATCTTCTCATAATCCATACCCAAAGGACACATAAGCTTCTGGGCCTCATAGTTAGACCTTGGAAGTTTGTTTCCTTCAGGAAGATTACCGGACGTGGCCTCCAAAAACTGTGAAAAACTCTTTTTGGTCCAACCGTTTTCCACCTTTAAGTTGAAATATTGGATGACGGCACCAAGTACAGTTTGTGTAGAACCAGGATATAACAGTGTTGCGGAAGCTTTGATTATACTATCATACATACGGGGACGCTCAACGAAATGATGGTCTTCCACATCATGCATCATATCATCTATCCTATCTTTCTCCTCTTCTTCCTCACTTTCAACACCAATATCATCCTCAATTTCATTATCATCACCATTATCACAATTATTATGCTGACTCGAGCTCGGCATACTAGAACTTGCCCCATGATCTATGCTCTCACCATGCCATGTCCACGTCGTGTAGTTACCCTTAAAATTGAGACGAACTATGTGATCAACAATATCATCAATATCCCGATACCCCCTTGAATTATTGCAATCACAACAAGGACACAGAATTAAACTTGATTCATGTTCTGATTGATGTTTCAAGGCAACCTTAATGAACTCTTGAATCCCTTGTAAGAACCTTGTAGAAAATCGTTTACTACCATACATCCAACTCCGATCCATTTTCAACCACTAAAGATAAAAAAATATGACCAAATTTTGTCAAAGGTTAGAATATAAACTAGGCTATTCATATCATTATAAATCCAAAATTTTGTAGCAAACCCAAAACATGATTTCATATATCACCTAAATTCATTTCATAGCCTAAATTCATTTCATAACCTACACAAACCATCTCATAAAACTACACAAACCCAAAACTTCATTTCATAACTTTTAATTCAACAAAACCTTAATGTAATAAACAACTAAAATTCAACAAAACCTAAATCCTAAAATGTACCCAATTAAAATATAATTCAACTAAAATTCAACAAAACCTACAACTAAAATTCATCAAAACCTAAATCCTAAAATGTACCCAATTAAAATTCAACAAATAATATCAACCATTAAAATTCAATTATAATGCATAATTAAAATTCAATTATAATGTCCACAATTAAAATTAAAATGCACAATTAAAATTCAATAAATATCAAAATTAAAATCCAATACCTAAGAGAGGAGAGATGACAATGAACAAGGGCGGCTGAGTGGGTTGCGGCGTGGGCGGCTGCCGTGCCGTGGACGAATTCCTTGGCCGTGGGAGGCAGCTCTAAAAAGGGAGCAGGCAGTACGTGAAGCGTGCAGTGAGGCGAAGCAGTGAATCGCGCAGTACGTGAATTAAGTAGCGAAGGAACGGCCAGCGCGACGGAAGGCGGCGAAGCAACGACAGCAGTGCCGCGGGTGAGAACAAAGCAGCTAGTGTTGGTGTTGGTGGTGGTTTCGTTTGGGAGGGCGCAGTGTTTTTCGAGCAATAACCTAAGTCAGAATGAATTCCTAAGCAATTAGGGTGAGCGCGAATTCGAAAAAAAAAATTCAAAACCCAGTGCGTCGCAGATTTACAAATCTACGTGGCAAATGACTCTAGGAGCATCCTAGAGTCATTTGCGTCGCAGATTAGTAAATCTGCGACGCACTTGATTGAGTAAATTGCGTCGTTGTTTTACTAATCTGCGACGCAAATGACTCTGGGGGGCATCCTAGAGTCATTTGCCTCGCAGTTTAACAAAGCTGCAACGCAAATGACTAAATTTTATGCTAAAATTTGTTATTTGCGTCACAAGTTCAGAATGGCGTGGCAAATGCGGGGATGCAAATAAGCCTTTTTCAACTTGTGATTTCTAATTTGTTTTTGAATTAAAAAAATCGAGTGCCATGTAGATAATTAATTAGGTGCCACGTAGATATTTAAATTAATTAATTAATTACTAATATATACAATTCCATCAAAATCAAACGCTCTAATAATTAAAAATAAATCTAAAATAAAATTCATCAATAATCAAACACTAATCTAAAATAAAATTCAATCTAAAATCAAACATTAATCAAATATTAGAGCGCCACGTAGGAAATCTAATGGTTTCGGCCAATGAAAAATAAGACTTCAAAACTATTTTTGAATTAAAAAGTCGAATGTCACGTAGATAAATAATTAGGTGTCATGTAAATAGTTTTATTAATTAATTATTAATATTTCTTATATACAATTTCATCCAAAATCAAACACTGTAATAATTAAAAAATAAATCTAAAATGATATTCAATCCAAAATAAAAAAAACCAATCTAATCTAATATATAAAATATAGCAGTTGATATATATAGGAATTTTATTAGCGATTAGGAATTGGCGTAAAAATCCATTCTTTCCGCCGCTCTCCCATCCTCTCCCCCTCTCTCATCTTCTAGGGTTTATTTTTTTGGCCGATGTAGGTCGAAAATAGTCTACTTTCTTCGGAAATTAGACTATTTCCGACCCTTTTCCTTCATTTAATTCAGTTACTGTTTTCTAAAGTCAATAAATTTTCACCATGTGGGCGGAGTTCGTCCTTGTTTGTTAGTCTCCCTGTGGCGGAGTTAGTATTAGTATGTTTGGTTTGTCGTTTAGTGGATTTATGTAGAATTAGTTCGTTGGTAAAGTTTTATGCGGGATGACAACAAATATCAATTTTTTGAGTACATTCAGATGAATTAAGTGGAAATCATCCTCGCGGCTACAACAAATCGTTAGACCCTCTCTCTGAAAAGGCTGCATGTTCCAGCGTTATATACGGGAGACGTTCTACAGTGCAAGATTCATTCAACGAACGTAGTTTTGATGAAGGAAACCTTTACTTAATTCAATTTGTCATGTATTTGTTAAATCTATATTTCTCTTGTAGATGTCGCATGACTCTTTATTAATGAATTAATTTTTCTTTCAAAATATATATATATATATATATATATATATATATATATATATATATATATATAGGAATTTTATTTTAATGTAACCATTTAATAGAAACCGTGCATCGCACGGGCTAAATAATCAAAAAAACAAATCTAAAATAAAATTCATCCAAAATCAAACACCAATCTAAAATAAAATTCAATCCAAAATCAAACACTAATCCAATATACAACTTCATTCAAAATCAAACACTCTAATAATTAAAAAATAAAAGCAAAATGAAATTCAATCCAAATATTTGCTGAAATTTTAGAGCGCCGCCTAGGATTATGAATGGTTTTGGCCAATGAAAAATAAGATTTCTAATTATTTTTGAATTATCGAGTTCCACGTAGATAATTAATTAGGTGTCACGTTGATATTTTAATTAATTAATTACTAATATATATAACTCCATCCAAAATCACCAACTCAAATAATCAAAAAATAAATCTAAAATAAAATTCATCCAAAGGTTGCCTATGTTACATTAGAACCTCAAAGGTTCAGTTAAGTTCATAAGTTCAGATAACATAAGTTCATTCAAAATAAGCCGAATATAACGGAGTCTTAGTTTCTACGTTGCCTTTACTTGCCTCTTGATCTATTTTTGTGAATTTTTTTGGTCAAAGTAGATCAAGTAAAGTCGAGTGTACAACTGTATAGTAAATATTGTTCGTGCCAATGAAAAATAAGATTTCTAAATTATGTTTGACTCCATCCAAAATCAAACACTCCAATAATTAAAAAATAAATAAATAAATTAAATTTAAAATCAAACACTAATTTAATCTAATATATAAAATATAGTAGTTGTAATAGAAGTTTTATTTTAACTTAACAATTTAATAAAATCCGTGCATCACACGGGCTAAAATCTAGTAAAAATGTATTTGTGATTGTACTTTTTATTCGTACTAGGGCGATGATAAAGGTCGCAAGTTGCGACAACATTTAGTTGTCGCAATCTTACGTGTCGCAGTTTAATTGGTACATATAGGCGCCACGTAGGATACACGTCATTATAATATTTTTACTATCAATGCAATATTTCTACTATGAAATATGTAAATAAGGTAGTCGATATGAATAAAGAAACAAATTAGAATATTAAGATTTTCCTACTTTTTTTCATAACAAGTATAATAGATAATATAAGTTAAATATTTTAATTTCCAATTTAAATCATGACACATAAGCATGCCATGTCATCATTGTGACACGGCTTAAAGGTCGCATGTTGCGACCTTTATCATTTTCGTACTACGTAATTGAGTAGGAAATAATTATTGCGGAATTAGACTAAAGGTCAATTGAAAACAACCTCTCTATTATTCTATTTGTATAAGTATATCATAAGGGTAAAACTGCGTACATCTAATGTAATAAAAATATTTTGTCAAATATATAAATAACTACTCACAATTTAGTTGATAATCAGAAAATGACCATATTGTCAGTTTAACTGGTAGAATGGCCAAGGTTTAGTATACGAAAACATGATTTATAGCCCCAAGTTAATTTATCCCTAAGACTATATTCAATCTGCCTTATCAATACCATCATACATTTCAACTCTTTATAAAACATACACTGATTAATGTTTTTCAACTCACAAATCCAACTCAAAGATTTTCATTCAAACATTAAGATAAGGGAGGAGGGGGATTAGAAGTACATTAACCATCTATAACTTTGACTTGTCTTTTTAATGCAAATTAAGGACGCATATATATGAAAGCTTTAGAAAAATTACATTAAATAAACAAAAAATTAACAAATGATTATGACCTCCTTTATAAATTAAGATGAAAACAAGGATCATTACAATGCTCAAAGTATTTCCGTTTTGGACGACAAAAATGAATAACAACTATGATATTCTTTTAAATAATTAGTTTTTTTTCTTCGGTCAAATTAAAAGTTGATCAAATTAAAATAATGAAACAAAATGAGAAATCAAATATACGATAAGAGTAAAGCTCTGGTACGTGATCAAATATACATTACTCATCAAATATTGATAAGAGGTGTAGCTTTGAAGAGAGAGAAAGAGAATTAGAGAGAAGTTGTTAATCAGAAATTATAAGCTCCTAAAATATTATTAACCATTAATCTCAACTTATATACAAGCTTTATTACAAAGGGGAGGAAGTAACTAACTTCCTGATTAAGTGGCATTCTAACAAACCATATAAATATCTAAATATGAACTAATATAGTCCAACATCTCCCCCTCAATGGACATGGTAATGGAGTACAAACCAGTCCAATCTTGGAACTTAGAAAATTATGATGTTCTGCACCCAAGGGTTTTGTCATAATATCAGCTAACTGCAGTGAAGAACTAACATGAGACAAAATTAGAAAATTGTCGGTGACAGGGTCCAGGACATAATGACAATCAATCTTGAGATGCTTTGTCCTTTCTTGAAAAATTTCATTCTCTGCAATGTATTGTGCCGATTTGTTGTCACAAAAAAGTTGAATTGGTTTAGGAACATTCACTTTCAGATCCTGCAATAAACCATCAATCCAGACCACTTCACTAGTAGTTTGACTCATGCTCCTATATTCTGCCTCTGTAGAACTTTTAGAAACAACCTTGTGTTTCTTAGTTTTCCAGGAAATTAGAGGATCTCCTAAAAAAATACAGTACCCCGTCAATGATCTTGCTGAGCATGCACATGTACCCCAATCAACATCAGAGCATGCTGTCAACTTCAAGTCTGTGTTTGCATAATAAAATAAACCATAGTTCAATGTTCCTTTGAGGTATTTAAGAACATGAAGAGCAGCAGATAAATGAGGAGTACGAGGCTCATTGAGAAATTGAGTAAGTTGTTGGACAGCATATGAGATGTCTGGTCTTGTCATGTTCAGATATAGAAGCTTCCCAACAATTATTCTATAAATCTCTGGATCGGTGATCAGTGGACCTTCCATAGTGCTGAGCTTGAGACCTTTTGGAAGAGGAAAAGGAGCGATATTGTTGTTTTCGATGTTACAAGTCTTTAAAAGATCAAGAATGTACTTCCTTTGGTTGAGAAGTATTCCTTTATCAGTTCTGGTGACTTCAATGCCTAGGAAATATTTGAGTTCACCAAGATCTTTGATCGTGAACTTGTTGTCTAAAGTTCTCTTAACTTCTTCAATGAAAAGAATATTGGAACCAGTAACCAAGAGATCATCAACATAGGCAACGACTATGGTAAAATCTTTACCATTTTCCCTTGTAAACATGGAACAATCCTGTTTCGATTGAACAAAACCAAGGTCTTGCTTCAAAAACTTACTGAGTTCAAGATTCCATTGTCTTGCCGCTTGTTTTAGTCCGTATAAATTAAAGATCTTCTAAGCCTGCAAACTTTTCCGGGTGGAGCTTTCTTGTAACCAGGAGGCGACTTCATATATATTTCTTCATCAATAAACCCATGGAGGAGGGCATTATTGATGTCTAACTGATGCAAATGCCAGTTGTGAGCAGCAACTAATGCCATGATGGTTCTCACAGTTGTGAACCTAGCTACGGGGCTGAAGGTATGCTTGTAGTCTTTGCCTTTGATTTTCTTGTCACCCATGCATCAATTCTAGCTTTACATCTTTCAACTTCACAACTTTTCTTGTACTTAATCCTATATACCCATTTGCAACCTAAAGGAATCTTACCAGGAGGAAAATCAGAAAAATCCCAAGTGTGGTTCTTTTCCAAGGCTTCAATTTCTTTGTCCATGGCATCAATCCGATTCGGATCGTCCTTTGCTTGATTATAGAAACAAGGCTCGGGAACAGAAAGCATGGCACATCGACTTTGAATTTCAAAAAGGGATAAATGGTATTGAATTCAATTGCTTGCAAAATTATTTTCGTCAACATGGGATTCTGTTTGAGTCGTCGTGTGTTGGGACACCTCAACAGAATGGGAGAGTCGAGAGAAAGCACCAACACATTTTGAATGTTGGGAGGGCAAGGAAATCTTTCGATAAAATTTTGGGGGGAATGTGTTTTGGCTGCCTGTTACTTCATACATTGGTCGTGTGTACATCCTCATACATTGGTCGTGTGTGTGAGGGGGTCGAAAAAGCACGAGGCTAATGCGTGACCTCGTCCCTCGTGGGCGTGACGTTTCTTTTTATCAAATCAAATCAAGTGTAATTGGATTTCCTGTGAGTTTACACCCAATTGACTAGTAATATAGGAGTCGCCATTCAGTTTTTAACGACAATGAGAAAAACTGACAAAACCCGGTTATCGTGACATAAAGGGAGTGCAATTATGTTTGACCACGACGGCCATAGGTTCCCTTGTGATCCCTGGTGTGGGGATCTCTCAACGTACACCCGCAAGGTAGAGATTGAGGGTTCAGGGGACTGTAACTACCGAGAGGAGTACTCGCTCTTCGATAACTCCAGAGGCAGGATATCCTTACTAGCTCAGCATAAATAATTGAAGGGACATACGTTAACTATTAAACTAATCTGAATTGATTTTAATAATATACAACACATAATACTAGATCGATCGTGATTATCTTGTTTAGATTGATTTAAGGGACCTAGCATGATAGTTCAATTTCCCAAGATATTATCTTTATTAGGCGCGATAGAACAATCAGATTAATAGTTTAACAGTTTTATAAAAGGGTGAGGAAAACGATTAAATCATGCGAAGGGACACATTACGACGCACCCTTGAGAGGTGCGTCACGGTTCTCAGAAAACTAACCACTTTGGCTTTGCTATTTCTCCTTTTATTTAACGAATCTCAAGTTTCCGGGCTTAATTCTTCAGCTACAAGGGACGGGATACGTTCTGCTCGATTTCTGGATCGATTGCGACAGAACACGGGATCAATTTCGCAACGTGAGGCTTAGGCTTAGGGGTTGGAGTCAATACTCAGAATATGAATTGTGTGTTGTTTCACGTCGAACTTGGGGCTGTATTTATTGAAAAGAGTTCGTTGAAAGATAGAATTTTAGAGCACTAATCCAAGAAGAATTAGGAGAGAACACGTACCCAGGTAATTTCAGCGCCCAGGGCCCGTTACGAACTCTAGGTTCGTTAGGATTTTAATTAATACGTAACTCTTATTTTCGAGCTATACTAGGAACAGGATTCCTCTTGCAAGTTCTATCTCTTTTAGGATTTATGTCGGAGTGCAACACCTAATTCTGACAGGTTTCTATCTTTTATGTCTTGCCACTTTTAGCAACTACCCGTTACGGCAGTTACTATTTTTAGCAGGTTTTTATAAATAGCAGGTTCGGGTGAAATGAAAAGGGTGATCGAGATTCGTTATTTTATAGGAGATGCGTTGCCAAGTGGAGATTTATGTTCTCATCATCGAACCTTCCCTTTCGGGAATGGGGACAAAAGTAGGTGTCTACAGTTAGCCCCCACTTTGACTGAGTCTCGGGATGAGACGATGGTCAAAGTACTAGACGGAGTGCGTTACACAAGCCGTAGTGTATGTGACTTGTTTTGCGAGGGTCTCACGAGCCCCCGAGTGTTAACATTTGACTTAAGGGTCATCACTTGAAGTGTCGACATATCCCTCACGTGTCATTGGGATTTGTCAACTGGTAGTATAGAAACTCCCTCACTTTGTCATTGGAAGTATCTAAAGATGTGTAGAACTCCCTCACTTTGTCATTGGAAGTAGCTACAGATGTTTTCGAAATCAAAGCTATAAAGTGTAATTGGGCCTGGCCAAGCCCAATCACGAGGTAAAAATGTTTTTAAAGATTCTCATTTTCAGGGTTAGCTAAACGAGAAAACCCCCTTGTTTTTATGGGACTTAAAACGAAGGAAAATCCAGCACATCGTTCTTTTTTGGAAAAATGGAAAACCAATCCTTTAATTTTTGGAAAAAGGGAAAACCGAAAAAGAGTTATCGCTACGGCGACTAAGGACCTGCGCGCTTAGTGGCGCATACCCCGCCGGCTAAAGATGGCGAGCCTTTCCGCTGAGGGTGGACACCCCGTCCGATAGAAGTGGACGAATCTATTTTGAAATCTGTTTGTGGTTTTTTGAAAATAAGGACCTACGCGGTTTGTGACGTAGACCCCGCCGGCTAAAGATGGCGAGCCTGTCCGCTAAGGGTGGACACCCCGTCCGATAGAAGTGGACAAATCTGTTTTTATGTTTTGAAAATAAGGACCTACGCGGTTCGTGACGTAGACCCCGCCGGCTGAAGATGGCGAGCCTGTTTGTGTTTTGAAGATCTCATTTTTTGAAAACTGAGGACCTGCGCGGTTAGTGACGCAGACCCCGCCGGCTGAAGATGGCGAGCCTGTTTTTGTTTCGAAGATTTTATTTTCTTTTCATTTTCGAAAACTGAGGACCTGCGCGGTTAGTGACGCAGACCCCGCCCGCTGAAGGTGGGGGAGCCCTGTCCGCTAAGGGTGGACGCCCCGCTCGCTGGAGGTGAGCGAACCTGAATTCGTCTTTTCGATTCGTGGCGCGATCTTGCCCGATTGAGGTGGGCAAGTCCCTATTTCTTTTGTTCTTTGTGATTTCTTTTGAGAATTTCTTTTTATTCATTTTTGTAGGAGCGAATTCTTTCGAGGTATGCTCGGATTTAGTTGTAACCTGAATGTGGGTTGACAACGTGCTTAGACGGACCATTGTCTTGTGGCCATCATCTTTTCATGGTTTTGAGCTAGTCTTTACGGCTCAATTTTTCCACTACCTGGGTCCTTGATTAGGGGACTATGTATAAGTATCAACGGCGACCTTTGTCTTGAGGTCGTAATCCGGTTTTATCTTTTGAGATTATCCAAACACAGGAGTTCGTACGGCGTAGTCTGGGAATGTTGTTTTAACTTTGCATACTCTCTTTTGAAATATATATTTTCTTTCCAGCCCCCAAGCACTCGTGCTTGACGGTCATTTCTTGTCGAAGAGGTTCCTTGGGGATACGCATTTTGTAATGTCCTTGATCGTGTTTGGGATCGTGCTCGTGAGTGCTAGTGATCTTTGTAGTGGTGTGCTACTCTTAACAAAGTCGCGAGGTGCGACCTTCAGTAAAGAAATCGGCAATTTCGAGTCGAGTGGATACGGCAGGGCCCTATAGAAGTTTGGGTCTAGGATTATTTTCGGCGCCCAGGCTTGGGCGTTAAAGATTTCGACGCCAAAATTATTTCAAGCGAGGTTTCTTGATGACACAGTTGGCCTCTTGTTCGTTCGTTTTCTTTTTTTCTTTTCTTCTACAGATTCTATTTTTGGAACGAACCGTTCATTTGAGATTACCGTTGATTGGTGAATAACAATTATTTCTCGAGAAATCGTAGCCGATTGGTGGACTACGGTGTTTGTCGTTTTTGGGCGATTATTTAAAGGGACTGTCACTCTTAAGGCGTGCAGTTATTGCAATAGTTGGGCGAGTCTATATGGCCCGAGGAACATACCTTGAGGCGTAAGATTTTGATCGCTCTTGTATATATTTTTTCTTTTGAACGCGTTTGTGAATGTTCGATATTTATGTATGTGCGAACGAGCGTTCATAGAATGGCCGTTGCGTGCGGTCCATTAACCAGTGCGCTTGAATCAATTTTTTTTTTGAGCAATGACTGATGTTGAATAGTTTGCTTAGAAGCTTGATAGGGCTCGGGCCCATTCATGAAGTGGGATCAAGCATCGTGCCCTTTTGATCGTTCAAACATTTGTTTTGAGACCCTTTTTTTTTATGGTCGTTTCGTAGCTTGGAGCCCCCAAGTATGCATGTTGGGATGCTTCTCTTTGGCGTACGATTTTTGTAGGTTCTTTCGAGAAAGATGCCTTGGGGTTCCGCTCGTGTAGGTGCAAGCTATCCTTTCCGGGTAGGTAATGTTTTGCTACCTTTAATCCTTAATGTAAGAGTCGTGTGGCTTGTATTTTGATTTTGGGCGATAAGTAGTCTTTGCCTCTTTTACACATGTTCTTGGTCGTGCCCGCATTAGTGCAATGTGCCTTACTCTTTTTTTTAGACTTACACCGTGGGATGGTTGAACTTATGGTGCGACGTAGGCTTGTGTGGCCTAACAGGGTGTCTTAGAACATTCCTCCAGGTGTTGGGGCATCATTATTATTTTTTGCATTGGAGTACTTCATCACGCCTCGTTCAGGTCCTCGAACAACTGTAGCACCTTCTGCGTGGGTGTGCACGGCTTATTACTTCGTTCGATGCGAGGATCCATAGATGTTTCTTTCTTTTTATTTTTTTATATATCCTTGATTTTTCTTTTGCTTTTGCTTTGGAACGGCGTAGACTGTGTAACGGGCGCTTGTAGGGCGAGCGTTATGTGTAGTAGTTTGATCGGAGTTTTGGTGACTCGCGATTTTCAGTTACCCTTGTTAGTGGGGTGACTTTATATATTCTAAGTAGCGCTTAGAATTTGGGAGGGGTTGTGGCCATTTTAAGGTTCGTTTTACACAATTAAACCTTAGGACTGTGCCCCTATGACGTGTGTATAGCATTAGCGTCGAGAATTTGCGAAAAAATCGTCATTTCGAGCATTTTTAGAGTGTTTTTCTCAAGCCCCCAATTGTAGCTACGGGATTGACTTGGTGCTATAATGTTTGGTATACGTTTTTATGCATTCATGGTGACATGGATCATGAATAGTTTGAACCAGACTCGTTTAGTGTAAAGTACGTTCGAGTAGTGATTTGCTACTTCTCTTGTACATGTCGTATTGTGCGATATTGCCATGGTCAAGGTAGTCACATGTTGAAGTGTGTCTTGACCGAAAGCTAGGTGCCTTTCTTTACCCATAATCATATTTAGAAATCTTTTTGACTCACTTGCAACACCGAGTTAAACATATACTTAGCTTAAACCAACGACACTTTATTATGTTCGAAGAAGTCTTTGAAAATTATTTGAAATCCGAGTCCTACTGTGTACAATCCGAGGTGTCCTAAGTAAGTTGACTTATAGAAGGGTTCGTACAGGATTACATGAGTGAATCAAAATACTGTTACGATTTTTGGAATGTCGTCTAAGAATTTTCTTGGAGCCAGGGTGCAGGCGTCAAGATATTACTTGTGCCCATGTGGCACATGCTTTTGGCTTTTAGGGGCCATCTTTTCCAGAATTGCGGGAATATAAACCGCTTTAAAATTGACTTAGATTTACTTGGTGTATGTCTGCACAAAAGGTCAAGGTATACTTAGTTCTTTCCCTAGCTCTTTCATTTCAATTTTTAGCCCCCAGTTGTTGTTATGTCTCCTCATTAATGATGCTTTCTGATTTCGATTTTAGATGCCCGTGTCATATGTCTGAGTAGGGTGAGCCTTGGTTAAGTGCCAAGTCCTATTGACAATGTCTGGTTTTTTTTCAAAGGAGATTCGCAAGCATTTGAATTACCATGAACGGGTGCCCTGAGTTCGAAGGAACGATGGGGCGATGCCGTAGAACAATCCTCTTTATTGCAAGCTTACTGCCTTTACTACTTGTTGGCGATTATGACTGTGTCTAATGGTGAAAGAAGGTCTTTAAATGAGTCACTTTGCTTTAGGGAGGGTCAAGTCGAGTACTTTAGAGGTCATGGACGGTCTCGCTAGCCCCCATTCAATTGAGGCAAAGCGATCTTTTGAGTATTGGCTAAGTGCCTAGGAGTGTGAGTGCTCCTTCTGGCAAGGGTACGTTCCTTTATTATTTTTCGATGTGTGCTCATTTTGGCATCTTGATGACTTGGATTCTTCCTTTGACTTAAATTTTTCTTTCGACTTGGGTTGCAAGTAATTAAATTTCAATAAGGGACTCTATTTCTTATTCTTGTTATTCTATAGGCTTTAACGTTTTTGCAAATTGGTTGGACCGAATCATGGATTGCCTACGTATCCGCCTTAAATAAATTTAATTTGGAATCAGGTCTTGCGTAGTTCTTAGCTAGAAAATGGTTTCTTAGAATGCCGATTTTAAACAAGTACGTTCAAGTGGAATCGTAATGTTTGAAATAGGGTGACATTTATTTTAATCTGCTGCTTTGCCGTAAGCCATGAATTTGTTTTATATATTTTTTGAGTACATAATTTTTTGAGTACATGTATTTTTTGGTACGTATATCTGAATACGATGTATTTTTTGGTACGTATATCTGAATACGTGTTGTACCCCTCCAAGTGTTTGTTATTTTTCCGTGTATGTGCGGATAAAATGACGAGCACTTCTGGACAAAATTTGGCGAGCAGAGAGATTCAGCGCCCAGGCTGGGGCGTTAAAGATTTCGGCGCCCAACTGTGGGCGGTGAAAATTATTTCTGGGCGGATCTTTTTCGGTGCGCTAAATGCTTCTTTTTCTTTTTAGACGAACTTTTAAAGGCGCTTTGCAAAGTTTGCTTTTTTATTATTTATTATTTTTTTGTACTTTTCATTTGTCTTCTTTTTTTTATTCGTGACTCAAGACGGTTTGAAAGATGGGTTGAATGAGATAGGATAGTTTGTATAGGTATTGGTCAAGCATGAGGATTATATCTGCTAGGACTCACAATTTGCAGCCTCAAGCTAGTGTCATGAGTTTACATCAACCTAGGCCAATGAGTAGTATGGGGACGGCTCAAGGATGTATCCAAATAAGTTATATGGTCATTATACTAATTGTGGTGTAAGAGCAAGTTTGGGCTTTGGAAATAATGGGTATGACGCACGTGTCAATGGCCGTACGTGGTTTGCAGTTGATTAACAAGTTCAAGAACAAGAGTCGAGGTAATGATTTCTTGGGTTATAGCAATGAGAATATGGATGGGTTAAATGAGCTGAACAGGGGCCCCAGAGCGAAGGCGTCTAAGAACATAAGGATTGGAAAGGGTAGACATCGTAGAATTTTATGTAGTTTTTGTGGAATGATTTGGATTGGTTGACTCAATTCTTTCCCTTCGTTTACTTGGGTAGGTTTCGCACTTTGGGAGGTACGGGCTAAGTATTGCATGGCTCGTTCTTTTCGTTCTCCCTTTTCTCTTTCTATGTTTTCTTTTTGCTTGGGATTTCTCCCCAACATAAATCCTTCAAAATCTTTTATCTGGGCTAGAAGGTAGATGGTTGTGGTCTTTGAGTCACGAGGCGAGACTGAGTGAGCCTAGTTTGGTAGGCCTATAGTGGACCTTTAACTTTAGTAGGCCTAGGGTGGACCTTTAGCTTTAGTAGGCCTAGGGTGGACCTTTTAAATTGTCTTACTTTGCAAGCGTATTTAGTCGTTTCTTAAAATGTGCAAATAGCGTAGATCCAAAATGTTGTTTTTACTTTATTGAAATTTAACGAAAGAATTACATCGAAAATAATTTTTTTGTTTCTTTTCAGACTCCAATTTCTGGGATTTAATTGGAAATTGTGATTTAGACTCGAACTTTCATTAATCTTTCTGATTATAACCCGTGTACGAATACAAGGAGGTGGCCTAGACTCAAAATAATGACGTGGCGTAAGCCTCTAATACTTGACCAAGCAACTCTCAGACTTAGGCTAATTGGACCATAACTTTTGTTGGTTGACATTTTAGATTTTAACCCTTGGGTGTTCATTTGTCATGCGCCATTTTGCTTAATGTTGGCAAGGTAGTTAGTTGGGGGGATCGAATTTTTATTTTTGCAAGACTAGAATCATTAGTGCGGCTTCCCTCTTAGTGTGTATTGCTTTACCCCAATGGTAGCCTTATGGTATGCCGATTTGGGTATTTTCATGGTTGGTCATGTTGCATCCATGGAAAATCTTTTAGTCCGTACTTAGTAGTATTTCAAGGAGCGAGTGACTCGAGAGGACTATGATAGTCGTGACCCAATGTGATCATAAGCCTTGAGGCCATTAATTTTTTGCTAATGGTATTGACACCTTAGGCTCACTTTGGGGGTTGTGCGACTATGGAGGAACGATTTTCAGAATGTGAATGTTTCCATTTGGCAAATACTTGAATTACGTAATATATTCTTTTTATTGGTGAGAGAGAGTGTTGAGGCCGTAGATTCTTAGCAAGGGATGACAATTACATATGGGTGCTTATTGATTTAAATGTTAGGAAGGGAGACTCAATATGTTTTAACCTTTTAACTTGCAGAACGACACCAAGCATTAGGACCGATTCTATGGATAAGACAACTAAGACTTAGGATTTAGATTGTACTTTGGCATGGCCTAGTCTAGACTCGGATTTATTTGTTTTTTATTCGGACATTATTTTTCCTTGAAAACTTTATTCGAACATCATTTTTTGAATACTTTGCCCATGTGACATTCATAATTTTTAGCATGCTCGGTTTTGGTGCCGAACATTGTCGTCGTGGGAGGCCTAACAACGACACAAAGAGTTATTTATTATTATTATTTTTCGCTTTTAGAATCGAGTGCCTTTTCATACGCCCTCGCAGCAATTTTTTTTACGAAAAGTTTTTTTTTGCTACGTATTTTTTATGCGCGGGCACCGAGGCTGCTGTGCCTGACCAAAAGGCCAGGCAGCAACTTCAGCGCCCAGCGAAGGGCGTTAGAAATATTGGCGCCCAGCCAGGGGCGTTGAAAATGCGTCCCTAGCTGGTCCTCGTCTTCTGTTTGCGTATATCTTTTCGTTTATGCGACTTAATTTTGCGTGATTGCCTAATAACGTCCTTTACGCGTTGTGCAGCGTTGTGGGATCCGTTACAGGCCGTCCTGGGCGTCGCTTATTTTTGCGGCGATCGTCCGGGGTTACGGAACACGTATTTTGGTATAACTCTTTGGCCAATTGGTATTTATGAATGTTTGGGCAATTTTTAAGGTCGTTGATTTTCTAGCATTATTTGTCACACACAATCACATAATTCGCTACACATAACTAACATTACAGCATGAGGCAAAATAATAATATGTCATGTAGTTTATGATAGGCTTCTATCGCAGATCCAACACATGCCCCGGTCGAGGTAGTGCCTTCAACAGACGAATTTCGCCCAAGAGGCCAATCACGATGTAAGCCAAGGGGGCATGCACCGATGAGAGGGACCTAGTGGGCGAGCGATTGGGTTTGGGACGGGTGTACTACTAGCGAAAAGTGCCGAGTGGACAACATTCGAAGCGTATGCACCCCCCGGTTAGGGATTTAACCTAAACCTAATGAGTCAATTGATTAGCATAATTAGGTGATGATTTTAATTATGATAATCAATTATATTTTCAGATTTGAATAAAGGTTTAAAGTGTTGATTTTTATTGATTTTAAAGGCGGAAAAAGTATGTTTTGTACTAGGGATTGATTTTGCTAATTGAGACGATTATATTATTGAAAAACGATTGAATTCTAAAGTTTAAAGGAGGTTTTAGATTTTATAAAGTTGCTGGAAATTTAATGAACATGGAAATAATTTAAGTTTCATTATTTTGATGATAGGAGGTGATTTCTAGTTGAGTGCTCGTTATTGCAAAGTGGCCCCTACGCTTAGGTATTCAAGGTACGTACAAGTCTAGGGCGACCACACCTTTTGTCAATAACATTACATGATTGTTGATGATGTGAATTGCATTATGTGGAATCATGTTTATTTTGGTGAACGAGCATGTGATTTGTGATGTTGGATTTATTGGACTAATTGTTGAACAAGCATGTTGGAATTATTATGAGTATGGGTTTCATTGTCAATCATGTTGTTCAATATTTATGCATGTATGGTTATTTCACATGCAAGGGATGGATTATTTATTTGTATGCTATTGTACGGGATGTCTAGCATACTTTGAGCCAATTATTCGTACCTCGTTGTACTATTTATTTTACCGCATGTGAAGGGTTAGCTCACGTAAGCCACCGCACATGTAGGGTTCAGTTGGGAATATTTTGTATGAAATGAATTAGGATTTGTCGTGCAAGGGCACAACCCTCATGTTAATGTGCATGATGTGGAGTCTCACCTTGGTGAGGAGGAACATGGTAGTAATATCACAAGTGTCTGTCCTTGTTGATCACAAGTCCTAAAGCATTTAAAATAAGATTGTTTTGGTTGTTGTTTATTAATTGTATCTGTGCATGTTGGTGAGTCTTGAATTCGCCTTTAATAAAATATTAATAAACGTAAAGTGCAACCAGAACAAGCTTCAAAACTCTTGGAACGTATATACCTTGAGTATGAACAGTGGGGGGAGTCTTGCCGGAAAGCTCGTACTCCTATTAATGATACAAGACGTTGTTTCATTTATATTATGCGCAGGAATTCCGTCGGTATGGCTCGACACTCGGTATGGCCCGATTTTATTATTATATATTTGGTGTATGGTTGGCTCCCATCACCTTTTCCCTTTGTGGAATATTCTTTTGGCCCGTTCGAAGCTTATTCTAATTAAATTGTGAGTCAAGAGTCGAGCCAAGTGTCGAGTCTTGTATTCATGATTGGTTGTTAATTATTATATGGCTTTTGCATGTTGATTAGTACTTAGTGAGTGATGCATGTTTTAGATTCATTTCACTCTATTCCTGTAAGTACTCAGCTTTTGCTGACTACGTGCTTTGTGTGTTTTGGTCATGGCCTTTGCCTTAATGACCCTATGATGATCTATCATTTGCACTTGCATTGATGGGGAGTAGAATAAAATAGCAGGTTGGTTGATCGGAATCATGTGGCTTGGGATGATCGAGAGAGTTGCATG
Organism: Spinacia oleracea; assembly: GCF_020520425.1. NCBI lineage: Eukaryota > Viridiplantae > Streptophyta > Magnoliopsida > Caryophyllales > Amaranthaceae > Spinacia > Spinacia oleracea. Next base: position 27,869,666 of record NC_079489.1, read on the forward strand.
TTTTCGTATTCTGAACTATTTAACTTTACTTTAATAATGTTTGAAATGTTTGAATTATTTATACTTTGGGTTTTGGGCCGTCGTGGTTCCAAATTGTAGGAGGCCTCAATATTTCATTAATTATGTTTTTAAAAGTTAGTTGACATTTAATCCCGCTGCGTAATTCTGGTAATAGCCTTAACCGTTATCACGGTGGCGGTAATGCTTTAGTAATTCCTTTATTTTAAGTTGGAAAATGGTTTTATAAAAGCAAGGAATTATTAGGGTGTTACAAAGTGGTATTCAAGAGCTTAAGGCTACTTTGTAGTAAGTGATACTACAAAGTGGTATACTAGAGCTTAGTTTCATTCCTTCTTTGTAGTAAACAATAGTACAAAGTGGTAATCGGTGACTAATGCGGAACTTTAGGATTTTTAAATATTATTTTCCTAAAGTCAAAACGTATTATTTTGAGTACTCAATATTTTAAAGGTCAAATATCAATTATTTTGGGTCGTTTGAAATAAGTTGAAAACTTTGGATTATTATTTAATTTAATTAAATTTTTTCGATTTTTTTTTATATTTATTCGAAAGTTTCGAATTAAAATTCGAATTTATTTTATTATTTTCGGATATTCTTTTATTTAATTATCCGAATTATTTTAATTATTTATTTATTTATTTATTATTATTCGAATATTTTTTTTTCTTTCGAATTTATGTTTTAAATTTTTCGGATATTTTTCTTATCCGAAATTTATTTAATTATTTATTTAATTAACCAATAATTCTTATTAATTTTTGATTTTAATTTTAATAATTTCAACTAAGTTACGAGTTATTTCTTAATTAATTTCGAAAATTAATATTATTTTCAAGTGAGGAATGGGTAGACTAAGAAGGGCATATTAGTCTAAGAATGCATTTTATATGACAATGTGATTTATTAAGTGCCATGTATATGTTCTAACCATGTTTTATCTTGCTTTATGTGATTAATTGCATCATATTTCATGTTGAGCATATATTTGTGCATTGAAAATTGTATGGCTCCACGAACTATTTATTGTATCCTTTTGGGGTTGGAATTTCTATGGAAACGCGTTAGTAAGACTTTTGAGTTGTGAATTTTCAGGAATTAAGGATTCTACCTTCTAAGTTCACCAGTCTAGGATACTTAGACAAGATGGATAATGAGACTCCTCGCATGTATGTTCAGAATATCATGTTTGCTTGTGACTATTTGGCTTCGACCAAGAATATGCCCCACCTTAGGCACAAAGATATGATGGCTAGTATGGTTATACATTGTTTGCCCCATAAGAACCCTTACATAGACCTCAAGAACAAGTTCAGTGACATGCATTTTGGTGATAGTACCCCTAATTGGTACAAATATGGGACTAGCGATGGTATGTGGAAGTATGATTCTGAGGTTCTTGCTACTATCTTAGAGGTTGCGGAAAATAGCTATGAGGATGGGAAGTACTCTGCGGGTCTAGGTATGGGCTATGGAGGAATAGAAAGTGATGGTGAGGATGGCATGATCCATGATGAGAAAGCTAGTGAGGTTGAGGAGGATAGTGATGATGATGTGGTAGAAATTGAAAATCCTAACCCTATAGTTCCTGAACCAACCATTGAGATATCCAGTGGATCTGAAGATGAGCTTGAAGAGAACAATGTGGTTGATAGTGAGCCACAGCAAAATGATGAGGCTATGGATGAGGACTCGGATCCGGAAGAAGACTTGGACGATCCTAATGATCAAGACTTTACTCCAGAGCAATACAAGGAAAGAAATGATCGTCGTGATGACGTTAGTCTCTAGAGAAATGTAATCCTTAGTTTTACTTTTCGTTGAATAATAAAGTGGAAAAGCTACTATTTATGGTTTTTAGTTTTATCATAGTTGGAGAATAAATGCTATGGCATTAGTGGATGTAAGACTTATTCATTGGAGTTTTAATAAAAGAATAGAATTTCCTTTTTCGTTATCTCTTAAGTTCAATTCTCAATTCTAAGTCTTGAGGGTATCGCAAAGGGATTAATTGTTATTTCTTCAACGAAATTTTATGTGCAAGGTGGTCTAGTAGCAACCATCTAAATTTACTTGCATCGAATAGTGGGGTGAGAAGGCCCAAGAATGGCGCCAACTCTTCCCCTAGGTTGCGCCTAAATGTGTTCTTGTTGAGAGTAGGTTCGTTGTCGAACTAGTGCCTTAGTAATGTCATGTCCAACCAATATTAAAGTTAGCCTTTTTATTTATTGAGGAGAAGGGATATGGCTAACCAAGAGATTTCTGAAGTGGTTAGACAACTAGCTGAGGTAGTTCGAGACCTAGCTCAAACTAGAGCCAACCAAGTGCATGATCCAGCTGGGGAAATGTTTAAGAAAATAGCTCAAAGCAAGCCTCCACTCTATAGCGGAGAGATTGAACCCAGTGTGCTTGAGAACTGGTTGAGAGAGTTTGATAAGCTCATTGTAGCTGTGAATTACCCCGAAAACCTTAGGGTGAATAGTGATGTGTACTACCTGAGAGGTGAGGCTGATTTATGGTGGCAACGATGTGAAAATACCCTTAGAGCCACACCTAACTTTGGATGGGAAGCATTCAAAACTGCACTAAGGAACAAGTTTTACCCACCTTATCGGAAGAAGCAAAAGGCGCAGGAGTTCATTGAACTCAAAATGGGATGTCTGTCTGTGACGGAATACTATTATAAGTTTATAGAGCTGTCTAGGTTTGCACCTGAAGTGGTGGCAACGGAAGAGCTCAGGGCTCAAAGATTTGAGAATGGTTTGACCATGGACTTACAGCTGTTGTTGTCTGGAGAGACCTTTACCTCATTAGACACCCTGTACGGAAAAGCTGCTCACCTATATGGGTTACAGCAAAGGAAGAATGGTAGTGCTGAAAAGAAAAAGGATGGTGGAAGCTCGAATCAAGGGAATAACCATCAGAATCAGGGGAATTTTAAGAAGCACAAAGGAAATGGGAATTTCCAGTTCAGGGCTAACAATGGTGGAAATCGCAACAACCAAGGTGGTGGAAATCAGTCTGGAAGGAATGGAGTACGGACCTACGACTGTAGGCGCTGTAACATGAATCACCCTAGAAAGGATTGTGATGGAAATTTGGTGACTCGTAGATTCTGTAAGAAGTTAGGCCATAGGGAGTATAAATGCTATTCTAAGAATGGAAAGCCTAACCAAGGTAACTGAAGGAAATAATGCCCTTGGTCCAAGTATGCATTCAATGTTAAGTCTAATAAATGCGGTTCAGTATTAATTAACAAGTTAATAATTCAGTGAGATCAAGTGAGCTGAATGCCTAGCTAGAGGCCGCTTCAGTTCAGGTGGAATTAATGATATTAATCCACAGCTTACTCTTGACTGAACCCGTAGGGTCACACAAATATTACGTAAACGGATCAAGTATTTAATGGCATTAAATACTCCATCTATGGATATTCGGAATCGACGGATCTTGGTTTCAGTGGGAGTTGAGATCGTCACAGGCAAGAAAAGAATACTCCGGAAACGATGATATTGCCGGAAACGGAAATATGGATCGTATCGGAAATATAAATATTATCCAAGTCGTAGATGTTGCCGGAAACGGAAACATGGTACGTATCGGAAAATATTATCGGAAATAGAAATATTGCCGGATCGGAAATATTGCCGGAAACGGAAATATTGTCTGAATCGGAAATATTATCGGAAAATAATTCCGGAAACGGAAATATTAAATATTTGTTCGAAACGGAAATTAATTCCGGAATCGGAAATGTTAAATATTGTTCGTATCGGAAATGAATTCCGGAATCGGAAAATTAATCGGAAGCGCGTCGTACGAATTATCATCGGACGAGCTTGCTAGACGAAGGCCCAGCACGAAGCCAGGCCCACGTCCAGCAAGGGAAACGCGCGCCACAACACGCCAGCCCAAGGCTGCGCCAGGCCCACCGCAAGGCAGGCCCAGCGCGCGCCCAAGGCTGCGGCAGTCGTGGGCTGCGTTGCTCGGGCTGTGCGCGCGCGCGCATGGCGCCCCTCGTGGGCTGCTGTGCGTGCGTGTGTGTTTGTGTTCACATACGAAACCTAAAACGTACAGGATTCGTTTAATGATTAAATTCCTAATCCTAAAAGATAAATTAATTAAATAAGAGTTCCACTAGGATTCTAAATTAATTAATTCGTATCCTAGTAGGATTCCAATTCTCTTTCCATACCCCTATAAATATGTGGCCTGGGTTCACAATTTATAACGAGTTTTCAAGTATTCAAAGTGAGTTTTTGAGAGAAAAATTCAGTCACATTTCTTGCCTAAAAGTGCCGAAATTATTAGTACCTTAAGAGCGATTCTAGTTGGTCAATCTTAAGGCGGATCCGGACGTGCTGTGGACTATCTACGGAGGGACGACACTTGGAGTCCTAAAGACTTGTTCTTGTTCGGTTCGGGCGCAGCTAGGGAAGGCACGCAACAAAGAGTATGCATCTAAACTATGCTATATGATTATGTGTAAATAATATGTATTCCTGGCTAAATGGTTTTTCCGCATGATTTATGAATTGTCATATGTATCATAACCTAACAGTGGTATCACGAGCCTCTTATTATTTTCATAATCTAAATTGCATGAACATGGTTAAATATTACAAATTTGCAAGAATTAAAAGGGGTGATTAATTTTCGTAATTGTTAATTAATTGCAAATTGCGTTTATTTAATTATACGTACGCAGTTTTTCGGCAGTTTCTTCGTTACTCATCCAAAATGAGTGATTTTTGTGTCAATTCCGCATGTAAAAGGCATTCTAAAATTTTGACAAAAAGTAGTATTTTTCTGCCGAACCCAGAATTCTCAAAATCGAAGCCTAACTATGACTTTTCAAAGGTTTTAGTTTTTCGAACGCAAAATTTCGTAAATTTAAGATGTTAAATTAAATATTTGCAATTCTTGATGGTAAATCTTGAATTTTTGATTGACCTACTGTATATGTTTAACAAGTTTGAATGCCTAGCCTTGTTAATTATGCAATCTAATTTGTAATTATGATTAATTTGTTGAAAATTAGAATAATTTAGAATTAATTTGATTTTCATAATTAATTATAATTTAATTAGATACCTATGATTAAAAACCACCATAAAAATTGTAAATTTATGATAAATTTTAAATTTTTATGACCTAGACTTGAATCCATGTTAATCGGAAATCAATTGAATAATAAATTTTCGATTTTTCGCCCTAAAATTATGAAATTAATATTATTTATTAATTTGTCATTAATTTTAAGTATAAATTTTTTAAAATTTTATGCTATTCGTTCATATAACTTGCACGCACAAAGCAATGGACGCTACGTGTTACCCTTAAGGGGTGTTGTATAGTGCGGGCATGTGACGACGAGCAAGGGAGCTCGTCGCCCATGCGGCACGAATGCAATGAGCAAGGCCATGGTGCACGAGCACAAGGCAGCAGCCCTGCCTTGTGTCGTGGGCTACGAGCAATGGACGAATGGGCATGGGCGAAGGCAAGGCACGGCAGTCGCGTGTGGGCAGCAAGCGAGCTGCGCCACCACGCGCACTGCCTCGCGCAAGCGCGCGCAGCCTCGCGCGCAGCGAGCGCAAGCTCGCGTGCCACGAGTGCTGCGCCCAGCGTCGATGCCGCGCGCAGCGAGCGCTGGCTCGCACCAAGCGAGCGCTAGCGAGCGCGCACAGCATGCGCTGGCGAGCGTGCGCAGCGAGCGATGGCTTGCGAAGGGTAGAAGCAGCAGCTATGCGACGCAGCGCATGGGCTGCGCGCACATAGCCAGCGATGGCTGTGTGCGTGTGGCCCATGGGCGTGCGATGCGTAGGGTGTTTGCGTTGCGATTAGATCGTTTTGAATGTTTAATTTGAAATTTTCAGTTTACGTAATTTTAATTAATTTTAAAATTAATAATTTAAATTATTTTCTTGGATTTTAATTTTGAATATTGTAATTATAATAAATTTTATTTATTCTAATTATTTTACTAAAATTAAAATCATGAATTAATTTAAATACGACTGAAATTAAATTAAACTTTTGGATTCAATTATAAATTTATATGAGCTTTAAATTTTAATTAAATTTGTATGTTTCCGGTTAGACTAGAAATACATTTTTATGTTTAAAATTAGTAAAGCATATGAATTTATTGGTTTGAGTGGGAGCCCTTTTTAGTCATAAACTCTTGATTAGGTCTACAAATCCTTAAGGTTAAAACAACTTGATTAGAATTAATAAGGACTGAATAATTGGTAGATTATTGGTGCCCTTGATTAATTGCTGCAAATGTTTACGTGATGCATAATGTGTTTTACTAACCAGCTATGTGGGCCATTCATGATAATGAATGGGTGAATGGTATATATTGTATATGTACTGTTTTGCAGGTTATGAAGTGACTAGTATGGCCCAAATAGGATAGAAAATATGGTCTGCGTACCATTAATTTGAATGTAATTGGTCTAAAGTACCAAAGTTGTTTTTCAATTCAAATATGGTCTGCGTACCATCAAATAGTTGTAATTAGTTTTAATTATAGCATATCCTATTTGAAGAAAATGGTGCCTCCCACGGAGATTTTCAAGACGGACTTTGAAGTTAAAGCTTCAAGATGAAGTCGGGCCATACTAGATCACATTTATCTTATGCATGTTTTAAGTTATTTATTGCTTTTAAATATGTCTTAAAATGCATGAGATTAAAATCTTGATTATGTTGCATGATTAAGGATTTTAGTTCACTTAAAATCTAACCAACATAGTAAGAGCCTTAAGTTCCAAACTTAAAAATTGAGTTATAAGGTGCCATGCCAAAATATACACTTGCTTGGATATCCTTTACATCAATCTAGTAATAGTTTTCGCTCAGCGAGGTGTTACTTATTGGTCCTAAAGGGGCAAGGTACACAAATAATTGTGAGTACATGTTAGTTTTGGTGAAACTCAACGATATAAGTAAGGAGTCCTTTTATGTCGTGGCAAAATCGATAGGTTTACCTAATAAGTTCTTAGACGTACCTATCAACCAAGAATAGTTTCTAGACTATTAGCAAAAGGCTTTTGCTTACCTAAGATGTTTTAGGATTAAGTCGACAAATTGTGCTTAGTTCTTCAATGATTTTAGGATCTTGGAATCATTTTATTCACACCTGCCGGAACACATAACTTGAATAAAATGCTTAATAAACATTGAATTATGCATGTATGCTAGAATTTAAGTTTATTAAGAGAAACTGTGAATGGTTATTTATTTGTTTATTCTTTTCAATTGTAGTTTTTAATATGGCAAACAACAATTCATTCAACATTCGATCAATTCTCGAAAAGGAGAAGTTGAACGGGAAGAACTTCCTTGACTGGCAAAGGAACTTGCAAATAGTTCTTATGCAGGAAGAAAAGGAGTATGTCCTAGAAGAGGCGATGCCCGAAGCCGCAGGCGACGGGGTCACTCAGGCAGCCCTCAATCGTTGGATTGATGCCAACAAGGATGTGAAATGTCTAATGCTCGCCACCATGAGTGCGGATCTACAGAAAACGTTCATCAACTCAGATGCTTTCACAATCATCAGTGAGTTGAAGAACATGTTCCAAGATCTGGCTCGAGTCGAAAGATTCGAGACTCATAGGCAAATTCTTGAGACCAAGCTTAAGAAAGGCGAGCCCGTAAGTCCACATGTTCTCAAAATGATTGGACTCATTGAGAATATGAGTCGGCTGGATCAGCAATTTTCTCAGGAAATGGCTATAGACACCATCCTCCATTCTCTTCATAGCGGGTATGATCAGTTCAAACTGAACTACAGTATGAATAGTCTGGACAAAACGCTCACTGAGCTTCACAGTATGCTGAAGACCGCTGAAAAGACGCTCAAAAGTGATAAGCAGGATGTGCTTATGGTGCGTGGGGGCAAGTTCAAGAAATCTGGAAAGAAGAGGAATGCTAAGAAAGGTGGCAACAAGGCCAGCCCAACTAAGCAAACTGACGCCAAATCTGTAAAGAGGAAGGTCAGTCAACCCACTTCTGAATCCGAATGCTTCTACTGCAAGAAGAAGGGGCATTGGAAGAGAGATTGCTTGAAACTAAAGGAAGATCAGAAGAACGGAACAGTCGTTCCATCTTCAGGTATTTTCGTTATAGACTGTATACTTGCTAATTCAACTTCTTGGGTATTAGATACAGGTTGTGGCTCACACTTATGTTCCAATCCACAGGGACTAAGAAGAAGTAGAAAGTTAAGCAAGGGTGAAGTCGACCTACGAGTGGGAAATGGAGCACGGATTGCTGCATTAGCTGTAGGAACTTACTATTTGTCGTTGCCCTCCGGGCTAGTTTTGGAACTGGAAGAGTGTTTCCATGTTCCAAGTCTTACTAAAAACATCATTTCAGTTTCTTAGATGCTAAGGGATTTTCCTTTTTAATAAAAGACAATAGTTGTTCGTTTTATTTTAAAGAGATGTTTTATGGATCTGCTAGATTAGTCAATGGACTTTATTTATTAGATCACGACAAACAAGTATATAACATAAATACCAAAAAGGCCAAAAAGGATGATTCAGATCTCACCTATCTGTGGCATTGTCGATTAGGCCATATAAACTTGAAACGCTTAGAAAGACTTCAAAAGGAAGGAATTCTAGAACCATTTGACTTAGAGGATTATGGTAAATGCGAATCATGTTTACTTGGAAAAATGACAAAGCAACCTTTCTCTAAAGTTGCAGAAAGAGCAAATGAACTATTGGGTTTAATCCATACAGATGTATGTGGACCAATGAGTACAAATGCTAGAGGTGGTTTCAGCTACTTTATCACTTTCACTGATGACTTCAGTAGATATGGTTATGTCTACCTAATGAAGCATAAGTCTGAATCCTTTGACAAATTCAAGGAATTTCAGAGTGAAGTAGAGAATCAATTAGGCAAGAAGATTAAGGCACTGCGGTCTGATAGAGGCGGTGAATATCTGAGCTATGAATTTGATGACCATCTGAAAGAATGTGGAATTCTATCAGAATTGACTCCTCCAGGAACACCACAATGGAACGGTGTGTCGGAACGGAGGAACAGAACCTTGCTAGACATGGTCAGGTCAATGATGGGCCAGGCCAAACTTCCATTAGAATTATGGGGACATGCACTAAATACAACTGCACTCACTATAAATAGAGCTCCGTCTAAAGCTGTCGAAAAGACTCCATATGAATTATGGTTTGGAAAGCCTCCAAATGTGTCTTTTCTTAAGATTTGGGGATGTGAAGTATACGTCAAACGATTAATTTCAGACAAACTTCATCCAAAATCTGACAAATGTATCCTTGTGGGCTATCCAAAGGAAACAAAGGGGTATTACTTCTACAATACATCTGAGAACAAGGTGGTTGTTGCTCGAGATGGTGTCTTTTTGGAGAAAGATCACATTTCCAAAATGACAAGTGGGAGAAAAGTAGACCTCGAAGAAATTCGAGTCGAACAACAAACTCTAGAGAATGCTCAAGATGACATTCAGGATGAAACTCAGAGATCTTTAGAAGAATCTGGTGAGAATCATGGTCAAACTAGAAATGTTACCCCACGTAGATCGCAAAGATGTAGATCTCAACCGGAAAGGTACTTAGGTATTTTGACGAACGAGAGCTATGACGTTCTATTACTTGAAAGTGATGAACCTGCGACTTACAAACAAGCTATGACGAGCCCTAGCTCCAAGCAATGGCAAGAAGCCATGCAATCTGAATTAGACTCCATGTCTGAAAACCAAGTATGGGATTTGGTCGATTTTCCAGATGGCTACCAAGCCATTGGAAGCAAATGGGTTTTCAAACTGAAAAAGGACAAGGATGGGAAACTTGAAGTTTTAAAAGCTAGATTGGTTGCAAAAGGTTACGAGCAAGTCCACGATGTGGATTACGATGAAACCTTTTCACCAGTTGCAATGCTAAAGTCTATTCGGATAATGTTAGCAATCGCTGCATATTACGATTACGAAATATGGCAGATGGATGTCAAAACTGCTTTCTTAAACGGCGTTTTAACAGAAACTGTGTTTATGACACAGCCTGAAGGTTTTGAGGATCCAAAGAATGCTAAAAAGGTATGCAAGCTAAAGAAGTCAATCTACGGATTGAAGCAGGCATCCAGGAGCTGGAATATACGTTTTGATGAAGCAGTCAGTGACTTTGGTTTCATCAAGAACGCAGACGAATCTTGTGTATACAAGAAGGTCAGTGGGAGCAAAATTGCTTTCCTAGTATTATATGTCGACGACATATTACTTATCGGAAATGACATTCCTATGTTGAACTCTGTAAGATTTGGCTTGGGAAATGTTTTTCGATGAAAGATCTAGGAGAAGCACAGTACATATTGGGCATCAAGATTTACAGAGATAGATCTAAAAAGATGATTGGACTTAGTCAAAGCACTTATATCAATAAGGTGCTTGATAGGTTCAAGATGGCGGACTCCAAGCGAGGCTACCTACCCATGTCTCATGGAATGACTCTAAGCAAGACTCAGTGCCCAAAAACACTTGATGAGCGTAGACGAATGAATGGGATTCCATATGCATCATTGATTGGTTCAATAATGTATGCTATGATATGTACACGCCCGGATGTTGCGTACGCACTCAGTGCTACGAGCAGATACCAGTCAGACCCAGGAGAGGCGCATTGGACTGCTGCCAAGAATATTCTGAAGTACCTGAAAAGGCACAAAGATGACTTCCTGGTCTATGGTGGAGATGATGAATTAATTGTTAAAGGCTATACGGACTCAAGTTTCCAAACCGACAAAGATGATTTCAGATCACAGTCTGGGTTTGTCTTCTGCCTCAACGGAGGAGTAGTAAGCTGGAAAAGTGCTAAGCAAAGCACCATTGCGGATTCTACAACTGAAGCGGAGTACATTGCTGCACATGAAGCAGCAAAGGAAGCTATATGGCTAAGGAAGTTCATAGGTGAACTTGGTGTAGTCCCCTCCATTAAAGGACCAATAGCCCTGTATTGTGATAATAACGGAGCTATTGCACAGGCAAAGGAGCCTAGACACCACCAGAGAGTCAAGCATGTACTTCGTAGATTTCACCTTCTACGAGAGTTCGTTGAAAGAAAAGAAGTCGAGATAAACAAGATTGGAACTGATGACAACATATCAGATCCATTAACTAAACCTCTGCCGCAGGCGAAGCACAACTCGCACACTGCAGCTATGGGAATCAAGCATATTGGAGAATGGCTTTGATGTCTCTGTTTAATGTTTTAAAGTTTTAGAGTTTAAATCTTTGTAAAACATTATTGGTTAATCATTCACAATAAATGAAGAGAATTCATTTTTCCATTTAATTTGTGGTTTATTAAATGTTGAGTCCCTTCAATTTGACGATATATTCAAGATAGACTGTCAGGACCAGTCCTGTGACTAAGAAATGTCTATCAAGTGAACTTGAATGTCAAAGGTTGAAAATGGTCCCTAGTCGGAGTTTTCTATAAAATTGGACGCATAGAAAATGTTAGACGACTAGAATGCAAGATGACTAGTAGTTCTGTTTCTTGAACTATGTGGACATGGCAATGTCATAATCATTTGCATAGATACTTACTTTGTGAAGACTAGTATCGGACAAGACCTATGAAACTTTACTGTAAGAGATGAAAATCTGTCATAAGTAAATTTCATTAAAATTATTAGACACTAAATCCTCAATACCTGAGTGATTTGAGATTACTTGTTTGAGAACTGGTTACTTTGACGTTGACCAACCGTCGCACCGTAAAAGGAGGCTATAAAGGCAACGCTCATGTAATCACCTATCAAACGAAGTCTAATCTCAAGATCGCAAGATTGGGATTGTCCTCCCATAAATCGGGATGAGATGCTTAAAAGTTGTACAAGGCCACTCGGAGAGCTAGAAACTGTGAAATGCATGGCCGTGCTCGGATGAATCATAGGCTATGATTATCTGTTTATTTGATCAGTTGAACTCTGAAACCGAGGAACACCTCTGGACATAATAAGGATGACAACTCTTACCTTATGTTCAAGAGCAAGCATCGAGCGACAAAGGAATTAGGAAATGCACACTTGTCCCTAAGGACAAGTGGGAGACTGAAGGAAATAATGCCCTTGGTCCAAGTATGCATTCAATGTTAAGTCTAATAAATGCGGTTCAGTATTAATTAACAAGTTAATAATTCAGTGAGATCAAGTGAGCTGAATGCCTAGCTAGCGGCCGCTTCAGTTCAGGTGGAATTAATGATATTAATCCACAGCTTACTCTTGACTGAACCCGTAGGGTCACACAAATAGTACGTAAACGGATCAAGTATTTAATGGCATTAAATACTCCATCTATGGATATTCGGAATCGACAGATCTTGGTTTCAGTGGGAGCTGAGATCGTCACAGGCAAGAAAAGAATACTCCGGAAACGATGATATTGCCGGAAACGGAAATATGGATCGTATCGGAAATATAAATATTATCCAAGTCGTAGATGTTGCCGGAAACGGAAACATGGTACGTATCGGAAAATATTATCGGAAATAGAAATATTGCCGGAATCGGAAATATTGCCGGAAACGGAAATATTGTCTGAATCGGAAATATTATCGGAATCGGAAAATAATTCCGGAAACGGAACTATTAAATATTTGTTCGAAACGGAAATTAATTCCGGAATCGGAAATGTTAAATATTGTTCGTATCGGAAATGAATTCCGGAATCGGAAAATTAATCGGAAGCGCGTCGTACGAATTAGCATCGGACGAGCTTGCTAGACGAAGGCCCAGCACGAAGCCAGGCCCACGTCCAGCAAGGGAAACGCGCGCCACAACATGCCAGCCCAAGGCTGCGCCAGGCCCACCGCAAGGCAGGCCCAGCGCGCGCCCAAGGCTGCGGCAGTCGTGGGCTGCGTTGCTCGGGCTGTGCGCGCGCGCGCATGGTGCCCCTCGTGGGCTGCTGTGCGTGCGTGTGTGTTTGTGTTCACATACGAAACCTAAAACGTACAGGATTCGTTTAATGATTAAATTCCTAATCCTAAAAGATAAATTAATTAAATAAGAGTTCCACTAGGATTCTAAATTAATTAATTCGTATCCTAGTAGGCTTCCAATTCTCTTTCCATACCCCTATAAATATGTGGCCTGGGTTCACAATTTATAACGAGTTTTCAAGTATTCAAAGTGAGTTTTTGAGAGAAAAATTCAGTCACATTTCTTGCCTAAAAGTGCCGAAATTATTAGTACCTTAAGAGCGATTCTAGTTGGTCAATCTTAAGGCGGATCCGGACGTGCTGTGGACTATCTACGGAGGGACGACACTTGGAGTCCTAAAGACTTGTTCTTGTTCGGTTCGGGCGCAGCTAGGGAAGGCACGCAACAAAGAGTATGCATCTAAACTATGCTATATGATTATGTGTAAATAATATGTATTCCTGGCTAAATGGTTTTTCCGCATGATTTATGAATTGTCATATGTATCATAACCTAACAGTAACCACCAAGGCAATAACCGGAACAATCAGAACCGGAATGGGGGAAATGGAGGTGGAAACCAAAGGAACTACCAAGGTGGTACAATGGCAATAACAATGGCAATAGCAATGGCAATCACCAGAACTATGGAAATCCTGGAGGAAACCAACAGCGGAATGGGAACCGAAACAACAATGGGAACACCAATGGAGGTGGCTATAACAAAGGAGTTGCCCAAGGAAAGTTGAATGTGATATCTAGGCAAGAAGCGGAGACTTCCTCTAACGTCATAGCGGGTACTTTTTCTATTAATTCCGTTTTAGTTAAAGTTCTATTTGATTCTGGTGCGACTTATTCTTTTATATCAGTAGATGCTTTGGGGAAACTAGGGTTGAAAGAGCCTGAACAAATTGAGGTACCTATAGTCATACCTACTGGGAGTATAGTGAAGTGTACCAAAATCCATAGAGATGTGCCTTTTACCATAGCCAAGACCGTGTTCTTATCTAACCTAATCGAATTTGAGTTAGGAGAGCTAGATGTAATTCTAGGAATGGATTGGTTGGCCAAGTTCAAAGCCAAAATAGATTGTGAGAAGCAGAAGGTTCACTTGAGGTCTAGCCTAGGCAAGGTAGTGTCATATCGTCGTTTTGGTAAGCCTAAGAACATAGGAATCATCACGGCAATGGAACTCGTGAAGGTAGTCAGTAAAGGGAACCCAGCCTTCTTATGTAATGTGAGAAACCTAGAGCATGTGATCAAGGATCAGCCTGAGGATATTGCAGTAGTCAATGAATTCCTTGATGTATTTCCAGAAGAGATCCCGGGGATGCCTCCCAATCAACCTATTGACTTTACCATAGATTTAGTGCCTGGAACCGCCCCTATTTCAAAAGCACCCTATCGAATGGCCATAGAAGATATGAATGAGTTAAAAGGCCAACTAGAGGATCTATTGGAGAAAGGTTACATTAGGCCAAGTGCATCGCCTTGGGGAGCACCAGTGTTGTTTGTGAAGAAAAAGGATGGAAGTATGAGGCTCTGTATAGACTACAGGGAGCTTAATAAGGTCACAATCAAGAACAAGTATCCATTACCTAGGATAAAAGACCTATTTGACCAACTGAAAGGAGCTGGAATCTTTTCAAAGATTGATTTGCGTTCGGGTTATCATCAATTGAGAATCGCTGATCATGACATACCAAAGACCGCATTCAGGACTAGATACGGACATTATGAGTTCACTGTTATGCCTTTTGGGTTAACCAATGCCCCTGCAATATTTATGGACTTAATGAACCGTGTATTCCATGCCTATTTGGACAAGTTTGTAGTGGTTTTCATAGATGACATCCTAGTGTATTCAAAGAGTGAAGGAGATCACGCGGAACACTTGAGATCGGTGTTGAGTACCTTGAGAGATAACCAGTTGTATGCCAAGTTCTCAAAGTGTGAGTTTTAGTTGGAAAGAGTTGCATTTTTGGAAAATTTTGTATCAAAAGAAGGAGTGGCAGTTGACCCTGCTCAGATCAAAGCTGTTAGTGAATGGCCTACACCCAAGAGTGTGACTGACATTCGTAGTTTTCTGGGATTAGCTTGCTACTATAGACGCTTTGTGCAAGACTTCTCTAGGATAGCCAAGCCCATGACTACCTTGATGAAGAAGGAAGCAAAGTTTGAATGGAGTGACCAGTGTGAGGAAGCATTCCAAGCCTTAAATACGCGATTGACAACCGCGCCAGTATTAACCTTACCAGATGAGAGTGGTGCATATGACGTGTATAGTGATGCCTCTAAGAATGGTTTAGGGTGTGTATTGATGCAGAACGGGTAGGTTATTGCGTATGCGTCAAGGAAATTGAAGCCATATGAATCCAATTACCCTACCCATGATTTAGAGCTGGATGCTATAGTGTTTGCATTGAAGATATGGAGACACTATCTGTATGGTGTGAAGTGTAGGATATTTACGGACCACAAGAGTTTAAAGTACATCTTCACACAGAAGGATCTGAATATGCGCCAACGAAGGTGGTTGGAGTTAATTAAGGACTATGATTTGGATATCCAGTACCATGAAGGAAAAGCCAATGTAGTTGCGGATGCCTTGAGTAGGAAATCAAGTCATAGTGTTAATGCGTTAGTGGTTGCTAACGAGCTGTGTAAGGACATGCAGCGTTTGAACCTTGAAATAGTGAGTGGTGAAAGCCTTGAGGGAATGATGAATGCCTTAACCATCCAGCCGTCAATATTTGATGAGATTAGGGAGAATCAAGCTGGTGATGTGAAGTTAGAGCGAATCAAGGAAAAGATTTTGCAAGGGAAGGGGTTAGAATTTCGAATCCATGATGATGGAAGTTTTAGGTACAAAGGCAGGTGGTGCGTGCCTCAACAGTGTGGAGAATTGAAAGAGAGATTGATGAAAGAAGGGCATAATACGACATACTCTGTGCACCCAGGTGGTGACAAGTTGTATAAGGACTTGAAGAAGGTCTATTGGTGGCCAAGGATGAAGAACGAAGTGGCTGAATTTGTGGCTAGATGTCTGACTTGTCAGAAAGTTAAAATAGAGCACAGGAGACCTCAAGGGAAGGTCCAACCTTTAGAGATTCCAAGCTGGAAATGGGACTGTATTTCTATGGACTTCGTCACTTATTTACCTAAGTCAAAGACTGGAAATGATAAAATTTGGGTTGTGGTAGATAGGTTGACTAAGTCAGCAGTGTTTATACCAATGAAGGAAACCTGGAAAATGGAACAACTTGCTAAAGCTTACATTAAGAATGTTGTGAGGTTACATGGAGTTCCTAAGGATATCGTATCAGATAGGGATTCAAGGTTTCTTTCGAATTTCGGGAAAAGTGTGCAGAAGAGCTTTGGTACGACATTGAAAATGAGTACAGCCTTCCACCCAGCCACGGATGGACAAACTGAAAGGACGATCCAAACCCTGGAGGACATGCTTCGGGCATGCGTTATTGATTTCCAAGGAAGTTGGGAAGATAGCCTAGATTTGATTGAGTTTTCCTATAACAATAGTTATCATGCTAGCATTGGAATGACACCATTTGAGGCTTTGTATGGACGAAAGTGTAGAAGTCCACTTTGCTGAAACGATATTAGTGAAACCGTAATGTTGGGACCTCAAATGATAGAGGACACCATGAACCAAATCCGAACCATCCAATCAAAGATCCAAGCGGCGCAAGATCGCCAAAAGAGTTATGCAGACTTGAAACGTAGGGATGAAGAGTTCAATATAGGTGATAAAGTGTTGCTCAAAGTGTCACCAATGAAAGGTGTCATGAGATTTGGAAAGAAAGGGAAGTTAAGCCCTAAGTACATAAGCCCATATGAGATCTTAGAAAGAATCGGAAATGTAGCCTATAGACTAGCCTTGCCTATGGACTTGCATAGAGTGCATAATGTGTTCCATATATCTCAGTTAACGAAATATATCCCGGATAAATCGCATGTTTTGAGGGGGTCGAAAAAGCACGACGCTAATGCGTGACCTTGTCCCTCGTGGGTGTGACGTTTCTTTTTGTCAAATCAAGTGTAATTGGATTTCCTGTGAGTTTACACCCAATTGACTAGTAATATAGGAGTCGTCATTCAGTTTTTAACGACAATGAGAAAAACTGACAAAACCCGGTTATCGTGACATAAAGGGAGTGCAATTATGTTTGACCACGACGGCCGTAGGTTCCCTTGTGATCCCTGGTGTGGGGATCTCTCAACATACACCCGCAAGGTAGAGATTGAGGGTTCGGGGGACTGTAACTACCGAGAGGAGTACTCGCTCTTCGATAACTCCAGAGGCAGGATATCCTTACTAGCTCAGCATAAATAATTGAAGGGACATGCGTTAACTATTAAACTAATCTGAGTTGATTTTAACAATATGCAACATATAGTACTAGATCGAGCGCGATTATCTGATTTAGATTGTTTTAAGGGACCTAGCATGATAATCCAATTTCCCAACATATTATCTTTATTAGGCGTGATAGAACAATCAGATTTAATTAGTTTAACAGTTTATAAAAAGGCGAGGAAAGCAATTAAACCACGGAAAAGGGACACAGTACGACGCACCCTTGAGAGGTGCGTCACGGTTCTCAGAAAACTAACCACTTTGACTTTGCTATTTCTCCTTTTATTTAACGAATCTCAAATTACGGGACAGGATACGTTCTGTTCGATTTTTGGATCGATTGCGACAGAACGCGTGATCAATTTCGCAGCGTGAAGCTTAGGCTTAGGAGTTTAAAGTCAATACTCAGAATAATAAGTGTGTTGTGTCTTTTTCACGTCGAACTTAGGGCCCTATTTATAGAAAAGATTTCGTGGAAAGATAGAACTGTAGAACTCTAATCCGCGAGGAATTAGGAAAGAACACGTCCCAGGTAATTTCAGCGCCCAGGGCTGGGCGCTGAAGATTTCGGCGCCTAGAGCCAGGCGTTGAAAATAGGGTCTGTGCCGTTTCTTTGTCAGATTCGGATTCTTAGAATCCGGAGTGTATGAGACTTTAATCGAGTCTTTTAGTGCGTATTAATTTATGATGGAATGCATCTGGGCCCGTTACGAACTCTAGGCTCGTTAGGATTTTAATTAATACGTAACTCTTTTTTTCGAATCGTATTAGGAATAGGATTCTCTCGCAATTTCTATCTCATTTAGGATTTTTGTTGGAGTGCAACACCTAATTCTGACAGGTTTCTATCTTTTATGACTTGCCACTTTTAATAACTACCCATTACGGCAGTTACTATTTTAAGCAGGTTTCCATAATAGCAGGTTTCTATAAATAGCAGGTTTCGGGTGAAATGAAAAAGGGGAATTAAGATTCGTTATTTTATAGGAGATGCGTTGTCAAGTGAAGATTTATGTTCTCATCATCGAACCTTCCCTTTCGGGAATGGGGACAAAAGTAGGTGTCTAAAGTTAGCCCCCACTTTGACTGAGTCTTGGAGTAAGACGATGGTCAAAGTATTAGACGGAGTGCGCCACACAAGCCATGGTGACCTGTTTTTGCGAGGGTCTCACGAGCCCCCGAGTGATAACATTTGACTTAAGGGTCATCACTTGAAGTGTCGACATATCCCTCACGTGTCATTGGGATTTGTCAACGGATACTATAGAAACTCCCTCACTTTGTCATTGGAAGTATCTAAAGAGGCGTAGGAACTCCCTCACTTTGTCATTGGGAGTAGCTACAGATGTTTTCGAAATCAAAGCTATACAGTGTAATTGGGCCTGGCCAAGCCCAACCACGAGGTAAAAATGTTTTTAAAGATTCTCATTTTCAGGGCTAGCTAAACGAGAAAAATCCCCTTGTTTTTATGGGACGTAAAACGAAGGAAAATCCAGCACATCGTTCTTTTTTGGAAAAACGGAAAACCAATCCTTTAATTTTTGGAAAAAGGGAAAACCAATCACATCGTTCTTTTTTGCAAAAACGGAAAACCAATCCTTTAATTTTTGGAAAAAAGGGAAAACCGATCCTTTAATTTTTGGAAAAAGGGAAAACCGATCACATCGTTCTTTTTTGGAAAACCGGAAAACCAATCCTTTAATTTTTGGAAAAAGGGAAAACCGATCCTTTAATTTTTGGAAAAAGGGAAAATCGATCACATCGTTCTTTTTTGGAAAAACGGAAAACCAATCCTTTAATTTTTGGAAAAAGGGAAAACCGAAAAAGTTATCGCTGCAGCGACTAAGGACCTGCGCGGTTAGTGACGCAGACCCCGCCGACTAAAGATGGCGAGCCTGTCGCTAAGGGTGGACACCCCGTCCGATAGAAGTGGACGAATCTGTTTTTGAAATTTTTGAAAATAAGGACCTACGCGGTTTGTGACGTAGACCCCGTCGGCTAAAGATGGCGAACCTGTCCGCTAAGGGTGGACACCCCGTCCGATAGAAGTGGACGAATCTATTTTGAAATTCGTTTGTGCTTTTGAAAATAAGGACCTACGTGATTCGCGACGTAGGCCCTGCTGGCTAAAGATGGCGAGCCTGTAAACATATATTTTTTGAAAATTCTTTTTCGAAAACTGAGGACCTGCGCGGCTAGTGACGCAGACCCCACCCGCTGAGGGTGGGCGAGCCCATTTTGAATTTCTTACTTTCTTTTCATTGTGCCTATGTAGAAGGGCTTTTGTGATTACAACCTGTTGGTGGGTCGCAATATTTCCTGATTAGGTGTGTCCTATAAGTGGGCCCACACTGTGTATATTTCTGTTAACGATATTTTTAAAATACCGTTTTTTTCTTTGGGGAAGAAATATCAAGATAACGGATATCTTACACAAATTGGGGAATCGCGCGTGCCCGACAGCGAATATTCGCTGTTTGGGAAGCGTTTTCAGCGCCCAGCTCTGGGCGCGAGAATTTCTAACGCCCAGGGCTGGGCGTTGAAAAAGCAAAGAGGAGATTGGTCTTTAAAAGACGCAGACCGTCTCCCTCCTTTCCCATTTCCACCATTTTCGTTCTCGCTTCTCTACTTCATTCTACTGATTTTTTCTCGTTTTCTTTACTTTTCTTCAAGAATTCCACTCCAAATCACTTCCTATTCTTCCCAATGTAAGTAATTTTCAGTAATTTTGAGCTTTTCTTTTCAATTTCAGTATTTTTGTCAAGTATTTTTGTGCATGAAATTGATTTGGGGGTTTTTGATTTTGTGCCCCTTTCCTTCAATTAGATAGTTGGAAATGTTCTATATGACATGTTAATCAGTTTGTGCATGTTGATTTTCGCAAGTATGTTGGTTTTTGTTGA
Organism: Spinacia oleracea; assembly: GCF_020520425.1. Lineage (NCBI taxonomy): Eukaryota > Viridiplantae > Streptophyta > Magnoliopsida > Caryophyllales > Amaranthaceae > Spinacia > Spinacia oleracea. The sequence goes on from NC_079489.1 coordinate 27,889,940, forward strand.
TTTTGGGCATGTTTATACTAGCCCCCAAGTATACCTACGATTCTAGTATTTTCTTGCAATGTAGGTGTTCTTGGTATATTGCTTGCGTTCCTCATAATTCATGAGTGACGAATTATGGAAGAATTTTGATTTCGCTGAAGTTAATTTTTACTTAGGGAACTTTGGCTAAGTATGAACTTAGTATCATGTTTTTAGGGAACAAAAATTGTATGACTCCATTTCATGAGTGGAATGCACTTTTTTTAGGGATTGGTGTGAGTGCCGATTGTCAAAGGTATAATGCCTTGTTGTATTGTTGATCAGCATGTATGACGAGTTGTCACCTCCCTCTGGCGGCCACGAGGAGCGTGGCATGACGTGTCAGTCCACTGGCGCAGGACCCCTATGGGTGGGTCCTGAGTACTACGACGGTCGGGACCTGCACTACGACCTGGAGCATCACGTGACTACCCGCCTTTACGCGAGGAGGGACACCACAGTTCGCGGCTACGGTGCGACGACGAGCGAGACTGATTTCGTTTACCTGAGCTCGGACGCCCAGGCTTTGGTGAGGGCGAGCTCGTTGTTTCCGGTGGTTGAGACTTTCTGGGAGATACTGCGACTCAACATCTCCCTATCTTTTCTACGGTCATTCATGAGGTGGTGGTGGGATACCACCAACACTTTCCACTTTCCTTGGGGTGAGATGACGGTCACTCCCAAGGACTACACGGCTTTGACGGGCTTGACCTTTACAGGGAACCCCGTTCGCCTGAGGTCGGACGGCCCAGCGCCGACCGTTGCTGAGGGTACCAGGCTCCTGGGCTCGTGGCTGGGTACGAGATTGCCTTCGTACCAGCCCCGTGGGATACCTTTTGCTGACCTGATGTGGGCTTTGGAGCGTGGGGTGGAGGAGTCATCTTTGAGACAGGCCCGGCTGTTCTACCTCCATTTCATCACTTCCACTTTTCTGTCGGGTCCTACTGACACCTTTGACCCGAGGTGGATAGGCCTGGTGGAGGACGTGTCTACGCTGGGCGACTATTGCTGGGGCGATTTGGGCTATGCGACGCTCGTAGGCCAGATGAGTTTGGCGGTGCGAGACTCGGAGCCGCGTAGACATCACTTTTTCATTGCATTGGCGGGAGTGCCGCGTTTGATCGAGGTGTGTGCCTAGCCCTTCTTTTGTTTTCTCGCCTTTACCGGGCCTTTTTCTGATGTATTATTATTTTTTTTTTTCTTTTACAGCTGTGGCCCTTTGAGCACTTGCCTTGGTTGGCTCCCCGAAAGGGGCAGAGGCCTTTGGAGTACCCTGCCGGTCGTCGTTGGGGTTGGAAGAAGAAGCTGACGGCGCGTCCGCCGCCCAATACCGTGTGGGAACTTATCCGGGACAGGAACCCTGAGCATGTGCAGCACCTTATCCTTCATCTCGTATTTCGTTATTTTTGTTTCTATGTGCGAGATCTGATCGTGTCTGTATTCACAAAACAGGTGGTCTGGACCCCATGGCTCTCCTTTAGGGGTGCTTATGCTTCGGTCAGGGATAGCTATGCCCTGAGCCAGATGCGGGTTTTGTTCGTTGGCCGCCGCGACCCTGTTTGGTACCTGGGAGAGCGGGTACGTATGCAGACTGTCGGGGTTTTTTCGGTGCCTCAGCCTCCACCTGCGACCATGCTGTCTACTCGTTCGATAGGTGAGGCGTGGAGGGTCCATTCGAGGACTGGCGTGCCGGCGACGGAGTTGGTGATAGCGGGAGCTAGCTATCATCAGTTCATCCAGGATTCTCTTCGTCTCCCGGAGCCCGGCGCTGTAAGTTACTCTTTTTTCCTTATTGATTTTTCTCAGTGTCTTCATGTTCGTGCCCATGTGTTTATGTTTACTGTGTTTTGTGCAGGATGTTCCTGACCCTTCGTTAGGGGGATGAGTGCTTCCCGATGCCCGGATCTCGTATATCGGGGAGAGTGGATCCGAGATTGTGGAGACTGTCCCGGAAGGTCGGGTTTTCCATGCTCCGCTCCCTGAGGGAGTACAGGCGGTATGCACCTTTTATTTATGCATCCTTCTTATATCTTTTGTTTTTCCTTTCGTTACTAACATTCCCGTTTCAGGTTCCGGCCCGCACGGCCAACGCGATGGTGGAGGTGATCAACCGGTTGAAGTCCGCGTTGGTTCGGGCCCGATCTGCACTTTCTTGCAGGAGCCTCCACTCCACTCGGGTAATGTGCCGTTTTTCCTTTTGACCTGTACCTTTTATTTGGCTTTTCGTCGCTCACTTTCCTCTTTTTTTGTCTCTGCAGACGGGGACCGGGCGAGCCAGGGCCGACGACGCAGGACCATCGGGCGGGGGACGCGGTCCTGGGGAGAGGGAGAGGGCACGGCACTCGCCCCTACGGCATTGCCGTTCTGATGTGGGGGCGAATCCTTCCGGGGAGAGGTCCGAGCCGGAGCGTAGGCGACGTTCCGTGTCGTTGGCTCGAGAGCCTAGCCCCGAGTTGCAGCCACAGCCTCATTTTTGGAGCGATTCTGGCTGGGGGTCCTCATACCACGGGGAGTGGAGCGGATGGACCGGCGAGGCTTGGAGACATGAAGCCGATGACGAGTCTTAGGCTTGCCTCCTCTTTTGTATTTATTCTTGTGTTTCGCGTGTATATATATTTTATTAATTTTTGCGAATTCATGGTGCAAGAATGTTTTGAGCCTTCCATGGGCTTTGCTATGAGGCCTCGACATATTATAGCAGTACTAGCTTTCTAAACCAACGACGAATTTTCAAAAAAAGGAAAGAATTCCATATATAAAAATGAGTTCATACAAGAGTGCACACATGTTTTTAGACTAGCCGACTACTTGGGGTATTACATATGCATGTTTTCCTTATGTCTGTATTTGGGGTTTTTGTTTTTTGCCGACTCGTGCCATACTCCTTTGTTGGGCTTGCTCCTGAAAACTCTTGTGGCTCCGTTTTTCGTTCTATTTGGCCTTGCCCGTGCATGGGTTAGGGTATAGTGCCCTTTATGATATCCTTTCCTCTTGATGTGTTCCATGACTTTATTATTATTTAATTTTTTATTGGACCGAATCCTTGGTAAGGATTGCCTACATATCTTGTCAGAATCAGGTCGCGCGTAGTTCTAGCTATATGTTTTTTTTTTAAAGGGGTGTTCATTACACATCTGCTACCCCCCCCCCCCCCAAGTGTTTGTGGTTCTTTGATGATCCATCAAAGGAGTACGAACACTTGCATAAGCGAGAGAGTTAGTGGCAAGAGGGAATGACGCCCAAGCATGGGCGTTGGAAATTTAGGCGCCTAGGCCTGGGCGTGGAAAATAACAGCGCCCAGACCTGGGCGTTGAAACTGCGGTCTTCGCACTTTCTACTTTAGCGAGTTTTATGCCGTTTTGTTTAGAGTAATGCGCAGAATGTTTGCTTATGAGTTTTTAATGTGTATTATTAGATGCCTTAACTCCGGACTGAATTTTATAAAATATAGTACTTTTTCAATTGGTCTAAATTCGTGAGGTTAGCGAATTCCACTCCATCTATGTCGGCTAGTTGGACCGCTCCGCCAAGTAGGATGGTCTTTACAAAATATGGTCCGGTCCAATTAGGCCGGAATTTTCCTCGAGGGTCCGTAGTAGGTGCGCGGACTTCTTTTAACACAAAATCGCCTTCTTTGATATTTCGAGGTTTGACTCTTTTGTTGAATTGCCTTGCGATGCGTTTTTGATACACTTGCACGTGATGTAAAGCTCTCAACCTCCGTTCGTCTAAAAGGACGAGCTCGTCGTACCTAGCTTGAACCCAATCGGCCTCGGGCAGCTTGCTTTCTAGGACGATCCGGAGGGAGGGAATTTCCAACTCGATCGGTTGAACCGCTTCCATTCCGTATACCAAGGAGTAGGGTGTATTTTTAAAACTCGATTAATTATGCTTAAGTATTTTTATTTAGTTTAAAATCATTTAAAATCCTAAATTCGAACTTTATTTTAATTAACGAAGTTTTATTTCGCTTGAATTTTTAATTTTTATAATTTAATTTCATATTTACAAGCTTAATCTTAATATTTTCGGATTTTAAATAATTTCGAAACGTTCTTATCTTTATTCGAAAACTAAACCTATTTTACAAAAGTTTTATTTCACGATTTATTTTTTTTCAGATTATATTAATCTCGTATTTTCGAGAATAATTACGTTTTTAAATATTTCGTACGACTAATTCGGAAAATAAATTCAATTACTTGCACTTTATAAAATTATTTTCGGAAACTAATTTAGCCAAATCATTATTTTAATTTTAGTTAATAGTAATTAAATTCTGAAAATTAGCTCAAAATTACGAAATTACCCTTATTAACACCTAAATGAAACAAGTCAGTTTCTCTTTTCTCTTCTTCTTCCTCACGCCATTTTGGCCATGGAGTCAAACTACTTTCTACTTGTCATTACCCTAATTCATCTCAATATGACTCATCACCTATATGACACTAATCCAAATTTACAAGCCTTATTCATCAAAGCTACTTGCAAATCTGTAAACCTAAAACTAGAATAGCCAATATGAATCACCAATTTCCTTGCTCAACCTCTTACACTTGGCACTGCAAACAAGCTGATTTGTGGCATCAATGGAGCACTCAAGCAACTATAAATAGATGTTCAATCATCCCCAAATGCAACCCAAATCAGATTAACAATTTCAATTTAAATTTTGATTTTTAAATTTCTAATTTACCTCCTAAAACCACCACCACCACCACTATTGCCACCTACTGCCACCACCACTTACCGCCACCACCACCGCCTTATTTCTCCGGCGACTGCAAACAGCCCAGAACCACCACATCTCCCTTCGTCGTCCTTCACCTTCGCGCCCAGCCCCTGCCTCCTCCTTCTTTGCGCCCATCTCCCTCTCCTCCACGCGGCCACCACCACCCACCCAGCGTGCCCCGACCACCTCGCCGCCTGCAACCACCATAACTAGCGTGCCGCGCCGACCAGGCCGACACCTCTTCCTCCTTCTTCCGTTTCCTTCGTCGTTCCTCACCCCTGCTTTGCGTGAGTTCCAGGAACCAAGTTCCTGTTTTGGAACTTTGTTTTATTCTACAATTTAAGTAAGCCCAATTCTTTCTTGGCCCAACTCTCTAAGTTGTTTTCCTTATTTATTCTAATATTGCTAATATGTTTTATTTAATAGGCTTTACTTACTTATTCAAGTAAAAATTTATATGTTTTACTCATTTATTCTACAATTGTTATTTTATGATAATAAAATTGGTTACAATTCTAGATTTAGAAATTAATAAAAAATATGTGTTCACTTAAAACTTGAATTTAATATACGATTATTTCATATTTGCAAACTAATAATATTAATTTTATAATATTTATAGTTTGAATATTAATTCGATAATTTAATCTTTTGAAAGAATTCGGACTCGGGGCTCAGAAAGAACGAACCAAAGATAAAGCTTAACGTAGCACGGAATTGAGGTAACGGCTATTGCTAGTACCCGCAATTCCCTTCTAAATATGTTTATGAAATCATGACAATATGATTGAATTTATGATCTGAATGCTTTGACATGTTTTATTGAATTGCGGGAAATGAATTATGTTTTGATTGAATTATTTATTATAATATGATTGATTGAAATTCTTATAAAACGATCTTTATAAGAAACCATGAATGAAATGATGTTTCTATGACGCCAGGAAAGAAATGATATTTTATTGATCCCAGGATCTAAATGATGTTTTATGTTGATCACATGATCTAAAGGAATTACGTTACTTCAACTGAAGTAAAAGAGCTAAAATGTAAAATTAAACGAAACATGATAAATGAAAGTGAAAGACCTAGTCCGTTTGGCAGTATATGTTCACAGGTTACGACTCTCGGTCATGCATGTACCCATGGGGCATCCGCCCATTGAGCCAAGGCTCTCATGTTTTCGGGCCAAGGCCCCATGTTTATGGACAGCGGTCCATCGTGGAAGACGTTCCACCATGTCATACTTGCCACGGCTAGCATGTACACTCTAAAGTTATGAATGAATTAAATAAGGACTTTATAAAATGTTTTACTATATTCCATTCCTCCCTGTGTTATTAAATAAAATGAATTGAAATGAATTTACGTTGCTAGAATAGTTCGTTACTGAGTCTTCGGCTCACCGTTTTTGTTTCCTGTTTTAGGTACTGCGGGGATCAGTGGAGACGAGTAGTGGCGAGGAATTTCACTTGAATAATATTCACTTAGTTTACGCTTAATGTTTTAATAGTTTAATTAAAGACTCTTAGTAAGCTATGTACTTTTATTTCGGTAATATAAAGAATTATTATAATAACTTTTGGGATTTAATAGCTTATGATTGATGGTTGCCTTGTAATTCCCAATAGAGAGTTACGGCAGGTAATGTCCCGACCAAATTAGGTTAATTCCGCTGCTAATTATGCTTTAATAATTGAATTAGAGGTCGGGGCGTTACAGTTTGGTATCAAGAGCCAAGGTTCTGGACCATGAGTGCTAAACCTTACGGGTTTTCGCACGAATAGAATTCACGAGGCTTTAAGTAAAGAGTTTTAAGGAATGATTTAAAAAGAATGCTCTAAAATCTTGCTAAGATAAAATGGATATGAGTGTGAGTGTAGGAACGGGATCAAAGGGTTTATTTTATATTATTATCGCTTCAATCTTATAAGACATGTTATGCAGAATGTCGACTATCGATGCTATCAATGATGTCACCAACGGAGCTCACAATGAGCACCATGTTCATGATGATAACAATGTTATCCACGAGGAGAATGTCCATGTTGATGGACATGAGGAGAGAATGGAACGGTTGGAAAATGTGAGTGCAATGTTGGCCGAGTTAGTCCATGATTCTCGGAAAAAGAAAGATGTAAGTGGGAACGAGAGCGCAACGATGTTCAAGAACTTTTCATCGCTCAACCCACCATCCTACGATGGCAAGCCCGATCCAGTTGAGTTCGAGGATTGGATAAGTCGCATTGATTAGTTGTTTGAAACCCTGCAATGCCCGGAGAAATGGAAAGTTGACTTTGCGGTGTTTTATTTAACGGGCCAAGCAGGATTATGGTGGAAAGTCAACAAGGAACGAAAGAATGTGTCAGGATTTGGTTGGGACCAACTCCAGAAGTTAATGAGAGACAAGTTTTATCCACCATCCTTAAGGAAACAAAAGGAAGATGAATTTCTCCACCTGCAACAAGGAACAATGAGCGTGGTGGAATACGCAAATAAGTTCATGGAGTTGTCAAGGTTTGCACCAGACTTGGTGTCGACAGAACAGTCCAGGATGAACCGTTTCGAGCGAGGTCTGCACCTTAAGTACCAGGATAGGTTGTCCACTCAAAGGTTTACTTCATATCAGGATTTGGTCGATATCACAGTTAATGTAGAGACAGTGGTATTACTTCGAGAAGCGAAGAATGTTGGGTATAAAAGGAGAAATGATAACCAAAGCCAAGGAGGAGCAAAGAAGCCTAACCAAAGTTATCAAGGAAATCAAAGGATGAACGATGGTAATCAAGGAAATAATAGGGGACAAGGATTTCAAGGAAGGAACAATCGATCGCAAGGATGTGCCAAATGTGGAAAAAGGAGTCATGTTGAGAGTGAATGTCGTGTGGGCACAAATGCTTGTTACCGATGTGGAAGTCATGATCATTACGTCAGAGATTACCCAAATCAAGTGACGTCAACCATGAGAGGACCAGTTCCAACTAACAACGATCGTGGTCGTAACAACAACAATGCCTCAGGTTCAAACCGCAACCCACCTCGACCCCCGCCAACTGGAAGAGTTTTTGTGATGAGACAAGATGAAGCAGATGAGGATGATAATGTTATCACCGGTACCTTTTCTATCCATTCTTTACCTGCCCATGTTCTTTTTGATTCTGGAGCTTCACATTCCTTTATTTCACCATTGTTTGCTAAATGTTTAAGTTTGAAACCATGTTGTGACTTTCATGCTATGAGTGTTTCCCTTCCTAGTGGAGAAATAGTGAAATGTAGAACCATGTATAGAGATTGTCCCATTGTAATAGAAAAAGTAGAGTTTCTAGCAGACGTAGTAGCTTTTGACCTATCTGAGTTTGATGTGATCTTGGGAATGAATTGGTTTACTAAGTATGAAGCTAACCTTAATTGTTCGAGGCAAAGTGTGACCCTTAGAACACCAAATGGAGATAGAGTTTCATTCCATAAGTTAGTAAGAAAACCAACGATTCAAATTGTCCATGCTTTGAGAGCACGTAAAATGATTGAGAATGGTTTATCTGGTTATCTATGTAGTGTTGTTGACCTAAATACCCCTGCATCTTCCATTACTGACATACCTGTTGTTTGTGAATACCCACATGTTTTTCCAAAAGAAATACCTAGTATTCCCCCACCAAGAGAATTAGATTTCAGCATTGAATTAATCCCAGGGTCAACCCCTATTTCTAAGGCACCATATAGAATGGCACCAGCTGAGTTACAAGAATTAAAGAAACAATTAGATGAGTTACTTGAAAAAGGATATATCCGACCTAGTGTTTCACCTTGGGGAGCCCCTGTATTATTTGTGAAGAAAAAGGACGGAACTTTGAGGTTATGCATAGACTATAGAGAGTTAAACAAGATTACTATTAAGAATAAGTATCCTTTACCCCGTATTGATGATTTGTTTGACCAACTTAGAGGTGCAAAAGTGTTTTCAAAGATTGACTTGAGGTCTGGATACCATCAACTTCGAATTAAACCCGAGGATATTCCAAAGACAGCCTTTAGAACTAGATATGGTCACTATGAGTTTGTCGTGATGCCATTTGGGTTAACCAATGCGCTAGCTGTATTTATGGATTTAATGAACCACATTTTCAAACCATACCTCGATAAGTTTGTGGTTGTTTTTATTGTTGATATTTTGGTGTACTCCGAGAGTAACGAAGAACACGAGGAGCATCTGAGAAAAGTGTTAGATATGTTGATCGAAAACCAGTTATATGCTAAGTTGTCGAAATGTGAATTCTGGCTTAAGAAAATATCATTTTTAGGTCATATTATTTCTGAGAAAGGTGTATCTGTTGATCCCGAGAAAATAAAAGCAATTGTGGAATGGCCTAGACCAACCAATGCACCTGAAGTACGGAGTTTTATGGGTTTAGCTGGATATTATCGAAGATTCGTTCAAGACTTTTCTAAGGTTGCCTTACCCATAACCCGATTAGTTAGGAAGAATACCAAATTTGTGTGGAACGATGATTGTGAATGTGCATTTCAAGAACTTAAGAAACGTCTCACCACTGCCCCTATTCTTACCCTTCCATCTGGAACTGAGGGATTTGTGATTTATAGTGATGCTTCTAAGAATGGGTTAGGTTGTGTCTTAATACAAAACGGAAAAGTTATAGCTTATGCTTCACGCCAACTCAAAGTCCATGAACGAAACTACCCTACCCATGACCTCGAACTTGCAGCTGTTGTTTTCGCCCTTAAGAATTGGAGACATTATTTGTATGGAGTTTCGTGTCAAATTTTCACTGACCATAAAAGTCTTAAGTGTATTTTCACCCAGAAAGAACTCAACATGAGACAACGTAGGTGGTTAGAACTTCTTAAAGATTATGACCTTGATATTCAATACCATCCCGGAAAGGCTAACGTTGTTGCCGATGCATTAAGTCGGAAATCTCACCTAAGCTCAATCCTAACTTTTTCTCGAGCCAACCAAGATGATCTGCAAAAGATGGAAATTGAGTTTATCAAGAAAGGAAGTGCTTGTTTGAATGTGATGGTAATGAAGCCAACTTTGATTTATGAGATTAAGGAAGCGCAATGTAAAGACTCACAATTAGAAAGAATACGGAGTGGAGTGGAAAATGGAAAGTCACTCGGCTTTGTCATTCAAGAAGATGGTACGTTAAGGTTTCAGGGAAGATTATGTGTGCCTAATGATGAGAAGTTGAAAAACAGAATTTTAGAAGAAGCTCATAGTTCACCATATTTGATTCACCTTGGAGGAAATAAGATGTATAAAGATTTAAAGCAAGTGTATTGGTGGAGCAATATGAAGCAAGAAGTAGCAGATTATGTGGCTAAATGTTTGACATGTCAGAGAATCAAGATCGAACATCAAAGACCAGCAGGTTTGTTACAACCTCTGGATGTGCCAGAATGGAAATGGGATTCCGTGTCGATGGATTTTATCTTGGGCTTACCGAGGTCAACCAAGGGAATGAATTCTATTTGGGTTATTGTTGATCGATTGACAAAATCAGCACATTTCTTAGCAGTAAAGAACAATTCGAGTTTAGATCAACTTGCTGAACTATATGTGAATACTATTGTGCGATTGCATGGGGTGCCTAGTTCGATTATTTCTGATCGTGATACGAGATATCAATCCACCTATTGGAAAGAATTGCAGAAAGCTCTTGGAACAAAGCTCAACTTCAGTACTGCATTTCACCCAACGACTGATGGGCAAACAGAACGCACTAACCAAATTGTTGAGGATATGTTGAGAGCATGTGTTTTAGATTTTCAAGGAACTTGGGAAAAGTTCCTACCTATGGTTGAATTTTCATACAACAACAGTTATCAGGCCACCATTGGTATGGCACCGTATGAAGCTCTTTATGGAAGGAAATGTCGAACACCGTTGTGTTGGAGTGATATTGATGAAGCACGTGTTGTAGGACCTGAATTGATTCAAGAAACTACTGACAAGATTCGTTTGATCCAATCGAGAATGAAGGCAGCACAAAGTAGGCAAAAGAGTTATGCAGACCAACGAAGAAGACCATTAGAATTTGAAGTTGGAGATCACGTGTTCTTGAAAATTTCACCAACAAAAGGAATAATGAGATTTGGTCAAACTAGAAAATTGAGCCCAAGATACATCGGGCCGTACGAGATATTGGAAAGAATAGGTGAAGTAGCGTATCGGCTTGCTTTACCGACCGACTTGGAAAAGGTGCATAATGTGTTCCACATGTCGATGTTAAGGAAATATGTTCCTGATCCTAGTCATGTGATTACGCACGAACCCTTGTTATTGCGTAACGATCTTACATATGAGGAAAAACCAATTGAAATTCTTGAACGAAGAGAAAAGCGACTTAGAAGCAAAGTAATTCCAATGGTTAAAGTCTTGTGGGCCAATCACTTGACATCTGAAGCTACATGGGAAGTCGAAGCGCAAATGAGATCGAAATATCCCCAGTTATTCGTTTAGAAACGATAAGATGTATGAATTTTAATATGTTATTTGAATGACTGTGTTATCATGTTATGTCCGCCATGTTTGTATAACGAATAGAACGATTAAGTATGACATGTATGATTTCTAAGAATGGTAAGTTCAACTGAGCTCCAGTTTCGAGGACGAAACTTTTTCTAAGGGGGTAAGAGTGTAATACCCCGAATTTTTAAAACTCGATTAATTATGCTTAAGTATTTTTATTTAGTTTAAAATCATTTAAAATCCTAAATTCGAACATTATTTTAATTAACGAAGTTTTATTTCGCTTGAATTTTTAATTTTTATAATTTAATTTCATATTTACAAGCTTAATCTTAATATTTTCTGATTTTAAATAATTTCGAAACGTTCTTATCTTTATTCGAAAACTAAACCTATTTTACAAAAGTTTTATTTCACGATTTATTTTTTTTCAGATTATATTAATCTCGTATTTTCGAGAATAATTACGTTTTTAAATATTTCGTACGACTAATTCGGAAAATAAATTCAATTACTTGCACTTTATAAAATTATTTTCGGAAACTAATTTAGCCAAATAATTATTTTAATTTTAGTTAATAGTAATTAAATTCTGAAAATTAGCTCAAAATTACGAAATTACCCTTATTAACACCTAAATGAAACAAGTCAGTTTCTCTTTTCTCTTCTTCTTCCTCACGCCATTTTGGCCATGGAGTCAAACTACTTTCTACTTGTCATTACCCTAATTCATCTCAATATGACTCATCACCTATATAACACTAATCCAAATTTACAAGCCTTATTCATCAAAGCCACTTGCAAATATGTAAACCTAAAACTAGAATAGCCAATATGAATCACCAATTTCCTTGCTCAACCTCTTACACTTGGCACTGCAAACAAGCTGATTTGTGGCATCATTGGAGCACTCAAGCAACTATAAATAGATGTTCAATCATCCCCAAATGCAACCCAAATCAGATTAACAATTTCAATTTAAATTTTGATTTTTAAATTTCTAATTTACCTCCTAAAACCACCACCACCACCACTCTTGCCACCTACTGCCACCACCACTTACCGCCACCACCACCGCCTTATTTCTCCGGCGACTGCAAACAGCCCAGAACCACCACATCTCCCTTCGTCGTCCTTCACCTTCGCGCCCAGCCCCTGCCTCCTCCTTCTTTGCGCCCATCTCCCTCTCCTCCACGCGGCCACCACCACCCACCCAGCGTGCCCCGACCACCTCGCCGCCTGCAACCACCATAACTAGCGTGCCGCGCCGACCAGGCCGACACCTCTTCCTCCTTCTTCCGTTTCCTTCGTCGTTCCTCACCCCTGCTTTGCGTGAGTTCCAGGAACCAAGTTCCTGTTTTGGAACTTTGTTTTATTCTACAATTTAAGTAAGCCCAATTCTTTCTTGGCCCAACTCTCTAAGTTGTTTTCCTTATTTATTCTAATATTGCTAATATGTTTTATTTAATAGGCTTTACTTACTTATTCAAGTAAAAATTTATATGTCTTACTCATTTATTCTACAATTGTTATTTTATGATAATAAAATTGGTTACAATTCTAGATTTAGAAATTAATAAAAAATATGTGTTCACTTAAAACTTGAATTTAAATATACGATTATTTCATATTTGCAAACTAATAATATTAATTTTATAATATTTATAGTTTGAATATTAATTCGATAATTTAATCTTTTGAAAGAATTCGGACTCGGAGCTCAGAAAGAACGAACCAAGGATAAAGCTTAACGTAGCACGGAATTGAGGTAACGGCTATTGCTAGTACCCGCAATTCCCTTCTAAATATGTTTATGAAATCATGACAATATGATTGAATTTATGATCTGAATGCTTTGACATGTTTTATTGAATTGCGGGAAATGAATTATGTTTTGATTGAATTATTTATTATAATATGATTGATTGAAATTCTTATAAAACGATCTTTATAAGAAACCATGAATGAAATGATGTTTCTATGATGCCAGGAAAGAAATGATATTTTATTGATCCCAGGATCTAAATGATGTTTTATGTTGATCACATGATCTAAAGGAATTACGTTACTTCAACTGAAGTAAAAGAGCTAAAATGTAAAATTAAACGAAACATGATAAATGAAAGTGAAAGACCTAGTCCGTTTGGCAGTATATGTTCACAGGTTACGATTCTCGGTCATGCATGTACCCATGGGGCATCCGCCCATTGAGCCAAGGCTCTCATGTTTTCGGGCCAAGGCCCCATGTTTATGGACAGCGGTCCATCGTGGAAGACGTTCCACCATGTCATACTTGCCACGGCTAGCATGTACACTCTAAAGTTATGAATGAATTAAATAAGGACTTTATAAAATGTTTTACTATATTCCATTCCTCCCTGTGTTATTAAATAAAATGAATTGAAATGAATTTACGTTGCTAGAATAGTTCGTTACTGAGTCTTCGGCTCACCGTTTTTGTTTCCTGTTTTAGGTACTGCGGGGATCAGTGGAGACGAGTAGTGGCGAGGAATTTCACTTGAATAATATTCACTTAGTTTATGCTTAATGTTTTAATAGTTTAATTAAAGACTCTTAGTAAGCTATGTACTTTTATTTCGGTAATATAAAGAATTATTATAATAACTTTTGGGATTTAATAGCTTATGATTGATGGTTGCCTTGTAATTCCCAATAGAGAGTTACGGCAGGTAATGTCCCGACCAAATTAGGTTAATTCCGCTGCTAATTATGCTTTAATAATTGAATTAGAGGTCGGGGCGTTGCAGTTCGGGTTTGCGGAACACGTATCTTGGTATAACTCTTTTGCCAGTTGGTTTATGAATGTTTGGGCAATTTTTTAAGGTCGTTGGTTTTCTAGGATGGTTTGTCACACAATCATATATTTCGCTACACATAACTAACATTTCATCATGAGGCAATAATAATATGTCATGTAGTTTATGATAGGCTTCTATGGATAGTATTTGCGCCTGGCTTGGTACCGCTTCTATCGCAGATCCAACACATGCCCCGGTCGAGGTAGTGCCTTCAACAGACGAATTTCGCCCAAGAGGCGAATCACGATGTAAGCCAAGGGGGCATGCACCAATGAGAGGGTCCTAATTAATGGGCGAGCGATTGGGTTTGGGACGAGTGTACTACTAGCGAAAGTGCCGAGTGGAAAACATTCGAAGCGTATGCACCCCCCGGTTGGCGATGGGTATCCTTAGTCCTAACTCCCTGAGGGAGCCAAGATTCGTTATGCGGTTCTGTCCATTCACATTAATATGCTGATTTTCAGGTCGTCCCAACTTGATGGGGAAATAAACGCGGGGTAGGATCGTTTCACCCTTCGGCTATTTTGATTACCTACGAGCACGAGTATTTCCTTCACTATCCCCAGCAGAGTCGCCACTGTGAGGGGGTCGAAAAAGCACGAGGCTAATGCGTGACCTTGTCCCTCGTGGGTGTGACGTTTCTTTTTGTCAAATCAAGTGTAATTGGATTTCCTGTGAGTTTACACCCAATTGACTAGTAATATAGGAGTCGTCATTCAGTTTTTAACAACAATGAGAAAAACTGACAAAACCCGGTTATCGTGACATAAAGGGAGTGCAATTATGTTTGACCACGACGGCCGTAGGTTCCCTTGTGATCCCTGGTGTGGGGATCTCTCAACATACACCCGCAATGTAGAGATTGAGGGTTCGGGGGACTGTAACTACCGAGAGGAGTACTCGCTCTTCGATAACTCCAGAGGCAGGATATCCTTACTACCTCAGCATAAATAGTTGAAGGGACATGCATTAACTATTAAACTAATCTGAGTTGATTTTAACAATATGCAACATATAGTACTAGATCGAGCGCGATTATCTGATTTAGATTGTTTTAAGGGACCTAGCATGATAATCCAATTTCCCAACATATTATCTTTATTAGGCGTGATAGAACAATCAGATTTAATTAGTTTAGCAGTTTATAAAAAGGCGAGGAAAGCAATTAAACCACGGAAAAGGGACACATTACGACGCACCCTTGAGAGGTGCGTCACGGTTCTCAGAAAACTAACCACTTTGACTTTGCTATTTCTCCTTTTATTTAACGAATCTCAAATTACGGGACAGGATACTGTTAGGTTATGATACATATGACATTACATAGATCATGCGGAAACAACCATTAACCCAGGAAACATATTATTTACACATAATCATTTAGCATAGTTTAGATGCATACTCTTTGTTGCGTGCCCTCCCTAGCTGCGCCCGAACCGAACAAGAACAAGTCTTTTAGGACTCCAAGTGTCGTCCCTCCGTAGATAGTCCACAGCACGTCCGGATCCGCCTTAAGATTGACCAACTAGAATCGCCCTTAAGGTACTCAGAAAATTCGGCACTTTTGGGGCAAGATGGGTGTTTGAATTTTCTCTCAAAAAACTCACTTTTGAATACTTTGAAACTTGTGTATAAATTATGACCCCTAGGCCTTTATTTATAGAGTTATGGAAAAGGAATCGTAATCCTAGTAGGATGCGAATTAATTGGAATTAGAATTCTACATGAATTCTACTTAATCAATTTATCCAATAGGAATAGACATTTAATCATACACTGACTCTTGCAGATTCAGGAATCTCGCATGAGCTCAAACTCACAGACACACGGCAGCCACAAGGGCTGCCCACGCATGCGAGCAGCAGCCCACGCAGCGCGGCCCACGCATGCGCGGCCTTGTGCGCGCTGGGCTGTGGCGTGCGTGCTTGCTGGGCGATGGCATGGCTTCGTGCTGGGCCTTCGTCCGGCAGGCCTCGTCCGATGCTAATTCGTACGATACGCTTCCGATTAAATTTCCATTTCCGGAATCTATTTCCGATACGAACAATATTTAATATTTCCGATTCCGGAATTAATTTCCGTTTCGAACAAATATTTAATATTTCCGTTTCCGGAATTATTTTCCGATTCCGGCAATATTTCCGATTCTGACAATATTTCCGTTTCCGGCAATATTTCCGATTCTGGTAATATTTCCATTTCCAATAATATTTTCCGATACGTACCATGTTTCCGTTTCCGGTAACATCTACGACTTGGATAATATTCATATTTCCGATACGATCCATATTTCCGTTTCCGGCAATATCATCGTTTCCGGAGTATTCATTTCTTGCCTGTGACGATCTTAGCTCCCACTGAAACCAAGATCCGTCGGTTCCGAATATTCATAGATGGAGTATTTAATGCCATTAAATACTTGATCCGTTTACGTACTATTTGTGTGACCCTACGGGTTCAGTCAAGAGTAAGCTGTGGATTAATATCATTAATTCCACTTGAACTGAAGCGGCCTCTAGCTAGGCATTCAGCTCACTTGATCTCACTGAATTATTAACTTGTTAATTAATACTGAACCGCATTTATTAGACTTAACATAGAATGCATACTTGGACCAAGGGCATTATTTCCTTCAGTCTCCCACTTGTCCTTAGGGACAAGTGTGCATTTCCTAATTCCTTTGTCGCTCGATGCTTGCTCTTGAACATAAGGTAAGAGTTGTCATCCTTATTATGTCCAGAGGTGTTCCTCGGTTTCAGAGTTCAACTGATCAAATAAACAGATAATCATAGCCTATGATTCATCCGAGCACGGCCATGCATTTCACAGTTTCTAGCTCTCCGAGTGGCCTTGTACAACTTTTAAGCATCTCATCCCGATTTATGGGAGGACAATCCCAATCTTGCGATCTTGAGATTAGACTTCGTTTGATAGGTGATTACCTGAGCGTTGCCTTTATAGCCTCCTTTTACGGTGCGACGGTTGGTCAACGTCAAAGCAACCAGTTCTCAAACAAGTAATCTCAAATCACTCAGGTATTGAGGATTTAGTGTCTAATAATTTAATGAAATTTACTTATGACAGACTTTCATCTCTTACAGTAAAGTTTCATAGGTCTTGTCCGATACTAGTCTTCCCAAAGTAAGTATCTATGCAAATGATTATGACATTGCCATGTCCACATAGTTCAAGAAACAGAACTACTAGTCATCTTGCATTCTAATCGTCTAACGTTTTCTATGCGTCCAATTTTATAGAAAACTCCGATTAGGGACCATTTTCAATCTTTGACATTCAAGTTCACTTGATAGACATTTCTTAGTCACAGGACTGGTCCTGACAGTCTATCTTGAATATATCGTCAAATTGAAGGGACTCATCATTTAATACTAAACCAAGATTAAATGGAATATGAAAATACATTTCATATATGATAAATGTTCAACCCCAATGTTTTACAAGCATGGGCCTCAAACCCATCTTCTAAAACAGTTCATGGAATTCAAAGCTATGCTTGATTTCCAGTGCTACAATGTGAGTGTTGCTTCTCACTTGTTGCATAGGTTTAGTTATCATGCTTTGCCAATCTTAATATCCTTTTCATCGAATGTTCTTCGAGATATGATGATAAGATCTTTTCGAGTTTGTTTATTATGTGATCTAGTCTTTCTTACTTCGATGGTGGTTTTACTCATTTTGCAATGAAGAACCATCAAGTTAGCAGACGTTTTTCTTGCTTCAAGAGTGGTTCTACGCATTTTTCAATGAAGAATCATCAAGCCAGCAGATAGGTGATCTACCCAAGTTCAGTGAAGAACTTTAAACAACCCTGTTTTATTGCTTCTTAGGCAATAATTACTTTTACTTCAACTTTATAGGTTGCTAGTGATGCTTTGTTTGGAATTACTTATCCAAGCAGTTCACAGATATGTGGAATACTCTCAACTATATCTTAGAACATAGAAATCATTATTTTAATTTCCCACGCAACAACTCATGGTCTCCAACCCATGTTGCCATTTCAAAACACGATGCTCTATAGCTCGTCCTTGTCAATGGTTAACTCCAAAGGGTCTTGCTTGATCCTTTGCCAGTGTTTATGCGTGTAGCATCAATATTTAGCATATCTTTATTTCCTTGAATCAAGAACTATTCCTATGTACCTTTTTCAAGTACCATAAGTATTCTTGATCTCATTCTAGTTGATCTTCACTTAGATCAATAGAGACTGGTATATGTTCGTCATGCCTAAAGTCATACGATACGTTTTTGGCGATCCTCATATTATATCATACATGATAAATTCTTTTGGAGAATAATTCCCAATTGAATTCTATTCATGTAACTTTAGCTTATCTAGTTTCAGTAGATACTAAATCCAGCTAAATTCTTTGACATATAATATAGGTTAAGAATCTTATTTAGATCCTTTGATGTTTAACTTAGTAAATGCTTATACATAGTTCAAACATCCTTTACTTAGATTTATTCACATGGGTCGAATATCTCCAATGGAGACTTTCGTGTTTGATTTAGTAAATGCCATTACTTAATCTAAAACAATATTATAAGATCTTTGTAAATAGATCTTAATACCCAATATGTACTAAGTTTCGCCATGGTCCATCATTGATGAATAATTTCAAATCTAAGTCATTAGCATTTGAATGTTATTTCACAATAGAGAGATATGTGTGTGATACACATAGGACCAAATAAGTTTTTATGTACTCCCACTAAACTTCTTATACATCTATAAGAATCATGTACATTTTATGAAACTAAAATACTTATTAGCTTCACTAAAATACAGTTCCAACTCCCAATTGCTTGCTTAAATCTGTACTTAGATTTTATAAGCTAGCTTTCTCTTTCAAGCATTTATTTGGATCCACAAATCCTATGACATACCATGTACATAGTTTATTCCAACATTTGATTGAGGAATACGTTTTGTCATCCAATTGCTATATGTACCAATATGCAATCATTGCTTGAATTATAGACTTGAGCATTACGATTATGCATGAGGTTTCAACACAATTTACACCATGAATTTGCTTGTAACCTTTAGCAACTAATCTAGCTTTGTGTGTGAACACAATTCCATGTTTGATGGTTTTTCTCCTTAAAACAAACTTGCAACCAATAGGTGTGAAGCTATTCTTGCAAATCAACAAAATTTCAATTTTGTCATCAAAACATTGAGTATGTTTTATGGCCTCTAACCATTTAAAACATTTGAGTCTATATATGGCCTCTAACCATTTTAGGGAATCTGGGTTTCGTCATAGCTTTCTTACAAGTCACAAACTCATTAATCTATATGATAATAGTTTGACTGCAAGTTGTAGGTTTCTTCACTATTTAATAGAAGAATCTCATAGTTTCATTGACCTGATCTCTATGTTTCTTCACTATCTAATAGAAGAATCTCATAGTTTCAGTGACTTGAATTCTATGCCTACTTGGGTATAGAACATCAAACAATAGAATATCAATAGCCACTTGAAAGTCCTTTGAATATTCTGTTCTCCTTGAAGCACTTGTAAAGTCTTCTAAGAGATATCTATTCTTTAAAGCCACTTCTAAAGTCCTTAAAGAATAAGTTCGGATTTTCTGAAGTACTTCGAAAAGCCTCCGGAATGTCCGTTTATGTTTGTTGTTCGCCTCGAAAACTTTCGAGGTCTATTTTCTCCCACTTGTCATTTTGGAAACGAATCTCCAAAAGGACATTATTTCGAGCAAACAAACATTATGTTCTCAAAAATTCGTGGTAGAAACAATACCCTTGTGTCTCATTTGAATAAATCACAATGAAACATATATCTATGCTTGGGCCTTAGTTTGTTGAATAACAAACACTAAGCTCCCACTGAGTTTAGGAACACTTTAGATATATTATGAAAAGATATTCTGAAATTACTTTTCAATAGCTTTGACGAATTTGGTTTAGTTTGGTGGTAGTTGAGCATTTTGTTTTAGAAATTATAGGAAAAGTCTTTATGATTCATCATTGATCGAATCAAGTACTAATTGACTTCGATCATTCCAACGTAGATATGCCATATCTTATGGACCTAGATTGTGAACACACAATCATTGATGATCATATTTGGTCTCAAGTAATCATGAACATGATCTAACCTAGATCTTTATGATTTCTTGCCAAGTGGATTTTATACTTCTGAATCTTTGAACTAGCCAAACAGATTCAAACTTATATCACATTGAGTAAATAAACCTATATTCACTCAAATCCATGTGAAATAATAAAGTCATAAAATCTTTCTTTAGCTTTGAACTCTATTGTCTAGGCGTTCTAACAATAGTTCACATTTTTTTGTTACTTTCAACAAGTAAGACTAGCTTGTCTTAAGTTGATCTAGAAATCAACCAACTTTCAAAAGTCCATTAAAATAGAGTTTTTGAATGTTAACTTGTTGATATGGTCTAAGCAACAATGCCAAAGATTAGTGGAACTCAAATCAAGGGGTTGATTTGAACCTTAGTAAAGTTCTTTAAAGAGTTGTTTGTTTTAATCAAGCATATTGACTCAACCTGTAATTGACCATTTCATTCAAATAAACAAACAAACATTGTTTTTGTTCTTCTGAATGTGAGTCTTTCTGTGTTTGAAGCAGAAATTTAGGTATGTTGAAAATAGCCATTAAGTTCCAGCCTTTGAAAGGACTTAAAACAAACTAGATGACCCTACAACTAATGTAGCATTGCCATGCTTCATTTCCCACTTGTAGGTCATTAGTGTATCCTAGCTTCCATTGTTTGAGTTATTACCGAAGTAAGAACCTCAAGCGGTATATGATACCAAGGAAGTTTGATTGCTAGGTCACTTCTCTTTAAACATAAACTTATAGGTAGAAACGGAATCGTAAATTCCTTTCATTTGTTCCTTGTTTTCCTATTTCTTGTACCCTTTCTTATAGTCTTAAGAATTGAATTCTTTAGTGTTGACTTTTATACTTTGTTAGACATGTCCTAATGTCACCAACAAGGTTCTTTACCATTTTAATTTATGTTGAATATTTTGTTTCAACTAGATGATCTTACCAGAAGCTTCTAAAGTTCTCTAAGCATCGATCTATTCGAATGTCTAGGGACTAGACTCATTCGAGAATTAAATGGACAAAGATATTAGGTTGTTAACCATTGGTAAAGCTGAGCGTATTAAACTCAATGCTTTATGATCTCAAAACTACATTGTATTTTGAATTCACAAGCACCAATTGGTTTGCCATTCGATTTTGATATTCGAAAACAACCATAAAAGTCGTTATAAGAAACGTACATTTTAAATTGCTCACTTTCTCTCATTTCCGTGAATCGTTCTTGGATTCACTACCAATCGAGGAAATTTACTGTTACCTTTCTAAAAGGATTTATTGCAGTGCAAGATATTTAATTATAAACAATAATTAAAACATACATTGAAGCATGCAAATTCTAAACATTTATCATGAATAATAACTTGAAATTAAAGCAACCATGCAATTCAAACAAGTTATTAGCATTTTATTCGATTTTATTGTTCCGGCAGGTGTGAATAAAATGATTCCAAGATCCTAAAATCATTGAAGAACTAAGCACAGTTTGTCGACTTAATCCTAAAACATCTTAGGTAAGCAAAAGCCTTTTGCTAATAGTCTAGAAACTATTCTTGGTTGATAGGTACGTCTAAGAACTTATTAGGTAAACCTATCGATTTTGCCACGACATAAAAGGACTCCTTACTTATATCGTTGAGTTTCACCAAAACTAACATGTACTCACAATTATTTGTGTACCTTGCCCCTTTAGGACCAATAAGTAACACCTCGCTGAGCGAAAACTATTACTAGATTGATGTAAAGGATATCCAAGCAAGTGTATATTTTGGCATGGCACCTTTTAACTCAATTTTTAAGTTTGGAACTTAAGGCTCTTACTATGTTGGTTAGATTTTAAGTGAACTAAAATCCTTAATCATGCAACATAATCAAGCTTTTGATCTCATGCATTTTAAGACATATTTAAAGCAATAAATAACTTAAAACATGCATAAGATATTTGTGATCTAGTATGGCCCGACTTCATCTTGAAGCTTTGACTTCAAAGTCCGTCTTGAAAATCTCCGTGGGAGGCACCATTTTCTTCAAATAGGATAAGTTATAACTAATTACAACTATTTGATGGTACGCAGACCATATTTGAATTGAAAAATAACTTTGGTGCTTTAGACCAATTACATTCAAATTATTGGTACGCAGACCATATTTTCTATCCTATTTGGGCCATACTAGTCACTTCATAACCTGCAAAACAGTACATATACAATATATACCATTCACCCATTCATTATCATGAATGGCCCACATAGCTGGTTAGTAAAACACATTATGCATCACGTAAACATTTGCAGCAATTAATCAAGGGCACCAATAATCTACCAATTATTCAGTCCTTATTAATTCTAATCGAGTTGTTTTAACCTTAAGGATTTGTAGACCTAATCAAGAGTTTATGACTAAAAAGCGCTCCCACTCAAACCAATAAATTCATATGCTTTACTAATTTTAAACATAAAATTGTATTTCTAGTCTAACCGGAAACATACAAATTTAATTAAAATTTAAAGCTCATATAAATTTACAATTGAATCCAAAATTTAATTTAATTTCAGTCGCATTTAAATTAATTCATGATTTTAATTTTAGTAAAATAATTAGAATAAATTTCATTTATTATAATTATAATATTCAAAATTAAAATCCAAGAAATTAATTCAAATTATTAATTTTAAAATTAATTAAAATTACGTGAACTGAAATTTTCAAATTAAACATTCAAAACGATCTAATCGTAACGCAAACACCCTACGCGTTGCACGCCCATGGGCCGTACGCACACAGCCATTGCTGGCCATGTGCGCGCAGCCCATGCGCTCGTCGCATAGCTGCTGCTGTCCTATCGCAAGCCTCCGCACAGCGCCCCATCGCACGCGAGCTATCGCTCGCAGTGCGCGCGCGCGAGATCGCTCGCAGTGCGCGCGCGCGAGATCGCTCGCTGGGCGCGCTGGCTCGCTCGCTGTGCGCGCGGGCCATCGCTCGCTGGGGCGCGACATCGCTCGCTGGGCGCGCTGGCTCGCTCGCTGTGCGCGCGGGCCATCGCTCGCTGGGGCGCGACATCGCTCGCTGGGCGAGCGACATCGCGCGCTGCGCGCGCGAGCCATCGCTCGCTGGGGCGCGACATCGCTCGCTGGGCGAGCGACATCGCGCGCTGCGCGCGCGAGCAGTGCTGGGCGCAGCGCTCGTGGCACGCGAGCTTGCGCTCGCTGCGCGCGAGGCTGCGCGCACTTGTGCGAGGCAGCGCGCACTTGTGCGAGGCAGCGCGCGTTGTGGCGCAGCTCGCTTGCTGCCCACACGCGACTGCCTTGGCTCGCCCTTCGCCCATGCCCATTCGTTCATTGCTCGTGGCACACGACACAAGGCAGGGCTGCTGCCTTGTGCTCGTGCACTACGCCCTTGCTCATTGCATTCGTGCCGCACGGGCGACGAGCTCCCTTGCTCGTCGTCGCATGCCCGCATTATCCAACACCCCTTAAGGGTAACACGAAGCGTCCATTGCTTCGTGCGTGCAAGTTATTTGAACGAATCGCATAAAAATTTAAAATTTATATTTAAAATTAATGACAAATTAATAAATATTATTAATTTCATAATTTTAGGGCGAAAAATCGAAAATTTATTATCCAATTGATTTCCGATTGATATGGATTCAAGTCTAGGTCATAAAAATTTAAAATTTATCGTAAATTTACAATTTTTATGGTGGTTTTTAATCATAGGTTTCTAATTAAATTATAATTAATTATGAAAATCAAATTAATTCTAAATTATTCTAATTTTCAACAAATTAATCATAATTACAAATTAGATTGCATAATTAACAAGACTAGGCATTCAAACTTGTTAAACATATGCAGTAGGTCAATCAAAAATTCAAGATTTATCAACAGGAATCGCAAATATTTAATTTAACATCTTAAATTTACGAAATTTTGCATTCGAAAAACTAAAACCTTCGAAAAGTCATAGTTAGGCTTCGAATTTGAGAATTCTGGGTTCGGCAGAAAAATACTATTTTTGTCAAAATTTTAGAATGCCTTTTACATGCGGAATTGACACAAAAATCACTCAATTCGGATGAGTAATGAAGAAACTGCCGAAAAACTGCGTACATATAATTAAATAAACGCAATTTGCAATTAATTAACAATTACGAAAATTAATCACCCCTTTTAATTCTTGCAAATTTGTAATATTTAACCATGTTCATGCAATTTAGATTATGAAAATAATAAGGGGCTCGTGATACCACTGTTAGGTTATGATACATATGACATTACATAGATCATGCGGAAACAACCATTAACCCAGGAAACATATTATTTACACATAATCATTTAGCATAGTTTAGATGCATACTCTTTGTTGCGTGCCCTCCCTAGCTGCGCCCGAACCGAACAAGAACAAGTCTTTTAGGACTCCAAGTGTCGTCCCTCCGTAGATAGTCCACAGCACGTCCGGATCCGCCTTAAGATTGACCAACTAGAATCGCCCTTAAGGTACTCAGAAAATTCGGCACTTTTGGGGCAAGATGGGTGTTTGAATTTTCTCTCAAAAAACTCACTTTTGAATACTTTGAAACTTGTGTATAAATTATGACCCCTAGGCCTTTATTTATAGAGTTATGGAAAAGGAATCGTAATCCTAGTAGGATGCGAATTAATTGGAATTAGAATTCTACATGAATTCTACTTAATCAATTTATCCAATAGGAATAGACATTTAATCATACACTGACTCTTGCAGATTCAGGAATCTCGCATGAGCTCAAACTCACAGACACACGGCAGCCACAAGGGCTGCCCACGCATGCGAGCAGCAGCCCACGCAGCGCGGCCCACGCATGCGCGGCCTTGTGCGCGCTGGGCTGTGGCGTGCGTGCTTGCTGGGCGATGGCCTGGCTTCGTGCTGGGCCTTCGTCCGGCAGGCCTCGTCCGATGCTAATTCGTACGATACGCTTCCGATTAAATTTCCATTTCCGGAATCTATTTCCGATACGAACAATATTTAATATTTCCGATTCCGGAATTAATTTCCGTTTCGAACAAATATTTAATATTTCCGTTTCCGGAATTATTTTCCGATTCCGGCAATATTTCCGATTCTGACAATATTTCCGTTTCCGGCAATATTTCCGATTCTGGTAATATTTCCATTTCCAATAATATTTTCCGATACGTACCATGTTTCCGTTTCCGGTAACATCTACGACTTGGATAATATTCATATTTCCGATACGATCCATATTTCCGTTTCCGGCAATATCATCGTTTCCGGAGTATTCATTTCTTGCCTGTGACGATCTTAGCTCCCACTGAAACCAAGATCCGTCGGTTCCGAATATTCATAGATGGAGTATTTAATGCCATTAAATACTTGATCCGTTTACGTACTATTTGTGTGACCCTACGGGTTCAGTCAAGAGTAAGCTGTGGATTAATATCATTAATTCCACTTGAACTGAAGCGGCCTCTAGCTAGGCATTCAGCTCACTTGATCTCACTGAATTATTAACTTGTTAATTAATACTGAACCGCATTTATTAGACTTAACATAGAATGCATACTTGGACCAAGGGCATTATTTCCTTCAGATACATTCTGTTCGATTTTTGAATCGATTGCGACAGAACGCGTGATCAATTTCGCAGCGTGAAGCTTAGGCTTAGGAGTTTAGAGTCAATACTCAGAATAATAATTGTGTGTTGTGTCTTTTTCACGTCGAACTTAGGGCCCTATTTATAGAAAAGAGTTCGTGGAAAGATAGAATTGTAGAACTCTAATCCACGAGGAATTAGGAAAGAACACGTCCCAGGTAATTTCAGCGCCCAGGGCTGGGCGCCGAAGATTTGGGCGCCCAGAGCCAGGCGTTGAAAATAGGGTCTGGGCCGTTTCTTTGTCAGATTCGGATTCTTAGAATCCGGAGTGTATGAGACTTTAATCGAGTCTTTTAGTGCGTATTAATTTTATGATGGAATGCATCTGGGCCCGTTACGAACTCTAGGCTCGTTAGGGTTTTAATTAATACGTAACTCTTTTTTTCGAATCGTATTAGGAATAGGATTCTCTCGCAATTTCTATCTCATTTAGGATTTATGTTGAGTGCAACACCTAATTCTGACAGGTTTCTATCTTTTATGACTTGCCACTTTTAACAACATTACGGCAGTTACTATTTTAAGCAGGTTTCCATAAATAGCAGGTTTCTATAAATAGCAGGTTTCGGGTGAAATGAAAAAGGGGAATTAAGATTCGTTATTTTATAGGAGATGCGTTGTCAAGTGGAGATTTATGTTCTTATCATCGAACCTTCCCTTTCGGGAATGGGGACAAAAGTGTTAGGTTATGATACATATGATATTACATAAATCATGCGGAAACAACCATTAACCCAGGAATACATATTATTTACACATAATCATATAGCATAATTTAGATGCATACTCTTTGTTGCGTGCCCTCCCTAGCTGCGCCCGAACCGAGCAAGAACAAGTCTTTAGGACTCCAAGTGTCGTCCCTCCGTAGATAGTCCACAGCACGTCTGGATCCGCCTTAAGATTGACCAACTAGAATCGCCCTTAAGGTACTAGAATTTTCGGCACTTTTGAGCAAGATGTGTGATTGAATTTTTCTCTCAAAAACTCACTTTGAATACTTTGAAAACCGTTTATAAATTGTGAACCCAGGCCACATATTTATAGGGGTATGGAAAGGGAATTGGAATCCTATTCAGATACAAATTAATTAAACCTAGAATCCTACAAGAACTCTAATTAATTAATTTATCTAATAGAATTAGGAATTTAATCATTAACCGAACTCTGCATGTTTTAGGAATCGTGCATGAACACAAACACTCACGCACACACACACGGCAGCCACGATGGGCCGCCCATGCGCGTGCGTGCGAGCAGCAGCCCACGCAGCGAGGCCTACGCGAGCTACAAGCCCACGTAGCTCCTGCGCGCGCTGCGCGCGCTGTGCGCGCTGCCTCGGCCTGCTGGGCCTGGCCTGGCGTGGCCTTGGCTGTTCGTGTGGCGCGCTTGGCTTGCTGGGCGATGGCCTGGCTTCGTGCTGGGCCCTCGTCCGGCAGGCCTCGTCCGATGCTTATTCGTACGATACGCTTCCGATTAAATTTCCGATTCCGGAATTCATTTCCGATACGAACAATATTTAATATTTCCGATTCCGGAATTAATTTCCGTTTCGAACAAATATTTAATATTTCCGTTTCCGGAATTATTTTCCTATTCCGATAATATTTCCGATTCTGACAATATTTCCGTTTCCGGCAATATTTCCGATTCTGGCAATATTTCCATTTCCGATAATATTTTCCGATACGTACCATGTTTCCGTTTCCGGCAACATCTACGACTTGGATAATATTTATATTTCCGATACGATCCATATTTCCGTTTCCGGTAACATCATCGTTTCCGGAGTATTCATTTCTTGCCTGTGACGATCTCAGCTCCCACTGAAACCAAGATCCGTCGATTCCGAATATTCATAGATGGAGTATTTAATGCCATTAAATACTTGATCCGTTTACGTACTATTTGTGTGACCCTACGGGTTCAGTCAAGAGTAAGTTGTGGATTAATATCATTAATTCCACTTGAACTGAAGCGGCCTCTAGCTAGGCATTCAGCTCACTTGATCTCACTGAATTATTAACTTGTTAATTAATACTGAACCGCATTTATTAGACTTATCATAGAATGCATACTTGGACCAAGGGCATTATTTCCTTCAGTCTCCCACTTGTCCTTAGGGACAAGTGTGCATTTCCTAATTCCTTTGTCGCTCGATGCTTGCTCTTGAACATAAGGTAAGAGTTGTCATCCTTATTATGTCCAGAGGTGTTCCTCGGTTTCAGAGTTCAACTGATCAAATAAACAGATAATCATAGCCTATGATTCATCCGAGCACGGCCATGCATTTCACAGTTTCTAGCTCTCCGAGTGGCCTTGTACAACTTTTAAGCATCTCATCCCGATTTATGGGAGGACAATCCCAATCTTGCGATCTTGAGATTAGACTTCGTTTGATAGGTGATTACCTGAGCGTTGCCTTTATAGCCTCCTTTTACGGTGCGACGGTTGGTCAACGTCAAAGCAACCAGTTCTCAAACAAGTAATCTCAAATCACTCAGGTATTGAGGATTTAGTGTCTAATAATTTAATGAAATTTACTTATGACAGATTTTCATCTCTTACAGTAAAGTTTCATAGGTCTTGTCCGATACTAGTCTTCCCAAAGTAAGTATCTATGCAAATGATTATGACATTGCCATGTCCACATAGTTCAAGAAACAGAACTACTAGTCATCTTGCATTCTAATCGTCTAACGTTTTCTATGCGTCCAATTTTATAGAAAACTCCGATTAGGGACCATTTTCAACCTTTGACATTCAAGTTCACTTGATAGACATTTCTTAGTCACAGGACTGGTCCTGACAGTCTATCTTGAATATATCGTCAAATTGAAGGGACTCATCATTTAATAAACCACAAATTAAATGGAAAAATGAATTCTTTTCATTTATTGTGAATGATTAACCAATAATGTTTTACAAAGATTTAAACTCTAAAACTTTAAAACATTAAACAGAGACATCAAAGCCATTCTCCAATATGCCTGATTCCCATAGCTGTAGTGTGCGAGTTGTGCTTCGCTTGCGGCAGAGGTTTAGTTAATGGATCTGATATGTTGTCATCAGTTCCAATCTTGCTTATCTCGACTTCTTTTCTTTCAACGAACTCTCGTAGAAGGTGAAATCTACGAAGTACATGCTTGACTCTCTGGTGGTGTCTAGGCTCTTTTGCCTGTGCAATAGCTCCGTTATTGTCACAATACAGGGCTATTGGTCCTTTAATGGAGGGGACTACACCAAGTTCACCTATGAACTTCCTTAGCCATATAGCTTCCTTTGCTGCTTCATGTGCAGCAATGTACTCCGCTTCAGTTGTAGAATCCGCAATGGTGCTTTGCTTAGCACTTTTCCAGCTTACTGCTCCTCCGTTGAGGCAGAAGACAAACCCAGACTGTGATCTGAAATCATCTTTGTCGGTTTGGAAACTTGCGTCCGTATAGCCTTTAACAATTAATTCATCATCTCCACCATAGACCAGGAAGTCATCTTTGTGCCTTTTCAGGTACTTCAGAATGTTCTTGGCAGCAGTCCAATGCGCCTCTCCTGGGTCTGACTGGTATATGCTCGTAGCACTGAGTGCGTACGCAACATCCGGGCGTGTACATATCATAGCATACATTATTGAACCAATCAATGATGCATATGGAATCCCATTCATTCGTCTACGCTCATCAAGTGTTTTTGGGCACTGAGTCTTGCTTAGAGTCATTCCATGAGACATGGGTAGGTAGCCTCGCTTGGAGCCCGCCATCTTGAACCTATCAAGCACCTTATTGATATAAGTGCTTTGACTAAGTCCAATCATCCTTTTAGACCTATCTCTGTAAATCTTGATGCCCAATATGTACTGTGCTTCTCCTAGATCCTTCATCGAAAAACATTTCCCAAGCCAAATCTTGACAGAGTTCAACATAGGAATGTCATTTCCGATAAGTAATATGTCGTCGACATATAATACTAGGAAAGCAATTTTGCTCCCACTGACCTTCTTGTATACACAAGATTCGTCTGCGTTCTTGATGAAACCAAAGTCACTGACTGCTTCATCGAAACGTATATTCCAGCTCCTGGATGCCTGCTTCAATCCGTAGATTGACTTCTTTAGCTTGCATACCTTTTTAGCATTCTTTGGATCCTCAAAACCTTCAGGCTGTGTCATAAACACAGTTTCTGTTAAAACGCCGTTTAAGAAAGCAGTTTTGACATCCATCTGCCATATTTCGTAATCGTAATATGCAGCGATTGCTAACATTATCCGAATAGATTTTAGCATTGCAACTGGTGAAAAGGTTTCATCGTAATCCACACCGTGGACTTGCCTGTAACCTTTTGCAACCAATCTAGCTTTGAAAACTTCAAGTTTCCCATCCTTGTCTTTTTTCAGTTTGAAAACCCATTTGCTTCTTATGGCTTGGTAGCCATCTGGCAAATCGACCAAATCCCATACTTGGTTTTCAGACATGGAGTCTAATTCGATTGCATGGCTTCTTGCCATTGCTTGGAGCTAGGGCTCGTCATAGCTTGTTTGTAAGTCGCAGGTTCATCACTTTCAAGTAATAGAACGTCATAGCTCTCGTTCGTCAAAATACCTAAGTACCTTTCCGGTTGAGATCTATATCTTTGCGATCTACGCGGGGTAACATTTCTAGATTGACCATGATTCTCACCAGATTCTTCTAAAGATCTCTGAGTTTCATCCTGAATGTCATCTTGAGCATTCTCTAGAGTTTGTTGTTCGACTCGAATTTCTTCGAGGTCTACTTTTCTCCCACTTGTCATTTTGGAAATGTGATCCTTCTCCAAAAAGACACCATCTCGAGCAACAAACACCTTGTTCTCAGATGTATTGTAGAAGTAATACCCCTTTGTTTCCTTTGGATAGCCCACAAGGATACATTTGTCAGATTTTGGATGAAGTTTGTCTGAAATTAATCGTTTGACGTATACTTCACATCCCCAAATCTTAAGAAAAGACACATTTGGAGGCTTTCCAAACCATAATTCGTATGGAGTCTTTTCGACAGCTTTAGACGGAGCTCTATTTATAGTGAGTGCAGCTGTATTTAGTGCATGTCCCCAAAATTCTAATGGAAGTTCGGCCTGACCCATCATTGACCTGACCATGTCTAGCAAGGTTCTGTTCCTCCGTTCCGACACACCGTTCCATTGTGGTGTTCCAGGAGGAGTCAACTCTGATAGAATTCCACATTCTTTCAGATGGTCATCAAATTCATAGCTCAGATATTCACCGCCTCTATCAGACCGCAGTGCCTTAATCTTCTTGCCTAATTGATTCTCTACTTCACTCTGAAATTCCTTGAATTTGTCAAAGGATTCAGACTTATGCTTCATTAGGTAGACATAACCATACCTACTGAAGTCATCAGTGAAAGTGATAAAGTAGCTGAAACCACCTCTAGCATTTGTACTCATTGGTCCACATACATCTGTATCACTAGTGGAAAAAACCCCTGTTGAGGGGGGCATTTCGGGATTGTTGAGGCGAACATAGCCCGCTTCGACAGAGGGGGCTTCAACAGGTCAGAGATCTGTTGAGGCGGGCTTGGCCCGCCTCAAAAAGATATCTGTTGAGGCGGGCATTTAAAAGCCCCCCTCAACAGACATGCCTATTGAGGCGAACAATAAATTGCCCCCCTCAACAGACTAGCCTGTTGAGGCGAACATTAAGTTGCCCCCCTCAACAGACTAGCCTGTTGAGGCGAACATTAAGTTGCCCCCCTCAACAGCACATAAGCTGGGCTACCACCACTAATTAATATTCTGCTTTAACTTTCTTTGTTAGGTAATAGAAGAACCATAATATTCATAAAATAGACAATTATAAACAATAAATACTTCATTCACATTAATATTGAAATAATATTGTTTAATGTAATTCTACAATATAAATTCACACAAAATAATCTTTGAATCTAAAATTCTAGTTTTACAAAAATTAGCTGCTACAAAAGGGAGTGACAACACTTCAGCAACAACATTTTGTTCCTTGACCCTGTTCCTCTCTTACTACTCGTGAAAGAAAGGGTCATCCACAGTTCAACGACCTTCCTTTAATGCAGAACAGGTCCTGTAGTACACATTGTACACATCAATTGTATAAAATTATATCATGATACACCAAGAACACATAAACAACTGATAGTTAATTCCCTAATCTGTACCAACAAAAATAGGAAGGGGAGCAAGATAATAATAGCATACATACCAAGAGCACATAAACACCAGATAGCTAATTCCCTAATCTGTACCAGTAGACTGCATACAACATGTAGAGATAAGAGTATTTGAATAGTAAAAACAAGATGTTTCTCACTAATGGAGGATTAAATATTTAAATGTATACATTACATAGTTGCTGATTTGCACACCAAATGACACATCATATATTATGAACAGAGGTTAGAAGGTGAGGAAAACACGCTAACATATTCATCATGTAAAACATATGCAAGACAAAGTGAGGCCTTACCTGATGTGCATGAGAGCATATGCTTGAAAATGATCGTGATTCAGAAGAATTAAAGGAAATACATCCACTCCCACCTACTCTAATGTGGAAAGAAATTTATATCTTATACTGTCGCAGCAAAAAGGTTTACATTTCACCACTAGGCGTGAGTTTTCTATATCACATAATATTCTTGCCCAAACTTGTAAGATGGGTGTGAAGGTGATTATGAGATCTTCTGAGTACCGTATGCATCTAAGCTTATGGAACAACAATGAAAATAACAATTCTGGTTGCAAATTTGTTATAAAAGAAAAAAAATTAAAGTTCCATTTGGATGTGTCTTTACGTATTTCTTTGTCTATATATAACCGACCAAGCGACTGAGACCCGGGCTTTGCGTTGGCAGGTCTCTGAGGAAATTAATTTTCCTATGTTTGTAGTCCTTCACCTTCTTTTTTAACAAGTTTTTCATCTATGGAAAAGGCCAAAAAGACTATTTTAACTAGAATGGTCAGGTTAGCTTCGAGTTCTTCGACATTAAACACATTGCAGTGTGCTCCATAAAATCAAGTTTGCGAGTTCTGAGTTTACTAGCTCGTCCCACCAATCAAACCAAACAAAAAATATGTACTTAATGTTCTCATTATTTGGCCTAAAGACTAAGGTGACACAGAATTAGTCAGCTTAATATACAGATTTCTAAACCCTCTAATCTTTCACTAGAATTGACCCAAACCAACATATTAGCCCGCCCCACCAAGACATAAATCAAACCAATAACTTTGATAATCAACAATAACCTAAGTATTTTGACAACAAACACATAAAAATTGTGAGAATGATGAAGCTGGGTGTAAAAAAAACTCACCTAGATATTACTTGGTACGGCATAGAATTTTCCTTCCCACTTGCTTTCATATGTTGTAATATCTGAAGCATACATACAGAATATTTAAGAAGTCATATAAAAAATAGACTGGAAATGAAGTGGAAGACGGCGACAACAACTCACAACATAAAGTTTTGTGGCCAATTTCGCTGGCTCATCAGTAGATTCATGAATGAGTTTCTGTAAAAACTTAGCAGCTTCAAACTCATTATTATGCGGATCCGCCATCACCTATAACTTTAATAAATCATAATAAAAACATCAAAATCTCACAATAAAAAAGTAACAAGGGAGTCAATTTGACATCTAATTGCAGAAATGATATCAAATTTAGTAAAACAGTAGCGCAACCAATCTCTATTCCCAAGAACAATAATTCAAAATTATCAGAAAAATTTAGTCGAAACCCAGAAAAGTTAAAACAAAACCCATGAAATTTAAAGAAAAATCCAGATAGGAATCAAACCTGGCCAGTAGATAAAATAACAGGGTCCTTCATAATTTCTTTAGAAATGGGGCAACGATATTCATCAGGAACAATCAACTGATCAAACTGAACGAATTCAACACCCATAATTTAACATTAATTTTTCGCAATATCATCATAAAATTAAGAAAAAAGAAAGCATAACCGATAGATGTTAAGAAGAAGAGAGGTTATACCTGAATACCATGCTCGAGACTGTTAAGCTACCATCAAGAATTTTCGACCTGGATACCATCTTGACCGATGTACTCCCTCGTTTTCGCTTGAAATATCTAGATCTAATACGAAGAAAAATTGTTGAAAGAGGAGAGAGAAAGAAAATGAAATCGAGGGCGTTTATGAAGACACCTTCTTTGAAATTATAGAGAATGAGGGAGAGGGAGAGAGAGAAGATAGACCTTCCATGGATAGGGGCAGATGGTTTGAGGAGTTTTGAACTGGGAAAGAGGAGAGAGGAGAGGGGAGAGAAGAGAGAGAAATGAATCTTTTAGGTTAACAGAAGTAATGAGGAGGAGAGAGAATCAAATATTGGAGTATATGAGATTATTTGTTGAAGCGAACGTTTAATGCCCCCTTCAACAATTGCTATTGAAGCGAACAAGAAAAATGTTTGCTTCAACAACCCTGTATAATATTTGACCCGCGTTGACCGATTGGTTGTTGCAGCGTATTTTTCTATGCCCTCTTCAATAAGGGGGCTACAACAAGCGTTTTTTCTACTAGTGTATGGATTAAACCCAATAGTTCATTTGCTCTTTCTCCGACTTTAGAGAAAGGTTGCTTTGTCATTTTGCCAAGTAAACATGATTCGCATTTACCATAATCCTCTAAGTCAAATGGTTCTAGAATTCCTTCCTTTTGAAGTCTTTCTAAGCGTTTCAAGTTTATATGGCCTAATCGACAATGCCACAGATAGGTGAGATCTGAATCATTCTTTTTGGCCTTTTTGGTATTTATGTTATATACTTGTTTGTCGTGATCTAATAAATAAAGTCCATTGACTAATCTAGCAGATCCATAAAACATCTCTTTAAAATAAAACGAACAACTATTGTCTTTTATTAAAAAGGAAAATCCCTTAGCATCTAAGCAAGAAACTGAAATGATGTTTTTAGTAAGACTTGGAACA
Source organism: Spinacia oleracea (assembly GCF_020520425.1). NCBI lineage: Eukaryota > Viridiplantae > Streptophyta > Magnoliopsida > Caryophyllales > Amaranthaceae > Spinacia > Spinacia oleracea. The sequence continues at coordinate 27,924,763 of NC_079489.1, forward strand.
TGGAAACATTCTTCTAGTTCCAAAACTAGCCCGGAGGGCAACGACAAATAGTAAGTTCCTACAGCTAATGCAGCAATCCGTGCTCCATTTCCCACTCGTAGGTCGACTTCACCCTTGCTTAATTTTCTACTTCTTCTTAGTCCCTGTGGATTGGAACATAAGTGTGAGCCACAACCTGTATCTAATACCCAAGAAGTTGAATTAGCAAGTATACAGTCTATAACGAAAATACCTGAAGATGGAACGACTGTTCCGTTCTTCTGATCTTCCTTTAGCTTCAAGCAATCTCTCTTCCAATGCCCCTTCTTCTTGCAGTAGAAGCATTCGGATTCAGAAGTGGGTTGACTGACCTTCCTCTTTACAGATTTGGCGCCAGTTTGCTTAGTTGGGCTGGCCTTGTTGCCACCTTTCTTAGCATTCCTCTTCTTTCCAGATTTCTTGAACTTGCCCCCACGCACCATAAGCACATCCTGCTTATCACTTTTGAGCGTCTTTTCAGCGGTCTTCAGCATACCGTGAAGCTCAGTGAGCGTTTTGTCCAGACTATTCATACTGTAGTTCAGTTTGAACTGATCATACCCGCTATGAAGAGAATGGAGGATGGTGTCTATAGCCATTTCCTGAGAAAATTGCTGATCCAGCCGACTCATATTCTCAATGAGTCCAATCATTTTGAGAACATGTGGACTTACGGGCTCGCCTTTCTTAAGCTTGGTCTCAAGAATTTGCCTATGAGTCTCGAATCTTTCGACTCGAGCCAGATCTTGGAACATGTTCTTCAACTCACTGATGATTGTGAAAGCATCTGAGTTGATGAACGTTTTCTGCAGATCCGCACTCATGGTGGCGAGCATTAGACATTTCACATCCTTGTTGGCATCAATCCAACGATTGAGGGCTGCCTGAGTGACCCCGTCGCCTGCAGCTTCGGGCATCGCCTCATCTAGGACATACTCCTTTTCTTCCTGCATAAGAACTATTTGCAAGTTCCTTTGCCAGTCAAGGAAGTTTTTCCCGTTCAACTTCTCCTTTTCGAGAATTGATCGAATGTTGAATGAATTGTTGTTTGCCATATTAAAAAACTACAATTGAAAAGAATAAACAAATAAATAACCATTCACAGTTTCTCTTAATAAACTTAAATTCTAGCATACATGCATAATTCAATGTTTATTAAGCATTTTATTCAAGTTATGTGTTCCGGCAGGTGTGAATAAAATGATTCCAAGATCCTAAAATCATTGAAGAACTAAGCACAGTTTGTCGACTTAATCCTAGAACATCTTAGGTAAGCAAAAGCCTTTTGCTAATAGTCTAGAAACTACTCTTGGTTGATAGGTACGTCTAAGAACTTATTAGGTAAACCTATCGATTTTGCCACGACATAAAAGGACTCCTTACTTATATCGTTGAGTTTCACCAAAACTAACATGTACTCACAATTATTTGTGTACCTTGCCCCTTTAGGACCAATAAGTAACACCTCGCTGAGCGAAAACTATTACTAGATTGATGTAAAGGATATCCAAGCAAGTGTATATTTTGGCATGGCACCTTTTAACTCAATTTTTAAGTTTGGAACTTAAGGCTTTTACTATGTTGGTTAGATTTTAAGTGAACTAAAATCCTTAATCATGCAACATAATCAAGCTTTTGATCTCATGCATTTTAAGACATATTTAAAAGCAATAAATAACTTAAAACATGCATAAGATAAATGTGATCTAGTATGGCCCGACTTCATCTTGAAGCTTTGACTTCAAAGTCCGTCTTGAAAATCTCCGTGGGAGGCACCATTTTTTTCAAATAGGATAAGCTATAACTAATTACAACTATTTGATGGTTCGGAGACCATATTTGAATTGAAAAATAACTTTGGTACTTTAGACCAATTACATTCAAATTAATGGTACGCAGACCATATTTTCTATCCTATTTGGGCCATACTAGTCACTTCATAACCTGCAAAACAGTACATATACAATATATACCATTCACCCATTCATTATCATGAATGGCCCACTTAGCTGGTTAGTAAAACACATTATGCATCACGTAAATATTTGCAGCAATTAATCAAGGGCACCAATAATCTACCAATTATTCAGTCCTTATTAATTCTAATCAAGTTGTTTTAACCTTAAGGATTTGTAGACCTAATCAAGAGTTTATGACTAAAAAGCGCTCCCACTTAAACCAATAAATTCATATGCTTTACTAATTTTAAACATAAAAATGTATTTCTAGTCTAACCGGAAACATACAATTTTAATTAAAATTTAAAGCTCATATAAATTTATAATTGAATCCAAAAAGTTTAATTTAATTTCAGTCGTTATTTAAATTAATTCATGATTATAATTTTAGTAAAATAATTAGAATAAATAACATTTATTATAATTACAATATTCAAAATTAAAATCCAAGAAAATAATTTAAATTATTAATTTTAAAATTAATTAAAATTACGTGAACTGAAATTTTCAAATTAAACATTCAAAACGATCTAATCGTAACGCAAACACCCTACGCATTGCACGCCCATGGGCCGCACGCATACAGCCATTGCTGGCCATATGCGCGCAGCCCATGCGCTCGTCGCATAGCTGCTGCTCTACCAATCGCAAGCCATCGCACGATGTGGTGCTCGCTGCGCGCGCGCCAGCGCTCGTCGCACGCGAGCCATCGCTCGCAGTGCGCGCTCGCCAGCGCTCGCTGTGCGCGCGAGCCATTGCTCGCTGTGCGCGCGAGCCATCGCTCGCTGTGCGTGCGAGCAACGCTGGGCGCAGCGCTCGTGGCACGCGAGCTTGCGCTCGCTGCGCGCGAGGCTGCGCGCTCTTGCGCGAGGCAGTGCGCGTTGTGGCGCAGCTCGATTGCTGCCCACACGCGACTGCCTTGGCTTGCCTTTCGCCCATGCCCATTTGTTCATAGCTCGTGGCACACGACACAAGGCAGGGCTGCTGCCTTGTGCTCGTGCACTACGCCCTTGCTCATTGCATTCGTGCCGCACGGGCGACGAGCTCCCTTGCTCGTCGTCGCATGCCCGCACTATACAACACCCCTTAAGGGTAACACGAAGCGTCCATTGCTTTGTGCGTGCAAGTTTTATGAACGAATCGCATAAAAATTTAAAATTTATATTTAAAATTAATGACAAATTAATAAATAATATTAATTTCATAATTTTAGGGCGAAAAATCGAAAATTTATTATTCAATTGATTTCCGATTTACATGGATTCAAGTCTAGGTCATAAAAATTTAAAATTTATCATAAATTTACAATTTTTATGGTGGTTTTTAATCATAGGTTTCTAATTAAATTATAATTAATTATGAAAATCAAATTAATTCTAAATTATTCTAATTTTCAACAAATTAATCATAATTACAAATTAGATTGCATAATTAACAAGGCTAGGCATTCAAACTTGTTAAACATATACAGTAGGTCAATCAAAAATTCAAGATTTATCAACAAGAATCGCAAATATTTAATTTAACATCTTAAATTTACGAAATTTTGCATTCGAAAAACTAAAACCTTCGAAAAGTCATAGTTAGGCTTCGAATTTGAGAATTCTGGGTTCGGCAGAAAAATATTATTTTTGATAAAATTTTAGAATGCCTTTTACATGCGGAATTGACACAAAAATCACTCGATTTGGATGAGTAACGAAGAAACTGCCGAAAAACTGCGTACGTATAATTAAATAAACGCAATTTGCAATTAATTAACAATTACGAAAATTAATCACCCCTTTTAATTCTTGCAAATTTGTAATATTTAACCATGTTTATGCAAATTAGATTATGAAAATAATAAGGGGCTCGTGATACCACTGTTAGGTTATGATACATATGATATTACATAAATCATGCGGAAACAACCATTAACCCAGGAATACATATTATTTACACATAATCATATAGCATAATTTAGATGCATACTCTTTGTTGCGTGCCCTCCCTAGCTGCGCCCGAACCGAGCAAGAACAAATCTTTAGGACTCCAAGTGTCGTCCCTCCGTAGATAGTCCACAGCACGTCCGGATCCGCCTTAAGATTGACCAACTAGAATCGCCCTTAAGGTACTAGAATTTTCGGCACTTTTGAGCAAGATGTGTGATTGAATTTTTCTCTCAAAAACTCACTTTGAATACTTTGAAAACCGTTTATAAATTGTGAACCCAGGCCACATTTTTATAGGGGTATGGAAAGGGAATTGGAATCCTATTCCGATACAAATTAATTAAACCTAGAATCCTACAAGAACTCTAATTAATTAATTTATCTAATAGAATTAGGAATTTAATCATTAACCGAACTCTGCATGTTTTAGGAATCGTGCATGAACACAAACACTCACGCACACACACACGGCAGCCACGATGGGCCGCCCATGCGCGTGCGTGCGAGCAGCAGCCCACGCAGCGAGGCCTACGCGAGCTACAAGCCCACGTAGCTCCTGCGCGCGCTGCGCGCGCTGTGCGCGCTGCCTCGGCCTGCTGGGCCTGGCCTTGCGCTGGGCCTGGCGTGGCCTTGGCTGTTCGTGTGGCGCGCTTGGCTTGCTGGGCGATGGCCTGGCTTCGTGCTGGGCCCTCGTCCGGCAGGCCTCGTCCGATGCTTATTCGTACGATACGCTTCCGATTAAATTTCCGATTCCGGAATTCATTTCCGATACGAACAATATTTAATATTTCCGATTCCGGAATTAATTTCCGTTTCGAACAAATATTTAATATTTCCGTTTCCGGAATTATTTTCCGATTCCGATAATATTTCCGATTCTGACAATATTTCCGTTTCCGGCAATATTTCCGATTCTGGCAATATTTCCATTTCCGATAATATTTTCCGATACGTACCATGTTTCCGTTTCCGGCAACATCTACGACTTGGATAATATTTATATTTCCGATACGATCCATATTTCCGTTTCCGGTAATATCATCGTTTCCGGAGTATTCATTTCTTGCCTGTGACGATCTCAGCTCCCACTGAAACCAAGATCCGTCGATTCCGAATATTCATAGATGGAGTATTTAATGCCATTAAATACTTGATCCGTTTACGTACTATTTGTGTGACCCTACGGGTTCAGTCAAGAGTAAGCTGTGGATTAATATCATTAATTCCACTTGAACTGAAGCGGCCTCTAGCTAGGCATTCAGCTCACTTGATCTCACTGAATTATTAACTTGTTAATTAATACTGAACCGCATTTATTAGACTTATCATAGAATGCATACTTGGACCAAGGGCATTATTTCCTTCAAAAAGTAGGTGTCTACACATGTGTTGCAACCGGAGAACATAGAATTAGACCAAAGTCTAACCTTTGAGGAAAGACCTGTCAAAATCCTTGATAGCAAAGTGCGTAGTACGCGTACTAAAGATGTGAAAATTTTCAAAGTGTTGTGGTCTAATCAAGAATCTGACGAAGCTACTTGGAAAGCGGAGGACGAAATGAGAAAGAAATATCCCGAGATTTTTCCCGAGGTTAGTTGAGTTACGGGGTCGTAACTCGTGTCTTTTAAGGGGGGTAGAGTGCGGTAGAATTTCGCTTTTTACCTTGTTTTCCCCTATTTTATGCTCAATTTAGTGCTTTCTATTGAATTTGCACTTATTATTGTCCTGTTTAATTATGTAAAGAGTACAGCAACTTAAAATTTGTGTAAATAAACGCATTGAAAGTCTAATAAAGTCTCAAGTTTCGAGTTGAATTTTGATTTCCGAACCCAAGTTTCGGGACGAAACTTCTTTTAAGGAGGGTAGACTGTAATACCTCGTATTTTTATAATATTTATAAGTATATTTTATTATATTTATAAAGAATTTTACGATTTATTAGCATTTAAATAATAATTAAATGTATTTTATTAATTACTACCTCCGTTCCTAAATGATCTTTACGGTTAATATTTGCACGGTAATTAATGAATTTTGGTGAACATGTGATGGTGGGGTAACAAATGGAAAATGAGTGGCTATAAATTGTCCAACAATGTGAGTGGGTGGAAACTAATATTAAAGTATTGTGAGTGGGTAAGTTATGGTGGGCCAAATAAGAGTATAAATGGAATAAAGTAGGAGTGTAAAGAACTTTCAGGAACAGACTAAAACGGAAAGCGTAAAGAACTTTTAGGAACGGAGGTAGTAGAATATTTATTATTTTAATTAATTGCGAAACGAATTGAATTCTTGAGTCGGGAAATTTAATGAGTTGCAATTGATTTTTATGTGCTTCGGGTTTTAAATAAAAAAAGTCCAACTCGTTTTACTAAACAAGCCCAATCAAAATAATTTAATTCAAGTCCTAAGCTAGCCCAATCATTTAATTCCCTAAGCCCAATTCAAATTCCCTAAGCCTAGCCCATTAGAAATAGGGAGCCTATAAATAGACTCCCCCATCATTAAATGAACCCCTAAAATTTCATAAAGCCTCTTTTGCTTTGCTTGCCCCTCACTCCAACTCCCTCTCCTCTCTCTCTCTTTGCTCGGCACCCGCACGGCCTCGTGCCCTCGAGCCCTCGTGCTCGCCCGCCTCTCGCCCACACACTCTCTCGCCTCTCCTCTCTTGCCCGCAGCCGCAGCGAGCACTCGTGCGCTGCTGCTGTGCCCGGCCTGCTGTTCTTCGTGTGCTCGTGCACACCCCTGCTCGCCTCCCTTGTTTCGTGTGCTCAGCGCACACCCCTGCCTTGTCCCTCTCTCGCTCGCACGCTGCGCCGAGCCCGCGCGCGCTGCCCTCTTGCTCGTTACCCCTTGCTGCGCACGCACACACAAGGATGTGTGTGTGTGTGTGTTGTTCGTGTTCGTAATTCAATTCCTTTTCGCCCAATCACCCTAATTCGTGATTGTTCCGTGTTATAGGCCGGATTGGTATAATTCTCTTCTTCCTTACCTATTCTATTTAAATTCTGTATTTTAAATTATTATATTAATATTGATTTGAGTAATTAAAATGCTGGGAACCGGTTATGAATACCGTGGTTTGAGGATTTGCGTGTTGTGATTCATTAGGCTTGTTTTAATTATTAAATGACGAATTTTCAGATTTGTTTATTGAATAAAGCATTGATTTTTATGATGATAAACTAGTTTTATTGGGATTTTCAAGTTAGGGTTTTAACCTAAACCTAAACAGTCAATTGATTAGCATAATTAGGTGATGATTTTAATTATGATAATCAATTATATTTTCATATTTGAATAAAGGTTTAAAGTGTTGATTTTCATTGATTTTAAAGGCGGAAAAAGTATGTTTTTGTACTAGGGATTGATTTTGCAAATTGAGACGATTATATTATTGAAAAACGATTGAATTCTAAAGTTTAAAGGAGGTTTTAGATTTTATAAAATTCCTGGAAATTTAATGAACATGGAAATAATTTAAGTTTCATTATTTTGATGATAGGAGGTGATTTCTAGTTGAGTGCTCGTTATTGCAAAGTGGCCCCTACGCTTAGGTATTCCAGGTACGTACAAGTCTAGGGCGACCACACCTTTTGTCAATGACATTACATGATTGTTGATAATGTGAATTACATTATGTGGAATCATGTTTATTTTGGTGAACGAGCATGTGATTTGTGATGTTGGATTTATTGGATTAATTGTTGAACAAGCATGTTGGAATTATTATGAGTATGGATTTCATTGTCAATCATGTTGTTCAATATTTATGCATGTATGGTTATTTCACATGCAAGGGATGGATTATTTATTTGTATGCTATTGTACGGGATGTCTAGCATACTTTGAGCCAATTATTCATACCTCGTTGTACTATTTATTTTATCACATGTGAAGGGTTAGCTCACGTAAGCCACCGCACATGTAGGGTTCAGTTGGGAATATTCTGTATGAAATGAATTAGGATTTGTCGTGCAAGGGCACAACCCTCATGTTAATGTGCATGATGTGGAGTCTCACCTTGGTGAGGAGGAACATGGTAGTAATATCACAAGTGTCTGTCCTTGTTGATCACAAGTCCTAAAGCATTTAAAATAAGATTGTTTTGGTTGTTGTTTATTAATTGTATGTGTGCATGTTGGTGAGTCTTGAGTTCGCCTTTAATAAAATATTAATAAACGTAAAGTGCAACCAGAACAAGCTTCAAAACTCTTGGAACGTATATACCTTGAGTATGAACAGTGGGGGGAGTATTGCCGGAAAGCTCGTACTCCTACTAATGATACAAGACGTTGTTTCATTTATATTATGCGCAGGAATTCCGTCGGTATGGCCCGACACTCGGTATGGCCCGATTTTATTATTATATATTTGGTGTATGGTTGGCTCCCATCACCTTTTCCCTTTGTGGAATATTCTTTTGGCCCGTTCGAAGCTTATTCTAATTAAATTGTGAGTCAAGAGTCGAGTCAAGTGTCGAGCCTTGTATTCATGATTGGTTGTTAATTATTATATGGCTTTTGCATGTTGATTAGTACTTAGTGAGTGATGCATGTTTTAGATTCATTTCACTCTATTCCTGTAAGTACTCAGCTTTTGCTGACTACGTACTTTGTGTGTTTTGGTCATGGCCTTTGCCTTAATGACCCTATGATGATCTATCATTTGCACTTGCATTGATGGGGAGTAGAATAAAATAGCAGGTTGGTTGATCGGAATCATGTGGTTTGGGATGATCGAGAGAGTTGCATGTTTTCGTATTCTGAACTATTTAACTTTACTTTAATTATGTTTGAAATGTTTGAATTATTTATAATTTGGGTTTTGGGCCGTCGTGGTTCCAAATTGTAGGAGGCCTCAATATTTCATTAATTATGTTTTTAAAAGTTAGTTGACATTTAATTCCGCTGCATAATTCTGGTAATAGCCTTAACCGTTATCACGATGGCGGTAATGCTTTAGTAATTCCTTTATTTTAAGTTGGAAAATGGTTTTATAAAAGCAAGGAATTATTAGGGTGTTACAGTATGTCGCCAGTTTCCTTTATTTCTGTGAATATTCTGTAGAGTCCTAACTATGGTATGTTACCTAATATGTAACCTAGGGTTTAGGTAGCTGAGTTGTACTATATATTCGTTTGTGATTAATGAGAATGATACGAGATTGCACAATATTTGACACCATACGACCATATGGCCGGGTTAACCCGACTCAGATAATCAGGGAAGACTTTTTGCGAGTGATCGATAGATGAAAAGACTAGTGTTTGTAAAATGCACTATAGTGAGATTTAATTCTACAACCTTAAAATCGTAAAATAGTCTGGTTATAAAACGAAAATGAAAATGCATTTGGTAATGTTCACCAGCTACAGAACCTGGAGTAGTAAAGTTTTGTCGCCATATACACTTCTAAGTTGGTATGCCCCACCCAAGTCTGAGAATGGCTTAGAAGTTAGCAGCACATGCATATGGTAATACGCGGCGTGCGAGGTTGTGATCCGCATTGTTGCTGTCCTTTAATTTCTTCCAATATTTGACACCTCAAATTTACAACGTTAAACACTCGTCAATCTGCATGTTAACTCTTCCACCAGATGTTTACAAGTCTCTATCATCAATCTCACTATAAAATTTGCACTCAATTTCACAATTCATCTTCATCCATCAAACAAATAAAATCTAATTGATAAAGTTCATCATCATGAATTTCAAATCCAACTTACCTTTGTTTTTCTTGTTCCTTTCAGTTCTCCTTACATCAACCTTTGCTATCCGCCTTCCTACCCGTCATCAAGACCCAGTGCGAGAGCTCACTCAATGTGTGCAGCAATGCCAAGGCCAGCACCAGCACCAACGCCAACAACAACAAGGCAGCTCGTCACAGAGGTGCATTCAAGAGTGCGTTCAGGATTTTCAGCAGAGGCAGCACGGTGGTAGAAGTCAATGGGAGTTGGTTGATGTAATGATCAACCCTCGTCGTGACGACCCTGTGCGCCAGTTACAGCAGTGCCAGCAGGATTGCAAGAGGCACGGCCAGGATCGGGACTGTCAGAGGGACTGTGTAGAAGAGTTCCTACAGGATATACAGAGGAGTAGGCACTCTATTGATGAGGTAGACGACGACTCTGAAAACCAGGGTCGTCAAACCTACCGTGAGTGCCAGCAACGTTGCCAGAGGGAAAGAGGTAGTCAGCAATACGAGTGCCAGAGGAGGTGCCAGAGCGATAGCAGAAGAGGCGACCGTTATGACGTAGAAGAGGAATTGGATAACCCTTACCACCGCGACCAACAACAACACCGTCAGTGCCAGCAAATGTGCCAGAGGCAAGGAAGAGGATTTGAATGCCAGAGGAGGTGCGTGGAGCAGATCCGTAGGCAGCAAGAGAGAGGCCAGCACGGTGGACGACAGTACGAGGACGAAGAGGAATACATGAACCCTCGCCACCACGACCCACAACAACAGTACAGGGAGTGCCAACAGAGGTGCCAAAGACAAGGACAAGGTTATGAATGCCAACAGAGGTGCGTGGAACAGATCCGTAGGCAGCAAGAAAGAGGTCAGCACGGTGGACGACGACAGTACGAGGACGAGTTGGACGACATGAATCCCCGCCACCACGACCCTCAGCAACGCTACAGGGAGTGCCAACAGAGGTGCCAGAGACAAGGACAAGGTTATGAATGCCAACAGAGGTGCGTGGAACAGATCCGTAGGCAGCAAGAAAGAGGTCAGCACGGTGGACGACGACAGTACGAGGACGAGTTGGACGACATGAATCCCCGCCACCACGACCCTCAGCAACGCTACAGGGAGTGCCAACAGAGGTGCCAGAGACAAGGACAAGGTTATGAATGCCAACAGAGGTGCGTGGAACAGATCCGTAGGCAGCAAGAAAGAGGTCAGCACGGTGGACGACGACAGTACGAGGACGAGTTAGACGACATGACCCGCCACCATGACCCACAACAACGCTACAGGGAATGCCAACAGAGGTGCCAAAGACAAGGACAAGGTTATGAATGCCAACAGAGGTGCCAACAGGAGATCCGTAGACAGCAAGAGAGGGGACAGCACGGTGGACGACAATACGAGCAAGAGATGGAAGATGAGAACCCTCGCCACCACGACCCACAACAACGATACAGGGAGTGCCAACAGAGGTGCCAGAGACAGGGACAAGGTTATGAATGCCAACAAAGGTGCCAGAGAGAGCTCCGAGAAAGGCACCCTGTGTTGGCTGCCTTCATGGAGGTCACTGGATTGTTTTAAGTTTAAAGCAATCAGCTAGTAATGAGTGAGTATAGTAGTCACTTGGAGGAGATGGTACGTAGCTTCACGGCTTATGTTTATGAATAAATTCTAAGTCTTGTAATAGAAGAGTCACGTACGTTGACTTTCACTTTTCATCTTTTCGTTTTGAGCAAGGTTTAATCTGTAGCTTCTGCTGCGTTCTTCATCTTAAGACTTATGAGTGTGTTTAGCACCACTCTTTCTTGGTTTTTATAATATAAATAAAACTACTACTTTTTAGGAGAAACTATTTGTGATTTTTTTTAATATTACTCAACACAGATCGCTATCTTTATTTTTATTATTATGACTAGTTTTGAAGCCCGGGTTTCGTTTAAATTTTTTATTTTAATAACTATTTTTTATACACGGGTTTCGTTTAAATTTTTTATTTTAATAACTATTTTTAGTTATATTAAATTTTTTATTTTAATAACTATTTTTAGTTATATTATTAGGTTGTGTTTTGGTGAATATATGCGTTACGTTAGCTTCGTTTTATTTTTTATATAGCTCACGTCCATCATTTTTTTTAAGAAGCACATACCCACTCTATTTGACTCATGTTCAAGGCCTAAGCTTTCCCTAGTCTGTTGCTTTAGACTTGTAGGTTTTACCTTCAATTCTAAAAACAAATTAATAACCCATGTGGAAATTTGACATTTATCATTCTAAACACTCAACACTTATCCTTATCACTTTCACCAATTATCATTGTTACTTATAATTCCAACTCTAACAACAGTTATAAATCTTCAATTAAAATTAGGCGAATAATTGCATTGAACACCTACTTTCTTCCTATAGAGTTTAGAATATAAACCTTGAAAATGGGCCTTTCAATAGATTTCTCGCAAATGATACAATAAAACTATAAAAGTCTTTTAATCTTGACGCATTTTTTACAACCTGGTTTCACCCATGATTTTAGTAACTTTTGCCTTATAGTAGAAGATTAAATCCTATAAATATTCAAAAATAATAAAGTTAAGATGGTGCGATCTATTCACCTGATTTTCACTTATTTTTTCTGAACTTATCTTATCTGAACTTATCTCAACTTAACTGAACTTATCTGAACTTATTAAAACTTATCAAAACTTATTTAGTTATAAGTTGTACTTATGCAACCTTGTTTTTCCTGAACTTATCAGAACTTATCTGGACTTATTTTTCCTGAAATAAATGGAAATAAGGCGAACAGAACAGGGCCTTAGATTGGGTTTAATGTACAAATATGACCACATTTGAACATGAACAATTATATATTTCTATAGGAAAAAAAATTTAACCTAAAAAATATTAAATACCTTTCCAACAGTTTTTTGGATATGATCGATGAGAGTTGAGATATAATCGTTTTAGAGATAATTTCTTTAGTACGTTGTACTTCGAGTTGTCCAATAGCTGTAGTTTCTAACTTTTTACTATAACAACAATAATATAAGAAAACACATATTAAGAGATGAACATATGAATTATGAGTGAACATATAGTATATATTAAGAGTGAACGACATTTATATTTCATGCATGAAGTGTTAGTTTGTAGCCGAAAACGTATCATAGAATTTCATGCATGGAGTGTTATTGGTAAATAGGGTTATGTAGCCGAAAACGTATCATAGAATATCTAGCTACAAACCATCCTATAGGCTATACTTTTTATTTTCCAATCACCAAAATTAAAAGTCAAAGATGTGATTGTGTATGGGTTATGAATTGAACAATACGATCAATTTATATGACTTAATTAATCAATTATATATTTGAATATTATTAGAACTTTCAATTTCTATCTTGAAGAGTTATAGTGCATTAGTATTAGAACGTAACTTGGATTCATGATTTGATTAGAATTTTCAATTCCTATATTAAAGAGTTATAGTGCATTAGTAAGTACATTGCGTAACTTGGAATCATGATTTAATTAGAACTTTCATGATTTATATATATGTTTTTTATTTTTTGGGAATTATATGTATGCATGTTATCACTTAATTATTATTATTATTATTATTATTATTATTATTATTATTATTATTATTATTATTATCTAATTTACATGAGATTTCAACATTATAGGCATCTTTATCTAATGTGTAAATAATAATCAAAATTTAGCCTTGCATAATTTTGTACTCCGTATCTAAGGAGTAAGGAACTAAGGATATACTCCCCGGATTAAAAACCCATTTATCCAACAATTTGTTTCTTGCTGCTCTCAGAGAAAACTCACTCTTGTTTTGTTTCATTTTTGTCAAGATAATATTACGGGAAAAAACTAAAACTAACAATATAAATTTGGTATATCATATTAATTAAAAATCTACAATCTAATGATCTAACAAAATAAAAATCATGAATTTCATAATAGTATATACTTATTATCTATGTACTCTATATTTTTATTTCAATTTTCTTGTAAAGGTCTAATTACCTACGTAGAACTACTTTAAATTATGTACTACTCTATAATATAATGAAAATTTTATGTTAACTATAATAATATACTTCAAGTTTTTTATAATTGAATACTTAGATCTCTAACATGAAGGATAACATGAAGATTTTTTTTTTTTTTTTTTTTTTTTTTGAGGGAATGATAACATGAAGATTTACTACATCATTAATTTAAATCCATGATAAGGATCTCAAATTTAAAGCCTACAAATTATAAGTAAGTTTAAAGTCTACCAAATATATATGTAAATATATGCATGGTTATGGTGATCTGTCTAATTCACAGTGAGGTTGACATTATGTGATATATATATATATATATTAGAGGTTTTGATTGTACGTTTCTTAAGAACTCATTATGATTCCCTTAATAAAGTAGAAAGAGATTAATTTTCTATTATAACAACAGAGTAATATCAACAGATTCCAAATCTAAAAATAATTATACCTTATAAAATTATAGCTAGGAGTAAAATCTGAACAATAACAACAGATTAGAAATATTAATATTATCAACCATGCATCATAATTGCGCCATAAATATTACTTTGTATGATAATAGAAAAAAAAAACAAAGGAAAAAAAGACAAAGTATTTAGCAAAAGTGTTACATAAATAATTCAAATAAACTTTACTACATAATAAATAATAAAATTGTGTATGAGTTATGAATTGAATACGATCAATTTATAGGACTTAATCAATTATAAGTTTGAATATGATTATTAGAACTTCCAATTCATATCTTGAATAGTTATAGTGCATTAATTAGTATTAGTATGTACTATGTAAGTTGGAATCATTATTTGATTAGAATTTTCAATTTATCTAATAGGAGTAGTACGTAACAAAAGTAACAAAGCAGTTTTCAATTTATCTAATAGGATGATTAATGTGATTATTGTGTTATAATTATATCTGTATGCATGTATTTGTATCTAATAGGAGTATACGTAGGAAAGCAATAGTTTTTTTTTTTTTTTTGACTCTAGTGTATGTATTTGTATCTAACTAGATTAGGTCCCGTGCACGCACAGTTATTTTAAAATTATGAATTGACCATCTTTTTTAACTGAAATATTTATCCCTTAAATTTATTGCGTAATTAATGAATTTCGAACATACTCATTTTATCATATAATATACAATTTCCGCTCTATTACGTATTACTCCCTCTGTATTTTTTTAAGGTATACACTTGTCTTTTCCGGCTGTACTTATTTAAGAGATACAATTACCATTTTTAGTAACTTATCAACCCCACCATCTAATTAAATAATCTATCTACACCGCATCCCCACCTCTCCACCTCCCACCCCATAAAATGACATGGTCCCCACTTGTTTTACTTATTAAAATATCTACCCAACCCCACTTGTTTTATTATTTTATTTCATTCAATTCTTCTTCTTAATACCCGTGCCCGGCCAAGTGTATCTCTTAAATAAATACGGAGGGAGTATATATTTTATATGTTTAATATGCTGATTTGACCAAATTAAATATTTGATATGCTTAATATAAACAAAATATTGAGTAAGAATGTTTTTTCGGATATTTCATGAAATGCCCCCGAGTTTTGCCATAATTCACCAAACGCCCATCAAGTTTCAATAATTCATAAAATACCCTTCACAATTCGTACAAATACGCAACATACCCTTACTAATAACGGACCGTTAGTCTGCCGTTAGCCAAGTTTCCAATTCACCCAAAAGCCCCTATTCTGAAACTTATTTCAGCAAATGCCCCTATTGTGAAACTTATTTCACCAAATGCCCCAAACTTAAATATAGCTATTTTGATGTTTCAGCGACTAGTTTTTGTGTTTGAAGGGTAGTTGTTGGTCACGGTTGACTATAAAAGCCCCTTTGCTGAATGGTTCTTGTAAGTTAGATGTTATTTTGATTTGCTTTGCTAATTTCATAAGATTTTTGTCATGAGTTTTCTTTCAAAATCATCATCCACACCCAATGGTCGAGTCCACATATATTAGAGTACCTACCAAATTTTGTTATTGTGGTAGGAAATTTGTCATTCGAAGCTCTGATACAACACTCAATCCACAAAGGTTGTACTACAAGTGTGATCCTTAAAACGATCTGAGATGGTGCAAGGGAGTAGTTGAGCAAGAAAACAAGGGGAAACAACACGAAGGACAATGCGGGGGAAGCTTAGACGAAGGAGAAAGTATTGAAAACAGGCGAAACAGTAAGATGCAAGAAGAATTGAAGCAAATGAAGAAGAAGCTAAAACAACAACAAAAAGTAGTCAAAGTTGTAATACAAATGGGGATATTGATGTTTGTAATTTTACTATTTGTAATTATGAAGTAAACACAAGTAATGAGAAACAAATTCACATTTCATAAATAATTGATGTTGCATAATCTGCACAAAATACCAAACTGGGAAGCATTTCTGTTTTTAGCTTCACTTACAAAACATCTTTGCACCAACTACATTTAATGTTATTTTCTACTCAATGAATATGTGCAAGATCAAAACAGATGTGCAAAAAACTACCCCAAAAAGCATTAGCAGCTATCCAGAAGAGCTTGTGGAACACCACTTCAACCTCCATTCCTACTACAATAACAAAATTTGTTAGGTACCCTAATATATGTGGACTCATTGGGTGTGGAAGATGATTTTGAAAGAAAACTCATGACACAAATCTTATGAAATTAGCAAAGTAAAGTAAAATAACATCTAAAATACAAGAACCATTCAGCAAAGGGGTTTTTATAGCCAACCATGACCAAGAACCAGTTTTCAAACACAAAAACTAGCCGTCGGAACATCATAATAGCTATATTTAAATTTGGGGCATTTGGTGAAATAAGTTTCATAATAGGGGCATTTGGTGAAATAAGTTTCAGACTAGGGGCATTTGGGTGAATTGGAAACTTGGCTAACGGCGGACTAACGGCCCGTTATTAGTAAGGGTATGTTGGGTATTTGTACGAATTGTGAGGGGTATTTTATGAATTATTGAAACTTGATGGGCGTTTGGTGAATTATGGCAAAACTCGAGGGCATTTCATGAAATTTCCGATGTTTTTTTTATTATTGATATGACGATCTGACTAAATATTACCAAAATTGTCTAATAATGTCATATTTAACACTCCATAATCCTATATTTTTTTCTATTTATAAACATTTATACAAAAGGAGAGAAAATAAAAATAAAATAAAATAATTTATTTTTTTAGGAAAGGGTTTTTGGCGGGAAAAAATCGCACCAGGAATTGACACGTGTCATTCCTGATGTCTCTTTTAATATATAGTAATAGATAGATGTATACGTAGGAAATCAATAGTAATTAATTTTTTTTGTACTCTAGTTTCCTAGCTACGTACGATCAACTTTATCATTATACTACCTCCGTTCCTTAATGTTCTTTACGCTTTGGAATATGTGTCAAAAGTATGAAAATTTTGACCGTGGATTCTCACTGTTATATACATCAAAATGTTATCATGTAAGATCTTGTTAGTTTGGTCTCGTTGTGTATTTTTACAATATCAAATTTTTATATTTTTTTCACATACGGAAATGGATATATAAGTCGTTAAATATTGCATTGGAGTCCGTGCAAATAGTAACCGTAAAGAACATTAAGGAACGGAGGTAGTATGATAGTAGCTGCGTAGGCCTAATACATTACATGATAAAGTTTAGGGTAGATTTAAGTCGTTTTTTTTTTTTTTTATCAAAACTTGATTTCAATGTATCCATGTGGCACCTACTTAATATCTACGTGGCACTCAGTTTTTTTAATTTAAAAATAAATTAGATATCTTATTTTTCATTGGTCGAAACCATTAGTAATCCTACGTGGCGCTCTAATATTTCCGCAAATATGTCTCCTTTAATATATATATATATATATATATATATTAGATTTTACGTAAAATTTTACCAACAAATCAATTCTACATAAATTTACTACATTTGAATAACAAATCAAACATACTAAAAACTAATTCCACCATTTGGAGTTTAATGAACAAGGACGAACTTCGTCCATATGTTAAAATTTTATAGAATTTAAGGGACAATAGCTAAATTAAAAATAGTCTAATTTTTAAAGAAATTATACTATTTTTGACCTAAAAAACCTAAAGAAATTATACTATTTTGGGCCTTAAAAATCAAGAAATTAAACTCTAGAAAAGGAGAGAGGGAAAGAGAAAATTGTAATGGTGCTAATTAAGTAGAATTAAAGTAGTCCATATACTTGGGAATAAATTTTTAAAAAAAAAAAAAAAAAAAACAAAGGTAATAAACTACTTTTTACTCACCACAATTCGCTACATTTAGTCTGATACTAGACTTTAGCCCGTGTGATGCACGGTTTCTATTAAATTGTTACGTTAAAATAAAACTCCTACATATATCAAATACTATATTTTATATATTAGATTAAATTGGTTTTTTCTATTTTGGATTGAATTTCATTTTAGATTTATTTTTTAATTATTATAGTGTTTGATTTTGGATGAAATTGTATATACTCCCTCCGTTCCATAATGTTCCTCACTTTTCCATTATGCGCGGTCTCCAATGCACTACTTTGACCGTTAATAATTTTAATTCCGTATTAGTAAAAATTATAAAAATTGATATTTAAAAATTTTATATTGAAATGAATCCAATGATATCCCACAAGTTAACATTTATACTCTTAATCATACTATTAATTACGGTCAAAGTTTTTAAACTTTGACCAAATGAATAGTAAACATGAGGAACATTATGAAACAGAGGGAGTAAGAAATATTAATAATTATTTAATAAAAATATTTACGTGGCACCTACTTATTTATCTACGTGACATTCGACTTTTTAATTCAAAAATAATTTTGAAGTCTTATTTTTTATTGGCTCAAACCATTAGATTTCCTACGTGGCGCTCTAATATTAGATTAATGTTTGATTTTGGATTGAATTTTATTTTAGATTAGTGTTTGATTTTGGATGAATTTTATTTAGATTTATTTTTTAATTATTAGAGCGTTTGATTTTGGATGAAATTGTATATATTAGTAATTAATTAATTAATTTAAATATCTACGTGGCACCTAACTAATTATCTACGTGTTAATTCAAACATAAATTAGAAATCTTATTTTTCATTGGCCGAAACCATTAGTATTCCTAGGTGGTGCTCTATTAGTTCAGCAAATATGCCTCCTTTATATATGTATATTAGATTATAAAAATAAAAAATAAAAACGATTATTGAAGATTTGGTAATTTTTATCTTTTGTTTTTTTGCAAATTTTTATCTTTTGTTTATTTTGCAAATTCTTATCTTTAGTTGGACTCATCCGTTTTGTATACGAATACATTATCTCTAAGTAATTTTTTTATTTTTATGTGATTTAATATTTATTTTAAATAACACTTAATGACATAATCATCCTATTTTTAAAAAAAAATTATGAGAGTGTTTGTTTTTGGATGAAATTGTATATGCGTAATATTATTAATTAATTAATTTAATAAAAATATCTACCTGGTGTTTTTGGCCGAAACCATTAGATTTCCTATATGGCGCTCTAATATTGGATAATGTTTGATTTTAAATTGCATTTTATTTATTTGATTTTAGATCAGTGTTTGATTTTGAATGAATTTTATTTTAAATTTTTTTTAAATTATTATAGTTTTTGATTTTAGATGAAGTTGTATATTTTAGTAATTAATTATTTAAAATATCTACGTGACACCTAATTAATTATCTACGTGGCAATCGATTTTTTTAATTCAAAAATAAATTAGAAATCTTATTTTTCATTGGCCGAAACCATTAGTAATCTTAGGTGGCGCTCTAATATTTCAGCAAATATGCCTCCTTTATATATATATATATATATATATATATATATATATATATATATATATATATATATATATATATATATATATATATATATATATATATATATATATATAGGGGAAGACTCTTGTGAGAACACCTCCCTTATGTGAGAACACTATCTTATATAAGAACACATCTAGACTGTCAATCTTGATTTCATCTGACCGCTCAGATTAAATTGTTGATTAATGGCGTTTTTGGTAATATTTGAACACTTAACCCCAATTTCCATTTTCTTTCGTACCATTCACTTTCTCTCTCCAAAAGTTTAACAGCTTCTTCCTTTCTCTCCACAACTTGAGACTTGAATTCTAAAGATCTTCTCCAAATTCTTCGAATTTCCTCAAATTTCTACAATTTTATCGGATAATCTTTCGAATTTAACAAGTATCTTCACCCTATTTTCTGATTTTCGTCTTTTTTAGGTTTACTCAAAGGTATGATTTCAAATTTGGGTCTGTTTTTAAATTATGGAGAGAATAATTAGTTTTTTTTTTTTTGAAATTAAGATGTTCATCTAGATCGATCCACTTCATAGTTCTAGAAACAATTTGATTGCTCTTTTTTTTATGTTTTTGAGATTTATTGAACTTTAAAATTTGTTTTTGTTCTTAATTTTTTGTATTTATGTACTAATTTGGTTGATTTTTAGCTTTTAATATTCATATTGTTTTCAAATGTTAACCTGTTAATCGTGAGATATCCGTTTCTTTTAGTGAATAAACTTTTGAGATTATAGGTTTGTTTGTTTTGATTTCGGGTGGAACGGAGCTTCGAATTACATCAGGTACTTTGGTATTAATCTAAGAATTAAATAATATTTCTTATGTTATAAACTATTGATGCATATGTTCTAATAATCGTTACATATGTTCTAAAGGTTTATATATATGTTCTAAACTTTTATCTAAGTTGTTTTGTAAAGTTACTCGTGTTTAATTTGTAAAACTTAATGAACATTTCATGTCTTGAATTTGTGATTCAAGAAAATGTTGTGAAGATGAAACTTATAGAAGAGAAAAAGTCTCCTTCATTTTCAAATCTGATTAAATTCCACTTCCCCTTTATTTATGAATTATGACATGTTTTGTATAATCAATTATTGGAGTAAATTTCACATATTGTCAGATTGTTGTAGTAAATTATTCCTGGGTTGCAAAAAAAAAACCACGTAATGTCGAATTTAAAGGTGGGTGTAAAACTTTCTCCATATTTCCTTACTATATGGTGTAAATTTATGGAATAAAAAAGTGTTGAGATGCAAAAGATGAGATTTAATCTTCAGAGAACATAGCTGCAGAATTAAGATCTTGCTAAAAGAAATTCCTAGATGTTTGCGGTTAGTGCATATGTTCTAATTATCGTTGTGTATGTTCTAGTTATCGTTGCGTATGTTCTAAAGGTTTATATATATGTTCTGAACATTTGTTTGAATTTGTATGTTGATTATTGCAGATTGATAATTATAAAGTAAGACCTAAAAAATGCATTGGTTATTAAAACTAAGGCTGGTTATTACTCTTAAGTCTTTCCATGCTTTCCATACAACATACTTTATGAAATGAGATTTCAGGGCCAGATTGATTTTCAAAACTTTTACTGATGGGAGAAGCTGCATGAATTGTGTATTGTAATTCGAGTCAAAGGCATCCAACACTGGATATGCCCCTCATAGACTATGACTTGGTTGTACTTATTCGACCTATGCTTATGCTCAAAATCAAGTTCGAAGTTACCTTTAACGTTGTGTTTGCTGATTGGATGGTCTAATCATTGGTGTGTATGTTCTAATTATTGGGTTTATGTTCTTTTATTACTCTATAATGAAAGTTGTTGTTGCATTTTTCTATTTACTATAGATAGTACTACATGCATTTTCGTTTTCTTGTTAAAACCTATTAGCTCAAATGGTAGAGCAATGTGCCATTGCACATGGATGTAGGTTCAAATCCTACATAGGTTTTTAAAAACACACAATTTAGCGCCAATGTATTTATAGGGATAGGTCCTACATGAGAGATACCCTCCAGTACAAGCTGAGCTAAGTGTCTTAAACACCTACCCACGACTCGAGAATGTCAGTCGTGTCTTTGATGATCTTAGATTTAGAGCTTAGTAGTGCAACTCTAGCTATTAGCCCGTGAATACTTTTTCGTTGTTTGGGCTAGGGCCTCAGATGTTGGTAAACAAGGCTCACAATCAAGCAACATTCTCGTTACACATGTGAGTAGAGCGAACAACATGGACACCCCTGCAATGGTTTTAAGTCCAATGATTCCTCAGTCATAACCTCTTTGGAATATATTGACACCACCTCGCGATCACTTGTTGTCAACTGCTATGCATAAAGGTGTTGAGGAGTTACCCGCTTTCTTATCAGACTCCGCCAGTGAGAAATTATGTTGGTCATACATCTTAGCCATCTCAGTCATGCTTCCCCGCTCCCTGCCTAGTTTCTCCACAAATTGTTGCCTTCAGTTCAAGTGTTATATTTCATGTTCTACAAACAAAGGATAATGTTCTAAAAATTTATACATATGTTCTAAAGTAAGTAAACAAATTTAAAAGTAAACACAAGTGATTTAAAAGTAAAGAATCATCAAATAGGAGAATTAATTAATATCATAAATGGAATGGAAAAAGTTGCCTATGTAGGATTCGAACCTACATCCTTGCGCAACCGCACAAAGCTCTACCAATTGAGCTAATAGGCATTGTTCTAAAACACCAAGCATTGATGACCATTACTTGCAACAACACCACACACACAAAACTTCTAGCAGCGACCAAACATAGCAGAACAATTTCCCACCCTAGACTTACCTGCAACAACCCTCCCTGCAAAACAAATAGCCTACACTAGCAACTATGAAACCACTTAAGACCAACCCCAATCTTTGCAACAGCTATACTAGCCCATAATGCCCCACATGAAAACACAACATAGCTAACCTGGCCAAAATTGTCATAAAAACAGGCAAAAACTCAGACCCAAAGCATATTTAGGAACATATTACATCAATAAGAGAATATTAGAACATATCCTTCTAGTTTCATAATATCTTGTTATGAAATTTAAAACATAAATATCCAAAAAAAAATGCAGAAATGTTCTAACAATTAAATTTATATGTTCTAACAAGTTGATCAATATGTTCTAATAGTTAAGGAACATGTTCTGCATTAACAAAGTATATGTTCTGAGTTATTTATCTTTTGTTCTGCAGTAATTAAAACTATGTTTTGAACTCATTTAATGTAAGTTCCAAGGACCAATACCCTGTGTTCTGTACATTTCATATAATTGTTCTAATAATTAAACCTACATGTTTTAACCAGCTAAAGTTTATGTTCTAACAATTAAACTTATATGTTCTAACAAGTTGAGCAATATGTTCTAACTAGTTAAGGGACATGTTCTGCTTTAACAAAGTACATGTTCTGATGTTCAACATCCATTACACTCCTATGGGAACTAACCCATTAGCAAAAAACAAAACAGACCATTGCACTTCTCCTGAAATATTTTTGTACCTTTATCTAAACTGATATACTTATTTTTCTTCCCAAATTGGTTACTAACATGAGCCATAAATGGATAATGGTCTTGTGAACTTGGTTTTGTAATCCAAATGGAATGTCCAGGTGGTTCTGTTGGTCATCATGCAATGAACTTACTCACTCAAACTCATAGTTTAAAGAAAAGATTGTAATTTGTATTGATAAATGCTTAAAGCTTGTAAACATGTATTACTTGAGAATGTTCAAGAGGTTCTCTACTCTCCCACTTTCACCTAATACAATCAACATTCATGCATACTAACTTCCCTCCCCTTTTAATTACAAATCGTTACAAAAGACAAACAACATAAAGGAAAACAGAAAAAAGACAATAGGCTTAATGTTCCTTAATGGATTCTCTCGCCTTTCTTTGGATTGTTACCATAACCAAAGCTCAACAACCATAACCAAAGCTCAACACAACAGGTAATTCCTCTAAACCAAACGCAACCAAAATTTATTTATGTTTTTAATATGGATATTATATTAAAAAATAGCATATGTTATATGTTCTAACCAACGAAACTATATGTTCTAACTAGTGAACCTATATGTTCTAACAATTGAATTTATATGTTCCAAACTTTCAACTAGTGAAGCTATATATTCTATACATTATTTCTATATGTTCTAATCAGTTAAGCTACATGTTCTAATTAGTTCAGCTATATGTTCTAACAAAAAATATAACCACTAAAAATATAACCACTGATAATAACAAATGCATCAGAAGCATTCCAAAAATATTTACAAAAAATTCGGAAATTAATAAATATATTTCACTAAAATTAAAGAATCGAAACTTACTCTTGTGGATTTTCTGGATATTGTTTGCTATTTTGTCGTGGTTTTTTTGCTGAAAATCAAAATCTAACAAAAATTAACTTCAATTAATGTATAAAAACAAAGAAACAAGTTCGAAATTAGGTAAACATTTGTGAATTTTGCTTACCTTCATCGTTCTTATTGTTTTTCTGCTCAAGCCATCTTCAATTGTACAAATTAGGTTAAAATTAGGGGAACTTGTAAAAGGAGAGAAGAAAATATAGAACAATTGAGCTCGAAATACCTTAAATCAACAACACACCGGCGATGAAGGAGGTTGATCGGCCGTTCTTGGAGCTTCGATGGTGGTTTTGTCGAGAAGAGAGAAAAAATTTCGTGAGAGAACAGAGAGTCGCGAGAGAGAGAAAGTGAAGAGGGAGGTCTTAGAGAGAGAAAGTGGGTGGGGTTTAATTAAAGAAATGTGGTTTTTAATGGGGAAGGTGGATGGTTGTTTCATCATTTAGTCATAGCCATTAGATTGAATCTAATCCTACGGATTAGATTCATTCTCATATATACTAGTTGTTAGGTTATGATACATATGACAATTCATAAATCATGCGGAAACAACCATTAAGTCAGGAATACATATTATTTACACATAATCATATAGCATACTTTAGAAGCATACTCTTTGTTGCGTTCCTTCCCTAGCTGCGCCCGAACCGAACAAGAACAAGTCTTTAGGACTCCAAGTGTCGTCCCTCCGTAGATAGTCCACAGCACGTCCGGATCCGCCTTAAGATTGACCAACTAGAATCGCCCTTAAGGTACTAATAATTTCGGCACTTTTAGGCAAGGTATGTGACTGAATTTTTCTCTCAAAAACTCACTTTGAATACTTGAAAACTCGTTATAAATTGTGAACCCATGCCACATATTTATAGGGGTATGGAAAGAGAATTGGAATCCTACTAGGATACGAATTAATTAAATTAGAATCCTAGTGGAACTCTTATTTAATTAATTTATCTTTTAGGATTAGGAATTTAATCATTAAACGAATTCTATACGCTTTAGGATTCGAGTAACACACTTCGAGTAATACGCTAGCACCGCACGCAGGCCTTGCGGCCCACGCACAGCGCCAGCCTACTCGTCGCAGCCCCGCGCGCGCGCCCAAGCTTCGGCTGGGCCTGGCTTTTGCGCTGGGCCTGGTCGCATGCTTGGCGTGTGGTTGTTGCGCTTGGCTTGCTGGGCGATGGCCCCGGCTTTGTGCTGGGCCTTCGTCTGGCAGGCCTCGTCCGATGCTAATTCGTACGATGCGCTTCCGATTAAATTCTCGATTGCGGAATTCATTTCCGATACGAACAATATTTAATATTTCCGATTCCGGAATTAATTTCCGTTTCGAACAAATATTTAATATTTCCGTTTCCGGAATTATTTTCCGATTCCGATAATATTTCCGATTCAGACAATATTTCCGTTTCCGGCAATATTTCCGATTCCGGCAATATTTCTATTTCCGATAATATTTTCCGATACGTACCATGTTTCCGTTTCCGGCAACATCTACGACTTGGATAATATTTATATTTCCGATACGATCTATATTTCCGTTTCCGGCAATATCATCGTTTCCGGAGTATTCATTTGCTTGCCTTTGACGATCTCAGCTCCCACTGGAACCAAGATCCGTCGATTCCGAATATCCATAGATGGAGTATTTAATGTCATTAAATACTTGATCCGTTTACGTACTCTTTGTGTGACCCTACGGGTTCAGTCAAGAGTAAGCTGTGGATTAATATCATTAATTCCACTTGAACTGAAGCGGCCTCTAGCCAGGCATTCAGCTCACTTGATCTCACTGAATTATTAACTTGTTAATTAATACTGAACCGCATTTATTAGACTTAACATTGAATGCATACTTGGACCAAGGGCATTATTTCCTTCAGTCTCCCACTTGTCCTTAGGGACAAGTGTGCATTTCCTAATTCCTTTGTCGCTCGATGCTTGCTCTTGAACATAAGGTAAGAGTTGTCATCCTTATTATGTCCAGAGGTGTTCCTCGGTTTCAGAGTTCAACTTATCAAATAAACAGATAATCATAGCCTATGATTCATCCGAGCACGGCCATGCATTTCACAGTTTCTAGCTCTCCGAGTGGCCTTGTACAACTTTTAAGCATCTCATCCCGATTTATGGGAGGACAATCCCAATCTTGCGATCTTGAGATTAGACTACGTTTGATAGGTGATTACCTGAGCGTTGCCTTTATAGCCTCCTTTTACGGTGCGACGGTTGGTCAACGTCAAAGCAACCAGTTCTCAAACAAGTAATCTCAAATCACTCAGGTATTGAGGATTTAGTGTCTAATAATTTTAATGAAATTTACTTATGACAGATTTTCATCTCTTACAGTAAAGTTTCATAGGTCTTGTCCGATACTAGTCTTCCCAAAGTAAGTATCTATGCAAATGATTATGACATTGCCATGTCCACATAGTTCAAGAAACAGAACTACTAGTCATCTTGCATTCTAGTCGTCTAACATTTTCTATGCGTCCAATTTTATAGAAAACTGCGACTAGGGACCATTTTCAACCTTTGACATTCAAGTTCACTTGATAGACATTTCTTAGTCACAGGACTGGTCCTGACAGTCTATCTTGAATATATCGTCAAATTGAAGGGACTCATCATTTAATAAACCACAAATTAAATGGAAAAATGAATTCCTTTCATTTATTGTGAATGATTAACCAATAATGTTTTACAAAGATTTAAACTCTAAAACTTTAAAACATTAAACAGAGACATCAAAGCCATTCTCCAATATGCTTGATTCCCATTGCTGCAGTGTGCGAGTTGTGCTTCGCCTGCGGCAGAGGTTTAGTCAATGGATCTGATATGTTGTCATCAGTTCCAATTTTGCTTATCTCGACTTCTTTTCTTTCAACGAACTCTCGTAGAAGGTGAAATCTACGAAGTACATGCTTGACTCTCTGGTGGTGTCTAGGCTCCTTTGCCTGTGCAATAGCTCCGTTATTATCACAATACAGGGCTATTGGTCCTTTAATGGAGGGGACTACACCAAGTTCACCTATGAACTTCCTTAGCCATATAGCTTCCTTTGCTGCTTCATGTGCAGCAATGTACTCCGCTTCAGTTGTAGAATCCGCAATGGTGCTTTGCTTAGCACTTTTCCAGCTTACTGCTCCTCCGTTGAGGCAGAAGACAAACCCAGACTGTGATCTGAAATCATCTTTGTCGGTTTGGAAACTTGCGTCCGTATAGCCTTTAACAATTAATTCATCATCTCCACCATAGACCAGGAAGTCATCTTTGTGCCTTTTCAGGTACTTCAGAATATTCTTGGCAGCAGTCCAATGCGCCTCTCCTGGGTCTGACTGGTATCTGCTCGTAGCACTGAGTGCGTACGCAACATCCGGGCGTGTACATATCATAGCATACATTATTGAACCAATCAATGATGCATATGGAATCCCATTCATTCGTCTACGCTCATCAAGTGTTTTTGGGCACTGAGTCTTGCTTAGAGTCATTCCATGAGACATGGGTAGGTAGCCTCGCTTGGAGTCCGCCATCTTGAACCTATCAAGCACCTTATTGATATAAGTGCTTTGACTAAGTCCAATCATCTTTTTAGATCTATCTCTGTAAATCTTGATGCCCAATATGTACTGTGCTTCTCCTAGATCTTTCATCGAAAAACATTTCCCAAGCCAAATCTTGACAGAGTTCAACATAGGAATGTCATTTCCGATAAGTAATATGTCGTCGACATATAATACTAGGAAAGCAATTTTGCTCCCACTGACCTTCTTGTATACACAAGATTCGTCTGCGTTCTTGATGAAACCAAAGTCACTGACTGCTTCATCAAAACGTATATTCCAGCTCCTGGATGCCTGCTTCAATCCGTAGATTGACTTCTTTAGCTTGCATACCTTTTTAGCATTCTTTGGATCCTCAAAACCTTCAGGCTGTGTCATAAACACAGTTTCTGTTAAAACGCCGTTTAAGAAAGCAGTTTTGACATCCATCTGCCATATTTCGTAATCGTAATATGCAGCGATTGCTAACATTATCCGAATAGACTTTAGCATTGCAACTGGTGAAAAGGTTTCATCGTAATCCACACCGTGGACTTGCCTGTAACCTTTTGCAACCAATCTAGCTTTGAAAACTTCAAGTTTCCCATCCTTGTCCTTTTTCAGTTTGAAAACCCATTTGCTTCCAATGGCTTGGTAGCCATCTGGCAAATCGACCAAATCCCATACTTGGTTTTCAGACATGGAGTCTAATTCAGATTGCATGGCTTCTTGCCATTGCTTGGAGCTAGGGCTCGTCATAGCTTGTTTGTAAGTCGCAGGTTCATCACTTTCAAGTAATAGAACGTCATAGCTCTCGTTCGTCAAAATACCTAAGTACCTTTCCGGTTGAGATCTATATCTTTGCGATCTACGCGGGGTAACATTTCTAGATTGACCATGATTCTCACCAGATTCTTCTAAAGATCTCTGAGTTTCATCCTGAATGTCATCTTGAGCATTCTCTAGAGTTTGTTGTTCGACTCGAATTTCTTCGAGGTCTACTTTTCTCCCACTTGTCATTTTGGAAATGTGATCTTTCTCCAAAAAGACACCATCTCGAGCAACAAACACCTTGTTCTCAGATGTATTATAGAAGTAATACCCCTTTGTTTCCTTTGGATAGCCCACAAGGATACATTTGTCAGATTTTGGATGAAGTTTGTCTGAAATTAATCGTTTGACGTATACTTCACATCCCCAAATCTTCAGAAAAGACACATTTGGAGGCTTTCCAAACCATAATTCGTATGGAGTCTTTTCGACAGCTTTAGACGGAGCTCTATTTATAGTGAGTGCAGCTGTATTTAGTGCATGTCCCCAAAATTCTAATGGAAGTTTGGCCTGACCCATCATTGACCTGACCATCTCTAGCAAGGTTCTGTTCCTCCGTTCCGACACACCGTTCCATTGTGGTGTTCCAGGAGGAGTCAATTCTGATAGAATTCCACATTCTTTCAGATGGTCATCAAATTCATAGCTCAGATATTCACCGCCTCTATCAGATCGCAGTGCCTTAATCTTCTTGCCTAATTGATTCTCTACTTCACTCTGAAATTCCTTGAATTTTTCAAAGGATTCAGACTTATGCTTCATTAGGTAGACATAACCATACCTACTGAAGTCATCAGTGAAAGTGATAAAGTAGCTGAAACCACCTCTAGCATTTGTACTCATTGGTCCACATACATCTGTATGGATTAAACCCAATAGTTCATTTGCTCTTTCTTCAACTTTAGAGAAAGGTTGCTTTGTCATTTTGCCAAGTAAACATGATTCGCATTTACCATAATCCTCTAAGTCAAATGGTTCTAGAATTCCTTCCTTTTGAAGTCTTTCTAAGCGTTTCAAGTTTATATGGCCTAATCGACAATGCCACAGATAGGTGAGATCTGAATCATCCTTTTTGGCCTTTTTGGTATTTATGTTATATACTTGTTTGTCGTGATCTAATAAATAAAGTCCATTGACTAATCTAGCAGATCCATAAAACATCTCTTTAAAATAAAACGAACAACTATTGTCTTTTATTAAAAAGGAAAATCCCTTAGCATCTAAGCAAGAAACTGAAATGATGTTTTTAGTAAGACTTGGAACATGGAAACATTCTTCCAGTTCCAAAACTAGCCCGGAGGGCAACGACAAATAGTAAGTTCCTACAGCTAATGCAGCAATCCGTGCTCCATTTCCCACTCGTAGGTCGACTTCACCCTTGCTTAACTTTCTACTTCTTCTTAGTCCCTGTGGATTGGAACATAAGTGTGAGCCACAACCTGTATCTAATACCCAAGAAGTTGAATTAGCAAGTATATAGTCTATAACGAAAATACCTGAAGATGGAACGACTGTTCCGTTCTTCTGATCTTCCTTTAGCTTTGGACATTCTCTTTTGCAATGGCCTATTCCATCACAATAAAGACAGCTTGATGTGGATTTGTCCTGCTTTGATTTAGCATTGCCCTTGGACTTTCCACCTTTCTTGAACGGTCTCCTTCTAGCCTTGAGTAAATCTTTGGCTTCACAGTCCAGTATTATTTCAGCCTTTCTGACAAGGTGAACAAATTCTGCAACTGTTTCTTCTCTTGGTTCACTTAGGTATAGTTGCTTGAAGAGACCAAACCCACTGTGTAGTGAATTGAGCAAGATAGAGACTGCCATCCTTTCGCTTATTGGTGTTCCTAGTAGACTTAGGCGATCAAAGTATGAACGCATAAGATCCACATGGAACCTCAGTGGGACGCCTACCCTCTGTTTAGTGCGAAGGAGCTGAACATGTGTTTCTTGGACCTCCATCCTATAACACCTGTTGGGAGAACTAACCTTTAGACCAGACATTGATTCAATCAACTCATGGACGTTCAGGTCCCTGTCCTCCGTGCTTCCACGACAGATATCCCTCAGATTCTTGATGAGCGTAAAAGGTTCATAGGCTACAAACCTTCTAGCCCAATCATCAGGGATATTGTTCAGCATGAGACTCATAACCTTTTTGAGATCCGCATCCCAGGCGTAAAATCTCTCAGGGGTCATGTCTCTGGCATAGTAGCTTGGCATGGGATGTGACAGTACATACTCAAGTCCATTGAGTTTGACTATTTCAACTAGCTTAGCTTCCCATTCAAGAAAATTTGCCAGGTTCAGCTTGACCATAAGCTCAGAACCTATGATGATGTTTTGATTGTTGTTTGCCATATTTAAAACTACAATTGAAAAAGAATAAACAAATAAATAACCATTCACAGTTTCTCTTAATAAACTTAAATTCTAGCATACATGCATAATTCAATGTTTATTAAGCATTTTATTCAAGTTATGTGTTCCGGCAGGTGTGAATAAAATGATTCCAAGATCCTAAAATCATTGAAGAACTAAGCACAGTTTGTCGACTTAATCCTAAAACATCTTAGGTAAGCAAAAGCCTTTTGCTAATAGTCTAGAAACTATTCTTGGTTGATAGGTACGTCTAAGAACTTATTAGGTAAACCTATCGATTTTGCCACGACATAAAAGGACTCCTTACTTATATCGTTGAGTTTCACCAAAACTAACATGTACTCACAATTATTTGTGTACCTTGCCCCTTTAGGACCAATAAGTAACACCTCGCTGAGCGAAAACTATTACTAGATTGATGTAAAGGATATCCAAGCAAGTGTATATTTTGGCATGGCACCTTATAACTCAATTTTTAAGTTTGGAACTTTAAGGCTTTTACTATGTTGGTTAGATTTTAAGTGAACTAAAATCCTTAATCATGCAACATAATCAAGCCACAATCTCATGCATAATTAAGACATATTTAAAGCAATAAATAACTTAAAGCATGCATAAGATAAATGTGATCTAGTATGGCCCGACTTCATCTTGAAGCTTCAACTTCAAAGTCCGTCTCGAAAATCTCCGTGGGAGGCACCATTTTCTTCAAATAGGATAAGCTATAATTAAAACTAATTACAACTATTTGATGGTACGCAGACCATATTTGAATTAAAAAACGACTTTGGTACTTTAGACCAATTACATTCAAATTAATGGTACGCAGACCATATTTTCTATCCTATTTGGGCCATACTAGTCACTTCATAACCTGCAAAACAGTACATATACAATATATACCATTCACCCATTCATTATCATGAATGGCCCACATAGTTGGTTAGTAAAACACATTATGCATCACGTAAACATTTGCAGCAATTAATCAAGGGCACCAATAATCTACCAATTATTCAGTCCTTATTAATTCTAATCAAGTTGTTTTAACCTTAAGGATTTGTAGACCTAATCAAGAGTTTATGACTAAAAGCGCTCCCACTTTAACCAATAAATTCATATGCTTTACTAATTTTAAACATAAAAATGTATTTCTAGTCTAACCGGAAACATACAAATTTAATTAAAATTTAAAGCTTATATAAATTTATAATTGAATCCAAAAAAAAAATTTAATTTAATTTCAGTCGTATTTAAATTAATTCATGATTTTAATTTTAGTAAAATAATTAGAATAA
Organism: Spinacia oleracea; assembly: GCF_020520425.1. NCBI lineage: Eukaryota > Viridiplantae > Streptophyta > Magnoliopsida > Caryophyllales > Amaranthaceae > Spinacia > Spinacia oleracea. Next base: position 27,956,784 of record NC_079489.1, read on the forward strand.
ATAAAATTTATTATAATTATAATATTCAAAATTAAAATCCAAGAAAATAATTTAAATTATTAATTTTAAAATTAATTAAAATTACGTAAACTGAAAATTTCAAATTAAAATTTCAAAACGATCTAATCGCAACGCAAACACCTCACGCATCACACGCCCATGGGCCACACGCACACAGCCATCGCTGGCCATGTGCGCGCAGCCCATGCGCTGCGTCGCATAGTTGCTGCTTCTACCCTTCGCAAGCCATCGCGCGAGCTGGTGCTCGCTGCGCGCGCGCCAGCGCTCGATGCACGCGAGCATGTGCTCGCTGCGCGCGCGCCAGCGCTCGATGCACGCGAGCCATCGCTCGCTGCGTTCGCTCGCTAGCGCTCGCTACACGCGGGCCAGCGCTCGCTTCGTGCACTCGCCAGCGCATGCTGTGCGCGCTCGCTAGCGCTCGCTTGGTGCGAGCCAGCGCTCGCTGCGCGCGGCATCGACGCTGGGCGCAGCACTCGTGGCACGCGAGCTTGCGCTCGCTGGGCGCGAGGCTGCGCGCGCTTGCGCGAGGCAGTGCGCGTTGTGGCGCAGCTCGCTTGCTGCCCACACGCGACTGCCGTGCCTTGCCTTCGCCCATGCCCATTCGTCCATTGCTCATAGCCCACGACACAAGGCAGGGCTGCTGCCTTGTGCTCGTGCACCATGCCCTTGCTCATTGCATTCGTGCCGCATGGGCGACGAGCTCCCTTGCTCGTCGTCACATGCCCGCACTATACAACACCCCTTAAGGGTAACACGTAGCGTCCATTGCTTTGTGCGTGCAAGTTATATGAACGAATTCAATCGCATAAAATTTAAAAAATTTATACTTAAAATTAATGACAAATTAATAAATAATATTAATTTCATAATTTTAGGGCGAAAAATCAAAAATTTATTATTCAATTGATTTCCGATTAACATGGATTCAAGTCTAGGTCATAAAAATTTAAAATTTATCATAAATTTACAATTTTTATGGTGGTTTTTAATCATATGTATCTAATTAAATTATAATTAATTATGAAAATCAAATTAATTCTAAATTATTCTAATTTTCAACAAATTAATCATAATTACAAATTAGATTGCATAATTAACAAGGCTAGGCATTCAAACTTGTTAAACATATACAGTAGTTCAATCAAAAATTCAAGATTTACCAACAAGAATTGCAAATATTTAATTTAACATCTTAAATTTACGAAATTTTGCATTCGAAAAACTAAAACCTTCGAAAAGTCATAGTTAGGCTTCAAATTTGAGAATTCTGGGTTCGGCCGAAAACAATATTTTTGTCAAAATTTTAGAATGCCTTTTACATGCGGAATTGACACAAAAATCACTCATTTTGGATGAGTAACGAAGAAACTGCCGAAAAACTGCGTACGTATAATTAAATAAACGCAATTTGCAATTAATTAACAATTACGAAAATTAATCACCCCTTTTAATTCTTGCAAATTTGTAATATTTAATCATGTTTATGCAATTTAGATTATGAAAATAATAAGAGGCTCGTGATACCACTGTTAGGTTATGATACATATGACAATTCATAAATCATGCGGAAACAACCATTAAGCCAGGAATACATATTATTTACACATAATCATATAGCATACTTTAGAAGCATACTCTTTGTTGCGTGCCTTCCCTAGCTGCGCCCGAACCGAACAAGAACAAGTCTTTAGGACTCCAAGTGTCGTCCCTCCGTAGATAGTCCACAGCACGTCCGGATCCGCCTTAAGATTGACCAACTAGAATCGCCCTTAAGCTACTAATAATTTCGGCACTTTTAGGCAAGGTATGTGACTGAATTTTTCTCTCAAAAACTCACTTTGAATACTTGAAAACTCGTTATAAATTGTGAACCCAGGCCACATATTTATAGGGGTATGGAAAGAGAATTGGAATCCTACTAGGATACGAATTAATTAAATTAGAATCCTAGTGGAACTCTTATTTAATTAATTTATCTTTTAGGATTAGGAATTTAATCATTAAACGAATTCTATACGCTTTAGGATTCGAGTAACACACTTCGAGTAATACGCTAGCACCGCACGCAGGCCTTGCGGCCCACGCACAGCGCCAGCCTACTCGTCGCAGCCCCGCGCGCGCGCCCAAGCTTCGGCTGGGCCTGGCTTTTGCGCTGGGCCTGGTCGCATGCTTGGCGTGTGGTTGTTGCGCTTGGCTTGCTGGGCGATGGCCCCGGCTTTGTGCTGGGCCTTCGTCTGGCAGGCCTCGTCCGATGCTAATTCGTACGATGCGCTTCCGATTAAATTCTCGATTGCGGAATTCATTTCCGATACGAACAATATTTAATATTTCCGATTCCGGAATTAATTTCCGTTTCGAACAAATATTTAATATTTCCGTTTCCGGAATTATTTTCTGATTCCGATAATATTTTCGATTCAGACAATATTTCCGTTTCCCGCAATATTTCCGATTCCGGCAATATTTCTATTTCCGATAATATTTTCCGATACGTACCATGTTTCCGTTTCCGGCAACATCTACGACTTGGATAATATTTATATTTCCGATACGATCCATATTTCCGTTTCCGGCAATATCATCGTTTCCGGAGTATTCATTTGCTTGCCTTTGACGATATCAGCTCCACTGGAACCAAGATCCGTCGATTCCGAATATCCATAGATGAAGTATTTAATGCCATTAAATACTTGATCCGTTTACGTACTATTTGTGTGACCCTACGGGTTCAGTCAAGAGTAAGCTGTGGATTAATATCATTAATTCCACTTGAACTGAAGCGGCCTCTAGCCAGGCATTCAGCTCACTTGATCTCACTGAATTATTAACTTGTTAATTAATACTGAACCGCATTTATTAGACTTAACATTGAATGCATACTTGGACCAAGGGCATTATTTCCTTCACTAGTATACTCACATAGGGACCTATTTTCACCGGATCCCTATGTGACAAATAAACAAATAAATAACCATTCACAGTTTCTCTTAATAAACTTAAATTCTAGCATACATGCATAATTCAATGTTCATTAAGCATTTTATTCAAGTTATGTGTTCCGGCAGGTGTGAATAAAATGATTCCAAGATCCCAAAATCATTGAAGAACTAAGCACAGTTTGTCGACTTAATCCTAAAACATCTTAGGTAAGCAAAAGCCTTTTGCTAATAGTCTAGAAACTATTCTTGGCTGATAGGTACGTCTAAGAACTTATTAGGTAAACCTATCGATTTTGCCACGACATAAAAGGACTCCTTACTTATATCGTTGAGTTTCACCAAAACTAACATGTACTCACAATTATTTGTGTACCTTGCCCCTTTAGGACCAATAAGTAACACCTCGCTTAGCGAAAACTATTAATAGATTGATGTAAAGGATATCCAAGCAAGTGTATATTTTGGCATGGCACCTTTTAACTCAATTTTTAAGTTTGGAACTTAAGGCTCTTACTATGTTGGTTAGATTTTAAGTGAACTAAAATCCTTAATCATGCAACATATTCAAGCTTTGATCTCATGCATTTTAAGACATATTTAAAAGCAATAAATAACTTAAAACATGCATAAGATAAATGTGATCTAGTATGGCCCGACTTCATCTTGAAGCTTTTACTTCAAAGTCTGTCTTGAAAATCTCCGTGGGAGGCACCATTTTCTTCAAATAGAATAAGCTATAATTAAAACTAATTACAACTATTTGATGGTACGCAGACCATATTTGAATTGAAAAACAACTTTGGTACTTTAGACCAATTACATTCAAATTAATGGTACGCAGACCATATTTTCTATCCTATTTGGGCCATACTAGTCACTTCATAACCTGCAAAACAGTACATATACAATATATACCATTCACCCATTCATTATCATGAATGGCCCATATAGCTGGTTAGTAAAACACATTATGCATCACATAAACATTTGCAGCAATTAATCAAGGGCACCAATAATCTACAAATTATTCAGTCCTTATTAATTCTAATCAAGTTGTTTTAACCTTAAGGATTTGTAGACCTAATCAAGAGTATATGACTAAAAAGGGCTCCCACTTAAACCAATAAATTCATATGCTTTACTAATTTTAAACATAAAAATGTATTTCTAGTCTAACCGGAAACATACAAATTTAATTAAAATTTAAAGCTCGTATAAATTTATAATTGAATCCATAAATTTAATTTAATTTCAGTCGTATTTAAATTAATTCATGATTTTAATTTTAGTAAAATAATTAGAATAAATAAAATTTATTATAATTATAATATTCAAAATTAAAATCCAAGAAAATAATTTAAATTATTAATTTTAAAATTAATTAAAATTACGTAAACTGAAAATTTCAAATTAAAATTTCTAAACGATGTAATCGCAACGCAACAACCCCACGCAACGCACGCCCATGGGCCACACGCACACAGCCATCGCTGGCCATGTGCGCGCAGCCCATGCGCTGCGTCGCATCGCTGCTGCTCCCCATCGCAAGGCGCGCGCCAGCGCTCGTCGCAACAAGCATGCTGCTGACCATCGTTGGGCGCAGCGCTCGTCGCAACAAGCACGCTGCACGCCATCGCTGGGCGCAGCGCTCGTCGCACGCACACATGCGCTTGCGCGAGGCAGTGCGCGCTGTGGCGCAGCACGCTTGCTGCCCACACGCGACTGCTCGTGCCTTGCTCTCGCCCTTGCCCATGCGCCCATTGCTCACAGCCCAAGACACAAGGCAGGGCTGCTGCCTTGTGCTCGTGCACCATGCCCTTGCTCGCTGCATTCGTACCGCATGGGCGACGAGCTCCCTTGCTCGTCGTCGCATGCCCGCACTATACAACACCCCTTAAGGGTAACACGTAGCGTTCATTGCTTTGTGCGTGCAAGTTATATGAACGAATCGCATAAAAATTAAAATTTTATATTCAAAATTAATGACAAATTAATAAATAATATTAATTTCATAATTTTAGGGCGAAAAATCGAAAATTTATTATTTAATTGATTTCCGATTAACATGGATTCAAGTCTAGGTCATAAAAATTTAAAATTTAACAAAAATTTACAATTTTTATGGTGGTTTTTAATCATATATAGGTATCTAATTAAATTATAACTAATTATGAAAATCAAATTAATTCTAAATTATTCCAATTTTCAACAAATTAATCATAATTACAAATTAGATTGCATAATTAACAAGGCTAAGCATTCAAACTTGTTAAACATATACAGTAGGTCAATCAAAAATTCAAGATTTATCAACAAGAATCGCAAATATTTAATTTAACATCTTAAATTTACGAAATTTTGCATTCGAAAAACTAAAACCTCCGAAAAGTCATAGTTAGGCTTCGAATTTGAGAATTCTGGGTTCGGCCGAAAAACAATATTTTTGTCAAAATTTTAGAATGCCTTTTACATGCGGAATTGACACAAAAATCACTCGATTTGGATGAGTAACGAAGAAACTGCCGAAAAACTGCGTACGTATAATTAAATAAACGCAATTTGCAATTAATTAACAATTACGAAAATTAATCACCCCTTTTAATTCTTGCAAATTTGTAATATTTAACCATGTTCATGCAATTTAGATTATGAAAATAATAAGAGGCTCGTGATACCACTGTTAGGTTATGATACATATGACAATTCATAAATCATGCGGAAACAACCATTAAGCCAGGAATACATATTATTTACACATAATCATATAGCATAGTTTAGAAGCATACTCTTTGTTGCGTGCCTTCCCTAGCTGCGCCCGAACTGAACAAGAACAAGTCTTTAGGACTCCAAATGTCGTCCCTCCGTAGATAGTCCACAGTACGTCCGGATCCGCCTCAAGTTAGACCAACTAGAATCGCCCTTAAGGTTACTAGGAATTTCGGCTATGTGTTTGCAAGTGTATGGCTGATTTTTCTTTCAAAAACTTACCCTTTGAATACTTCAATCGTTCCTGCAAATAATGACCCTAGGCCCTTATTTATAGAGGTATGGAAAAGGAACTGGAATCCTATTAGGATACTAATTAGTTAAACTAGAATCCTAGTAGGACTCTAACTAATTAATTTTATCCTTTTAGGATTAGGAATTTAATCATCAAACAAATCCTATACAATTTAGGTTTCGTATGTGAACACAAACTCTACACGAGCATGACCCACGAACGTGCAGGCCATGCCCGCGCACAGCCCACACGGCCGCTCGGCCCACGCGAGCCGCAAGCCCACGCGAGCAGCAGCACAGCTCGCAGCCCATTGCTGCGCGCGCTGCGCGCGCTGCCATGGCCTGCTGGGCCTGGCCTTGCGCTGGGCCTGGCGTGGCCTTGGCGTGGCCTTGGCTGTTCGTGTGGCGCGCTTGGCTTGCTGGGCGATGGCCTGGCTTCGTGCTGGGCCCTCGTCCGGCAGGCCTCGTCCGATGCTTATTCGTACGATACGCTTCCGATTAAATTCCCGGTTCCGGAATTCATTTCCGATACGAACAATATTTAATATTTCCGATTCCGGAATTAATTTCCGTTTCGAACAAATATTTAATATTTCCGTTTCCGGAATTATTTTCCGATTCCGATAATATTTCCGATTCTGACAATATTTCCGTTTCCGGCAATATTTCCGATTCCGGCAATATTTCCATTTCCGATAATATTTTCCGATACGTACCATGTTTCCGTTTCCGGCAAAATCTACGACTTGGATAATATTTATATTTCTGATACGATCCATATTTCCGTTTCCGGCAATATCATCGTTTCCGGAGTATTCATTTCTTGCTTGTGACGATCTCAGCTCCCACTGAAACCAAGATCCGTCGATTCCGAATATCCATAGATAGAGTATTTAATGCCTTTAAATACTTGATCCGTTTACGTACTATTTGTGTGACCCTACGGGTTCAGTCAAGAGTAAGCTGTGGATTAATATCATTAATTCCACTTGAACTGAAGCGGCCTCTAGCTAGGCATTCAGCTCACTTGATCTCACTGAATTATTAACTTGTTAATTAATACTGAACCGCACTTATTAGACATAGAATGCATACTTGGACCAAGGGCATTATTTCCTTCATCAAACCTAGCCTTTAACGGTTGGGTCCGACGTTATTTTCTGGTAAGAGAGTTTTTAATTTTAAAACTCTATTTTAGAGTATTTGATAATTTAGTTGTGTAATTAGATTATACTTTGGACATATATAGCTAATAGATATTCTCCTAATTAAAACTAATGATAGATAAATTTGTTATTTGTCCATTCGTGTCTTATTTATTAAAAAAAAAGAAATCAAATAAGGGTACATAGACAAAATTATTTTCATCCCCACTCGTCAAATGTGTCAAACCTGGCCCTAGACGGTTGGATCCAAGATTATTTTTTGGTAACAGAGTTTTGAATTTTAAAACTCTATTCACAATTTGGTTTTCTGATTACACTATAAATTGACACATATACCTTATAGATATTCCCCTAATTAAAACCAATGATGTATAAATTTGTTATTGCCCCATTCAGTGTCTTATTTATTTTAAAAAAAAAAAATAAGGGTACATAAGTAAAATTATTTTCATCTATTCATCACATGTGTCAATCATTGTGTTATTCTCATCCACCCTTCGCTTCGACAGTCATACCTACTTAATTATTTAATATTTACATCATTACCCGATCACTTAACCCCTACTCTACTTTTTACCTTATTCAGTTATTCATGACTTTGAGGTTGGTCGGGGTCTCCACCCCCGTCTAAAATTATCATCCATATACTCGTCACGATAGGAAATATACTCACCCCTTCTAATCTCCTTATCAACGAGTAAAAAATAAAAATCACCCTCGAACTATCACCGACAAGAGTATCCACACTCGCCTCAAACCCACCCCTAAACTAACATTTTTTTCCTTTGCAAGAAAGTTTTGAATTTTAAATTTCTACTATAGATTCTTCAACGATTCCAGTGTCTTATTAGAATAATTGAGTAAATAAACAAAATATTATAATATGTATTATCTCCGTCCAAATTTAATCATTGCAATACCGTTGCAATAGTCTTTTCACTGAGTTTTATATATTTTTAATTTAACAAAAAAATGTATGCTGGGAGATAGTGGATTTTTTTTTATAGAATCAAGTATAAGATAGGAAAATCAGAGAGCGACGTAGGTCCACATTGATTTTTGTTATCCAAAATACTGCGCAAAGATTTTTCATTAGATTACAATGTAAAATAAAGAAAAAAAATATTACCCGTCAAATGATCAAAGATAAATAAACTAATAATATAAATTGAAACTATAAACTCTTACAATTGTTTTTCATTTAAAAGATTAAGGAACCATTAAATAAAAGGATAAGTAGAAATAATAAATTCGAGAAAAAAAATATACAAATTTATTAAACAAATTTATTTTTTTCAATAAGCATGTTTTACACAACCTTGATAAATACTACTTCAAATACTAAAGCAAAAATTAAAGTAAATATTCGTTATACATATCCGCAGTCAATAAAAGACACATATTTTAAATAAAATTGTCAATACATACAAACAATTAATCATTAGTAAATTTAAGTTAAATATTTTAATACATTCTAAAAGATGTTTAAAATTTTAAAATAAAAAAGTATTTTAGACAACCTTGTTAAAATATTTTTATTTTTATTTTAAACAGATTATTATCATATTGTAAATATTGTGATATTGAAGTAGATTCTTAGCATAATTTTTTTAGACAACGGTCTTAATGTATACTCCCTCCGTTCCATAATGTTCCTCATGTTTACTATTTATATGGTCAAAGTTTAAAAACTTTGACCGTAATTAATAGTATGATTAAGAGTATAAATGGTAACTTGTGGTATATCATTGGATTCTTTTCAATATAAATTTTCTACATATCAATTTTTTATAATTTTTACTCATACGAAATTAAAATTATTAACGGTCAAAGTAGTGCATTGGAGACCGCGAATAATGGAAAAGTGATGAACAATATGGAACAGAGGGAGTACACAATATATTTCAACATGTTTTTTAAGTTGTATATTTAAATTAAAAAATTTATTGCATAAGTAAATAAGTATTTCGTAGTGTAATTGATTTATTACCGTAAGTAATTAGAATGTTTTAGGTGAAAAATCTATGAAATATATTATTTATTTTATTTTAAGTTTAATGATTTATATTAAAAGATAGGTGAATCCTAGAGTGACATTTGTTATCACCGCATTGATTTTGTCTCTTTTAGTGAATATATACATATTAATTTTCACTTACCAAAAATAATATTCCCAAAAAATCAGCAATGAGATAAATTTCAAAGTTAAATGAGTAAGTTCTTACAAAAAGTAAAGTAGAAAATCACCCACGTACGGCTATACGCCTTATTATGATTTATAATCTATAAGAAGTCTGTTTGTATTTCGTAGAATATACTTTAATAAGGTAAAAAGAAAATATACTTTAAAAAAAAAAGGGGAAGAATGAAGGAAATAAAATCAGCAAAAATCAATAATAGAAAAAACGAGGTTAGAAAATCACCTACTAGCAAACAAAAATCCCTGAAAAATAAAATAATAATAAAAAAAGGAAACACAATCTCCTAATCCTACAAGCAAACAGTTCCTTAACAGTTAACACCCTATTATAAAATATAATATACGATGAGACAAGAGTAAAAACAAACCCTAAACTAACGTACGGAGTACTACACTACTACATCCCTTGTTTTGTAACAAATTCTTTCTCCCACTTGAAATCATATATATTCTGTAATTGGTGCATCACCATTCACCAGGCATGGAGGATTCAATCTTCCCCACAAGGTCACATCGTTCAAAATACGATCCCGACATCGATTCGATGAGACGACCAATTAGATCACCAAGTTCACCTCTACTAATCACTACTAGTATTGCGGCTCTAAAATTATCGGCTAATACCAACAAATGGTTAAGCAATAAGGTTAAGTCTTCTACAGTTGTGTCTGCTGAGAAGTGCTTAGAGAATTACAATAAAGTTGATTTTGTTTCACTTGGTGGATTTCTGAAGTCGTGTTTGTGTTGTCAGAAGAAGATTGCTGATGATGACGATATTTTCATGTACAGGTAATAATTCTATATATCAATTTCCTTTTATACCTGCATCTACTGTTTTTTTAAATTAAACATTAGATTCATCCTTAACCTATCCGATTGGTGACGTTATTGTACATAACTTTAATTCTCTGATCGGATCGATATGAAGAATATGATGTGTTTTCTTAATTACTTTGAAATCTGTTCAGTAAGTAATTGATAGGGAATTTATAAAGATTTTGAAAGTATAACTATTATTATTTGAGCAATTGAATTGTGCCTAGGGAAAGTTATGTGCCCTATGCGGAATAGGCCGTCCTTGGAATGGCTGATCTGAAACGCTTATGTCATTATGTGCGTGTGACCCAGCCTTAATTTTGTGCTACAATCAATTATTTGGACATGGATATCTCTTTTGATTTATGTTCTTTGATTCAGTATATTACTTAATTAATTAGTAACATTACAGGAACGTAATTAATCCTGAGACTGAGACTGAGACTGAGACTGAGACTGAGACTGAGTATATAATATAACTAATCAGAAGAATCGTTACGTTTGTGATAATGCAGGAACTTAGAGGCGTTTTGCAGTCAAGATTGCCGGAGTAAATACATAACTGCAGCCGTGGAGAAACAAAAAGGTGATTGTTTGGATTCCACAGTCAGTGAAGCATTCAAGAATTACGATGTTACCAAACTAAGGCGTCTAGGAAAGTAGCTATATATATTTTGAAAGTGATGCATGTAGTACAAAGGTTTAGAATTATGTAGTCGAGGTCTTGTCTTTTATAGTTTTATAGTCTACTATTCTAGCTCTAGCTTAATTAGATAGCATGTAACTGCAGTTAGATCCATGTATCTGATTTGTGCGAATTAACCGGCATTTTGAGTTTTAGGCCACCCGTCACCAGGCCGGCCGGAATTATATTCAAGAATACAAGAACCATAATTCGTCGAGCTAGCACCAATGAGTTAGGGTGTAGATTTCTCTTTATACACAAACATGATGCTTAATTTAAGGAATTTGTTTTAAGCACTATATATGCTTAATAAAGTACTTCGTCCGTGCTTAATTTTACGGATATTTCATGAAATGCCCTCGAGTTTTTCCATAATTCACCAAACGCCCATCAAGTTTCAATAATTCATAAAATACCCCTCACAATTCGTACAAATACCCAACATACCCTTACTAATAGCGGACCGTTAGTCTGCCGTTAGCCAAGTTTTCAATTCACCCAAATGCCCCTATTCTGAAACTTATTTCACCAAATGCCCCTATTGTGAAACTTTTTTCACCAAATGCCCCAAACTTAAATATAGCTATTTTGATGTTTCAGCGACTAGTTTTTGTGTTTGAAAGGTAGTTGTTGGTCACGGTCGACTATAAAAGCCCCTTTGCTGAATGGTTCTTGTAAGTTAGATGTTATTTTGATTTGCTTTGCTAATTTCATAAGATTTTTGTCATGAGTTTTCTTTCAAAATCATCATCCACACCCAATGAGTCCACATATATATTAGAGTACCTACCAAATTTTGTTATTGTGGTAGGAAATTTCTCATTCGAAGCTCTAATACAACACTCAATCCACAAAGGTTGTACTACAAGTGTGATCCTTGAAACAATCTGAGATGGTGAAAGGGAGTAGTTGAGCAAAAAAACAAGGGGCAACAACACGAAGGACAATGCGGGGGAAGCTTAGACGAATGAGAAAGTATTGAAAACAGGCGAAACAGTAAGATGCAAGAAGAATTGAAGCAAATGAAGAAGAAGCTAAAACAACAACAAAAAGTAGTCAAAGTTGTAATACAAATGGGGATATTGATGTTTGTAATTTTACTGTTTGTAATCACGAAGTAAACACAAGTAATGAGAAACAAATTCACATTTCATAAATAATTGATGTTGCATAATCTGCACAAAATACCAAAGTGAGAAGCATTTCTGTTTTTAGCTTCACTTACAAAACATCTTTGCACCAACTACATTTAATGTTATTTTCTACTCAACGAATATGTGCAAGATCAAAACAGATGTGCAAAAAACTACCCCAAAAAGCATTAGCAGCTATCCAGAAGAGCTTGTGGAACACCACTTCAACCTCCATTCCTACCACAATAACAAAATTTGTTAGGTACCCTAATATATGTGGAATGATTGGGTGTGGAAGATGATTTTGAAAGAAAACTCATGACACAAATCTTATGAAATTAGCAAAGTAAAGTAAAATAACATCTAAAATACAAGAACCATCCAGCAAAGGGGTTTTTATAGCCAACCATGACCAAGAACCACTTTTGAAACACAAAAACTAGCCGTCTGAACATCTGAATAGCTATATTTAAATTTGGAGAATTTGGTGAAATAAGTTTCCTAATAGGGGCATTTGGTGAAATAAGTTTCAGAATAGGGGCATTTGGGTGAATTGGAAACTTGGCTAACGGCGGACTAACGGCCCGTTATTAATAAGGGTATGTTGGGTATTTGTACGAATTGTGAGGGGTATTTTATGAATTATTGAAACTTGATGGGCGTTTGGTGAATTATGGCAAAACTCGAGGGCATTTCATGAAATTTCCGTTAATTTTATGTTTCAACTACTTACATTTTGCATGGTCTCGCTCTAACTTACATGTTTCAGTAACTATCAATTAATAATCTCAATGTTGAAAATAATGAATAAAATAATCTACACCCAAAACGAGACCATCATCTTGACAATTTTAGAAAAGGAAACCTCCTGTTTCTAAACTTATCTTGCTCCCCAAGTTATCAATCCGTGGACTATGGACCATGGTGCACCAAAATAACACATGTGCATAAACAAAAGAACATGACACTACGACAAAAGAACACGCGTTATAATAATTTGTTTTTTTGTTATAAAAAATAATATATTATTTTCACTATTTATTAAAAACATAAATAAAAAATATATTCATGTTCTTTACACGTAACCATATGTTCTTTTGATTATATACTAGTGTTCTTAAGGTGCAACATGCTCACTGTGTAACATGATCCACCTTTTAAATTGCCCCAAGTCACTTCTAATGAAGCCGATTCTTAACAATAACGCCTTATTATAAATATACTTATATACGACAGAAAAACTAGCTAGGGTTCTATTTTCTTTATTACTCATTATCAAATTCCAAATTCCTTAATCACAATCATGTCACTTTTCACCGGGGTCATTTGGGGTTAGGCCCTGATAAGTTTTTTGAAATTATAAATTATACGAATTACAAGCTAAAATATACATATAAATGTCGGTGACGTTGATTGAATGCATATATAATTTTATATTCATTAATATGTTAAAGTTTCAAACCTTGACCCTTCGTAATTTTTTGGCCAAGATCCGCCACTGTTACTTACACTTACTTGGCCAAGACCCACCACTGTTACTTACACTTGCTTGGCCAAGACCCGCCACTGTTACTTACACTTACTAGACTACGATCTCGACATGGATACGAGACGACAAGAATGATCAGCAAGTTGTCCGTTACTAATCGTTAATAGCGTTGAAATAACTCCAAAATGCCTAAGCAAGGTTGAACCGATTAATGACAACTTCCTTGAAAATTACAAGAAACTTGATCTTGTTTCACTTGGCGGGTTTTTCAAGTCTTGTTTGAGGTGTGAGAAGAAGTTGGGTAATGAAGACGATATTAAATGTCCAGGTAATAATTCTAATTAATTACTTTTACCTCCATTTTTTTTATTAATAATTAGTCATAGTGACTTTTATTTTGAAAAATGATATTAAAGCATTATTCGATTCGATTCGATTACTGTTTTCTGCAATTTATAAGTTTTCTGCCCTATTCTACAGAAGACATATAGTTCGTATGAAGTGTGTCAATGTATATACTTCGTATAACATTGCTTCTCAATTAATTCTGGAAATTAAAACTAACAGGTACAGTAACCGTACAAGTGTAATTTAATTTTAGGGTGTTTATGTGATTCAGTGTAGTACTAGCTAGCCTGTACGTAGCGCACAAGTCTTCAGTAACAGTAACGATGCCAAAATGTAATCACTTTCTACGCATACTTGAATTAGTGGTATGATTCATAGTAACTAACTTGGTTAATTCAAATCAAAACACTAATGCACTGATAACTGATAAGTGATAACAGCATGCGTGAAACAGTACGTTTACCGATTCAAATAGACCAAATCTTCTTCACAGCTGCTCACTAACAGAGTAACTGTACGTCCCAGGGAATGCTATGTACGTACTTATCAACTTATGTATGTGCCATTGCAAAGCTTAATTTGCTTTCTTGTTCTACACTATAATTGATTTGCTCCAATAATTTTGGCCTAGAGAAACAACGAAATGCTTATTTGGAATACAGAGTCAGTAAAGCATTCAAGAATTGTCATGTTACCAAACAAAAGGCTAGGAGTTAGGACAGTAGCTGTTCAAAGTGATCAGAAAGCAGTTCAACTTGAACAGCAATTTTACAAGTTTGAGCTAAGGTTGATACAGTGTAACACCCCGACCTCTAATTCAATTATTTAATCATAATTAGCAGCGGAATTAACCTAATTTGGTCGGGACATTACCTGCCGTAACTCTCTCTTGAGAATTACAAGGCAACTATCAATCATAAGTTATTAAACTCCAAAATTAACATAATAATCCTTTTTAATTCCTTAATAAAAGGACGTAACTTAATCAAGAATCTTTACTTAAACTTGTTACAACTTGACATTGACCTAGGTGAACATGGTAATGGTGAAATCCTCGCCACTACTCGTTTCCGTGGTCCCCAGCAGTACCTAAAACGGAAAACAAAACGGTGAGCCGAAGACTCAGTAACGAGTTACCCTAGCATCGTAACATCATTTCAATTCATTTTATTTAATAAACAGGGAGAATAGAATATAGTAAAACATTTAATAAATCATCATTTTCAATAATATCATTTCAAGAATTTCAGGAACATTATTTAAGGAATATCTTTCATTAATCTTTTTCCTTTTAACAATATTATTCTGGTCGTCAGGACTTTACAGGAAAACATGGTAGGACGTCTCCTACGAACAGGGGAAGCCAGTGCTTCATAACAGGGGGAGTCAATGCTCCATAACAGGGGAAGCCAGTGCTTCATTTCAGGGGAAACCTTGGTTCCATATCAGGGGAAGCCAGTGCTTCTTATCAGGGGGAACCTTGGTTCCATATCAGGGGAAACCAGTGCTTCTTATCAGGGGGAGCCTGGGCTCCATATCAGGGGAACTTGACCAGTTCTTACACTTTCATTTATCATGTTTACATTTCTTTTAGTTGAACATTAATCAGGAAAATCTCATTCATTCAGGATTGTTCAATAAAACCATTAAATCTCGTTATTTCATAAAATCATTACTTTCAGGAATAATAATTCATTAAATCAATACTTTGCATAAAGCTGCATTATCATAAAACAATTCAATCAAATCATACTTGTAATCCCGCAAATCATAAAGCATCATTATAAAACATCAATCATTCATAACATCATTCATAAATACATTTCGAAGGGATTGCAGGTACTAGCAATAACCGTTACCTCAATTCCACGATTTGACAGGCCTTTTTCCTTGGTTCGTTCGTCCTGAGCTCCGAGTTCGATTTCTTTCAAAGTATCCAATTATTAAATTAGTTATTAAAACGATAAACACTTTAAAACCAATATTTTATAAATAATGAATTCATAGATAGTGAATTTTGAAGTAATGAATTTCATAAAAATATATTTTTATAAATTATTGAAAATATTATTCAACAAGATTTCAATCAAAATTTCATAAATCGATTTACAAAAAATATTATTTAAATAAAACTGATATTATCATTTACAATTTATACAATTAAAATAAATAATAATTGATTTTCATGAAATATTAACATGGGTGTTTAAATAAAAGAATAGAGCTTACTTTGGGATATTGGGCCAAAACAAAGGGTTGGGCTTAATTTGAGAAATAAAATACCAAAGTTCCAATTACTGGAACTTGTCTCTCCCCCTTTTTTTTGAAGTTGGGTACGAAGAACAGGAAAGCAGGGGGAGGGCAGAGCCACGGCACGACAGAGGAGAGAGGAAAGGAAGAAGGAAGAAGGGACGGAGGTGGCTGAATCCTGGGCGGCACGGCGGCGCGAAGGTGCGCCGGTGATGGTGGTTGGCTTTTCGGCGACGGAACCGCAAGAAAAGAGAAAAGGGTAGTCGCGCAATACAGGGGAAAAACAGGGGAGGGGGTATTTTCCGGGCTGTTCTGGGCGGCGGTAACAGCCGTTCGTCGGGAAATTGGAACGGAGATGAATTTAGAAGGTGGTGCGATGGCCGGTTGTGTTGGCTGCAAGGTTGGGTGGTGCAGCAAAGGGACGAAAGGGGGGGGGGCAGGGGTGTGCGAAGTTGCGAGCAGGGAAAGGCGAGGGTGGTTGACGGTGGTTGGGGGTGGTTCTGGGTGGTGTTAAAGGTGGCAGGCGCTGGTGGCAGAGGGTGGTTGCAGCGAAGGGTGCAACGAAGGGGAGAAAGAGGCGGCAATGGTGGTGTTGATTTTCAATTTTTGTTTACTGATCGTTGGGTTCAAGAAAATGGGACAAATTATGAATTGTATATACTGAAAAGTAGAGTGAAGAGGAAGCATTTTCTCATTGATGACCAAGGCATGAATGTAGTCTGAATTGTGGGTAGAAAGGAATGAAGGAATTCCTTCATTCTTGTTGTTGTTTGTATGTTGTTGTTTGTACGTGAATAGCAAGGAAAGAGAAGAAAAGATGTCAATTTGTTCCTTAGGGGCATTTTGGTCATTTCACTTAGTTAGGCAAGATTTCTGAAAATTGTTCTCTATTTTTAGGAAACGAATTGGAATAGAAAAGTTTAATTAAAACCAAGTTTTAAAATAATTATTTATAAAAATATCGTTAACGAAAAATAAATTTAGTTTTCGAATAAGAACGTTCCGAAATTATTAAAAATCCGAAATAAATCACGGAATAATTTAGATTTTTAAAAAGTAGCTTAAGCTCGTAAAATTTGAAATTTAATCATAGAATCTAAAAATTAATAAATCGTGTAATAATATTAAAAATTCAAGCGAAATAAAACTTCGTTAATTAACTAAAAAAAATAAAGTTCGAATTTTAGGATTTAAAACGATTTTAAGCTAAATAAAAATAATTAAGCATAATTAATCGAGTTTTAAAAATTCGGGATATTACATACGGAGTATATAATCTTTTCTTGACATTTTACACTGAAAATGTTTTACATCAAACTAAACGGAGCCTAAAGGAAAATAAGGATACTCCTTTCTTGTGACGTTGATTGCAAATTGCAATGTACGGAGTAAAACTTTAACTTGAATTTTGTTTTTCTTTATATATGGTACGGCAACAGACAATTTCCTGATGCTTTGCCAAAAAAAAGTAAGCAAATAGTGAGAGTATACTCCAACAGGCGGCAACAGTAATGAACAGTTAAATCCAGTAATTAACTAAAAACACTCCATTTCATGAAATGCAGAGTAGAAACTATTACTTCGAGTTTTACTGAATGAAAGATTCTCACCATCAAATCATCTATAGAAAGGGGGCTATGATGTCATTTATCAATCACCCTTTCCTAGAGTATACAACATCTGAATAAACACATTTCAAAAATTATGGAACCCATACTATTTGACTCTATACTACGGGCTATTTTTGGTTTGCAACTTAAGCTACAACCCGACCTAAGAACACTAGCTGTTACTCCCTCCGTCCCTTAATACTCGCACTGTTTTTTTTTTCGGGCCGTCCCTTAATACTTGCACCGCTTCTATAAATGGAAATCTATACCAATATTATATTATTTCTCACACTTACTTACTAACCCCACCTACACCCCTATTCTCTACACAAAATCATTTAAAAATTCACACCCCCGGTCACCACTCTCCACCTCTTACCCATTTTCCACTAACTATATTAAAAAATACCCACTATCAACTAACACCCATTAAATTAATAAGTCAATTTAAATGTCTTAAACTCCGCACCGGTTGACCGGTGCGAGTATTAAGGGACGGAGGGAGTAATCTATAATATTCAATATTCAAAAGTTGAGTTAAGCATAAAGTTGGGGTCCAACCTTTTACAATTTTCACCGTTTGGGACCTGTACCTTTTTTTTTCACCGTTAAGGACCTACTATTCATTTTCCGGTCAAATTTAACCCAAACATACAAAAGATTAGTCCCTTTAGTTAAAAGTTTAGGTCCTTGAGTTAAAATCCACTTGACACAATTACAATTATTTTTTCTATATTTAAAGTGTGCTCAATAGCCAATGAACAGAAAGAGAATAAAATTATTTTTTTGTAGGGAATAAAATTTAAATCAATTTTATTTTGAAGGAAAGAAAAGTAATTCAGTCCAAATACAATAGTTTGGTCATATCTCAAAATACCCAGAAAACAATAGAAAATTAATATACGACAAAAGAATTTCTAGAAAAATGCCACAAAAATGTAATGCTAGTAAAATGAAGATGAAAAATATTAATTAAAAAGAAATGGTGAAATCAAGTTAAGACCGGCCAAGGTGCTGCAAAATTGAGTTGCGATATTGATTTTAAGTTGTTGTTAAGTGATGCAGCTTTGTTGTTCTTGAAGGCAGCCATATTTCAGCCTTCAAATGCAACAAATTATTTACCGTGTTTTTTTAATTACAAATTACACTTTTTCTCCTACGGCTCAAGAGTACCTGTGTGGCCGTGTAGAGTGATCTACGTACTCCGTATGAAACAATGATATCTTCCCTAATTTCTTCTTCTCTATGTCTATTTGTTAACAATATGGTTCTTATCATCAAGCCTTATCTTCACCAGATGTAGCTCATCGATCATCCGAGAGCTCCAGTATGATTACACTGCTCTTCTGCCCTTATCTATCTTCTTCTTTCCCTCTATTAATTCTAAAGTCAAGCATATCCTTATCTAATTTACAAGAAAAACACCAAAATTTTAAACACCGAATTCGGATTTTGTATTAAATTTCTCAAAACCAGCGATATCCAAAACAAAATTGATTGAAATAAGTGTGAATTTCTTAATACTCAGGAGGAGAGCGACGACATAAGGGATGAAAGAAAATTGATGATACGTATAAATTTTGGAGTATGATTTAGGTGATCGAATTGTAATGAAAACAGATGAAAATATGCAGGGAAACTGGGAAAGAAAGGAGAGGGCTAGGATTCAATTACCCTTTTATTTTATTTATTTTTAGGCAAATTTGTTAAAAATGACCTTTTATAATCCAAATTTTGCGAGAAAGGACCTTATATAATTTTTTTTGTGAAATCACACCTTAATGTAAATTTTTTTGCGAGAAAGGACCTTATATAATTTTTTTTGGTGAAATCACACCTTAATGTACTTTTTTTTTGCGAAAGACAACCAAAAGTAAATTTTCGGCATTGACTGAGCTTTTCCGGCCATTGACTTGCACGTGAGAAGCACGTGTGGCTTTATTTTGCTAATTACACCCAATTTTCCTCCAAAATTCTAAGATTTAAAACCTAAAGTTGAAAAAAAGTCGAAATAAAATCAAGTTTGAAAATTCAAGACTCGGGAAAATCAATGTCTTTAGCCAACGTAAGCCACGCGTGCTGCTCACGTGCAAGCCAATGGCCGGAAAGCTCAGTCAATGCCGGAAAATTTCCTTAGGTCCTTTCTCGCAAAAAAAATTACTTGAAGGTGTGTTTTCACAAAAAAAATTATATAAGGTCCTTTCTCGCAAAATTTGTGTTATAAAAGGTCCTTTTTGGCAAATTTACCTTATTTTTATTTGATTTATTTGGCTGTAAAAAATATTAAAATTTTAATTTTAAAGGACTTCATCTCTTTAGTTTTTACATTAACCACCGGTGAGTTAAAGTTGGGTTAAGTGGCCGGAAAATAGAAATGAGGTCCTAAAAGGTGGAAAAAAAAGGTGTAGGTCCTTAAAGGTGAAAAATGTAAAAAGTTAGACCCCAACCTTTAGCTTAACTCTTCAAAAGTTAATAAAAAAAATTAAAAAAAATGGTCAAATTTGGATGAATCAGTCAAATCATTGGTTATAATCCATCTCAGTTTACACTATCTTTAGTGTCTGGTAAGAGACAGAAAGAGAATTGGTTACAGTGGTTTAGTCGCCGTCCTCAAAGGCAAAGGTCCCCGCATTAACAGCTACTGCCAAACACAACATTTAAGGGAATCCAAAAGTGGTATACTCCAATGTTTTTCATTTTGTACCTTAATCCTTTAATTATACTAATGTACCATTATTTATTTGGAATTATTTACCATAAACTTCAAGTATTAGTAGCTTATATCTGAATTTTGCTTCAGTTTCCATTGGACTGATGGTATTTAGTGGCTTAATGATTTACTAAGATTGGAATTTGAAGCACAAAAGTTATACTCTATCTTTACTGAATTAATTGTGTCATCTGATCTTATATTTGAACCCGGACAAAAGTATTACTACGGAATTATTAGCTTCACATCATCTGTCAATGGCTCAATGCATTATGTTCTCACTGTTATATCCCTTGTTTTTTTTGGGTGATGATAAAGGTCGCAAGTTGCGACAACATTTAGTTGTCGCAATCTTATGTGTTGGAGTTTAATTGGTACATGTATGCGCCACGTAGCCTATGCGTCATCATGATATTTTTACTATTAATGCAATATTTTTACTATGAAATTATGTAAATACGGTAATCAATATAAAGAAGGAAACAAATTAGAATATTAAGATTTTCTTACCTTTTTTTGAAACATGTATAATAGAATATATAAGTTAAATATTTTAATTTCCTATTTAAATCGCGACACATAAGCATGCCATGTCATCATTGTGACACGGCTTAAAGGTCGCATGTTGCGACCTTTATCATTTTCGTTTTTTAAGAAGGTCCCTTCGGTGAAGGCTGACATAAAAATGCACTCTACTGTAAAGTGTAAATGCATCTTCTTTATAAGTTCCCAGCCCATGTAAGAAGCACTATGGTAAATTAGTCTTCATTTGGTATTATAACCAGAAACTCCCAAGTTTGATACTACTATCAAGTTTCAAGTACTCCGTAGTTTATAGAATTATACTTGTAGCAGTCATGAACAACAAATATTGTCAGTTTTCACCTCTTTAGGATGAAAACTTCTTGAGAGAATTAGAGAGAAAATGCTTAAGAAGAATGAAGATATTATTTCATTGAATGAATTCGAATAATTACAGCAGGAACTATATTTATACAATCTGTAAGCTAACTTCTATGAGGTGTTTCCACCAATCAAAACATTCTAAATGTACAGCTCATCATTGTCAGTTTATTGCATAAATAGATCATCAACTAACAGCTCTAACAGCTCTAACAACCTTCCTTAAATCTAGGGAATCAGTTAGCCACTGCTTCTAGAAGTTGTTGAGCTGGTCATTGTGTGCACAAGGTTGCTGCTGCTTGTTTTGCTTTGCTTTGATATGTTGGTTGCTCGTGTGGTGCAAGGCTGAATATCATGCTGAATACCAACACCCCCCCCCCCCCCCCCTCAAACTAGGCATGGGAGAGACATTGATCATGCCAAGTTTGGTAGATAATTGCCTGTGTTGAGCACTTGGTAAGATCTTTGTGAATATATCAGCCAGTTGATTCTTAGTAGGCAAATAACTTAACTGAAGTAGACCCTCTAGGATCTTGTCCCTGGTGAAATGGCAATCCACCTCAATATGTTTAGTTCGTTCATGAAAGATTGGGTTGCTTGCAATATGAATTGCTGATTGGTTGTCACAGTGAAGCTCAACTGGTTTGAGATTGTGAACACCAAGCTCCTCTAGTAATCTGACAACCCATGTAACTTCTCCTGCAGCCTGTGACATGGCTCTATATTCTGCTTCAGAAGAGCTCTTGGAGATAGTAGATTGCTTTTTAGACTTCCAACTTATAGGTGAATTTCCCAACAGAAGGATGTAACCAGTTACAGATCTTCTTGTAGTTGGACAAGAAGCCCAATCAGAGTCGGAATATGCCTGAAGAGTGAGCTGATCTGTAGCTCTCAACAAAATTCCTTGGCCAGCAGTCCCTTTGATATATCTTAGAGTATGAATGAGTGCATCAACATGCTGCAAAGTGGGAGAATGCATGAACTGACTTAGGGATTGAACAGCAAAAGATATGTCAGGCCTAGTGTGAGTAAGAAAGTTCAACTTTCCCACATAGCATCTATACAATTCTGCATTGAAATATTGTTCACCATCTGTTGTCAGCTTCATGTTAAGAGGAAAAGGAGTGACAGTAGGTTTAGACAAATCTCATTCACAATCATGGAGAAGCTCTTTTGTATACTTCTTCTGTGTTAAAATGTATCCATCAAATGTCTGACTAACTTCAATTCCAAGGAAGAAATTTAGGATCCCTAGATCTTTAATACTGAAAGTATTATGTAGATGCTGTTTAAGAGCCTTTATTGTAGCTTCATTAGAGCCTGTGATGATAATATCATCAACATAGACAACCACCACTGTAATGTCTGCAGAATCATGTTTGATGAAAAGAGAATAATCACTCTTTGATTGTAAGTACCCTTGGGACTTGAGCTCACAGTGAAGCCTAGCAAACCATTGCCTTGAAGCTTGTTTAAGGCCATAAAGAGATTTATTTAGCTTACAGATATAACCATTGGGAGCTGAAACACCTTCAGGAACCTTCATGTATACTTCTTCCTCAAGAGTGCCATGAAGAAAGGCATTGTTAATGTCTAACTGGAAAAGTTTCCATTGTTTGCTGGCAACTAAGCTAATTAGACACCTCACAGTGGCCATTTTGACAACAGGAGATAATGTTTCATGGTAGTCAATACCATATTTTTGTGTGAACCCCTTTGCAACCAATCTGGCTTTGTATCTTTCAACTGAGCCATCTGCATTCTTTTTGATCCTGTAGACCCATTTACATCCAATGGCCTTCTTTCCTTTAGGCAATAGGACATAATCCCAGGTTTTGTTATGTTGCAATGCACTGATTTCTTTATCCATTGCATCTATCCACTTTGAATCTGTAGCAGCTTCAGAATATGTAGTAGGTTCAACCAGTTCCATATGTGCAGCAATGAGAAGCTTATGGTGATCTGGCAATTTGTCATAAGCCACAAGATTGCACCAGTGTTTTGGAGGTTTGTGACAAACATAATCATTGAAATGAGAGGGTGGTTTGATAGTTCTGGTAGATTTTCTAGGTGCTGGTGGAGAAGGTGGAGAAGATGGTGGAGTGAAAGAGATGTTAGATGTGGGGGAATTAACAACAGAAATAGACAAGGGAGTTGTGGTTGTAGAATTAGAAGAATCAAGATCTTGTGATGAAATATCAGGTAAATCTGAAGAGTAAGGAGTAGTATTTGGTAAAAAGAATTGAGTGGAATAAGCAACTGATGGATCAGGTGAGAAATGGAAAGGAAAATGGTGTTCATGGAACACAACATCCCTGGAAACCACTGATTTCTTTGTGTTGAGATTGAGAACTTTGTAAGCTTTCTGATTTGGAGGGTATCCAAGTAGAACACATGGATCTGCTCTTGGGTCAAACTTGGATCTGTTGACCTTAGAGGTAGTAATGTAGCATAGACATCCAAAGACTTTCAAGTGAGATAAGTCAGGTGGTTGTTTGAATAGCTTCTCATATGGTGTACTGAACTGGATACTTTTTAAAGGCATTCTGTTGATCAGAAAAGTAGCAGTTAATATACAATCACTCCAATACTTATCAGGTAGTTTGGACTGAAAAAACAAAGCTCTTGCAGTTTCAAGAAGATGTTTATGCTTTCTTTCAACCACACCATTTTGCTGAGGTGTGTGACTACAACTTTTCTGTTGAAGAATTCCCTTGCTAAGAAACAAGTCCTTCATTGCACCTTCTGTCAAATCAGGTGCATTATCTGATCTAACTGATTTAACTGTAAAACCAAAATGATTCTCAACATACAGTAAGAAATCAGTCATAATTTTGACAGAATCTGTTTTATTTCTCATTAAATGAGTCCAAGTCATCCTAGTGTAATCATCCACAATTGTTAAGAACTGATTACATCTAGAAGAATCAAGTACAGAGTAACGCCCCCATACATCTACATGTAACAAGTCAAAGGGCTGTACTGACTTAATAGTGCTAGTGGGGAAAGGGAACCTTGTTTGCTTAGCTAATGGACAAATCTGACAAAAACATTCAGCTAGGCAACCTTTGACATTAATGTTCTTAATATTCTTTATTTTGCCAAAAGAAATATGTCCTAGTCTAAGATGCCAAAGTTTAGCTTCTTCAACTTCAGATGCCATGTTGGAAAGAGCATAATTGTGTGACATTGTACTGCTATCAGATGCCAACAACTCTTCATTCAAACAATACAGGCCTTTGTCCAATCTACCAAGCAGGGTATGCTTGTTCTTGGAAAGGTCCTGTGCAAAACATTCATTATGTGTGAATAAAACTGAACACTGGATATCATTGCAGAGTTGAGAAATACTAATCAGGTTGAACTGGAAACCTGGTACATACAACACATTCCTAAGTGTTATATTATTTCCTAGGTCAATTATACCTTTGTGTGTTACCTGTAACTCTGTTCCATCAGGAATTGTGATGGTGTGTTGTTTATCATCAACAGATTCTAACTTACTGAACATGTTTTTCTCTGAACACATGTGATCACTTGCACCACTATCTAGAATCCACTTAGCTTTAAATTTAGAAAGGAGACAGAATGTACCTCTCAATTGAGTAGTAGTTGCTAAACCAAGAGAACCAGAACCAGAACATTCAGCTTGGTTAGCAACTTTCTGAGTGTTAAGCAGGCTCAAAATCTTGTTGTATTGTTCTTCTGTAAATGTGGCATGAACCATTCCTGTATCTCCCTCAGTTAGACTTTCCTTTTCAGTAAACTCTTCTAACTGAGCAGCTGCTGCTACTCTTTTGCCTCTGCCTTTGAAATCCTTAGGATAGCCATGTAGCTTCCAACATTTATCAACAGTGTGATTCTTCATTTTGCAATGTTCACAGTATAAATTGTTTCTACTGTAAGTAAAGTTTCTTGGTTGATTTCCACCTGTGTTTTGCATGCCAGAACTAGAACCATAGTTAGACTTATATGGCCTATTATCAGTGAACTTTCTTGCAGTGAACATAGTAGATTCCAAGTTGTGATTTCTGTTGCTATTAACTTCTTTCTGCTGTTCTTCTTGAAGCAATAATCCATATGCTTTAGAGATTGTTGGAAGTGGACTCATCATGAGAATAGTGCTTTTAGAGTGATCATACTTCTCATTCAATTTCATCAAAAACTGAATCAACCTTTGATTCTGTTGAGACTTCAGAAGTTTCTGTGTGAGAGTGCAATTACAGCCAGTGCATATACAAGATGGTAAAGGATCCAAGCCATCTAGTTGATCCCAAAGAAGTTTGATCTTAGTGAAAAATCCTGAGATTTGCTCATCACCATCTTGATTCAAATCACATAGTTTCTGCTGAACTGAGAATAACTGTGGACCAGATGATTGACAAAATCTCTCTTCAAGATCTAACCAGATATCTCTTGCTGTTTTGAGGTACAAAACACTTCTTGCAATTGAAACTTCAAGAGATCCTAACATCCAAGAGATTACCAAATCGTTGCACCTATTCCAGATTCTAAAATTTTCTGAGTTTGCTGTTGGTTGATCCAAAGTTCCATCAACAAAACACAATTTGTTTCTAGCAGACAAAGCTATCATCATAGATCTTTTCCAGTCATTAAAGCACTTGCCATCAAAGACTATATTGACCAATTTTGAAGTATTAAGATCATTATTGCTGAGATAGTAAGCTGAATTTGGATTGAGTGAAGAATCAGTATCAGTAGGCATTCTGAAGAGAACAAAGATGAAATTCTACAGAATTTCAGCTGCAGAAAATCAGAATCAAGGATTCTAAATTGAGAACAACTTGATCAATTGATCAAGCAATATAGAAGAAGTAGAAATTTGCGGAAATAATTCAGGCAGGATCTAATGATCTTGCTCTGATACCATGTCAGTTTTCACCTCTTTAGGATGAAAACTTCTTGAGAGAATTAGAGAGAAAATGCTTAAGAAGAATGAAGATATTATTTCATTGAATGAATTCGAATAATTACAGCAGGAACTATATTTATACAATCTGTATGCTAACTTCTATGAGGTGTTTCCACCAATCAAAACATTCTAAATGTACAGCTCATCATTGTCAGTTTATTGCATAAATAGATCATCAACTAACAGCTCTAACAGCTCTAACAACCTTCCTTAAATCTAGGGAATCAGTTAGCCACTGCTTCTAGAAGTTGTTGAGCTGGTCATTGTGTGTAGAGCTGGCAACGGGTTGGGTTGGGTCGAAATCAGGTCGACCCATTTATAAACGGGTTGAGATTTTCCCAACCCAACCCGACCTGTTTAATTAAACGGGTTGAGATTTTCAACCCAACCCAACCCAACAATAAACGGGTTGACCTGAAATTGACCCGTTTAAATTTATTTTCCACTTTTAAGTGTAAATTGACTTGACTATAGAATTGTGAGGTGATATTTTTGTGGTATATCTCATAGCAAAAAATAATACTTCAATATGTATTTGACATGAATCAAAACTTCAAATAATTGTTCAATGTTGAAGGAAAAATGAGAAATAAAATCTTTCAAATAACATTCAACAAATCTATATTACATACTTTTTGAACTTAAACGGGTTAGGCGGGTTGTTTCCGGGTCGAACATTTCAACCTGACCCAACCCATTTAATTAAACGGGTTGGGTTGGGTTGACCCATTTAATTAAACGGGTTAAAAATCTTGACCCAACCCTTTATTATTGGGTTGGGTTCGGGTTGGGTTGGTGGGTTAGGTCAAATTTTGCCAGCTCTAATTGTGTGCACAAGGTTGCTGCTGCTTGTTTTGCTTTGCTTTGATATGTTGGTTGCTCGTGTGGTGCAAGGCTGAATACCATGCTGAATACCAACAAATATTGTTCATCAGAAACCCAATAAACCCCGAAAATACCCCATAAATCCGTAATGAACAAAATGGCAAAACACCCCAACAACAATGACGGTGTTTCCAGTTAACCATTAGATCAGTCATCAGTCTGATGTAAAATACGAAAAAGTGAGAAGTATCAACAGGCTGATTATATAGTAATCCGTACAAGTATACAACCAAGACTATTTTTTTGCGTATTTGATCAAATGGAAGAGCTAAATACGAATAAATAAGTAAGGTTGGTACGGTGTGCATGAACAATGTAGTGTATACTCCCTCCGTCCCGGAATACTTGACCTGTTTTCCTTATCGGACCGTCCCTTAATACTTGACCTGTTTCTAAAAATGGAAATATTCTAACAATATTATATTATTTCTCACTCCACCCCTATTAACCCACCTACCCCCTACTCCATACAAAAAATAATTAAAAATTCAACCCATACTCTCCACCAACCCCACCTCTTAACCCACCTCCCACTAACTACATTAAAATAATACCCCACTATCAACTACTACCTATTAAATTAAATAAGTCAATTCAAGTTCCTTAAACTCTATGCCGGTCAAACCGGGTCGAGTATTCCGGGATGGAGGGAGTAATATTTTGGTAAATCTTTGGCTGAATTCTACTCCAAGATGTAAAGGAATGTTTAAATCGAAAATTAACTTCCAAGATCTAAAGGAATGTACTATTGTACTGGTATCAGAATGTATAGAAATTAAAAATGTCGAAATAGTAATGAGTTGCAGATATTGGTGCCAAAACCTGTAACGTTGTCTAGTGCTTTTCAAGGGTGTTGGGGACACCTCGCGGGAAAAGCAAAAGCCAAAGCGCACACACACAGAAGCAGTGGACTTTGGGGGGGATAATCAAGGGAATTCCCAACCTTTTTCAGGGAAATGATTACTTACCAAATTTTAATTTAATTTATATATAAAAAAAAAAGGAAATCCTTAAAATGCGTTATCATTAAACATGTACCCAAAAATATATTTTTATATTACCTTTTTCCATCACTTTCACAAACGAATGCCTAATCAAATCTCTAAGCTTATATTTCTCCTTTTTTCTAAACAACATTAAAGAGGGAATTCCCACTAATTGACTGTCAGCAAAAATCAAACTACACCCAAAATATAAAATTACAAAAAAATAAAGGAATACCCTAAAATGATTAGCCTGGTCAGCAAAAAGTCTTGTTCGTGTTGAATCTTGTTAGATTTGTTTCGAGATAAATATCAACCTTGTGGGGCTTTTATGTACAGTTTCGAGCTGTGATCTTGTTAAACAAAAATTGCAGAATATACACCTGTAATAAAGATGATAAAAAAGGGGTTAAGAAATACTGAGTAGTATTAATGCAACTAGTTAGGAGATTAGCTTAAAAGAGCAGATAAGCCAAAAAGAGAAGCACAAGAGGTACCTTTTTCGATCAATGAGCAAGGAAATGTCTGCATCATGTCAAGGAATTGAGTTTGTTCAAAGCTATTCCCGCCTGCAAAATGGGGACCATTCCCGTCTTAGATGTTAATGGAATCGTGCAACAACTTCTGCCAATATGTCTCTCTATCAGCAAATAACATGCTCTTCATTAGTTTTACTCTTTTTTTTTCCTCTAGTTCTATTTCAACATTCGCATGGTGGCGAATGGCAATGTATCAAATATTGAGGTCACTATGTGGTGATTCTGAATTTTAATGGCCGGAGTAATGAGAATGAGTATTAAATTGGCAACTTGACATGTTTCATTAATTTATAGTACTCCATCAGACATGAACAAATTAATGAAAATGTAGGCCAAATATAGTACAAGGAATGTTACCAGTACAATATTCTGAATGGCAGTGATGGAGTAGCCTCTGAGCTTGATCATTCTGTCAGTGAGATAAAACAGTCAATAAGATAAAGAATAATAACAACGAGACAGGCACAGGCATCCCTTGCTTCAGAAGTAAGGTTAGCTAGATGCGGAAGATTCAGAAAAGGAAACAAAGAAAATACTTTATGGTGGTCGTTGCTCAACCCAACTCCTTAGAAAAAGCAAAGTTCTGTGTAGCCATGTGAATAAGGCAACATATCAGCAACTTCAACTCTGGAACTAGCGCAACTCATGCTTCTCCTTAATCTGGCCGGGATGGATTCCACCTCGGCCCAGAATATACTGTAAACTGGTCTATGATCAGAAAACCTTGACTCAGCGCGAACATAGGACAACTGATGCAGCCCATTTCCATGCCATAAAATTCGGTCACACCTTCAAAGATATATAACCACTAGTCAGCTAATATATTCAATTACTCATAGCTTTTTGTTAACTCTTTATTGTCCAATTTGGAACAAGTGTGCTTGGATATTATCCCTCAAATTTGTTAAGCAATTACTCTTACCAAGCAGGCGTTCGTCTTTTCTCCTTCGGGTGTAGATCATCCCCTGCATATCTGTCTGAGTTGTGAGAATACTTGTAAGTTGGTGGGAAATATATATTTCCCTCCTTCCACTCAGTAAACACACGGCCTCTCCTTTGTTCTGTGCGCAACTGCAGATGAAACCAAATTTGTTTAGTGTCACAAATGTTAACAAATTACGGAGTATTTCAGAAAGGAACATCAAGATTCAAGAGAAATTCAGGAAAAGAAACTAAACCTGGTCTCTCTCTAACAATGCCCTCCAATTTTGCATCTCAACAAGTGCCCTAACTGACCGATAAGGAAGGGTTAACCGGTAATTTAGATCCCCAAGCCAAATGACTCGACTGCAACAAATTGTATACCACAGTAAATATCCAGATTCTTGTTAATGAGTGAATATATACAAATATTTATGCTTAATATGAAAAGGATCTTACTCATGCTCAACAATTGTTTCAGGGGACTTCTCGTCACCCACGTTACTGACACGTGGAAACCTCGTCTTCCTCAGAATCTCCATGACATCAGCATTTCTGCGCAGCTCATCACCTTCTTTCTGTCCTGAGGTTAAATGACTACAGACAAAGCAGAAGCTGGTCTGGTGCAACATCATGCTGACTGAAATGGAACCCTACAGAAGAAGAAGATCAAGACATCACATCTCTATACTTTCTCCTTGACCATTTAACAAATTCTAAATCATGATTAAAGAAGTGGTGTACACAACTCAAGCAATCAACAAGAGTTAGTACCTTATTTCCTAGGTAACCCATTAATCCTCTACCAACACAAGAGACTTTCACATTGCGTACATGCTCTCGCAAATCTTTCCTGACCCATACTGTGAGAAATACCCCTACCATTTGCTTGCTTACCACCAAGCAGTACCTTGATTGCTTAGGCTGTCTGTAACATATGTCACTTTGGGTGGATCCGCCACATGACATTGGTGAAAAGAGTACCGTGCTTGGTGAATCACCCGGACCATATTCATCATCAGATGAACCCCACTTAGAGAAATCACTTGGCCTGAAGTCACTAGGCCTATAATCACTTGGCCGGTAATCACTGGGCCTATGGCTATAATCACTGGGTCTGTGACTATAATCACTGGGTCTATGGCTATAATCACTTGCCCTGTAGTCACTCGGCCTATAATCACTGGGTCTGCAGTTGCTTGGCCTATAATCACTCGGTCTGTGGCCAAATATAGCTCGGTCACAAACACTGTAACGCCTTTCAAGTCGGGGCTGCGATGTGGAAGGATCATTATCCATCTTCCTGCTTCCTGTGGCTTGAAATGATCGGCGAGGGAGGAAAGATGCAGCTCTTTGGCGACCGGACCCTTCAAAATCAGCATTCATTTCTACAATTGGATTAGGAACAGGGGACGGTGTATGGTTGCCACTACTTCCACTCATCCCAGGACGGTTATTTAATGTCTTTCTTATTAGGGAAACCCATTTCTTTGCAGGACCATTATCTTCAGCCCCTAATATGTTGCTAGGATTTAAGGGCACAATTTCCTGAAATCTGAAAGATCAACTACTTCAACTCCTAAATTCAACTGTACATATCAGCCACAAGAACACATAATTCGGAAAAACATGATCACATACCCAAGAACATATATATCAGCAGCAGGTGAAGCATGAAGCCAATCATCAAGGTTCATGTTACTTGGTGGTGATTTCCCACCCACATTCCATGTTGCAACAAAAACACTGAAGAATCCAATTTTAGATAAATGAGTATTAGGCGCGCCTTCAAAGACAAACGGATAAAGGTAAAAACTAAAGATATGCATTCAGCCTAAACTACCTGTGATTCTGGACATCTATGATCCTAGGATGCTCAAGATATTCTCCGCCATGTCGAATCCGATCTGAATTGATGTTAAATTTCTCTGCGCCACCAATAATGGGAAACAAAGGTGACAAATTGTCACTAGGAGAAGAAGAAAAAAAAAAGCAACCATGAAATAACACCACTACTATAGTGAACATAATTTGTCATATAATTAATAAAATTAATCCATAATTTTACCTGTTTTGCTTTTCTTGATATTACTTGGCTCCCTCTCTGAGAAGCTACTCCTCCACTCAACTTCACCTCCTGAATTATCATAATTCAGCATTTGTATTATACCTCACATCTTCAACAAATCAAATGTAATACTCCGTAGTCATATGCACCTATATTATCTAATTAATTAAACTAAACTGCTCCAATTAATTAAATAAATACCCAATAACAGGACAAAATAGACAAAATTTTGAGAATTTAAGTTACAGCCAATCATTAACTTATGAGCATAACTTGGTACTATTGCCAAATAAGACTACCAACCCTCCGCCAGAAAAGAACAAAAATACAAAATTTAGCCTCTAATTAACGACTTAAGGGCAAAACAAAAATACTTCCTCCATACGGAATTTATTATCACATTTATAACACGATCTGAAGTTGTAATGTAACAACTAAATCCGGACCGGACGGTGGTCAATTACAGCCTAAATTTGTAACTCCGTCGAATTCGGAGAAAAAAAGACGAAATTAAGAAAAAGTAAAGTTAACATACCTCCATAAGCAAGATCATCAACAACAGGAAAATCCTCGCACTTATTCTTGATACTGAACCATTTCTTAATCAATGACTTCGACCACCAAAGCTTCATCCCCACAAAACAAAATCACAATTAATTCAATAACCAACATTTTACATCATCTCAAAAATCAAAACAAACAAACAAACAAAAAACCAAATTTAGAAAAAATAATGGTAGAAATTTCCTGCAAACCTTGCTTTTCTTGGGTTTTTCATCTCTCATTGTATCACCAATTCTTCATACAGCACTAATCTTCAACTAAACCCCCTTCCCACCTCACTCTTTCTTCACAAATACGCTGTAATTATGGCAATTATTACCTTAATTATTTTGTCTCTCTCATAAAATGTATACCAAAAACAAACACACTTAAATTTCTATAAGGAAGGGAAAACCCACAAATATATTTTGGGAAATTACTTTTCCTTCTAGAGAGAGAAAGTGTGTTCCTAGGGAGAGAGAGAAAATAAGAATGAACACACTTAAATGCGTGGGTAAGTAGTAGTACTACTACTCCGTAATAAGATTGATGGAAGGAAGTGTTTTAACTTAAAAACAAGACAATGCCGCAATAAAATTTCAGTACTAGTAGTAAGAAATTTCTAGTGAGAGAAAGCTTTAGAGAGATAAAAAATAAAGGCTCATTTTTATTGGTAAAATCAAAGCATTTTGAACAGAATAAAGTGCAAATGACTGAATTGAGGAAGAAGAGATTTTCCCATGCTTTTTTATTTTAATTTGTTTTTTTTAATAAAATTGGGTTTTTGAGTAAGTGGGCCATCCTAGAAATGAATCCCAAACCCAATGAGAAGGAAGGGGGGCAAGGGCCCATTGGAGTGATAAAGAAAGGAGTAATGTCGTTTTGCTTTAACTCTTTAAAGCAAAACGACCAGGTCAGCGTAATAACAGAGCTGCCCGGCGGGTCAGGCAATGCTGCCCGGTAGTAAGATTCTATGAGGATTAATGTATGACTAGTACTCCCTCCGTCCCGGAATACTTGACCTGTTTTCCTTATCGGGTCGTCCCTTAATACTTGACCTGTTTCTAAAAATGGAAATATTCTAACAATATTATATTATTTCTCACTCCACCCCTATTAACCCACCTACCCCCTACTCCATACAAAAAATAATTAAAAATTCAACCCCTACTCTCCCCCAACCCCACCCCTTTACACATTTCCCACTGACTACATTAAAATAAACCCCACTATCAACTACTACCTATTAAATTAAATAAGTCAATTCAAGTCCCTTAAACTCTGTGCCGGTCAAACCGGGTCGAGTATTCCGGGACGGAGGGAGTACTACTCTTTGATGTTTAAGAAATTAGTCTTACTACCAACAAAGTTAAAGCTATGTGGTGGGATATTGTAGGAAATATTGCTCTCTTAAAGCAAAAGTTAGTTTTTTAAAATTATTTATTCATTTTATTTTTATGTTAACATAAATATTTGGAAATTATTTTGTCATCTTTTTCTCTCTTTTGTTGCAATCTTCCTTTCTTGGGTTGTGTTTGTAAGGAATGTTTAACTGAATTGGAATGTGTAAAGAGAAAGGGATTCTCTCATGTGTAATTATTTTATTACTAATTTTTAGATTTGGATTTTGTCATTTTCGGATTTTTTATTATTTTTTTAATCAAATATCACATTTTTTTTAGAGGAATCAAACATTAGGTTTAGTATTAGGGTAAAACATGAAAAGGCGTAGTAATTCGATTAAGGTTCCCTAATCATTGATTTTTATTTTGCCTTATATTGTAAGGCTTCTTAAACATATTTTAATATAGTGTTAGGGTCACAAAGGATTGAGGCATAAACATGAGCGTCGATTTTGCATCTTATGAGTCAGGTATCCGCACATTTAAAAGTTTTACTCGGTAGTACTTTGTAACTAATACTCCGTATATACTAGAATATACTCGTGCTAATGCACATGGTTCGCGAATATTTGAACCTGAGTGCATAAATCATATTTTGCCCCTTATGAGGTGTTTGGTTCGCGAATTCTAGGTATGAAGTATGGGTATAGAATGGTCTAAACCCATACATTTGTTTGGTTGATAATTTTAAGAGTTTCAAACTCATACCTCAAACCCTCAAGATATGGGGTTTATAAACCTAGGGGGAGGTGGGTTTGGCTCATACCTTTACTATAGATATCAAATAAAAAGGAAAAAACTCATTCCAGATATGAAGCAAACACACGGTATTAAGAATCAAGTTACAAACCCATACCATTTTAATATCATTTCTAATGCCAACCTCATACCACTGTGCGAACTAATTAAACGCCCCTTATAAACATCCAAATGGCCCACTTATTTACTTTAAGGTACACTTTTATCCTCATTAAACTCCTTAATTATATTCTTCCCCTGTTAGATTCAATTAAGATTCATTGGACATATGCACTTATGTTGGATTGTTTTAGATTCCTAAAAGTACAATGAAATTTGTATTATTGTCAAGCAAGTACTTAATTAAGTAATTAGATATATTGTTAATATAGTACTAATAAATTTTGTTGTTTTTATATTGGCGCGAATGAGTCATAAGGGTACTATAATTACAAGTGGAAGAGGGAGATTTAAAACTGGATCCGTCACCTTCATACACAAGTCCTTAATTTTAAATGCATCTAAACATCGTATGTCTATTTTAGTAATAAAATAAAATGTCACAGCCCTTTTAATTTTGGTAAAATTCGGACTTTCCCTATGATTTGGTAAGATACACTCAAACTCCGTTTGATTTGACGTAAAATATTTTCAATGAAAAGTGATTTTCCATGGAAAAATATTTGAACTAGATTTGTATGATACGAAAGCGATTGATACTTAGTAGTATAATTTTAGAGAAAGGAAGGCCTATTTTGTTGTACCAAGGAAAGAAATAGAAATGAGACTCTAGTTGTCTCTTCCTACAAAAGACGGCTAGCTAGATCGAAGATGAACATTGTTTACATAGTTACAAGGTTTCAACACATGGTTTAATTCCTAGCTTAGATTACTTGCAAATAATGCTCAAAGAAAAGTAGTTAACTTACCTTATAGATCGACTTTATAGTATAGTCAAAGCATAAGATCGAGCTTAATTAATTTGTGGTCGTTAAGGTTGGTGACGAGGCTTACAAAGTTTGTAATGACAACGATGAACGATCTATTGCATTTATACCCCTTCAAACAAGTCATGCATATGTTCGATTTGGATGATGCTCTTAAAATGCTACAGTAGACAATAATTATGTTGACATTTAATCGCCACCTTCCCCAACAATCGAGGAAACTCGAGGCATTTGTTTGTACGTATGTAGTATACGTATGTTCTTAGCTATCCACTACGGAGTATTTATTTGTGTTCACTCGCATCAGACAAAACATATTTATACCTACTTTGTGAGATCCCTTGAAGAACATCGTCTATTGTAACAGAAGGGAGAATGTAACAAAGAAGGATGTAGAAAAACAAAGACTCTGGTTTTGGTTTTTTTGGTTCAATCAGAACCAGTTTCCTTTCTTTCTGTAATTCTGTGTATTGTGTGTTCCCAAAAAACTGCGCCCCTTCTCCTCCTTCCCTTATATACATGAGCTTACTATTCTAACCTAGGAATAGCTGTACAAAGCAACAAAATAACGGCTAGGATATCTTCCTAGGATCAATACAAAATCAGAAAAAGACAAAGCTAATAAAGGCTATACTACAATGCACAAAAATGCATGTGACTGTTGCTGATGTGAATGATATTCACATGATATTCTCAATACCCCTCCCTCAAGTTGGAGCTGAGGAGACAATGCCCAACTTGAAAGATAGATGATTGTGTTGTTGTTCACTGAGAGACTTGGTCATCAAGTCTGCCAGTTGTAAGAAAGATTTGACATGAAGAACATTAAGAGTTCCTCCTGTAAATGGTCTCTCACATAATGACAGTCCACATTCAAGTGTTTGGTTCTCTCGTGGAAAACTGGATTATGAGCCAAGTGAATGGCTGACTTGTTATCACAGAAAAGATCAATGGGTTTAGGAACATTGAACCCAAGATCCTCCAACACTCCACTTAACCAGACAATTTCACTGGTGGTATGAGACATACACCTGTACTCTGCTTATGTAGAGGATTTTGAAGTAGTTTTTTGCTTCTTTGTTTTCCAAGACACCAAGGAGTCTCCCAAGAATACACAATATCCAGTTAGTGACTTGGCACTAAATGCACAACTCCCCCAGTCTGAGTCACAGTAAGCTGTTAGTTTGATCTCAGAGTTTGCAGGATAATATAATCCCCAATCCATGGTACCTGCCAAGTACTTGATCACATGAATTGCAGCTTGTAAATGTGGTTTTCTTGGCTCATGCATGAACTGACTAAGCTGTTGGACACTATAAGAGATGTCTGGCCTAGTCAGGTTCAGATATAACAATTTTCCAATTATCCTTCTATATACTTCAGCATCCTCCAGTAACTCACCATGTTCAGTGGACAATTTGATTCCTTTAGGGAATGGGAACTTTGTGGGCTTACAATCTTCTGTCCCAGTTGATCTCAGGATATCAAGGATGAACTTTCTTTGATTCAGCATTGTACCCTTTGAATTTCTTGCAACTTCAATTCCAAGAAAGTATCTTATTTCTCCAAGATCTTTCACAGTGAAAGCTTTGTCCAACCATTCTTTCAAACTTCTAACTTCAACCTCATCATTTCCAGTGATCAAAAGATCATCTACATATATAAGAACAATAGTTTCTTTATCATTCACAACCTTAGAAAACATGGAATAATCTCTTTTGGACTGTGTGTACCCATGCTCAAGAAAGAACTTAGTCAGTTCTAAGTTCCATTGTCTTGAGGCTTGTTTCAAACCATATAGACTCCTTTTCAGTCTACACACCTGTCCCTCCTTTCCTCCTTTGTACCCCTTGGGTGGCTTCATATACACTTCTTCATCCAGGTAACCATGCAGAAAAGCATTGTTGATATCCAGTTGGTGAATCTTCCAGTTCAGAGCAGTGGCAAGGGCAATCAAAGTTCTTACAGTGGTGAACTTTGCCACTGGTGAAAAAGTGTGTTTGTAATCCTTCCCTTCAATCTGTTTGTCTCCTCTTGCTACTAATCTGGCTTTCAGTCTATCAATGTCTCCTTCTTGGAGAAATTTGATCTTGTACACCCATTTTGAATCAATGGCCTTCTTTCCCTCTGGTAAGTCAGTCATCTCCCATGTATCATTCTCCTCAAGAGCTTTCAATTCCTCTTGCATTGCATCAACCCATCCTTCATCTTTACAGGCTTCTCCATAGTGAGTTGGCTCTTTTATGCTCAATACATTGTTCAAAGAAGCCAAGTACTCTTCAGAATAGTATTCTGAATCCACCAGTCTTGCAACAATCATGTTGGCTGAATGCAACTCCCTTCTCCTACCAGGTAAGTCAAGTATGAAATCCTTGAACTTACCTGGTAATGTCCCTTCTCTTGAGGATTTTCTCAAGTTTCCCTCTGTGTTTTGCTCATTGTTTATCAGAATAGGCTGGCCATTTTCTTCTTCATCTGTCTCTGCATCTGTATCTCTATTTTCTTCTTCTTGAGTGTGGATCTGTTCTGTTTCTTTCTCAATCACTTCTAACAACACATCACCAAACTCATCATTCTCATTTCCAGTTTCTGCAATATTCTCCCTAAGAGAAGTTATGAAATTGTGCTCCCCCTTCTTTAAAAGAAAGGGAAATATGTTTTCTTTAAAAACAACATCTCTGCTGACAAATATTTTCCTATTCTCCAGGTCCAACACTTTATATCCCTTTTGACAATATGGATATCCAATCATCACACACCTTATCCCTCTTGCAGCAAACTTGTCTCCTGGTTTCTTGTGTGGGCTTGCATAACACAGACTTCCTATCACCCTCAAATGATCATAGCTGGCCTCCTTCTTCATCATTCTCTTATATGGAGTATCCCAGTTAATCACTGCACTGGGTAGTAGGTTTATCAAGTGTGTAGCAGCAAGGATACATTCTCCCCACAAGTAACTTGGGAGACCTGCATGTAATTTCAAAGCTCTTGCTGTTTCAAGCAAGAACCTGTGCTTCCTTTCCACTCTAGCATTCTGTTGAGGAACACCTTGCACACTCCTCTGGTGTATGATGCCTCTATCTGCAAGAATCTTTCCACATTCACTTTGAAAGATTTCAGTTCCATTATCACTCCTTAACATTTTAACTTTAGTGCTAAACTGATTTTCCACATGAGCTAGAAAATTGCTCAGAATTCCCTTCACTTGTTCTTTATTAGACAAGAGATGAGTCCAAGTAACTCTACTATAGTCATCTACTATAGTTAGAAAATAAGTTGCCCCTGTAATATTCTTTGTCCTGTATGGACCCCAAAGATCAACATGAATCAGATCAAAAATATCACTAGCAATAGATTTACTTGGCACAAAAGGTAGCCTATGGTGTTTAGCAAGAGAACAAGTGTCACAGAAATAACTCTTAAGTTCATCACATTTGCAAAAGGATAAATGTTTCATCTTGGAAATGGATACATGACCAAGTCTAGCATGAATTAAGTCAAGATTTTCTACTTTATTACAACTTCTTGTGTCTCTATGTTCCCTTCCTTCTGCTGTCATGCATCCCTTTTTCTTCCCAACTTCTTCTCCTTTACATTTCCTCTCTTCTAGGATGAGCTTGTACAAGTCATGCTCATTCTTCCCAAGTATCATCCTCTCATTAGTGGAAAGGCCCTGAAGAGAGCATCCATATTTATCAAACAACAGAGATAAGTTACTTTTCTTTAGAAGCTTGCTGACAGAAAGCAAGTTGTGTTTGAAATCATTCACATACAGAACATCATCAAGTGTCACCTTCTCATTCAGCACCACACTACCCATTTCTTTCACAGTTTTTACACTCCCATCAGGTAACCCCACTCTTATATGTTTATCTAAACTCTTAAAAATTTTCAAAATTTTTAGATTTCCAGTCATGTGATCACTAGCACCAGAATCTATGAGCCATGTATTTGAGCAATAATTGTTATGAGCACTTGCATCACTGGACAAAACCAAAACTTCTTTACCTGCAAAGTTGCTCTGGCTGGTACTTCCTGTGTTATGTTTCTCCCCCAGAGCCCTCATAACTTCCTGTACAACAGAAGAAATGAAATTGTTATCATGCTTAGTACCAGTACCTTCTGCTTGGTGAGATAGCACATCCAAGGGATTGTCTCCAGTCAGCATTTCTTCTTCCCTTGAAACATTTGCAGCTTGTCTCCCAGTTCCTTTTCCCTTAGGGTTGTTCTTGAACCAGTCAGGATATCCCACCAACTTGAAACATTCTTCCTTCAAGTGGCCCTTCATCCCACAATGGTCACATGTCTTTGTTTCCTTCTCCCATTTCTCCCTCTGCTTCCTCTTGTATTCCCTTTTGTCAAAACTCAGCAATGGTCCTAAGCTTTGCCCCTGTCTGTTCACAGCCAATGCACTCATCTCAGGGCCAAGGCTAAGCTCACCAGAGATTTGCTTCTGTTTTTCAACCTGCATCACCAAGTTGTAAACCTTGTTCACAGGTAGGAGAGGATCCATACCCATAAAATTGGTTTTCATTTGGTCATAACCAGGGTTTAGTCCCATGAGAAATTTCATCAACTTGTCTGTGGATTTCATTTCCAGTAGTTTCTTCACAATGCTGCAACTACATCTAGCTAATGCTCCACATGAACATTCAGGTATGTCCTCAAGTTCTGCAATTTGATCCCACAGATCTTTCAACTTGCAGTAATACTCACTTACACTCAGATTGTTCTGCTCTAGGAACCACAAATCCTTCTTCAGCTGATACAGTTGAGGGGCATTTGTCTGTCCATATCTCTCAACTATTTCCTCCCATAGCCTTTTGGTTGATGGCATACCCACCAGGCTCCCTGCAATACCAGGTTTCATGGTAGCCAACAGCCATGACCTCACCATATAGTCACACCTAGTCCACTTCTGCACTTCATCTGGTCCTTCAGAAGGCTTAGGGTGCTTTCCTTCCAGAAAGGCAAGCTTGTTCTTTGCACCAAGAGCAATCTTAATGCTCCTGTTCCAGTTAACAAAATTGTTTCCATCAAGGAGAATGCTTCCTAGAGGTGTTGTTGCACTTTCATTTACAGCAATAAAAAGGGGATCTTTGTAAGGGTTAAGGTTTGTGTTTGTGTTTGAGTTTGTTTCAGACATGTTTTCAGTTTTGAATTCGAAAAAGCTTGAAGCTTTGCTAGGTTTTTGGTTGAGTGAGCCTTTGTATTTCTTCCTTTACGCAAGATCTTTCAACCTTGCTCTGATACCATGTAGAAAAACAAAGACTCTGGTTTTGGTTTTCTTGGTTCAATCAGAACCAGTTTCCTTTCTTTCTGTAATTCTGTGTATTGTGTGTTCCCAAAAAACTGCGCCCCTTCTCCTCCTTCCCTTATATACATGAGCTCACTATTCTAACCTAGGAATAGCTGTACAAAGCAACAAAATAACGGCTAGGATATCTTCCTAGGATCAATACAAAATCAGAAAAAGACAAAGCTAATAAAGCCTATACTACAATGCACAAAAATGCATGTGACTGTTGCTGATGTGAATGATATTCACATGATATTCTCAATAAAGGATAATAAAGATCATGCAAATTTTATTGGAAATTTTGATACTATTAATTTAACCTTTTGTCGATTTTCTTTTATTAAGCCCATGTATATGACGATACTTTTTTTTATTAATAATCTCACATTTACTATCCAACGATTTTTATTGGGCCTAATAAGTCATAAACTGTTATAGGCGGTAATATGTCATACGTGGCAGAACTCTCTCTCTCTTCTCCCTCGATATATTCAGTTTTCATCACCATCTCGTTGTGCTTTTCACCGATTATCGGTCACTTCAGCTCAATAAAAGTCGTTGGATAGTAAATGTGAGATTATTAAAAAAAATATGCCGAAGGTGGGATTAATAAAAGAAAATCAACCAAATTAAGGTTGAATTAATATTACCAGATTTTCGTCGCTCCTCCTCTTTTTTCTCTCCCTTTTCTCTCTTCCTCTTTCAAAATCCTAATTTTCTAGGGGCTACCAGTACCACCAACCATTAGGTTGATGGTAAGCCCCCATTTTTCTTGTTTTTCATAGCTTTTGATTTCATGTTCGGAATAAAAACTCCATTCTCTCCCTATTGGAGAGCTTTTTTACCCATTTATTGGGTTATCTGTACCCATTTATTGGGTTTTATCTCTCTCCTTGTGAGAGTTTGGGGCCATGTTTTTAATTTCGCAGGAAAAGTTGATTTATTGATGAAGATTTGTGCGGGGTTACAACGGATGTCATTCTCACGTCTACTATCAATTAAATCAGATTTAATTCAATACCAAAGCTACAACAGATCGAAAGACCCCCTCGTTGAAGGCTGTATCAAACAGCGATGTGAAAGAGGGTATTCATCATTGTCAGCTCTCATCTACAACGATCGTGGTTTTGCCGGATTAGAATTTTGTTTGATCCAAATTGTTTTGTATTTGTTAGTTTTGATTTCTATTGTAGATGTCGTATGACTATTTTATCAATGAACTAATTTTTACCTTCAAAAAAAAAAATATTACCATATTTTCAAAATTTATTTGGTTTGCAAACAATATACGAAGTATTAGAGTTATGTTGACATGGTAGAAATTTAATTCGTCCGCGCGAAAAGATTATAGGCCGGGTAGTTAGAGGAGGAGTGATAAACAATTAATGGGCAGTGGCCAAAAAGCTCATATCCAAGGGTAAAT
This sequence comes from Spinacia oleracea, assembly GCF_020520425.1. Classification (NCBI taxonomy): domain Eukaryota; kingdom Viridiplantae; phylum Streptophyta; class Magnoliopsida; order Caryophyllales; family Amaranthaceae; genus Spinacia; species Spinacia oleracea. Next base: position 27,998,736 of record NC_079489.1, read on the forward strand.
TGGTACTTTCCGTAATATTTTGAAAAGTTAAACAAAATACTAAAAAGTTACTGTAAGCAGAGACAAAACCAACATTAACTAACTAACCAAGTAACCAATAACATAACCTAATACAACAATGACATTATATATTGCCATTGGCGGACCCAGGAATTTCAATTTGGTGGGGCACCGTTGCCACCATCAACTACACAAGTTCAAATGGAAGTAAAAAAAAGCAAAAAAAAGAAAGAAAGGGAATGCGTGACTTAGGAATCGAACCTGAACTCCAACAGGGGAGTAATGGTTGGATGACCACTGAGACAAGATGTTTACAATGTTATTAAACTACACGTATATACTGTATGGATATTTTTCTCAAATAATGGTGGGGCACGTGCCTCACCATGCCCAGTACTGGGTTCGCCCCTGTATATTACAATCAAGATATTCTAGATTATTAAACGATAATTTCAAACATCCTACCATTCTGAAATCCTCATCATATATATACCCAACTTCATCATCATTGCATTGAAGCAATGAGATACAAATCAACATATAATGCATACTGAAAAGACATCAACAACATAACCAAAAACATATTTTAATGCAACAATGACAATAATTTTCAAAAGCTAACAATACATATGAACAACACTTTTACCCATTCATTTAAGTGTACCTACCACTTTAGCAATGTTATTAATTTTTTTATTAGGATGTTTATGGGCTTCTTTGGTCGTTGTTGACCAACGATTCATCAGCTCTCATAGTTATACTAAGGCCTTGTTCTCTTAAATTCATATATAAGAACTTATTTAAAAATGTTTCAAATCCTATAAGTTCAGACAAATTCAGATAAAATTCAATAAGGTCGTCCTATGAATTAAATAAGGTCTTACAAGTTTCACTTTTTATTATTAGTATTCAAAATCAACATAGTTATTACAAGTACGACTAAGTTTAAGTTCGTTGTTCAACAAAAGTCATACTACATCCGTTTCATAATGACCTTTACAGTTACTATTTGCCCAAATATTAAGAAAAATGAAAAAAATTGTGCAAAAAGATGGGTGCATATAATAAAATGTGGATAAAAGAAGAGAGATAGTGTGAAAATGTGGGGACAAAATAAATTAACTAAGAGAAAGTATGTGAGAAAATGTAGATTTTGTGGGTTAAAAGGGGTAAGATGGTACATTGTTATGCTCAAAAAATAGCATAAAGACAAATGTAAGTAACATTATGTAATAGAATAAAAACAGAAAGAGTAAAAATATTTTTGAAACGGAGATAATGTAAATTTAAAAATTATAAAGGTAAAAACCGATGGTAATTAAACGGGCCTTTAGTTTTTTTTTTTTTTTTTTCTTATTTGTTAACTTTTTTTTTTTTATTTTAATCTTTAACAAGATAAAAATGCATTATATGATTGATACAACAATAAAAATAAACAGATAGGAAAAGTCATTTGAGTTGCTCATTTTAAAAGAAGTAAAACAATTATGTAGCACTTTTTGTTTCACTACTCATGGCAAGTAATTTAATAAGAGAACAATCTTTGCCAACTATTACCATATCCCTATTATCAAGGATTGAGTATGAATGTTCCACTTCACCCATTTGGTTTCCAAGTAATCTCCAATACAAAATGTCTACATACAAGTCCATGAAATGTGGAGTGGCTCGGTACTTTAACCTCTTTTTTTTTTCTTTTTTTTTTTTTAAGAGAGTGTCACGGAGATGATGTTATTGACAAGATTCAGTGTTATAATTTGGGTTTTATCTAAACTTAACTGATTAACTAATTGATATCCATGCATGATATAGACATTTAGTATGGATGAAAAGTTGGTCCATATACTTGGGTTCCATATCTAAACTTAACCGATTAACTAATTGACATCCATGCATGATATAGACATTTAGCATCGATGAAAAGCTGGTCCATATACTTGGGTTTCATAACAAAACTTAATCGATTAACTAATTGACATCCATGTATGATACAAACATTTAGCATTGATGAAAAGTTGGTCCATATACTACGTTTTTGAAAGCTTTAAGGCTTGAACTGGCGTCCTACGTTACTAAAAGAAAGACACTTCCACCAATTCGGGGCATTGAGAAGCTAAGTTAGTCAACAACTTTGTAGGCATGCAACTTAAAATTGGAGCAACCAAAACCTTAATTAAACTATTAATCTATTAACATTGACCATAATCTTAATTAGTTAATCCGTATATATAATATTAGAGTGATTTTTTCAGATTTTTGCTTTTGTTGGTATATATAATACAAGAAGTGGTTAATTTGTTAATTGGTTGGTGTCAAAAGATAATTGTTTTTAATCACGGGAATAAATTAAAGACGTTCTCTTTCGGAATTAGTTTATGTCTCTTTCAAGGACCATATTATAAAGTACTATAACTAACTATCCCTTTCATAATTAAGCGCCTAATTATGATTAATCCAACTGACGGCGCTAACATTCCAAGTGGCGACTTAATGATGCCTAAGTCTTGAAATCATCCAACATCACAAGTGGTATACTGGTATATTCCAGATTACTACTTTGAATACTCCGTATCATATAACAATGTGCTAAATCTATACAAGTTGGTGGAGTTGGTGGGAACTCATCTTCTAACTTGAAGGTCACAAGGTCAAGCCCTATCAGCTGCGAAATGATTGGGAGTGACTCAAGCGAATGACTTGCATAGCTGGGCTGGTTAATATGTGCTAGCTGTGCTGGTTCAGTAGGGGTCTATTTTTCTTACCTAAAAAAATAATTATATAACAATGTACTATTTTTTTCGTCTCTATTTACACTAATTCTTCAATGGACCTGTTGTATACTAAATTTATTGTGGACCATGTCTAAAAAAAATGTTAACAATTTGATTCGAATGTATTTCTACGTGTTTATTAGAATTATTACGGAAAAAGTATCAAATTGGTGTCATTACTAATACATGTTTTGCTTAAATAATGTGATTTTAAGTCTTGATTCCCTTTTAAAAACATAGGATACTTTGATTAATAAAATGGTTACTTTATCTAAATTTTTTTAGTATTAAACTTTTTTTTTAATAGGTAAGACGAAGGGAATCCTAACTGAACCAACACCTAGCACAGGTTAACCAGCCCAGCTCCGCATGTCATCGCTTGAGCCACTCCCAAGCATTTCGCAGTTGATGGGGCTCGAATTTGTGACCTCCAGGTCACAAGGTGAGTTCCCCACCAACTCCACCAACTTATGTTGGTTATATTTAACTTATTATACGGAGTAGTCATTATGTAAACAATAAAAATCACTATGTACAGAGTATGTAAAAGGGGTGGTAGAGTTAACTGTCTGCGTTGGGTCCACAATAATACTATTGTGGACCAGGTCCACGCAAGAATAATCACTCTATTTATTTACTCCATTTTCTATTTTGGTTCATATCTTACAGATTGTCCTATTTTCTTATATAATAATATATCTCACTCCCCATCATTTACTCCATTTACATAACTCATACTCTATCCGTCCTGGAATACTCGAACCGTTTTGACGGACACAAAGTTTAATCCAATGTAATTGACTTATTATTTAATTTGATGGTAGTTGATACTGGAGTATTTTTTTTAATATAGATAGTGAGAAATGTGTCAACAATTTAAAGGGGTAGTGAAAAATGACCCCCTTTTTAATTTTATTTTAAGGAGTAGAGATATAGGTGGGTCCATGGGTAAGTTTAATATCAATAAAAGTTTGCCATTTATAGAAACGATGCGAGTAATCTGGGATTGATTAATAAGGAAAGCAGTGCGAGTATTCTGGGACGGAGGGAGTAAAATTTAAAAAGACAAAGATACCACATCTCCTTACAAAACTTTGTCACAACCCTTAACAAATCACACGTGGGGAAAACGACAAGGGACAGATTAATAGAACTGTAAAAAGATGATCCGACCTGAACCGACCTGTATTCGTAAGGACCGCAAATCAATCAGAACCCGAAATGTTATTAAAGCAGGAGACTCGTAACCCGACTGTATCCAACCCGTTAAAACCGAGGACCGATTTCGATCCATCAATGCATGATCCAAACCCGTAACCTGACCGGAATATAACTAATAACAGAACTAACCCAATCGAACAATAACCACCTCACAACTCCCTTGAGAGGCAAGAGAAGCTATGGCACTATCTTGGTTGGCTAGTGCATTAGCTTGCTCGGTTTGCCCTTGCAAGAGAGCCGAAAGAGTTGCTTGCAAGCTATCAAAATCAAACAAAGGAGAGGAAGAAGACGTACCATACTCTTGGAGGGGAATAGGAGTCGGCGGAGGAAGGGTGTGGCGGGCTTTCCTCTTAAGAGCCGGCTTGGCACGAACGAAATCTGGAAAGGCGACCTTTGGCATGAGCCAATCACGTACATTGTTGGGGGTTACCTTGGTGATGGTGGTATTTGGGAGAAGGCACCACTCCTCCTCTCTTGGACCAACACATTAAATGTATTTTGCCGGATCGTCGGTCCGGTGCACCCATTTGTACCCTTTCATCTCTTCCACGGTGAGGTTAGAATCCCCCACGGAAGGCAATGCTAACAATTGTTCCTCATAATTTTTGGGAAGCCATTTCACGATCAAGGTGAGAATTTCCCCAAGGAGGATGTCACCACTAAGGGGCCGCCCGTTCCTTGTGTCAATGATTTGGTGCATGAGCAAGGACCCAAAGTTAAGGTAGCCCTTCCCACCCCCATGATGGGCCAACCATAAATCCCCCAACTCCAAGCTTGAGAGGGCCCCTGCACTATGCTTTGAGAACACATAAAATACAAGGAGTTGGGAGACAACTCTCATTGCCGGGTGGATGTAGGAAGTGGCTTTAGAGGAGTTCGTGGCAAAGACCGGCAAGTCCGTCAAACACTCCCACCACTTTTCGTGCAAATTACCAACACACATAAACTACAAAAACACACCAAAAAGTTAGTGGTACAATGAAATAAAAATAAAGGAAAGGTTAGAATCGCGGGTTGCCTCCCGAGTACGCTTCTTTAACGTCACTAGCTGGACGATTCCCCCCAAATGCATGGGGGGAGGGGAGAAATAACACCAATACACGGGGTGCCTCCCGAAAGCTCTCTTTTAACGTCACTAGCTTGACGGTGCCCTCCAAATTCACGGGGGGTCAAATAAGTCCAAGACGGGAAAAAAATGTGAGAGTCACCATCAAAGTATTGTTTCAGCTTGTGCCCATTCACCTTGATGTTTCCGGATGCCTCATTCCAAATATCAATGGCACCATGAGGGAAAACATTCAAGACAACTAATGGGCCACTCCACCTCGATTTGAGCTTGCCCGAAAATAACTTAAGTCTAGAATTATAGAGGAGCACCTTGTCCCCTTCCTTGAAGTCCCGTTTCTCAAGTCGGGCATCATGATACTTCTTGGATCGTGCCTTGTAAATGCTATCGTAGTCATAAGCATTCATGCGGAGCTCCTCAAACTCATGAAGATCAAGTAAGCATTGCTCACCCGCACTAATGAGCTCAAAGTTCAAAGTCTTGATGGCCCACATGGCCCAATGTTCAAGCTCAACCGGCAAGTGGAAATTCTTGCCATAAACTAGCTTGTAAGGAGTCATTCCGATCGGTGTTTTAAAAGCCGTCCTATACGCTCATAAAGCATCATAAAGCTTGATTTCCCAATCCTTCTGGTTCTTAGCAACCGTCTTTTCAAGAATCGACTTAATCTCTCGATTGGTAACTTCCACTTGACCACTAGTTTGAGGGTGATAATCCAAACCAACCTTGTGATGCACACCCTTGAACTTCCCATGAGCAAAGTGGGATCCTCCATCACTTATCCCAGCTCTAGGAACCCCAAAACGCGGAAAAATAATCTTCTTGAAAAGATTGAGAACTACCTTGTGATCATTGGTGGGTGAGGCAACGTCTTCCTCCCATTTCGAAACATAATCAACCGCCACAAGAATATAGAGATTGCCATAGGAAGAGGGAAAGGGTCCCATGAAGTCAATTCCCCAAACATCAAACACCTCCAACTCCAAGATAGGAGTTTGAGGCATCTCATGTCGCTTTGAAATATTTCCCGTCCTTTGACAACGATCACAAGACTTGAAAAAATCCCAAGCATCACGGAAAAGAGGAGTCCACCAAAGTAAAATTTGCAACACCTTTGAAGCGGTCTTATCCCCTCCCATATGCCCTCCACTAGGAGATGAGTGGCACATATGAAGGACACTACCGACCTCATCATCCGGAACACATTTCCTCCATAGCCCATCGGCGCCTCTCTTATACAAAATGGGCTCATCCCATATATACTTCTTTACATCATGCTTTAACTTCCTTCTTTGTTGCGTAGAGAAATCATTGGGGATCTCCCCACAAGCTAAGTAGTTCACAAGATCGGCAAACCAAGGAAAATAAGAACTTTCAATTGAGTACAAAACATCATCACGTAAGGCATCCTCAATGGGCACATCATCCACCTCCATATCACAAAGCTCAAGGTGAGAAAGATGATCGGCAACAACATTTTCAGCACCTTTCTTGTCCCGAATCTCAATTTCAAATTCTTGAAGTAAGAGAACCCATCGGATAAGTCTAGGCTTGGCCTCGTTCTTGGACATGAGATAACGGATGGCCGCATGATCGGTGTAGACAATGGTTTTTGAGCCAACCAAGTAGGTGCAAAATTTCTCGAATGCATGAACAATGGCAAGGAACTCCTTTTCCGTGGTGGTGTAGTTAGATTGAGATTGATTGAGAGTCTTAGACATGTAATAGATGACATGAAGTTTCTTGTCCATCCTTTGACCAAAAACACCCCCAACGGAGTAGTCACTTACATCATACATGAGCTCAAAGGGAAGGGACCAATTCGGAGCTCTGCTTGAGCACAATAGGAGTGGAGATCAAAGCAAGCTTGAGCTTGTTGAAAGCAAGCTTGAGCTTGTTGAAAGCATCATGATAAGCATCATCAAAGTGATAATCAAAGCAAGCCTGAGCTTGTTGAAAGCATCATGATAAGCATCATCAAAGTGATAATCACACTCCCTTTGAAGGAGGTTAGTGTTTTGGACAAATTCTACTTAGATTCGAACTTGTCTTTAGGAAGGTGCTAACAATCGATTCAGCAAGATAATACGAGATAATGAGAGCAATTCGTAAGAGAATAAAGAGTGTATATTATTAGCTAGTGAACTTATGTTTACAAGAGAGCCATTTAGGCCTTATACAAAGGTGTAACGTACGTAATTAACGTACATAATTGAACATAATTAATTCGGTTAATGCTGCGCCCCTAAACTCAAGTTTACACATTTAATTACCCATTTGTAACCGTTGCCGTCACACTCAACCGTTGAGGGCTAGCTGTCCAGTCATTTGTTCGTGCCTTGTTGGCTGCCATGTACACTTCGTGGTGGCATACCCGAGACACGTCACCAGAAGGGTATTTTCCCCCCTAACAATTGTCCCCAATCCCATTTTTGAATTTCTTCCGGGAAGTTTAAAGGAGAAATGGGTTTTCATTTTCGAAAAAGGGGAGGAAATAACCTCTTGCTTCCCCAATGACTGATTTGTACTCGTAATGATGATTCATCGAGAGACAAACCGCCATCCACTTCAATAAATGCATCACTTCTTACTTCCACTCCTTCACGCTTCCTCTTTCTCTCTCTCCTCAACTGCAAAACCCCGGTAGTTTCTCCTTCCCAAAATTCAGGTAACCACCCTCTCTCCTCCTTCCTTTCTAGTTTTCCATCCCCCATGTCACAGAGAATGTCAACCAAATCGGCCCGTGAGAAGAACAAGAAGGTCGTAATTAAGTGCAATCTGGACGAAGGGCCTGTGTTCAGTCCGAGCAATATTCTGGACAAGAAGAATGCCCAAGCGGCCAACTGGGGGAACCAGGATGCGGCGACGCTCAAGGATGATTGTGGCTTCCCACCGTCGGCGGTAATTCGCTTGCCACAGCCCGATGAGCGGGCCGATTGGACATCGGACAACTGGGTCTGTTTTTATGCATACCCCTTCAAAATCGGGTACACTTACCCTTTTACACTTCTGGTAAGGGGTGTCTTGAAAAACCTAAGAGTGTCGTTGGCGCAACTGATGCCTCAGGTTTAACGGGTCATGCATCTCGTCGACCACCTGAACGATAAATTGGGGATGGAGTTCCGGTTGGAGGACTTGGTGTATACCTATAAGGTCCGAAACTACGGAGCCGACAGATACCTGTTGCATGTGAAGGACGACATGGAGGCTTTGTTGGGGTCGGACCAGTCAAACGACAGAGCGTGGATGGGCCGATTTTTCTTTGTGGAGTTGGCTAGTTTGGGGCCCGACTCTGACTTCTTGACTGGGGAATGGATGACCAGAGGTATTTTTGCTTTATTTTGTGTTTTGGGATACTTGCTTATTGACTTTTTCTCACTTTTTTTGCAGGGGCGTCCTTCGACACGGTTGGGGTTGGTGCCGAAGCGATTGAGAAGACAACTGTTATTTTGGGGGTACCACTCAAGGATAGAGCTTTCTGCGGGGCGAAGCTTGATCGCGAAGAATTGTCGCAAGAAGGGGAGCACTCTGAACCTGCAAACATGTCGACCTCAACAGGTAAACGAGTTAATGTTAATTACAACTTTGGGTTCATAGCCCAAAAAATGATTACATATTTGTTATGACGAGACTAAGTCGTCTGCGCTACATCATCTTGTAGGGACTGGACCGTCGACACGATCTGGTAAGGCCCTGTCTGCGGAGGTCCTACTGAGAAAGAGGTTGGATGCCTTGGGGAGTGTTGCCCGGCCCAAACCCGTCACGGTGGTGTCTCCTCGAAGGTCGCCAAAGACTCTCATGACGCAACCGTGACTGGGGAGACGGGGACATCCGTGGCTGCTGAGTTCAAAGTCCCGCCGCCATCTCGGAAGAGAAAGCTGTCGGTTGAATTTCCCAACGACTATGGGTCGGTTGATGCCCCATCATACCAGTTGTGGCCGGTAGTGGACTGCTTGTGGATGTCGTCCAACCGCGAACTCCAAGAGGTCATGTCCCCAGTCGCTGCGACTGTCGAGAGCGTCTCGGATGCTTGGAAGGTACTTTCATCTTTTTACTTGTGTTTGCTTACTTCGCTGCCTTGTTTCTTTTGGCTTTGGTAAGGTTTCCTGAATGTCTTTTTGAACAGGCCTTGCAATCTGCCTTAGAAACTCGTCATCATGTCATAACCCTGGAAGACAAGTTAGCAAAGATTAAAACTGACAAGAAAAAGGCAAAGCAAGAAGTTGGGCGACTAGATGACGTCTCTAAGGAGGCGAAGGCCAGGGCTGAAATGCTGGAGGCAGAGCAGGTGAAGGCGGTTGCTGATGTTGCTGCACTGACTGCCGACAAGGAGTCGTTGGCCGCAGAAGTTGACGAACTGAAGACGTCCCTGAAAGGTCAAAGCAAGGATTTTTGAGTGTGCTGGTTACTACACTTGGAAGACCCGGGCTGAGATGATGGGGGATTTTTTGGCGGGCAAGAATGCGGACTAGACTCTAAAGGAGGACATTGCTCAGTTCAACACTGCATTCCCTGAGGAGTATGTCCCCTCTGGTGCCGTGTGTGATGAGGAAGACGTTGAGGAGGATGCAACTGCAACCAGTCCCAACGCGAGATCGAGGCGGCACCAGGAACTGTCGAGTAAGAGGAGAATGCAGGCCAAGCGGGCCCTTTGGAGTAGTCCTTTTCCCACCCCCTTTAAAAAAAATATACTCCCTCCGTCCCAGATTAGTTGTTACACTTTCCTTTTTCGTCCGTCCTAGATTAGTTGTTACACTTCTAAATTAGGAATGACCCCATAATTATTATATTGTCTCTCTCTTCCCACTAATTTTTTTTTACCCCACACCCTCTCTCATTCAATTTAAAAAATACCCCACTAACTCCTATCACATCTAATTTTTCAATAAAATAATAAGTGATAACCAAACAACCACTTATCACCTAAAACTTTGTGTAAAGGTAAGTGTAAAAACTAATGTAGGACGGAGGGAGTATAACTTTTCAGTAGGTGGTAACTTTAAACAATGGTTTTTGGATTGGTGATATGTGTGTTTTATATAGAGTTTTACCCACGTCCCTTAGTACTTTTGTGTATCAAATGAGCTCTTAGGAGCCGTTTTAAGTACTAATATGTGTTATTGAGAGTGCCTTGAGTTTCAGGATTGATTAGTGAGAAATTGGATTTTTAAGACCCGTTTCATGGTGATTTAGGCCACTACACGAGCTCGAGGAAGTTTGGGACCATTATCGTCGACCTTCGGGAGCCTTAAATGCTTACGGTTGAGCCCCGGAAGTTAGACTCGGTGATATGGGCGAAGAATGATGACTTTTGCAAATCGCCCTTTAACCTGAGGGCAAAGTGAGAAAATCGGGCAAAAAGAAAGTACTTTGAAGTCATCGCTGCGCGCCCGATCGGGCGGGCTTCGCCCGGTCCGGATCGGGCGGTCAATCTGATACTGCTATGGACCTTTCGCAAACCGCCCGTTCGGGCGAAATTTGGCCGGATCGGGCCGACTATCGAGCACTACGCCCGATCGGGCGAAGCTCTGCCCGATCGGGCGACGCCAACCTCCAGCGTATTTCGCGAGTTTTATTTCCGGTTTTTTGCTTGTATTTTGGGCAAACTATAAATACTAGCCCCTTTATTTTTAGTAGACATCTTGGATCCTAGTATTAGCATTTAGTTTTATTTTAGTTTTCTCTCGAATTGTTCTAAACACTTAGTTTTTATTTTCAATCAAAAGCTTTAAATTTTCGTTCATCCTTTCGTTCTTCATTTAGGTATCGATTTCTAATTTGCTTTATTTATTGCTTTTGATCATGTTTCCCATTATTTTAATTGCTTTGTTATTTGTTACCATGAGTGAGTAGTTTATATTCTAGGGTTTAGGGGATCCATGAATGCATGATTGGGATTAATTGTGGACATGAGTAGTTGATTAATTAATTGTAATTTCTATAGCTTATTATTATTGCTCATCAATTATGTTTGGCCGGACTATTTTGATTTGAGTCTGATTAACCTTAGATTATGCGCCGAGAGGTATAAATCTGATGTTTTTGGTATGTGGCTATTAGATAGGAATTATTTCTAGTACATAGCGAGAGCCTTCTAGTTATTTTATCCTAAGGAATTCATAAGATTCGAGAGATGCATGTTTTCCTAGTTATGATTGTTAATTGATTGTTGTTGTCCGTTGTCCAATCCCGGTTTGCAATTGTGGTGAACCGCTGCCCTAGATTCTTTTAATATTGTTAATTCCATTCTGATTATTGCTTTAGTTTAACCTTAAAACCAATTCAAACCCCTTGTTACCAATAGTCTAGATTAGTTAATTAATAGTAGAAAGAACGTTGTTTCCCTGTGGATACGATCCCTACTTCCCTTACTATTTTGTTAGTGGACTTAGGGTTATTTTTGATAAGGTGATACGAATTTAGCCTGTCAAATTTTGGCGCCGTTGCCGGGGAAACGGTTTTATTTTCTGTTATTAATTGTTATTTCCAGATTATTGTTTGTTACTTCTCAAGGAACTCCCGTTCCTTGAGATCGGATCTCACGACTGTTTTCTAGTTTTACCTGTTTATGCCCAGGACTGTCCATACCAGCGATTTGACTTCGTTCGATCCTGAACCTGAACGGACCTTCCGTAGACGGCGTAGATTCGTTGAACAGTTGAGAGACTATTCGGACTCTAAATCCAATCATCTGAGTAGCAATCTATTCCATACAGATTCAGAGATGGGTGACGGAACACCACCACCTGCGCCAAGGCTTACAGACTATTCTAAGCCAAGTCTTTCTGTGCTTCCCAAGGCGATCATGCCTTCTATTGCGGTCGAGAATTTCAAGATTGAACCCCAACTGATAAATATGATTGAGAGGCACCAATTCGGTGGGGAAAAGGGTGAAGACCCTAATCTCCATATTCAGTCTTTCATTCAATATTGCGCTACTGTTAAGAAGAAGAATCTAACGCCAGAGCAGACTATGGAGATGCTCTTTTCATTTTCATTGAGTGGGAAGGCAAAGCTATGGGTTAATGGGCTCAACCGAGCAGCTATGAAAATCACCGATTGGGATTCTTTGGCTCTTGCTTTCTATGTGAAATACTTCCCACCTGAGAAGACGGCTCGTCTGAGGGGAGAGATAATTTCCATTACCCAACGAGCAGACGAGAGCTTGTTTGAAGTTTGGGAAAGGTTCAAGGATCTGCAGAGAGAGTGCCCACGCCATGGTTTGAGTGACTGGTTCTTGATCCAACAATTTTACAACGGTCTGGGTAACGAGTCTAGACTTATTCTAGATTTTGTTGCTAGTGGGAGATTTATGCAACTTGAGGTGCCTAGAGCCTTAGAGGTGATTGAGGAGATGGCCATTAATAGTGCCCAATATGGGAATACTAGAGGTTTTGCCGACCAGGGTGTTAAGCATGAGATGAATTCTATTGAACAACTTACTGCTCAGCTAACTGCCCTACATCACCAACTTGATAATATGCAAATTGCATCCTCCCAGTCCACCCAACATGCTAGTGTCGCTGCAATGAGTACCCAATTTTCCAATGTCTGTGATAGTTGCGTAATGCAAGGTCATTATGCACAGGAATGCAGGAGCTCTATTGAACAATGCAACGCATTCCAGTCCTACAAGCAGAACAATCCGTACTCCAACTCTTACAATGAGGGGTATAAAAATAACCCCCTGCTATCATATAGGAGTACTAATGTCCAGAACCCCTATCAGATCCAACATCCTCCACCACCACAACAACCCTACCAACCACCACCACAGCAATCATACCAACCGCGGAGTAACTACAACCAGCAGTCTAGTGGACCACCTGGGTTTCCTAGACAAAACACATCCCCTCCACCACCACAACCTCAACCCACACAGTCTGATCCTATGCTTGTAGAGATGAGGAATATGATGTTGCAATTGCAGAAGTCTCTGAGCGAAAAGGATGCCAAAATTGATGCTCTTACTGCTCATAACAAGATCATTGATACACAGTTGGCACAAATGGCTACTACTCTTGCAGGGGGACCCCAAGGTCATCTCCCTTCACAGCCCGAGAACAGAGAGTCTGTAAATGCTGTCACTTTGCGGAGTGTATATGAGTATGATGGGCCGCCTATGACTATTAAAGGGGATGTTGAAGCGTTGGTCAGTGATGCTGTGCCAGAAGAAGGCGAGAAGGTGGTCAAGGAGAAGGAAGCTAGCACAAGGGTTGAGAAGAAAGTTGAGATACAAGTCCCACCTATCAAACTTCTCTTGCCTCACCGTCAGCTTAAGAACAAGCTAGAAAAGCAGTTTGGTAAGTTCTTAGAAGTGGTAAAGAATCTGCAGGTAACAGTCCCTTTCACTGAATTAATTACTCAAGTACCTGCATATGCTAAATACATGAAAGACATCTTGACTAGGAAGAGCGCATTAAGTGAGGTGGAGACTATTGCATTTACTGAAGAGTGCAGTGCCTTACTACAAAATAAGTCTCCACCTAAGTTGAAGGACCCTGGGAGTTTTTGTATCCCGTGTAACATTGGCAATCTTTTTATTGACAAAGCTTTATGTGATTTAGTTGCTAGTGTTAGTGTCATGCCCCTGCCTGTCTGCACTAAATTGAACATGGGTGATTTAAAAGTTACCAACATATCTCTGCAAATGGCTGACCGATCTATGAAATACCCCCTAGGTGTTCTAGAAGATGTGCCTGTTAGAGTGGGTAAATTTTTTATTCCTGTTGACTTTGTTGTGTTGGACATGGAAGAGGATAGACAAATTCCCATTATACTAGGTAGACCCTTCCTACACACCGTAGGGGTAATCATTAATGTCAAGAATGGCAAGCTGACTTTAAATGTGGGGGATGACAAAGTTACTTTCAATTTAACCCATGTTGCTAAGAGTCCTATGATAGAGGAGTCATGTTGTGGTGTCAATGTGTCTAATAATTATTTCAATGATGGATTGACTCATACTAACTCTAACAACTCTTCGGAGAAAGCACGTGTCTCGAATTGTTTTGCAGGTGGAGGTAGCCGGAGTATCAATTCTTTGGCATGGGTTCAAAAGGGGGTACGGCTTGATGACGTTGTGACCCAAAAGGCCGAAGATTCTGTCAACGATGGACACTGTATTCATGATCGGGGTCGTGATCTGTCACTTCCCGCGCTGCATAGCTCATCCAAGGCAACTGATTTGACACCAGATGGCACCATCTTTGGTGCCCCCATTCGATGAGTTGTCGTGGCTCTCATCCCCTTCCTTTCGTTTCTGCGCAGTAATTTGGGATTGTGTAATGGGGACATTGCATCAATTCAGCAAGGGGATGAGTACTTCACTTTCCATTTATCGCTTTCAGTAGTATACTTTTTGCTTTCGTTTGTGTGTTTTAGTGTAACTCTTTTTAAGTGTGTGTTTCAATGTAGTTTTTGGTGTTGGAGAGGTGAGAAGAGGGAATTACGATGTTTGGGTGTTTAGTGTGTGCAGGTCTAAGGCTCCAAGTTCGAAAAAAGTGAAAATAAAGCTGATACGGAGCGTCCTGCAATCCGCCCGATCCGGATCGGGCGTGGTGCGCCTGATCGGGCGCGCACAGACATTTGCAATTCTTTGAAATTTCGCCCGACCGGGCGAAATTTGCCCGATCGGGCCAGTTATCGAGTGAAATGCCCGATCGGGCGGAAGGTCGCCCGATCGGCCGGTTGGTGATGACGTCATTTCAAGGTCTGGGGTGGAATTCTGGGTTTAAGAATCAGGAAAGAGATGGTTTCGCAAATGGCCCGATCAGGATCGGGAGCGCACAGATTGAAAGAAAAAGGATTGAAAATCGCCCGATCGGGCGAGCCGCTGCCCGACCGGGCGAAGCGCGATTATGCGAACAAATAGAACACGGGCTATTCACTTTCCCCATTCTTTCTTCATCTTCAACCTTAATTTCTCTCTCTTCCTCCATTAAACCCCAAGCTTCACAATCTTCCAACCCTCATATCTCACTCAATTCTTCACCAAATTCAACAAACCATACATCAAAATCTTCCTCTCATCATCCTCTACAACCTCCACCTCATTAATTTCAGATTTCTCCACTCTCCACAAAATCCCCAAATTCCACCAAAAACCCCAAAAACCCCAAAAACCCCAAAAACCTTAAAAACTCATATTTTCAACAATGGCTACCCTTCCTAAAAGGAATTGCACCATCCAAGCAAGGAACCAACACGAGGCTTCTACAAGTCGGGCTCGTGAGCCGACACCACCACCGCCGCCGCCCCAGTTCGAAGCTGACCGGGATTTTCCGGAAATTATCTTTACTACGGAGTGGCAACGGGATCGGTTCGTCCATCTCAAAAGAGGGAGGTAATTCCTACCCGTTTTATCTGTCAAAAATCTCTACATGATATGGGTATTGAACAGGATGTCAAACGAGTTTTTTATGGTGTTGGTATGAAGAATATGTATAGCATGATGCATCTTACTTTTAGGAGATTGACTTTGGAGTTTTTGAGTTCTTTGCAATTGCGTAAAAATGGTTATAGGGATGTGTCTTTGGTTCATTTTCGTTTGATGAACCATGATGTACATTTGGGTATTGAGGACTTTGGTAGGATTTTTGGTTTGTCCACTACCCCCGG
The DNA here is from genome assembly GCF_020520425.1 of Spinacia oleracea. Lineage (NCBI taxonomy): Eukaryota > Viridiplantae > Streptophyta > Magnoliopsida > Caryophyllales > Amaranthaceae > Spinacia > Spinacia oleracea. The sequence goes on from NC_079489.1 coordinate 28,014,414, forward strand.
TAGGAAGCCTGGTAATGCCCATAACAATAGTGTAATGTGGGGAAAGATGACCGGAAATAGTGATCCCGGTAGTATGCAACACTTGCATGCTTCTAGGATTCAACACCCTGTCCTCATTGTATTTTACAGGTTCCTGGGGTTCACCATATTTGGTAGAGAGGAGAACCAGAATGTTAGGAGTACGGAGTTGGAGATTTTGGGTAGCTATGTTCTAGAGGGGGAGGCGAGGTATACAATGAACTTGACCCATCATATGGCTTCCCACCTTTATTCAATAGCCACTAGCTCGCACACCACTCGCATCACCAATGGTGGGTTGATCACCCACATTGCCATGGCCACGGTAAACTTTGTAGAGGCTAACTAGACACCGGTTTTGGGTAGCAACTTGCTAGACTTGGCCTATTTTTCTGGGCTTCGCCGCCTACAGGGTGAGCATGGGTTATTTCGCCCGGGTTCCATGTATTGGTTGTTCGAGGGGAACACGCTTTTCACCTTGCCTGACCCTCAGGGCCGCACCCGTTTTAGACCCGGCCATGCTCACTATTTGTATGTTGGGGTTGAGGATGAGCAGGAGCCTGAGCCCCAGCCTGACCCGCAGCCAGAGCCCTACCAGTTTCAGCCCGAGCCTCTCACCTACTTTAGGAAGGGGCGTCGTGGGGATGAGGGGAGGCCATAGGGTGGCCCGACACCAGAGGAGGAGTAGGGCTCCATTCATGAGCGGTTGGACAAGCTTGAGATCGACTTTCATGACTTTGCGAGTGATCACCAGAGAGCCATGTTCCCTATTTACGATCAGTACGCCAGGCAGGGCTATATTCCTCAGGATGCCCAGCACCCTTCCTGGTTTACCTATCCCGCGGAGGGATGTGGAGCTCCCGGTGCCATGGGCACCTTCACACCCACCCACTACTACAGTGGGTATGGAGCGGGCCCTAGAGGTCATGGTGGTCGCGGTGGTGATGATGGTCAAGGCCGTCAATGATGCTGAGGATGATAGAGATGGTTCTGTACCCCTTGAGCCAATAAGGACATTGTCTGATTTAGCTTGAGGGGGGTGTTTCACTTACCTGTACATATTAGGTATGTTTTCTTTTCATTTTTGCATTTACTTATTTTGGTGTGTTTATTTTGGTGTGTTATTGCTTTCTAGATTAGTTTATTTCTATGAAAAAAAATACAAAAATACTTTCCGATGAATGCAAAATCATGCTTCGCTGTGCCCCTTTGATTGAAAATTGTTTTGATTCTTGGCATTTGATGATGAACAATTGGATGTGTTAACCATGATTTGATATTCGATTACTTTGATGCCATAGCATGAGTCAACTCTGACTAACTATTTGTGGACTTGGTGCTTGGCTAGTTGACTTGGTTAGGAATGTGTGATAGTTTCCTGGTGTGTCGTTGAATTTGAGTATTGGTTTGCAACTATTAGTAGTGTTTTATGACTCATATACATGCACATTGTGGAAGACGAATGCATTTTTCTTTTTAGGTGGCCTTCAGATGAATTTAGATGCATTTGTTCCCTCTTTTTCTACCCATGTTGTGCTTGTGCCCTTTATGACTAACCATATTACAAGCCCGTGAAAGCCCCATTGGTTACTAGTCCCAAGCTTAGCTCAGGGGAGCTAATAGTAGTGAGGTGAGGGAGTTGTAGTGTGATACATTTTGAGCATATTGAGTATTGAAAAGGGAAGTTCTTCTTATCATGATTGTTGTTGAAAAAAGTGAGTTGAAAAATGAATGAGATGAGGAGAATAAAAAATGTGAAGGTTCCAAAAGAAAAAGAAAAAAAAATAAAGAGAGAGAGAGAGAGATTGAGCAAAAAGAAAAAGATTCGTTACTCTCAAAATAATTCAAAGTTTTTGTCACTCTGGTTTTGTAATTTCTTATCTTTATGAGTGATTGTTTATAATTGTGAAAACAAGGCAAGAAAATATAGTGTGGTTTGTTTGTTGTTTTATTCATGTGTTGAGTGGGAGAGTTGTGGTCATCATTTGTGGTTGATCATGGTTTTGCTAGGATTTATGCTCCCCAAAGCCAAGGCTTTAAGCTCACATTTTACCCAAATTTACCACACCCTTACCTAAGCCTATCATTACAAGCTTTAAAGACCTTCCGACCTTTGTGCATAGAGTCGTATTAATGTGAAAGTAGTTGTTTATCAATGCATGTTATGACATGACACATTTCGAGTCGACTACTAGGTTGAGTGTATGTTTTTCTAGACACACGAGTGTTGTGAGTTTGGGAGGGCATTGTTCACTTATATGTTGGTTGTAGAGCGAACGGGTACATCTTTTACCCGCCACATAAATGAGCGACGAGTGTGTGAGCACTAGTCTTGAATTCCATTGTGCACTTGTGGTTCTCTTTGCGTGACGATTGTTAGGGAGGATTTGTGGTTAGGTGGATTTGATTGGTTAACATTGATGCATGCTCGTTGGATTTTGCCTTGAATTATGTCTTTCATTTTGAAATATGTTAGGGGTGAAGTTGATCTTGTATTCATCGATGATTTCCTTGCTTAGGGACAAGCAAGGATTTAGCTTGGGAGAGTTTGATATGTGTGTTTTATATAGAGTTTTATCCCCGTCCCTTAGTACTTTTGTGCATCAAATGAGCACTTAGGAGCCGTTTTTAGTACTAATATGTGTTATTGAGAGTGCCTTGAGTTTCAGGATTGATTAGTGAGAAATTGGTCTTTTTAGACCCGTTTCATGGTGATTTAGGCCACTACACGAGCCCGGGGAAGTTCAGGACCATTATCGTCGACATTCGGGAGCCTTAGATGCTTACGGTTGAGCCCCGGAAGTTAGACTCGGTGATATGGGCGAAGAATGATGACTTTTGCAAATCGCCCTTTGAGCTGAGGGCAAAGTGAGAAAATCGGGTGAAAAGAAAGTACTTTGAAGTCATCGTTGCGCGCCCGATCGGGCGGGCTTCGCCCGGTCCGGATCGGGAGGTCAATTTGATACTGCTGTGGACCTTTCGCAAACCACCCGATCGGGCGGAATTTGGCCCGATCGGGCCGACTACCGAGCACTTCCCCCGATCGGGCGAAGCTCTGCCCGATCGGGCGACGCCAACCTCCAGCATATTTCGCGAGTTTTATTTCCGTTTTTTGGCTTGTATTTTGGGCAAACTATAAATACTAGCCCCTTTATTTTTAGTAGACATCTTGGATCCTAGTATTAGCATTTAGTTTTATTTTAGTTTTCTCACGAATTGTTCTAAACACTTAGTTTTTATTTTCAATCAAAAGCTTTAAATTTTCGTTCATCCTTTCGTTCTTCATTTAGGTATCGATTTCTAATTTGCTTTATTTATTGCTTTTGATCATGTTTCCCATTATTTTAATTGCTTTGTTATTTGTTACCATGAGTGAGTAGTTTATATTCTAGGGTTTAGTGGATCCATGAATGCATGATTGGGATTAATTGTGGACATGATTAGTTGATTAATTAATTGTAATTTCTATAGCTTATTATTATTGCTCGTCAATTCTGTTCGGCCGGACTATTTTGATTTGAGTCTGATTAACCTTAGATTATGCGCCGAGAGGTATAAATCTGATGTTTTTAGTCTGTGGCTATTAGATAGGAATTATTTCTAGTACACAGCGAGAGCCTGCTAGTTATTTTATCCTAAAGAATTCATAAGATTCGAGAGATGCATTTTTTCCTAGTTATGATTGTTAATTGATTGTTGTTGTCCGTTGTCCAATCCCGGTCTGCAATTGTGGTGAACCGCTGCCCTAGATTCCTTTAATATTGTTATATTCCATTCTGATTATTGCTTTAGTTTAACCTTAAAACCAATTCAAACCCCTTGTTACCAATAGTCTAGATTAGTTAATTAATAGTAGAAAGAACGTTGTTTCCCTGTGGATACGATCCCTACTTCCCTTACTATTTTGTTAGTGGACTTGGGTTTATTTTTGATAAGGTGATACGACTTTAGCCTGTCAATTGGCCCAAGTGTGGTCAAAAAAATATTTTTGCTGTGTTTCGCCCTTAAGGCCGAAGTCTTTTGTGTTGGCTTGTTCATGGGGACAAGTTTTGTAAATATTGTGAACTTCTGGTTTTATTTGCTTTGTGTTTGGTGTATATGGTTTGCTTTGTTGTGGAATGTCTGGTTTTTGGTGTGTTTGTTTGCAGGAAACCTGGCGTTCGTACCTTGCTTTGATCTGGCGACGTCCTCAACTTGTCAAAGGTGGTGGTGTTATACACACATGTTAGGCTGCAAAGCAAGAAGGATGTAGTATGTGTGTAGTGTACAATGTAGGATGTAGTATGTTTCCCAGGCATTTTGTATGGCCTACTTTGTAATTTGTAAAATGTAAAAATGTAAGATGTATCATGTAACTCGTAATTCGTACAAGTAGTTGAAAATGTAACATATGAATACGTTCATATAAATAAAAGGAGAATTCTGTAATCATCAGTGTGCATTCCTTGTGCTTTATTCGTCCCTTGTCGTGTTGCATTCTTCTTTTCAAACTCGTCATCAAGTAGGCATCATATTGTCAACATAGCAGAGCGTGAGGATAGGCTGTTGGTGTAGCCGACGACCCTCCGATGCTTAACTCAGTATATGGCTACATGAAATAAAACGAAACTTCGACAAGAAGGAATGGAAAGACAAAGGTTTATAGAGTACTTATCGAAACTGCATTGTCGCCATGTTGTATATATTACCAATATGTGTTCTGCAAACGAGATGATGGCGTTAGGGTTGGCCGTTGGTGTAGCCAACAACCCTCCGATGCCTAAGTCAGTAATAGTAATGAGGAAAACCCGTAGAAAAGGGAAAAAAGAAAAAAGAAGGGTAGGTAACTTAGCTGATTTCGTGTCGTCATCGTGATTGCATCGTTTGGCATGTGTTCCGTTCCCTGACAGGGTCGTGTTGTCCCTTGTCCTGAGGATGTCGTCATGTCGTCGAGAGTATCCCCTACTCCTACACTTTGGTGTATAGCAGGAAAAGACATAAAGAATGGACTTCAAGATTTCAGAAATGATTTGCAAATTATCGAACTTATAATGTAGGAAAGTCATTTGAGCAGTAAGTTGTTCAATAGAATTTATCTCATGCTTACCACCTTTGTTAGGAAGACCTCTAGATTCCCATACTAGCACTGTGGATGGCCATCTCCTCAATCACCTCCATAGCCATGGACACAGGAAGTTGCATAAACCTCCCACTAGCAGCAGAATCCAGAATAAGCCTAGAATCGTTACCCATACCATTATAAAAATGTTGGATCAAGAACCACGGTTGCAGACCATGGTGTGGGAACTCTCTATGAAGATCTTTGAACCTTTCCCTGACTTCAAACAAGCTCTCATCGGCCTGTTGTGTGATAGCAATAATCTAGCTCCTCGGACGAGTTGTTTTCTCAGGTGGGAAATATTTCACATAAAATGCAAGATCCAAAGATTCCCAATCAGTAATTTTCATTGCTGATCGATTTAGCCCATTGATCCATAGCTTTGCTTTTCCACTCAGAGAAAATGGGAAAAGCATCTCCATAGTCTGTTTTGTAGACACATTCTTCTGCTTGATAGTAGAGAAATAATGTATGAAAGACTGAATATGAATATTAGGGTCTTCACCCTTCTCCCCAGTGAACTGATGCCTTTCTATCATGTTTATCAAAGCAGGCTCAATTTTGAAACTGTCAGCGATAATATTAGGCATGATTGCCTTAGGTAGCACGGAAATACTTGGCTTTGAGTAATCCGTAAGCCTCAAATCTGTTTTGTCACCCATCTCTGAATCTGTAGGAAAAAGATCGCCAACAAGATGATCAGATTCAGAGTCAGAATACTCTCCCAACTGCTTGAATTGATAAAGTTTCTTCGTCTGCGAAAGGTCCTTTCAGGTTCAGGATCGAACGGAGTAAGATCACTAATATCTACGGTCCTGGGCGTAGACAATCAAAACTAACAAACCATTATGAGATCCGGTCTCAAGGAACGGGAGTCCCTTGAGATTGTGAGAAAATAATCTAGAACAACAATAAATAGTAGAAAATAAAACTTTTTCCCCGACAACGACGCTAAAATTTGATAAGCTAAAGTCGTATCACCTAATCAAAGATAACCTAAATTCACCAACTAAATAGCAAAGGAAGTCAGGATCGAATCCACATGGAAACAATGTTCTTCTTACTACTAATTAAAGGGTCTAGACTATATATAATAGGTAAAAAGGGTTGTTTTGTATGATTATAACTACGAAAATAATACAAGGACGAACAAATCAATATTAAGGGAATCTAGGGAAGTGGTTCACCACAAATACAGACTAGGGATTGACGACAGACAATAATAAACAATTAATAAACATAATTAGGAAAACATGCATCTCTCGAATATTATGGATTCCTTAGGCAATTATAACTAGCAGGCTCTCGCAATTTACTAGAAACAATTCCTATCTAATATCCACAGATCATGAACATCATATTTGTACCTCTCGACGCATAATCTAAGATTCATCAAACTCAATCAAAATAGTCCGGCCGAACAAAACTGACAAACAACAAAACAAGCTATAGAAATTATAATTAAAAATCAAATATTTAAGTCTAATACAATCCCAATCATGCATTCATGGATCCCCTAAACCCTAGAATAATAACTACTCACACATGCTAAACACAAACAAAACAATTAATATTAATGAAAACATTAGTGAAATTAAATAACAAAGGGAAGAAATGATCAATACCGAAATTGAAGAATGAACGATTAAATTGAAAATAAAATAAGCGTTTGACAAAAGTTGAGAGCAAACATAAACCAAGTAAAAGCTTAAGGGTTGAAAATAAGATGGATTACAATAATTTAGGGATTAGTATTTATAGTCTTTCCCAAAAAACTAAAAATAACGGAATCATTAAAGTGAAAGTACGCTCCCAGGTTGTCGTTGCCCGATCGGGCGTGCAGCTGGACAAAAATCCTTCTTTGTATGCAGCAGCGCAGCGCCCGATGGGCATCAAGCGACAGGCGCCTGATCGGGCGCGTGCCAAATAGTTAATTATCGCCCGACGGGCATCCAGTTGCCCTTAGAGAAGTTGATGAGCCCATCGCCCGATGGGAAACGGAAAAATGGCGCCCGATCGAGCCCGTGTAGACTTGGTAAATGCTCCTTCTTTTTGTCCGATTGTTCTCCCTTCGCCCACAGGCCGCCGGGCGACCAGCTCGGTACGTCATTGCTCCTTCCAATCACTGAGTCTAACTCTTAGGGCTCAAATATAAGCGTCGTAGGCTCCTAAGAGTTAACAATGATCATCCCGAAATGCTCGAGATCGTGTAGTGGTCTGTAATATCAAGAAACGAGCCTAGAAAGGCCAATTTCTCTTCAAACAACCTGAAACCTCAAAAAACACTACATAACGCACATGAGTACTAAAAAGGCTCCTTGATATGTTCATATTTTATAGTGTTTTTACCCCCGTCCCTTAGTACTTTTTGATCTCAAATGAGCTCTTCGGAGCGATTTTTAGTACTAATGTGCTCCTTGTAGTGTGTTTGTAGTTTCAGGTTCATCATTGTAGAAATTAGCATATTTTTGTGCATTTCCTACTCATTTGAATCAATACAAGAAATTATGTATTTTCGAGAGCACAAACATTAAGTTGGAAGATTTTTAAAGCAAAGCGAATAACGAAAGAAGTAGAAAAATGACTATATTCCACTATTTTAATAATAACTCAAGTTCTACAACTTCAAATGAAGTAATTTAAATTGGGTAGGATTCTAGACTTCAATAGCTTTCCAACAAGTGGTCACTCGCCTAATTCCGACTAATAAGGAAGGAGATATGTCGTTTTGAAGATAGAGGATCGTGCAGTTTCAACACGCGCCCGATCGGGCGGTCTTCGCCCGATCGGGCGGGATCGGGAGGTCATTCTGGGCGCTGTTCTGGGCATTTCCCAACCGCCCGATCGGGCGGAATTTCGCTCGATTGGGCCGCTTGTCGAGCAGAATGCCCGATCGGGCAACGCCAACCCCTGCTGCTTTTTCGCGAGTTTTTATTTCCGGTTTTGGGCTATATTTTGGGCAAACTATAAATACTAGCCCCTTTTATTTTTAGTGACATCTTTTATTCTAGTTTTCAAAACTTAGTTTATTTTCCTTAGCTTATTTATTCTCTCTAAAATTTGTTCCAAGACTTAGTTTTTTATTTTCAATCAAAATTCAAGCTTTCATATTTCATTGTTCTTCATTTAGGTATTGCTTCCTACTTTGATTTATTATTTTGCTTTAATCATGTTTTCAATAGTATTAATTATTTTGTTTATTGGTAATATGTGTGAGTAGTCTATTTTCTAGGATTTTGGGGATCCATGAATTAATATGAAGGGATGATTGAATGTTGTTGATTGTTGGTATTGTGATTAATTTCTATTGATTGGTTTCATTTACTATGCAATTAGATATTCGCAGGTTTAATTGTATTAGTCAAGCAATATCAAGTTAAGATTCGAGAGATGCAATTTGATGTTTAGGCTTGTGTCGATAGGTAGAATTGGGATTAATATGTAGCGAGAGCCCGTTAATTCTAAGTCTATGATTAGTATCGATTCGAGAGAGCATGCTAGTCTAATTAATTGTTTTATTGATTATTGTCGATTGTTTATCATCCTGGATTGTTGTTCATTGGTGAACCTGTGCCTTAGACATTTTAATATCTGAATTCTCTTGTTTAATTATTGTCGTAGTTTTAATATCCAAATCAACCAAACTCTTGTTCGCAATAGTCTAGATTTTATTCTTAGTAATAGAAAGAACATTGTTTCCCTGTGGATTCGATCCTGACTTCCCTTGCTACCAAGCTAGTGATTTTAGGTTTATCTTTGATCAGGTGATACGACTTAAGCCTGTCAAATTTTGGCGCCGTTGCCGGGGAAACGGCTTAATTTTCTGCTATTAATTTTATGATCTAGATTATTTTCTTGAGTCTCATAGAACTTCCAGTTCTTTGAGACCATGTATATATTTTATTTTCTTTAATTTATTTTTTTTATTTTTTTTTATTTTTTTTTTAACTTTTTTATTTTTTTTATTTTTTTCCCCCTGAAAAAATGGATTATTATTCTTTCCCTCAATTCGTAAATGAGCCTTTTTGGGTGTATTTTGATAGGCTTAATGATTTTATTGGTTACCACAATCTTAATCTTTGGGATTCTTGTGGTTTTGCTTATGGTGGCTTAAATGAGTATACAAGGAATGTGATAGAAAGTAGATTTAATGGTGATTTTCGAACCTTGTCTTTGGATGATATGTGGGATTACTATATGTGGTTTGCAAGGGATTTGTATGAGCGTGAAATGGCCATTCATGTTACATGTGCTAATCCAAATTATGAGCATAATCTACATGTTTCTACCCCCTCTCCCTTGAATGCTTGTTATAATGAGGTGCATTCTAATGTTTATGATAATCATGTCTATTCTAATGACTTATCTAACCCTTACAAGGATATCAATGTTTTGCCTCATGATTCCACTGTTGCTTCTCCCGTGTATTATTGTGAACCCTTGCCCAATCCTGTTCAACCCGAATCAGAAAGCAGAGATAACTTCTTAGAGGAATTAAGAAGATTAAACTCTGAGATTGAGATTCAGTGTACTAGATCTCAAGAGGCTACTAATGAGATTATTAAAGCTAGTAAGGCTACTCTTGAGAGATTTAGAAAAGTTCAAGAAATTATTGAAAATAATGATTCGAGTTGTGTTGGGGATGGGGGTCAACTAAGTGAACCCATAGGCAACCAAGAGTGGGAGGAACTTATAACAGAGGTTGAGGATGAGTTGGAGGATGATGATGTGACTGTTGGATCAATGGATGAAAGATTTGTTGAAACTGAAAAGTCATATGTTATAGAGCAAGTCCTTGAGGAAGTTGAAGTTGATAAAACCCTTGTTTTTGTGTCAACCCCTACCCCTCATATTCCAAGTCCAAGAAGGATTATTCTTAGCCCCGTTTACACCGTCTCACTCCCCTTCTCTTTCCCCATAAAACCTTTGCTTGAGGATCTTCCTCCTCCCCACGAAAATCAAAAGCCCAATGACCCAATAGAGTATGTTCCTCTTTGTGAATCTTTTGCAGGTACTTACAGTACTTACAAAGAAGAGGTGGATGTTTTGCAGAGAGCTCTATATGGTGAAGAGCCCGTCCACCATGAATTCCAAAACACGGAGAGAGCTATTTCATTGATCATTGAGGTTGAAGAATCAATAGTCCACAAAAACAACTTCCATAAGGAGAGTATGCCTACTTTCTCTTTTCCTTCCTTTTCTTTTCCTTCCTTTTCTTATTGTTTTTTCTTTTTGTTCTTCTTCCTTTAGGCATCCTACTCCTTACTGGCATAGAGCTCATTCGAACTTTATGCAAATGTTGCTGTTGATTATCGTGCATGTCTTGTTGCACGAAAGATGTGCGAGTGTGCATGACAAGCTTCTACGCTCGTTGGTTGGTTATTTACTAACCTATCGCTTTGCGGGAGGCAAATAAGAGTTAGAGCCGGAGGGGTTCAATGAAGATTGAGACCCTCGATCTCCACTCCTTCAAGCACTGAGGACATTGCTGAGTTTGGCTTGGGGGAGGTATGTGTTATTGCTTTCTAGAGAAGTTTATCGCTTTTGAAAAAAAAAAATACGTTCCGATAAAATACAAAATCATGCTTCCCTGTGCCCCTTGATTGAAAATTATTTTGATTCTTGGTTTTTGATGACGAGCAATGTTGATATGTTAGCCATGATTTGATATTTGATTACTTTGATGCCTTGATATGAGTCAACTTTGACCAACTATTTGTGGACTTGGTGCTTGTCTAGTTGATTTGTTTAGGAATGTGTGATAGCTTCCTGGTGTGTCATTGATCTTGAGTATTGATTTGGAACTGTTAGTAATGTTTTATGACTCATATACATGCACATTGAGGAGGACGAAGGCATTTTTTTATTTAGGTAGCCTTCAGATGAAATTAGATACATTTGTTCCCTCTTTTCTGCCCATGTTGTTGATTGTGCCCCTTTATTCGGTGACTAGCCATATTACAAGCCCATGAAAGCCCCATTGGTTACTAGTCCCAAGCCTAGCTTGGGGGAGCTAATAGTAGTGAGGCGAGTGAGTTGTAGTGTGCTACATTTTGAGCACAAAGTGAGTATTGAAAAATGCCCGATCGGACGACGCCAACCCCTGCTGCTTTTTCGCGAGTTTTTATTTCCGGTTTTGGGCTATATTTTGGGCAAACTATAAATACAAGCCCCTTTTATTTTTAGTGACATCTTTTATTCTAGTTTTCAAGACTTAGTTTATTTTCCTTAGCTTAGTTATTCTCTCTAAAATTTGTTCCAAGACTTAGTTTTTTATTTTCAATCAAAATTCAAGCTTTCATATTTCATTGTTCTTCATTTAGGTATTGCTTCCTACTTTGATTTATTATTTTGCTTTAATCATGTTTTCAATAGTATTAATTATTTTCTTTATTGGTAATATGTGTGAGTAGTCTATTTTCTAGGGTTTTGGGGATCCATGAATTAATATGAAGGGATGATTGAATGTTGTTTATTGTTGGTATTGTGATTAATTCCTATTGATTGGTTTTATTTACTATGCAATTAGATTTTCGCAGGTTTAATTGTATTAGTCAAACAATATCAAGTTAAGATTTGAGAGATGCAATTTGATGTTTAGGCTTGTGTCGTTAGGTAGAATTGGGATTAATACGTAGCGAGAGCCCGTTAATTCTAAGTCTATGATTAGTATCGATTCGAGAGAGCATGCTAGTCTAATTAATTATTTTATTGATTATTGTCGATTGTTTATCATCCTGGATTGTTGTTCATTGGTGAACCTATGCCTTAGACATTTTAATATCTGAATTCTCTTGTTTAATTATTGTCGTAGTTTTAATATCCAAATCAACCAAACTCTTGTTCGCAATAGTCTAGATTTTATTCTTAGTAATAGAAAGAACATTGTTTCCCTGTGGATTCGATCCTGACTTCCCTTGCTACCTAGCTAGTGATTTTAGGTTTATCTTTGATCAGGTGATACGGCTTAAGCCTGTCACTCCTAAAAGCTCATTTAACACAGAAAAGTACTAAGGGACGAGGGTAAAAACACTATAAAATATGCATATATCAGAGGGTTTTGCAAGGGAATTAAAATAGGGGAATAAAGAAGATGTCAGTTTCAATTTTCTAATTCCTTAAATTAAACGAAACATATAATAGCGTTTTATTATGAAACGTTGTAATAAGTTATGATATATGTTAGCATTAATAGCGGAATGGATAAAAGTGATATTAAAAAAACACTATAAGATGACATTTTTGTAGTGGTGTATTTATTGAAGAATTGGACGAGGGGACAAGGCACATACCGTGCACGATTACCGACACCAAAAGACTAACAATATCACTGCCTTCCTCCCTGATCAAGCAAGCTACCTTTATGAGATCCCCAAAGAGAATCTCCCAGCCAATGGTCCACCACCTATAAAACAACAAGCCTTCTTCCGTGATGCAGCAAGGGCTGCCATTAACCCTTTTTTCCAGGCCCTTTGGACCCCTAGACCATCTATTCTTAACGGAGACGGCTAAAGCTCAACCAAGATGCTCTCACCACTAGGTTTGATCGCTTTGAGAGTGATCACCATAGACCAATGTTCCCTACATACGATTATTTCTTCGATCAAGGCGTTATTAGTGAGTCTATCCTGCACTCTTCATAGTTTCAGTATCTAAGGGTGGCTATGGTGTTCCTGGCACCCATGGCATCTTTGTGCCTACTAGCTACTAGGGTGTCTTTGGAGGCTTTAATGGTGCGGGAGGTAGTGGTGACGGGACTAGATTCCATGGTGGTGGCTTTGATGTTGATGGTGATTGCGGTAGAGGCCACCAATACTAGTGTGGTTCCATACCCTTTTAAACCAATGAGGACATTGTTTGATTTAGCTTGGGGGGGTTCACTCTTTGATGTACATAAGCTATTTTTTCTCTTCTTATCTACCTATATTCTATTTTTATTTTTAGTGTGTTTTAGTTAGTTTTTTTGGTGTATTATTTTCTTTCTAGTTTAGTTTATTTCTTTAAAAAAAACAAAAAAGTACAAAAAATACGTGTTGGTTAGATTGAGACAATTGCTTCCCTGTGCGCGCCTCTATTGGTTCTAAATTTTTTGATATTTCAGGGTGATCTGACAGGCAAGCATTGTTGATTGACTGACTTTGAAAAGAGATATGGTCGCGTTGACCCTTGATAGGGGTCAACTTTGTACCACTTTTTATATTTCATGAGCCTTGGATTATGATAGTTGTGAGGTTTTAAGCCTATATTCTTATTCTTGAGTGCTTTCCTGGTGTTACATTGATATTCGTCTTTGGTTTGTGACTATTAGTATGTTTAACACACTTGCACTTTGCGCATGATGAAAGGTCATTCTCTAGGTAGCCTTCAGATGATATTAGATACATTTGTTCCTGCTTTTTCATTCCCATGCTTAGCCTTGACCTTTCTTTTGTTTTAACTCCACAAAATACCCCATTAGTTACTTGTCCCAAGTCTACCTTGGGGGAGAATTTACGTGTTGATTTTGGTTCATTTTGATATGGGTTGATATTCCGAGAGAGATGTAATTATTAGTTGGCACCACAAGTTTTTTACCGTTGGCATTCTATCTTAGTTTGTATATTAGTAGTTCCATTACCTTAGTTTTATTTCATTATTTTCTAGTTCAAAAAAAAAGACGAAAAGAAATCAGAAAAGAAAGAAAATTCAAAAAAAAATGTTTCTTAATTTGTGTAGTTTAGAAAATCAAGGAAAAGGGTAGAAGTTGGTTCACGATTCATATTATTATTACTTATTTCCTTGTGGTTGTGAATTGGAAATTGTTGAGAATTTAATCCTTTGGAGATGATGATTGGCATCTTATGCCGATAATTTTGGTTCGATATTTTACTCCCCAAGTTAGGCTCTACTCTCACATTCCCAAAATTTCCTTATTCCTTGCTTATTCCCGGCCCTCATTACAAGCTTAAATAAATTAATTTATTATCATCGTGCAATAGTACCAAAATAGATTGAAAGTAATCACTTATCAAGGATTAAAGAATATATGTGCATTTCGAGTTGACTCCGGCGCAGGTTGAGTGACTAGGAGATCTTTCAAACACACGAGTGTTGTGAGTAGGGATGGAATACTTATCATTTGATTAGTATGCATGTTCATAATTTGGGTGGTGAGTGAATGGGTCACAATGGTTTTCTTAGCCCGCCACAAAACAAGATGAGTGACTTCCATGGTGACACATTATAATCTTTGATCTTACGCGTATATCGTGTGAGCTTTGCATGACCTTTTGAAATTGATATGTGACTGAGAGGACTAGATGAGTCGGTCATGGTACTTGCATACTTTGATTTAACCCTTGATTTATTACCTATTTTCCTCTTGAACATAGGGTGAAGACGTGAAGTGATTGATCTTATGTCTCATCGATGATCTTTGCGTAGGGACAAACAAAGATTTAGCTTGGGGGTATTTGATATGTTCATTTTTTATAGAGTTTTACCCACGTCCCATGTGCACTTTTGATCTTACTTGAGCTCTTCAGAGTTTTTTTTTAGCTAATGTGTGTTATGTAGTATGCATAATTGCAGGATCACTATTAGATGAAAATAGGTCTTTTAAGACCCGTTTCTTACATTCCTGGACGACTACGGGACCCGAGCATGTTCGGGATGTTTCAGTCAACTTCAAGGGCCACAAACGCTTATTTAGGCCCAAAGGATTTAGATTTGGGCCTCGAACGAGGAAACCCATGGAAACCGAGCTGAAGAATATTCGCGCCCGGTTCCATCGGGTAGCACCGCCCAACCGGGCGAATTATTACGAGAAATCTACAACTGCACCCGCGGGAGGAGTTTCCCGGTATCATCGTGCGAAGAATTTTTTTATGTCGAAGCTTCTGTGGTGGTCGCACCCGGCTCGATCGGGCCCATCGGTTTTTTGGGGTGCTTTAGTTTGTTTCGTTTTCTTAGTTGCCTATAAATACTTAAGAGGGTTTAAGGCCCAAACTAGCATTTTTTTTCTACGTTTTAATTCCTTAGTTTATTTTCCTAAGAAGTTTTATTCTCTCAAACTTTGTTATTCATATTATTCAAGTTCAATCCAAGATTCAGTTTTTAGTTCTTCAATTTGTTAATCTTTGCGGTATTATTTCTTTTCTATTTTAATTTCGTTATTAATTATGTTTTCTCTCAATTTAATCATTGTTTTATTTTGATTATGAGTGATTAGTCTATTTCTAGCATTTATGGGATCCATAAATGTGTGATTGGGATTGGATTGGTTCCAATATTGATTTTTATTTATAATTTCTTTAATTGTTCATCAATTCTGTTCGCCCGGACTATTTTGATTGAGTTTGGTTAGCCTTAAAATATGCGCCGAGAGGTATAAATCTAATGCTTTTGACCTATGACTACTAGATAGGATTATTGCTAGTAAATTGCGAGATCCTGCAAGTTTTATTTCCTAAAGGAATCATAAGATTCGAGAGATGCATGTTTTCCCTAGTTATAGTTATTGATTAATTGTTGTTGTCCGTTGTCCAATCTGATCTACATTTGTAGCGAATCGCTGCCCTAGATTTTTATCTTCTCTTGTTTAATTGTCAGTTTAGTTTAATATTAAAATCACTTACTTTTACTGGTTACTTGTAGTCTATTCCTATTGATCGGTAGTACTGAAGAACACTATTCTCCCTGTGGATTTGATCCTGACTTTCCTTGGATTTATGTTTATTTTTTATTAGGTGATACGACTTTATCATGTCAGTTAACTATTATAAGTCTTGTGAAAAAAATGTTAACTACTATAAGTAGCTTATAACTAACTTGTCTAACAAAATTTTAGTTATTTGGAGTAAATATTTTATGCTTTAACATTTGAGATGACCAAATCAATTATTGACAAGAGCGCACAAATAAAACTCAAATTGAAATAAATTAAACAATAAGTTTTACAATATTAGAAAAAATATATAATTATAGGTTAAAAACTTGACCCGACTCGATAATTATCGGACCCGTTCTGATCCGTATCAGGAAATGAACCCGACTTGAATTTTAATTGACCAGATAATAATCTGATCCGAAATCCGAAATTATTTGCTATAAAACCGGCTTAAATCCGACTTTATTAGACCCGAATCCAAAATTAAACCCGAATATGACTCGATCCGAACCCGCCTATATCCAAAATAGAAAAACTACATAACATTTACATGACCCGATTGGAACTCGGATAACAAAGTGACCCAACACGATCCCACTTAATAATGACCCGATCGGATCCTTACCGTTTCGACCGCTATACTTTCTCCCCTGAAAAAAAAAGAAAAAGAAAAAAAAAGTCTTTCATAGTCGAGTTAAGAATGGCTCCATTATAACTCGAAATAAAGGATTTTTTTTAATTATGGCTTCTTCACTTCTACGCCGGAGATTCTCAAACTTCAGCCTCTCTCGTCATTATTACGGTTCGATTCTTTCGTTTTCATGTAAAAAATTCGTCGCGTTTTCATCAATGAATAGGTTGCAGTTTCTGTCAATATGACAGAAACTGCAACCTATGCATATAATCTGCCAAAAATTTGACCTTTTGTTTTTGCGTTTTTATTTGATCCTTAATTCTGCAGATATGATCCAATATATTGCTATTTTGTAAAATTATTGGATTGTTGTTCTAATAAATTGCTTAGTGTTCTGTACAATTTGTTCGGCAATAACCTGAATTTGGCAATTAAGCTCTAATTGTTTGGTTGGTTTCGAATTTTTTTTCCATTCAATATATTACTTCATGCATAAAATTGTGTTATTTTCGAGCTCAATTTTCTCAGGTAATGTTAAATGTAGCCTACTGATTACGGATAAATAACTTAAAAATCGAAAGTATTTATATATTTTTGATGCATTTTATTGTTTGGACATATCCGTGTTTGATGGAAGCGAGGCGTCTGTTTTGAGTTGAAAATTGTAATGGGTTGGTGTGAATATTTTCGGGAATATTGACCTCCCATTTTTGAGAAGACATTGAAGAAGACATTGAGTTAATATTCTTTTGGAACCTTTTCAAACTATTATTGTAGAAAAGTTGAGGAAAACAATTTTATCGAATATGCTCTCTTGCCATCTTTTGTTTAGTAAAGATTTCTTTAGATTCAATTATGTCCTGGTCATTTGTCAGTTTGTCACTTTATCGTGCTTTGTATTTCCAGATCAATTTGAGACTTTACCCTGGGAGTTGAGATTTGGACTATTGGCTAGTCAGTGTGGTTGCTCGAGGCAGTTCAGCAACGGTGCTACATCATCCAGATTTGATTTTACGGACTTGACGTGAGAATAATATCTCCTTTCTATTGCTATTGTTAAATGATGTATGGTCTATTATCTTTGCATAACCTTGTTGGTTGATAGATATCATAGCCTCGTAGTTGATTTTGATGTTATCTATACTCATTTTCTTGATGCAATATTATTATTCTAATTGTGAAAAGCTTTGAGAAGAAAATTTTCTGTTCTGTTTTAGTGTCGTATTCCCTTATCAACACATTCATGTAGGTTCCTTTTCTTATTTTGTGTACATATGCCCTTGTTCTTGTATTTTATTTTTTCTCTTGTAATTGGTTCTTCGCTTCAGTTTACCATAAATTCTGACTCACATCTCAAGTTTACCTCTTGTTGAATTCTCCCTTGTTTGTTAGAGTGACACTGCCTTTTGAGAGCATACCATTTAAGTAATGCCCTCTTGCTGCTTACTTTTTATTTAGTAAATGTTTGACTATACTTTAGTCCATGCTTGAAACGAGGTTAATTATTTGAGGGGTAATACCGTAATAGGGTCTAAAATAATGAGGTGGTATGTAGGTGGAGATGGTGGTGGTTTAGGGAAGCAGTAGTGGGGGGGGGGGGGGGGGGGGACTATTACCTTTATTGGGGGTAACCTATTTCCTAGAGGGGTGGGAATAATTAGTCTTATATGAGGGTAGTCAAGTAATTTCTCTCCCTCCCCCGTCTCTGTCTTTCACCAAATGTTAACCTCTTCTAACACCAACACCCACTCACGGCCTCTTCATTTGAATCCTGTAACCCCCTTAGATTTCCTCCATTCGAGCAAGCCCTTAGGACCCATTTGGTATATGGTAATAAATGGTGGTAATGAAAATGATTTTTATACGGGAGTAAATAACATACTCAAAATTCTTAGCTATCTAGCTTAGATCACATAAACAAAGTGAATGCTTCACAAGAGGAGTCAAAAGTCTTCAAACTACTGATAAAGATAGTTTTATATAGCCTTGAAAATTGAAACTGACCGAACTTAAGCTTGCATTTAAATTGTCTTTCTCCTAATAGGTTGGCAGTTTTGTCAATTTGTGTAGGGCTTAGCAATTGTTAATGCCTTAAATTTCCAGTACATTCTCAGGGTCTCTTTAGTAGTCTTTGAAAGTTAGGGCCTTAGGGGTAAGGCTGTGCAGCAGTCTGCAGTAATAGTTGCTGCTGTTGTATTGTAGACTTATTGGTGTCAAATGCTGTTCTATTCTTTTAGAAAGTTACAAGGATGGAGTCTAAAATATTTACTTTCTCTGTGGGCTGTTTATGCTAGTCGTCCTCACACATGGTACCCAATTGCCAGAGAGAAGAAGCGAACTATTTTTCTTCACGTGGGACCCACAAACAGTGGTAAAACATATCATGCGTTGAAACAGTTGGAATGTAGCTCAACAGGTTAAAGAAGCTGGCCTTGTTTATTAAATTTTATTATCAGTAAGGGTGGCAGCCATGGCGCAGTCCGGCAGATATATTCATTTAAAAGCCATATCCTTAATCATTTCTTGTGTTCTGTTCTGTAGGTGTATACTGTGGACCCTTAAGATTATTGGCTTGGGAAGTAGCAAAACGTTTGAACAAAGCTAATGTTCCTTGCAATCTTATCACTGGACAAGAACGGGAGGAAGTTGAAGGTGCAAAACACATGGCTGCTACTGTTGAGATGGCAGATGTGACATCTGACTATCAATGTGCTGTTATTGATGAAATTCAGGCATGTAGTTGGCTATAGCTTAGTGTGCTGAAAATTTCATGATCTGATGGTTTTTAATAGCTTTCCTAATTTGTGTTTTATTGGTAGGAGTAGAACATTGGTCTTGCACTCTTTTGCTGCAGGCCTGTGACTATCAGCGCATATTCTATCATCTTTCTCATGCTTCTCCAAATGCTTAAATTAAACTTTTTCAGCATTTATTTATATGGTTTTGGGTGTTAGATATTGGAAAAATAGTATATACAATTGATGACCGCCATGTGATTGCTCATTGACCGTTTCTCTTCCACTTGTAATAATTGGCGCTTTTTTATGATTTCAGATGCTGGGTTGCAGGAATAGGGGTTTTTCCTTTACTCGTGCTCTACTGGGACTTGCTGCAGATGAACTACACTTATGTGGAGACCCTGCCGCTGTGCCTCTCATTAAGCAAATGTTGAAAGTTACTGGTGATGATTTGCAGGTAATTTTTTTTTTTTTTTTTAATAAAAAGCAGGTTTCCTGATTTCGACTATTTTCTGTATTACATCCCTTGGTTATTAGTCAGTAACTTAAGTAAAATCTATTCAGATTCGAAACATGTAATGTTTTTTGTTTGCTGCTTTTAAGCTTTTGTTTTAATGGATGGGTGCATGGGCTTCTGTGCAATGGACTCTAGTAACTTTTTTTCCTGCATTTTTTTTAATATTCTAGTTCTTTGTCAGTTATTATGATCATAGCACAGTTTTAATTGTAAGAAGAGTTTCTGAAGAGAGTTTATAATTCTTTTCCTGTATGTCTTAAATTCTTCTCAAAAGGTCCTATCTAAGAAGATGTTTCAACTTTGAGAGATCTC
Source organism: Spinacia oleracea (assembly GCF_020520425.1). Taxonomy (NCBI): domain Eukaryota; kingdom Viridiplantae; phylum Streptophyta; class Magnoliopsida; order Caryophyllales; family Amaranthaceae; genus Spinacia; species Spinacia oleracea. The sequence continues at coordinate 28,034,379 of NC_079489.1, forward strand.
ATGGGAAAAATGCTTCAGTTAAGTGCATACTGCATAGGCTGATCTAGTTGTGGACTTCTGGTTGTTAACTGGTATTGCACTAGCTTTCCATCCAACATAAAACCTTAGGGGTTGTTTGTGAGCGAAGAAAGGAAAGAGAATGGGAAGGAAAAACATCAAAATCCCTTTAACTACATGGCATGTTTTGTTTGATAAAGGCAACAGGTTGATAAAGAAAAAGAAAATAAAAAGGAAATCCAACACCTTCTCAACCACCCACCTTCCTTATTTTTCAGATCGTAGTTGCCTGAAAATTTGGACTAGAAAACTCTGCGAGAGGTTAACTACTTGTTTCTGCAGATCTGGAAATTAAGGTTGGAGTTTTTCTCTTTGCAGATGATATTGTGTTGATTGATGAAACAAAAGGAGTGGAAAGTAAGTTGGAGTTATGGAGACAAACTTTGGAATCTCGGGGTTTTAGGCTGAGTAGAAACAAGACGGAATATATGGAGTGTAAGTTTAGTGGAGTCCAAGATAGAGAGACAGGGGGGATTACCTTAGATGGGAAAATTGTCTAAGGCTCTGATATGTTCCGTTGTTTAGGATCTATTATCCAAAAGGATGGAGAATTGGATGGCGATGTGGCCTATAGAATCAAAGCAGGTTGGTTGAAGTGGAAAGGTGCCACAGGGTTCCTATGTGATTCAGGCATGCCCCAAAGATTGAAGGGAAAATTTTACCGTACGACAATTCGACCGGCTTTGTTATACGGCACGGAATGCTGGGCAGTGAAACATTGTCACGTGCACAAGATGAATGTGGCGGAGATGCGCATGTTACGTTGGATGTGTGGGCATACAAAAAAGGATCGTTTGAGGAATGAGATTATTAGGAAGAAAGTAGGGGTTGCACCGATTGAGCTTAAGATGATGGAAAATCGTTTAAGATGGTTTGGGCATGTAAGCAGAAGATCAAGTGATGCCCCGGTTAGGAGGATAGAAGGGTGGCAAAATGATAGAATTGCAAGGGGTAGGGGAAGACCTAAGGAAACTTGGAGGAAGGTGATTGAGCACGATATGAGCTTTCTTGGGATTGAGGAAAATATGGCGTTGGATAGGACAGAGTGGAGGGAGAGAATATATATTGATGACTTCATTTGACTTATACAACTTTCATGTTTCTGTTTCTTTCTATTTTTTAATTTATTTTTTTATTCTTATTTTTATTTTTTATTTTATTTTTAAAATTCTTTTGAATTTTTTATTTTTACATGCTATTTTGAAATGTATTTATTTTACTTATTCATTTATTTTAAACTTTACTTATTTTTTATTATCTCTTACAATATTTCTTCTATAATATATACACTTTTTTTCTCTTATCTTACTTTCATTAATTCCACCTTCTCTTCCTTGCTTTTTTCTTTTTACTTCCTGCTCCTTTCTGGTTTGATTTGTGACAATGACGATCTCCTACGACGATTCATGTTAGCCGACCCCAAATCATTTTGGGACTAAGGCTTTGTTGTTGTTGTTGTTGTTGTTGTTGTTGTTGGTAGATGGAGACTTCTTCACTCTCAGTCGAATGTACACAATAAGTTCGAACCATGAATTTGAACTTCATTTTGTTGTAAAGAGCGTAGTTGCAGGAGCTTGGTGGAAGGGTGAGATAATGAGTTTTGGGTGTGTGGTGTTAAGACTTAAGAGTGTGTTTGTGTGTGAATAGGGGTCGTTGATGCCAATGTTGGGTTGAATGGCGGGGCTCCTTCTGCAGGGTGGTGGTGTGAACGACGGGGGTGAAAGCCGGTGGCATCCATCATGTTGGTGGGGATAGAATGGTGGTTGTGATACTGGACTAGTGATGGATAAAAGTTTAGGGAAATTCAAATCCCAATGGGGAGGGGGTATGGGGAAGCAAGATGATGTAAGGGTATTTTACTAAAGCAAAAGTGGGAAATGGATACCAAATAACTTGATCCAGACCAATGTTACATGGAATATGGGCCGATGCAGAATGTGGTACGAGAACGGGAACCCTGCCTCTAGAGTTACCGAAATGATGGGTTCTTTTTTATTTTATTATTTGAGTTGATTTTAATTGTTGAACTACTAAAACTGTGATCTTTTGGGAGGAGAAAAGAGAGGTCGGACAGTTTAATATTCCCTCCATATTTTTTTAGGAGTTACATATACCATTTCCTGCCGTAACTTTAGGAGTTATATTTCCATTTTTAAACTTCTACATTAAAATATTACACCCAAGGTCCCCACTCCCCCATTGTTTATTATTTATCTTTCTCCTATGATCCCCACATATACTCACATCATCTTTCCTTACCATAAATTATTCCCCCACTATCAAATATTTACAATATTTTTTTTTTGGTTGTTACCACCCAGTTCACCCTTGAGGATAATCCGGATTCGGGGCTAGTTTGGGGTGGATAAGTTCCAGTCCCCTCCCAATTGTTGCAGGGGATCGAACACGCAGTCCTTCCTACCAAGTTCAACCCCAATCACCACTGAACCAACAGACAATTGGTTAATATTTACAATATATAATTAATATATGCACCACTTGCATAATTAATTCATTATTATAAGAAAATCAACAAAAAATCCTTAATACTTGTGCCAATCAACATGTAACTCCTAAAAAAATACGCAGGGAGTACAAAACATATAATATATGATACTACACAATATTTTAAGAGGGAGGAGAGATAACTCATTTAATGTGAAGCCGGTTTATTTAATTTTAAAAACAAAATGATGAGAGAAAGGTGTTGTGGCTTCTAGAAGGTCCACATACTTTTACCTCTTTGTCTACAAAACAAAACCCCAAAAAGAAAAAAGAGAAGTTAAAAAAGTAAAGAAACCCGACTCTCTTTTTCGTAAGTTTTCTCTCTCCTCCTCTCTCTCCATAGTTAATTCCCTTTTCTTCAGCAACAAAATGACTTTCCACCTTCATAGATACTTTCTCTGTTTCTTAATAAATGCATCATTTTTTACTTTTCACACTATTCATTTATTAACTTTGACCACATTTATTCCACTTTGACCACATTTTTTTTACCAATAATAGTTATTGGGTTAATCTCAATAGTTCTACACATTTTCAAAATATCTCATTTATAACCTTTATTAATACATAAGTAAGATATTGATGGTCAAAGTTAGTATATAAGTAATGTAGAAAGTTAAAATGATGCGTCTATTGTGAAACAAAGGAAGTATCGTTTATGATTCCGGTGAACCGGTTTGCAACATTCATCGAACCGGATCGTTGAATTGTAGCGTCCCGAGACGAATGAACCCGATTCGCCAAACATGGCTCTGTTCTACGTTCCGGGTAACACTGATCCAGACACTTCCATAGGGGAATATAAGAAATTTTCGACTTCCCTAAAACAAGACCCTAACCATATCCCTATAATGTTATTAAAGTTAACTTTAAGATTTCTATTCTCTAGTTATGTGGCTTCAAGTAGCATGTTGTTAAACACACTCAAATCAACCAATATATTACATTATTATCCTATTACCTAAAATACACTAAAAAGTATGGTAAATACGGAATTGTTTCCTTGAGATCACTTTCCTACCAACTCAAGCTTTTATTAATTGTTTTATGTTATAACTATTTACAAATTACTTTCTCCTTTTCAAAATAATTACAACACTTCCCCTTACGAAGAAATTTCAAATTAGTTGTAACATTTCTTTGTTTGGTTAATTGGTTCTCCGTATCTATGTTTTCATCCCACTCTGTATCTCTCCTCATCACACAGCCTCCTAAAACCTTATGCCTCCCGTGTATTGCAAATATTTTGGAACGGAGGAAGTATTAACATATGGTTTAGAAGAAGGATAAGAAGAAGGATTTACATATGCCTCGGGATAAGAAGAAGGATTTACATATGGTTTTCATTGATTTGGAAAAGGCGTATGATAAGGTACCAAGAGAAATTCTTTGGTGGGCATTAAGTAAGAAAGGAATTCCGAGGAAGTATATTGATATCATCAAGGACATGTATGAGGGAGTTAGTACGAGTGTGAGAACTAGTGTTGGTAAGACTGAAGAATTCCCTATTACGATCGGAGTGCATCAAGGTTCCGCACTTAGCCCGTTTCTTTTTGCTATAGTCATGGACGAATTGACGAGGTCAATCCAAGATGGTATACCCTGGTGCATGATGTTTGCAGATGATATTGTGTTGATTGATGAAACAAAAGGAGTGGAAAGTAAGTTGGAGTTATGGAGACAAACTTTGGAATCTCGGGGTTTTAGGCTGAGTAGAAACAAGACGGAATATATGGAGTGTAAGTTTAGTGGAGTTCAAGATAGAGAGACAGGGGCGATTACCTTAGATGGGAAAATTGTCCAAGGCTCTGAAATGTTCCGTTATTTAGGATCTATTATCCAAAAGGATGGAGAATTGGATGGCGATGTGGCCCATAGAATCAAAGCAAGTTGGTTGAAGTGGAAAGGTGCCACGGGGTTCCTATGTGACTCAGGCATGCCCCAAAGATTGAAGGGAAAATTTTACCGCACGGCAATTCGACCGGCTTTGTTATACGGCACGGAATGCTGGGCAGTGAAACATTGTCACGTGCACAAGATGAATGTGGCGGAGATGCGCATGTTACGTTGGATGTGTGGCATACAAGAAAGGATCGTTTGAGGAATGAGATTATTAGGAAGAAAGTAGGGGTTGCACCGATTGAGTTTAAGATGATGGAAAATCGTTTAAGATGGTTTGGACATGTAAGCAGAAGATCAAATGATGCCCCGGTTAGGAGGATAGAAGGGTGGCAAAGGGATAGAATTGCAAGGGGTAGGGGAAGACCTAAGAAAACTTGGAGGAAGGTGATTGAGCACGATATGAGCTTTCTTGGGATTGAGGAAAATATGGCGTTGGATAGGACAGAGTGGAGGGAGAGAATATACATTGATGACTTCATTTGACTTACACAACTTCAATGTTTCTGATTCTCTTTATTTTTATTTTACTTTTATTTTATTTTTAAAATTCTTTCAATTTTTTTAATTTCACATGCTATTTTGAAATGCACTTATTTTACTTATTCATTTATTTTAAATTTTACTTATTTTTATTATCTCTTACAATATTTCTTCTATTATATATATATACATTTTCTCTTATCCTACTTTCATTAATTTCACTTTCTCTTCTTTGTTTTTTTCTTTTTACTTCCTGCTCTTTTCTGGTTTGATTGGTGACAATGACGATCTCCTACGACGATTCATGTTAGCCGACCCCAAATCATTTTGGGACTAAGGCTTTGTTGTTGTTGTTGTTGTTGTTGGAGGAAGTATTAACATATTTATAAGATAAGATTTGGGGGTGAGGGGGGGGGGGGGGGGAGGCGTTGAAAATTTATCTGCTAATGTTTTACAAGCCACCCATTAAATTTATCTACTAATGTTCACAAGCCACCAATTAGTAGATGAATTTAGAAGAGAGGACGGTTAGTAGATAAATTTAAGCCCCATATTATCTCCTTTCAAAAGTCATTTCACGTAATTTAGCAAATGCTGAATTACTGCTGTTATCAAGTCCTTATCTTGCTCACTATCAACTGAGGATTTTGCTAAGACAGAATGAATTAGTTGAAGTGATTCGGGTCGTTTTACCAAGCCTTATGGTCGTCTAGCATTATTAAGATACTTTACACATGTAGTGGGCACGATCACAAGTATTGAGATCAAGTTTCTCGATGGGTAGTGACTATTAAAAGGGTCCTATCACATTAAAAAACACAATTTTCTCACGAGGACTAAGAAATTATATGTCAAGTGCAAGAAAAAAAGACAGAAGAACTGGATCTTTGTTAAGGGACACAATTTTGAATTAGTGGCACACCGATGCAGCCGCTGGCCCTTTAATTTGCCTCTGCCACACGTTCTCTCTTTTTTCTCTTTACACATCAAGACATAGCCCTGGATCGAACTTTCACCTTCTTGTTTAAGCCTTCAAAACTCTTGAATTTGGTATTGTAAAATTAAATTATATATATGCTCTTATCAGTTATTATATGTTGATTCAATCCTCTGTTTTCTTATTTCTGTATCTTTGTTTTACTGCAGATAAAATATTATGATAGGTTATCACCTCTGGAGCCATTAAAAGTGCCCCTTGGATCATATTCGAATATAAAAAAGGGGGATTGCATTGTTACCTTTTCACGTCGGGGAATATATAATTTTAAAGTAAGATGCTAGCTTCTTTTTACCCTTCTTTATATGTATTATTCTATTCATGGGACTGCAGAACTCTTCTTGTAGCTTTCACATCTGTGTTATTATTTCACTGTTGTAGATAGAATGCATAAATGTAGTGTTAAGACTTAGCAGTTGGCAGTGTGAAGAGCAACTACAGTTCTTAGCTGTGTATAATGGTTTTGCTACTCCAAATGGGCTATACTTCACTGCTTCACTCTTAATAGCGCAAACGAGGTTGCTAAACATAGAAGATGTTGGAGACCGTGCAACAGTCACAGGCAGAAGAATCATTTTAAGTTGAAACCACGACTCGCTATCTGGTACGATTGTTGTGTGCCTACCAAAAATAACTTAACTCGAACCTTTTAATAGTGTAGTATGGGTAGTCAGGGTCGACCTCACAGGATAGATTTATATAATAATATCTTATGCAAGTTAAAAACTCCTGTTTTCTTTTATAATGTACAAAGTACGAATTAACTAAATCACTGACTTTGAAATACTAACTACTTGAATTTAAGAGAGACAAACAATGATAAGGAAATAGGGATCGGGGAAATTAAATATTAACTGATCACCGAATTTATCGAAATCGTGCTTGTACCTTAATGCTAACCAATGGACACAAACATGCATGATGCATTCTAAACTTCCCTTAATTGCAAATAAACCGAACAAGCTCTTGGCATATTGTCTAGCTAACTAACAATCTAGAACAACCTCTCTGACTCGATTAACTAGTAGCATTGACAATCACTAAGTAGTTAACTTCAGGCATATCTCACAAGATTGGACTGTGCAACTTAAAGGGTCAATAACCATAGATATTATTATAAGTTTTAGTCACTGCTCACTTATCAAACATCTAATCTCTACTAAGGGAAATTATCTAGGACAATTATGTATCACAAGTTAATGTCCTAGCAATCAAACTTGCAAATTACCTTAAAGATGGCAAGTCTAAAATAAAAATCGACTAGTTCAAAACATTTAAACAAATTATAAATCCAACCACAAAATAAGAAACATTATCACACAAAATAATACCAATAATAACTTCTCCATTCTCACAATTAATAATTCCAATGCTTAATATATCTTCCCACCCTAATAAGAATTAGCTAAGAAAATTAAGATTTGAAAGACAAATGTAATAATCAATGAACCCATAATTTAAGTATATGAAAAGTCAATTATACTAAAATAAGGAATCTGAAGAACGAAAATTAGTCTACCAGACTTCCAGAAGAAGGAAATCGCAAACAGTCTTCGTCCCGGAACTTCTTCCCCTTTTGTTTGCTGCTTCACACTTTTGACGAAATTCTTTTGCTACATATATACCAAAATTGATACCAATAAAACCCGAATCTTCTGCCTTATAATTCTGCAACACGAATGAGTATTCAGTGTTCGATATTTATCTCTTCTCTAGTGCTCTACTTGGTCTGGACTTTAAGGACCTCACGCGACTCTCCTCAAAACTCCAAGTGCTCCTCTTTATTTCTAGTTGAGTATCTTTTAATGGGCTTGAGAGCAAACCTTGGTTAGGCTTTGTTTTGTATCCCGTGTTGACTTCTTAACATGACTTCAAGTTTGACTAACATAAGGGAATGTCCTTCCAACAACCAAAATAATTATAGTCTTAAACCGTATTTCAGAAGGTAAATATTTGAAGAATTCTTAAAGCAAAAATTCCAATATAAATTCATGTTTATGAATACTATAATTTTACACTTTCGACTCTATCACTTTCCTGTCCTCACAGCCAGTTGGGCGTTATCATAGCTTGATCCTCCAGCTGTTGTGACTTTTCACTGGGCATAGAGAAAGTGTATAGGGAATTGGGTATACTATAATTCGAATTGTTTTGTATACTTTTACCTATTCTGGTATTTGCTCCATATTTTAATATGAGTTACACTTTGTAAAAGCGATGGTATTTTAATATGAGTTACAATTTCTATTTTTGGTTTGCTTTCTACTGTTTTATTTCTTTCTTAGTTCATGGTCCCCACTCCCTATTATATTAATCATTCTATTTCTTCCATGGTCCCTACACTTGCTCCATTTTTTTACCACAATAAATAATTCATCCACTATCAATTTCTTATAATAAATAATTAACCTACTACTCCACTTCCAATTAGTTTAATAAATTCAACTCAAACCTCCTAAACCTCTATGGCGATCAAGGTGTAACTCATATTAACATACGGAGGGAGTAGTTCCTAATATCTCCTTGTTGTTAGGGTGGTTGTAATCTTTGCTTTAAAAGGAGCAAGGCCGACCAAGGCACACACGATTCATGGAGAATAGGTGTAAGGCACAAGGTGAAGGATCAAGACTTTTGGATACCAGGCGCACCTATTTATTAATTTTAAGAAAAAAATTATTTTTATTGATTCTAGTTCAAATAAGAGGATAAAAATTGCTATTATACTTTTTGTTAGAGGAAAAAGCTATTGTACTTAATAACCTTTAAACAAAAGTATGAGGGGAGGGACCACTTGATTACTTACTTGCTATGTTGCTCAAACTCGGGTACTCATGTCAACACAGGTACATGTCTAAATGTCCGACTTAACTTTTTTGTGAAAAAGAAATCATGATTTTGGTCCAAAATAAAATGTCTGATGTCCATGTCCGAGTGTCGAGGATTCATCACGGGAACTTTAGGTAAAATGAATAGTTCAAGTAACATAGCTTACTTGCCACAAAATAAAACAAAAGGGTAAAAAGAAATACTCCCTCCGTTTCTTTTTGTTTGTTACGTTTGGACTTTTGCACGTTTATTAACGTATAATAAAGATTCTTTTTCTTTTTTATTAAAAAATAAACCCAAATAAAACATCAATCCACTAATCATTACAACAACCAATAAGATTGTTTTATTTATCAAAATGAACCAATAATGGAAAAGCACAAAGATTGCTAACTTAACATACTTGGGAAATTGTAAAGAAATTTAACGAGTTGAAAAAATTGGACCAATTAAAATTAAAAGTTGGCACAAAAAATGATAGTATAATAAGTTTATAAAAAGAAAGATTATCTCACGTAACAAACATTGTGAAACACCCTAAAAGGAATACGTAACAAACAAAAAGAAACGGAGGGAGTAAAAAATTACTGAAAATGTAAAACTAAAAAGTAAAAAAATGAAAAATGAAAAAAGTGGCTAATGAAAGAGATAGTAAGAAAAAAAGAGAGCAAAGCACACCCGTCGAAGTGGACCTGAGAAAGCTTCACCGGATTCGACCGCTGGAAGTAAGGATGGCAAACGGGCGGGGCGGGTGCGGGTACCCCCTCCCCCTCCCCCGCACCCAGCCAATTATTTTGATACCCACCACCTACCCGCTACCCATGGCGGTACAAATTCAACATCCATGCCCAAGCGGGTATAAGCTATTATCCACACCCGCTGCACCACCCGAGTGGATATCCATTACGAACTAAACCCGCTTACCTGCGTATACCCGTAAAAAACCCTCCCACCTATATCCGTTAAAAAAGCACCAACCAAGTAATGGTAAAGACTAAAAAATCAAGATTCCTATTTATTTTCTGGGATGCAAAATAAATACATATCCAACAAATTTTAAAAAATTGAAAAATATTTGCAATAATATATTAAGCTCCGTCCTTGCATTTCTACTAGCAGCTAAAAGTTACATCACCAGCTAACAAATTTACACAAAGAATAACTTGAAGAATGAGATAGAAGAAATAAGCTATTAAATCTACAAAGGAGATAAAATTGAACCAGGCCCATTGAAGAAAACCCTAAAATCAAAGTATTACACTTATTTTTCATCTTTCTGTACGCTTTATGAGTGCATTAGATTTTAGAAAAAAACATGATATTGAGAGTATCGTTCAGGAGTGGAGGGCGGCGAGTTGGTGACTACGGTGATCTAGTGGTAAAAATGTAGACTAGAAAGGGAGATTAAGATTTCAGAGTAATAAGAGAGAGGAAGGCGTAGGTAATTTGGGAATTTTGTTCAGCATTAGGGTTTTTTCTTCTTAGAGATGGGATATATTACTAAGATTGGGCTTATGTCTCTTGGGATGCCAATCTGCCATTATGTTTTGTTGTGCCAAGTCTTATTTGGAATAAACAAGGTAGGCGGGTATGGGGACAGCTGGTTGGGTGTTAGGGGCTGGTAGGCGGGTACTGGGCGGGTATGTTATCACATCCACCACCTATTCGCGACCCATTGCGGGTATGAATTTTTGTAACCATACCCGGCTACTAAGTCATACCCATTGGGGCGGGTGCGGACGTGCGGTGCGGTATCCGCAAAATTGTACCCACTTGCCATCCCTAGCCGAAAGATCTAACGTTAATAACCACCAAAGATTGCTCGCCGGCATTATCTGTCATCAGCGGCGAGTGGCCAACAACAATTGCTAATCAATGTTATTATTAGGTTATTATTATTATATTTTTTATAAAATAAGTAGGGGTTTGAATTTAGAGGTTGAAATGGAGTAAATTCATGCAATTTATTGACGGCCTTTGTTCGAATTTGCATCATAAAGAATGGGTAAGAGTTAATTTGCAAGAAATTGGTTTTTTTTTTGTATATTTTTAACTCAGCTATACTACATCCCTTATGGCGGTCCATCCTCAATTCTTTATGGCGCCCCATCCTCAATCCTTTATGGCGCCCCATCCTCAATCCTTCAAGGCGCCCCAGGGGCACCACCTTGGTCTTGGTAAAGGCGGCCTGAGAGGCGCGCCATCGGAAGCCTTCTAGAATGCGTTGCGCGTTGTCGCAGAGACAATGGGCTGCGCATGGAGCCTATGTGCGCCTTTTAAAACTGAGGTTGTAATTTTGCTTATCGTCTAGAATGATCTTTTTGGGGATTGCAAATCCGTATTCACGATCAATCCTTATTCTTCTTTAGTGGGTAATAGTGATATGGATGTCTTACTGCCTATTAAACTACACTCTATTTATGATTGTTGAAGTATCAGGCATTTGATGCACTCTAAATAAGAACAATGTTTCTCCAATTACGAGAGTGAGTGCATATAAATCCATTCAAGACGGATTTATAGTTGTGTGTGGATCCCTTCAGGGTGCAATATTGATTGTTCTGTTTGTTCCGTGTCAATTCATGGCTTTGTTTGTGGGGTTTTTTTGTATTGTTGGCTTCTTTGCTAGGTCTGGGTGGTTGTGAAATGTACTAGGACAGATTGTAATTATATTGTATGCTGCCGGTTATTGTGTCACATCTAATTAGATTTCTCTTTTCTCTTCCCAGAGAAAAATAGAAAATGAGGGGAAACATCTTTGCTCCGTTGTGTATGGTTCACTGCCACCAGAAACTCGTACGAAACAGGTAATAACATAGTCCACTCTCTTGCTATCTGCAACTTTGAGTTTCAGATATCTTGTTAAGTTAGGCTCAAGGAGAAGAGATTACTGTGATTCTGTGGATATGGATGAACATGTCACAGACCTGACTGTGATAGTGTCTCTGTATAAGTGTGTATGGAACACAATGAATAATGTGAAAATTGGGTGCATAGTTCAGGTTTGGGTCGCACGACGGATATGGTCTTATTGAGTCGTATTTGGAACGGATACATTTAGCGATATGGGTCAACCTAGGTTGAGCCGGGTCATCATCAGCATGTCAGGTCGGGTCATAACTGGTTCAAATTCGAATGGACCATAGCAGGTTGTTTCGGGTATTCTGGTTGTGGGGCATTTTTTATTTTTGATTTTTGATATCTGGTCATGGTCAGGTTGGTTTCGGTTGAATTTTGGATCGGACCTTATCGTGTTAAGGTTGTGATCGGATTAGGTCATTCTTGAAATCCGATTGTGTTCCGGACATTCTAGACATACGATTGTGACGTTTTGACAATTTTTGTGAGATTCATCTCGAGTTTTCTCGAGGTGTGACATTTTGTTATACAAGAGAAATAAAATTTGATAAGTTATTGCAGAACAAAATATTGATTACAGGATTAAACGATAAATGATAAAGTTTTCATTTTTAGAAACGTTGCAAGTAATCCGTGACGGCCTTATAAGGAAAACGTTTCAAGTATTCCGGGATGGAGGGATACAAAAAGTTTATATTGTATTAGGCCGAATTATGAATATTGACTTTACTAGGTGCATTTACGTGGAATCTCACGAGGAGGGGTAATCAAATGGCACGTGATATGCACCTAGTATCTTACAACATAAATTTTTTATAAAGTAACATTTTTTTATAAGGTAGTTTTTTCGCAAAAACCCAATTTTATACGGTTGTTTAGACAAATTTTCCTAATAAGTATGATTGTAAAATGTATTGCTGTATCAAACGAGTGTCATGTATAACCGTCAAGGCTTCAACCACGTCAATATTTAAATAATTATCAAGCCAAATAATTTCACATAAGTTTTGATCACTACTCACTAGGCGTTCACTGATATTGAGATAGTTATATACTTATTGTTAACAATATATGAACTATTTTCACTGACAAGTTTAAAGGGTCGGGTAAAATTGGGTCACATGTCGTATTTGGGTCTGGTCAATTCTGGTCTTTTTAGGTCGGAGTATTACGGGCTTGGGTTGACTTCAGGGGATCAAGTTATTTATGGGTCACATACTCCTGAATTACAGCAGGTTGGGTTCGATTAGGTTCTGGCTAGTTCACGAGCCGGATCAGTTTCTGACTGCTTTACTAATGATAGACAAAGTTAACATTCCGTTACTTCTTCATCACTTTAAACCCCAGAAAAACCCCCATTTCAAGGTTTAACTTTTAAGTAATGGACAAGTAACAAAATATCAACTCCAATTATCATTAGTTCACCTATATGACAACATAGTGAACTTGGGATGATGTCGGGAGTTTGTTAAGCTGGAGATTTATTTTCTCCTATGGCCCAAACATGGGATGTTGTCAAATTTAAGAAAATTACCGTCGGTGGAATGAAGAATTATTATTCCTAATCTTTTCTAACCCTTAGTTTTTCCTTCCTCTACGAAATAGTTTGGAGCTTGTCACATTGAGTTTTTTCCTTTACCCCATTTATATATTTTCTACCTCAGGATGCATGCAGTTGACCTATGCATGCATTTGACCGGTAAGTACTCTTACCTTGTTCCACTGCAATATTCTTTTGGCTATCATATCAATATCTTTACGGATCTTATATATTGGAGATGATTACAAGTTGCTGAAACTTTGTATGGCTATTTAATACACAGAATATCCACTGAAATTTAATGCCTATTTCATTAGTTGCTCCTGCTAATAACTTCAAGTCATTTTGGTGAGATTTTTGTGCCCTGAGCCCCTGTCGCCTGTTTGTTCAGAACTTCAGACTCTCTAAGATCATCTTTTGCTTAGAAATGCAGGCAACTATGTTCAATGATGCTACCAGCGAGTTTGATGTTCTTGTGGCTAGTGATGCAATTGGTATGGGTCTCAATTTAAATATTTCGAGAATCATATTTTCGACGCTGAAAAAGTTTGATGGTCTGGAGATGCGTGATCTAACCGTTCCAGAGATCAAGCAAATAGCAGGTCTGTTGTACTCTGCTTTTGATTTACCCTATTTTTATTTTGAATGCCAGGGATTTTATGAGCTTATAAATGTTTTCTTCTAATTTTTTTTGCAAATGTATTATTGGAGTTATGTCAACCCCAATAACAACAACTAGTGCATGAGGGGCCGTGCAATACCAGGGATTTTATGAGCTTATAAATGTTTTCTTCTATTTCTTTTTTTTCAAATGTATTATTGGAGTTATGTGAACCACAATAACAACAACATAGTGCATGAGGGACCGTGGGGTGGGAGAGGAGGGAGAGGATTTTTCATTTTTGCTTTGAAAAAGTCACCAAAAGGGTACATCAAGGCACAACTGTTGTACGATTTCATGGAAGTCAGTTGTTTCTTTTTTTCTCTATTTCTTTCTTGCCCTTTTTATTTTTGGCAATTGTAAAATTGTACAGTAAGGCCTTCTGGAATAAGGTCTTTAGGGTGCGTTCTGTTCAACTTATTTGACCTGAACTTATCTGAACTTATCTGATCTGAACTTTTCTGAACTTATCTGAACATATTGGAACTTATCTGAACTTATCTGAACTTATTGGAACTTATTGAAATTTTTAATAGTAGTTGTAGTAGTAGTAATAATAATAATAATAATAATAATAATAATAATAATAATAATAATAATTATAATAAAATTAATAAATAAAAATAATAATAATAATAATTATTATTATTATAATAATAAATAAAAATAATAAAAATAATCATTAAAATAAATAAAAATAATAAAAATAATCATTAAAATAAATAAAAATAAAATAATAATGATTATTATTAATAACAATAAACAAATTATTAAAATAAATAATAATAATAAAAAATAAAAATAAATAATAAATAATAATAATAATAATAAAATAATAAAATAATAAAATAATAATAATAATAATAATAATAATATAATAATAATAATAATAAAATAAAAAAATAATTATATATTTTATTATTATTATTATTATTATTTATTAATATTATTATTATTATTTATTATTTATTATTTTTATTATTATTTATTATTAATATTATTATTAATATTTATTATTATTATTAATATTATTATTTTTTATTATTATTATTATTATTATTATTGAATCTTATTGGAACTTATTGAAACTTATTGAAACTTATCTGAACTTATTGGAACTGAAACTTAATTTTTTAAGGTGAACAGAACGCACCCAGTCAGACTTCTAGTCGAATAATTAATATTTTTGTTTCCCCTGGCCTCGTGTTCGTAGGGTGTTTCCTAGCATGTCTCTCTCAGTTCTACCATATGATTTCAATTTTTTCTGCTCAGTTTCTCTGCTTTGAAGATGAAGCTTAGTGCTTCTATCCTGTATTTTTCTTATATCCCTTGCAGCAAAGTGCTGCTGTTTGTGATAATTTTTTCCAGTAATAGCCTAATAGGTATCTGTTGATGCAATTGTAATGCAAGCTCCAGTAATTCAATCACTGATCGCAGGAGTAGTTGAGCCTCTCATGCATTCATTTTCATCACTTTTTTGGATGCTTGAGGTGATCTATGATTCTTGTAGGGAGAGCTGGTAGATACGGGTCCAAGTATCCTGTTGGTGAAGTGACATGTCTAGACAGGGAAGATCTACCACTACTTCATTCATCACTTAATTCTCCATCTCCAGACCTAGAGGTGAAATAGTGAAACTGCTGCAGCTTTAAATGGACTTCGTTTGAATTTTTTCTGTTCCATAGCTCCCTATGAAACATTTTATTAAGGATATGAATAGGCTTTCACGTAACAAGTCTGTTCCCTTTTCCTTTTCTAATTCTTATGCAAGTCTTACATGCTTTGCAGCGTGCTGGATTGTTTCCAAGCTATGATCTTTTGCTCATGTATTCAAGAGCAAATCCACAAAATGGATTGTACCAGATATTGGTAAGTTTTCCAGCTTTCCTCTCCACTTCAAGCAACCAAAAAACGTAGCTACCACGTTGTCGTTGGCATTAGTCAACTTTTTTGTCTATAATCTGGTTTCTTTTCTTGACAGGAACACTTTTCAATGAATGCTAAATTATCTTCAAATTACTTCATATCCGACTGTGAAGAAATGCTTGTACGTAAGAAATTTTGTGTCATGTCATTGCGGTCTTATTCTTTGATGTAAATGTTGAAAATTCCTGTATTCCAACTGAAAGATTTTTTTTGAAAATAAAAATAAACGGAGATTCCCAACCTTTTCCAAATTGGCATAGCACCAGATAGGGTCTTCAGTACCCCCCCCCACAAATATCGGTTGCGCCCCTCTCCCTCGTTATCTCGCTCTTCTATCATATTTCCACCATGTGGTCCAACCCAAATAGGGAGCAGATTAATCATGCCATTCTATTATCGATTACGGCATTCAGTTGATCACTATGCCTTAACTTTTGTCAAAGGAGCTTGATGATGTGTTAGCACTCTTAGATTCTTTGACATGGAGGCCTTCGTTTGTTAGATGGCTTTTGGTGAGGTATTTGATTGACTTCCTGTTTTTTAGTTCTTGAATGTGGTTAAACTGCCTTTAACATTTTTAATATGAACTGGCCAAAAATGACCTAGATCAGCTTTTTTTGCCAGCCTTTTCAATTAATAATGAAGAGTTTAGTTCTTTTACAAGATGACTATCCAACAACTGATATTCCCATACATGATACATCTTTATATGGAGCTAATGCTTCCACTTGACTAACACAACCTATACTTCAAGTAGCCAGTAGCTGATTGACAAACAAGGCCGGAATTTTATCACCCTTGTCTCTGAAACAAGGTTAGAAATACGTACTATGTTTCAGTATCGAGTTAGTATATTAAATTGTTTAGTTGGATGAGTTACCGACTTAATTCACAGTATTGTATTTGCATGTTAGTCGTTCCAATTAGAAAAGGGCATGTTGATGAATTAATCAGTGCCTTTGCTGGTGGCTGCAAGAGGCATGAGTGAGTGGAACCCTTGGATGAGTCTAGCTGTGTGCACTGATGAAGGATGTTGACCTTGTGCCTAATGGAAGGGGTGTTCTGTTACAGGGACTAATATAAAGAGAGGGTCTTGATCCCTTTTTCATTCTCACTTCACGACCAGGATCTTCAAAATTCTGGCTCTGAGACCTGCAAAACTGTCTGCTTGGTCACATTGTGGCAATTCAGATTTCAGAGAGAGGTGGTTAAGTGGGAGGGTGGGGGTGCAGGTTGGAAGATTCTTTTTTTTTTTTTTTTTAAAAAAATGAGATTTTAAATAGTCGCTATTGACTTTGTAAATGATAACTCATTCAGGATATAGTCAATTTTATGGTTACAACTTGCAACAAACAAATTTTTCATTGAGAAACATCAGTTTTCTAGATCAGAGGTATTATGTTAATTGACTAAAAAAATGGTCGTGTCAAATTAAAGAAACTTAAAAATCAAGGTGGTTGTAGATACATTCCCTTTGTTCATCCTTGGCATTTATGTTCTCCTTTTCTTTTACTATTTATGCGCCTTTGTAATTCATAACTTTTGCTCTGGAGTTCTTTCGTATGCTTACAAGACCACAATGATGCAGAAAGTAGCTGCCATTATTGATGAGCTGCCACTTGGTTTGAAAGAGAAATACCTCTTCTGTATCAGGTATCAATTTCATTATCTCTTTCTATCGATTAAAAGACTTTGCGCAGGTTTTTGCATAGGCACTCTGTTTGTTCTTGGTTGCTGCTTTTATTTGATTTCTGTTTTAGTCAAAGAATGAGTTTCATAAGATTAAGAAAGAGAATCAATGGTGGTGTTGTTGATGCTGAATAATGACAAATTGTTCTCTCTTGATATAGAAAGAAAAACATAATTTTTTAAAGATGTATGGAGAATGCCTTCTTCAGTCTTTGGCTCCCTATTGCATTCGTTTTAAATATAAGCGCTATGACTATTTATTCTATAATTGGCGCTCTTCCCCATTGCTTCTGAAATGTGTAGATTTATCTGGATTTTCCTCACTTGTTGCAACCATCCTCTTGATGGAATATACTATGTGTTACAGTCCGACAGTTTTGACACCGGATCGGTCGGATCAGTGCGGCATGCTCTCGCCTTTCGGTAGCAAGGGCGCAAGCCTTGTGCGGAATGAGTGTGGGGGGCTCGTTGGGGCACGAACAAATGTTTGATTAATGTGGGATTATTTGGTGGTTATAAACTTCTCTAATTTAAGTAAAGGAAAATAATGAGAAAGGAGAAGAGAAGTATAAACTTCTCTAATTTAAGTAAAAGAAAATCATGAGAAAGGAGAAGGGAAGTTTAAGGAGAAGTAAATGGATAAGGAAAAGTAAATGGAAAGAGTTTAATTTACTAATTTGCAACAACGTATTACATTGTTTGTTTAGTTAAATTATTCTTAGCCATTCTTTAATTAGTACATTAGATATTATAAAAGGTTTTTATGTAATGTAGAAATGTATTCGTTCAATTCAATACAATTCACATCATAAAAACATAAACTAAGAAAAATTCATTTTTCTTACGTTACATTTATTAATTCCTTCATAAGGGTTGTTTGTTTATCCACAAAACATTATTTATTTGTGAGGTATCGATTTCAAATTATCGAGTAGAAGCCAAATTTTCGCTGCGAGTTCTAACAATTGGTATCAAAGCCAACGTCAAAATATTAAGTTGTGACATTTTTTATTTTGAAGTTTTTTTATAATGGCCTGTACTAGTGGAACGGTAAAAGTTGGGAAACATGAATTTGAAAAGTTTAATGGGAAAAATGATTTTGTCTATTGGAGGATGCAAATAATTTTTTTGCTAATTTCACAAAAGCTGCACAAAACGCTAGCGGAAAAGAACAAAAACCCGGAGATATGAAAGATGAGGATTGGGAAGAGTTAGATCTTAAAGCAAGAGCAACCATAATCTTGTGTCTTGAGAGGGATGTCACGTTCTTGGTAAATGAAGAAGCGACGGCTGCTGGCGCGTGGGCAAAGTTAGAGACAATTTTCATGATGAAGTGGATGTTTGTTTCAGGAGCATCACACCATATGTGCTCAAACAAAAAGTTGTTTACCACTTATCAAAGCTTGGATGGTGGTACAATTTTGATGGGAAATGATTATGCTTGCAAGACTGTCGAGTTAGGTACTATCTGAGTCAAAATGGATGATGGAACAATAATAACCTTGAAGGATGTGAGACACATCCAGATTTGCGGAAAAACCTTATTTAAATTGGGTTATTAGAAAATAATGGTTGCAAAGTAGTCATGGAAAATGGAGTATAAAGTTGTTTGTGGTTCCTTGGTAGTGATGAAGGGGATTCGTCACAGTAATCTTTATCCTCTTTTGGGGAGAACTGTTACGAGTGATTTAGAAGTTGGAATAAGTGGAATTAAAGACCAAACAGAATGCATTAGGATATGGCACATGCACCCTGGGCATATGCTGGAAAAAGTTCTATCATTGCTTTGCGGACAAGGTTTGTTGAAGAACATGAAGAAACCACAAATAGAATTTTGTGAACATTGTGTGTATGGAAAAGCACACAGGGTAAAGTTCTCTAAAAGAAAGCACAAAAGCAGAGGGTTGTTAGACTATGTGCATACGGATGTTTGGGCTCCGGCTAAAGTTTCTTCCAAGGGTGGTTCCAGGTACTTTGTTATATTTGTTGATGATTATTCTAGATATGCTTGAATTTATTTTCTCAAGCATAAGAATGAGGTATTCGACATTTTCAAGCGGTGGAGAGCAATGGTTGAGAACAGAACGAGTCGAAAGCTAAAAATTGTACGGTCTGTAATGGTACATAGTACACAGAGGGAGCTTTCAAGGAGTTTTGCTATCAGGAAGGCATTGTGAAACACTGGACACTCAGAGAAACACCCGAATGGAGTTGCACAAAGACTAAATCGTACACTACTTGAGAAGGCTAGGTGTATCCGCTCCAGTTCTGGGTTAGGCAAAGAATGCTGGGCAGAATCGGTTGCTACAACTTGTTATATAGTGAACCGAACCCCACATTCTTATTTAGATGGCGACATACCTTATAGGGTGTGGTCAGGGGAACATGCAGATTACAAGAGACTTGGAGTCTTTGGGTGCACTGCTTATTATCATGTCAAGGATAACAAGCTTGATGAAAGAGCCAAGAAAGCAATATTCTTGGGGTATCGCAAAGGCGTTAATGGCTATCGTCTTTGGAGTATAGAGGATTCTAAATTTGTAATCAGCATGGATGTGATCTTTGATGAAAGATCTATGATAGCTTTATCTAAAGCTATGGTGCCAAATAATGGTGATGTCGGGACTATTTCAAATACTCAAGTGGTGGAGATTCATGTTCAGGTGGAGCATCCTAGTGTTAATCAAAATGATGATGAGGATGATCTTGAACATGAGAGTCAGCGAGAAATGTACATGTGTTACAATAACAACATGAATCTTTGGCAACCACTAGGCCAAAGAGGAATTATAAATCAGTTCAGAAGTTTGGGTTAGACAAACCTCTGAGGCATTATGGGCAGGTTAACTTGGTAGAATATGCACTCTCCGTGGAGGATGATTGGCCGGTCACCTTCAAACAAGCTATCTAAGACAAGGATAGAGAGAGTTGGTTGGTTGCTATGGAGTAGGAGGTGCAATCTCTTCATAAAAACAAAACATGGGAGGTAATCCCATTTTCCGTGGGAAAGACTATTATTGGTTGTAAGTGAGTGTATAAAAGAAAAGAGGATCCTTCCAAGACCGATGGTATAAGATATAAGGCTAGATTAGTGGCCAAGGGATTTGCACAGAAAGAGGGTGTTGATTACAATGAGATATTTTCTCCGGTGGTAGAACATACTTTTATCCAGGTGCTATTAAGTCTTGTTGCTCATGGTGATCTTGAGCTGGAACAACTTGATGTGAAGACAACCTTCTTACACGGTGATTTGGATGAGGGAATCTATATGTATCAACATGAGAGATACAAGGTTGAGGGTAAAGAGAGTCACGTATGTCGCTTGAGGAAATCACTTTATTAAATTGAAGCAATCTACTCGACAGTGGTACAAGCGATTTTATTCCTTTAATTTAAAGCAATGGGTTTCTAGAAGTAATTATGATTGTTGTGTATACATTCGTAAACTTCGTGGAGATGATTATATTCATCTTTTATTGTGTGTGGACGACATGCTTATTGCTTCAAAAAGGAAGGTTGAGATAAATATTTTAAAAGCTCAACTCAGTAAAGAGTTTGAGACAAAAGATTTGTGCGATGTAAAGAAAATACTGGGTATGGAGATTATAAGAGAGATCAAACCAAAAATTGTTCTTGAGCCAGAAAGGATACATTGAGCGGGTAATTGAAAAGTTTGAGATGAAAGGTGCTAAGTCAGTGGTCCCCATTGACTCTTCATTTTAGACTCTCTGGTAACAATATCCAATCTCCAAAATCCAATCTCCAGATACAGCGCAAGATAAGATATACATGGATAATGTACTTTATGCTTGTGCAGTTGGAAGTTTAATGTACGCCATGGTGTGTACACGTCCAAATATTTCACAAGTTGTTAGTGTTGTCAGTAGTGAAATGGGTTTTAAGGTACTTGAAAGGTACTGTTGACATGGGTTTGTGCTTTGGTAGAGATACATGTCAGGTAAATGGTTTTGTTGATTCTGATTATGCCGGTGATCTAGATAAACGACGATCTACTGCTGGTTATGTGTTTAAAACACATGGTGCTCCAGTTAGTTGGCGATCAATGTTACAAGCTACGGTGGCTTTATCTACGACAGAGGCCGAACACATGGCACTGGTGGAAGGAGTTAAGGAAGCATTGTGGTTGTGGGGACTTCTAGATGATTTAAGGTTGAAGCAGAAATGTGTGAATTTGAGTTGTGACAACCAAAGTGCAATTTATTTGGCTAAGAATCAGGTTCATCATGCTCGTACCAAGCATATAGATGTGAGATATCATTTTGTTCGAGATGTCATAGACGAAGGTAGTATTTCTCTTATGAAGGTGCATACAAATGGGAACCAACAGATATGTTAACCAAAGTTGTGCCAGGAAGCAAGTTCCAACTTTGTTTGGAATTGCTAAATATTGTCCAATGTTAGGCATTACATGGAAAGATAAAAGGAACTACGATTGGTTTGATCCCAGTCGATGATACATAGGCAATCATTGTCAAAATGGTGCAACCAGATACGAATACCGCAATTTGTTCGTTCAAAATATGAATGTTTTCAAAATTATAAATGAGGTGGAGAATTGTGGGATTATTTGGTGGTTATGAACTTCTCTAGTTTAAGTAAAGGAAAATCATGAGAAAGGAGAAGAGAAGTATAAACTTCTCTAATTTAAGTACAAGAAAATCATGAGAAAGGAGAAGAGAAGTTTAAGCAGAAGTAAATGGAAGGAGTTTAATTTACTATTTTGCAAAACCGCATTACATTGTTTGTTTATTTAAATTATTCTTAGCCATTCTTTAATTAGTGCATTAGACATTATAAAAGGTTTGTTTGTAATGTAGAAATATATTCATCCAATTCAAATCATAAAAGCATAGTTTAAGAAAAGTTCATTTTTCTTACGTTACATTTATTAATTCTTTCATAAGGGTTGTTTGTTTATCCACAAAGCATTATTTATTTGTGAGGCATCGATTTCATATTACCTAGTAGAAGCCAAATTTCCGCTGCGAGCTCTAACAATTAAGAATGAGCGATCTTGCCTATTGGCAAGAGCGGGGGATGGGGTCGATCGGGGCGCTTGTGTGCGCACAACAGGCACAAGCGGGGTCGACGACGAGAATGTATCCGTTTTGGGAGACTTTATTGAGTCCGGAAAGCTTAAGAACGAACGACAACACAATATGTACAAAAGTTTACAACAATGTTAGTAATCAAGCAAGACTACTTCTGATGAGGGGTATAGGTCATACCATGGTGTACAAACTCGTCCTAGTTAACTCGTATCGCCCGAGCTAACTAGGTTTTGGAGGCTGACAATACGAGATATCCCGAGTTGTAAAAGTGTTTTTAAAAATGGCGATATCTCGGCCGGTTCAACCGATCCGAACGAATTTTGTCCGCATTAAATGTTATTAGCCTCTCATCTACTCGGTTTCAGCTGAATTTCCCATGTTTTCGACAAAAAGAAAGGGAAAAGGGAAAGAAATAGAGAAACTCCACTGAAATAGAGTAGAGAACTCCATTTTCATATCTAAAACAAGAGAGGAGAGGAAAGGCAGACAAAGGTAATCATTTAATTATGTCACGTGTACGGTTTAGGGGAGGGGGACTAGGGTAGGTAGTGAGTGGGGCTGACATGGGGCTTTTTTTTTAAATTTCAAATTATTACGCGACAACGGTGACACGTTCCGCGACTAACGCATCATTTCCGTTACCGAGACTCCGCGACCGATCCCGCGACCGTGACCGATACCGCATTTTTTTATCTATGGGTCATACCCTTCATAGAGGTTTATTTTGAATTTGCTTAAAATTATGGTGAACGCTGGATTGACAGAAACATAATAATTCTATCTAAAGTCTAGAAAACTATTAGAAAAGTTATAGAAAGCCTTAGATAAGCCAAATATAAGTAAAGAAAGGTTGTACTCTAAAGGTGAGATTATTAAAAAATATATCGTAAATCCAAAGCTTTTGTCAACACACCTAAGTCCTTTAATTCCACCACACTCTTTGATGAGATTAAAAGATCGACTGTGAAGGTGTTAAAAGACAAGAAAGATAGTCTCATGGAACCAATTTTGTCCGCATTAAACGTTATTCTAATTGCAGCTCCATTGGAGCAGATCCATGAGACTATCTTACTGGAGCAGACCCGACTTCACAACCCGATTACATTGGAGCAAGCCATGGAGATGGTGGCTATGGGTCGATTTTGTCCACATTAAACGTTAATAGCCTCACATCTACTCAACCTTTAAGGTCTTTTGATGACATAGGACTTTTGATTAACGTTTTAAATTTATGTACTTTTTTTTTCAATTTAGAAGAATTATCGTATTATGTTGTCAAAAATCATATTCCAAAATACCTAAAAACGTATTACAATTCAACCAACCCTCGTATTGCGTATTCGTACTAAATCGTACTATGTATTAGGTAACCCTCGCTGTGAGAGGTACTGAAATTTGCAAGGAAGTGACTTATGGAAGACTAGAGGTAATGGAGGATTTGTTGTCTCTATAATTAGGGAACTCAGATTTGATATTGGGAGTATATTGGCTCGAAAAATAGCGGATTGTGTTGACTAATTGGAAAACTTAGATTATACAGTTTGTTATAGATGGAAACACTATCATAATCACCGGTGATTCATTCATCCTTGGCAAGGTAAAAAATCTCTCTTAAAGCAAAGATACGAACCGTGCGCAAGGAAGGGGAAGGGTTATGGCTTGAGCTTAATCAAATTGAGGAGATATGAGGCGAAGTGGAGTTGGGGATTGATAATGTGAAGACAATTCCGTAATTTTTGAGTAAATTACTTGCCTGGTGTTTGAGTTGTGGGCATGAGCATGCTATCCTCCTGAACAAAGGGAGCAACCCCGTCGGGGTAAGGACGTACCGATACCCTCAGTTTCAAAAAGATGATAATGCTTGCAGCTGGTATCATAAAACCATCAAATAGCCCTTTTCTAGCCCGGTTTATGGGTAAAAAAGGACAAGTCTCGGCGGTTCTGCGTGGACCAGCGTTACCTGGTTCGCGGGTAACCCCCGTGAATCTCAAACTGGTTCGCCCGTACCGATTCGCGGTTCACCGGCGATGCAATACGCGATGTTTCACGAACCAAACGAACCCTAGTTTTAACGATTGAAGGTCCGGGAAGGCGATAAAAGATAAAATATGTTGGGGCTTTTGTTTGAGAAGGACATACGCGTTGATTGCGACCGTCAATTGTTGTTTTTGTTGTTCTTTCGTCTTGCTGAAAATAAGCACCATAGATGAAAGAAGAGTTCTTGGAACTCGATGGTTAAGAACTAAAGAATGAAGTTGATGGTTTTTTTTCTTTTTTTAAATTTTTTTCTTTATTTTGTTATTATACTTTTTGTGTGCACATGGGTAATGAGTGTGGTGCCATTACTTTATTAAGTATTCACTTTTTTGCCAATTGACCTTTTCTTTACGTATTCACTTTTTATTCACTTTGCTAACAATTGTGTAATTAGCCACCACAATGTATATTTTGTATCAACTATTATTATTATTATGTTTATGGCATATATTACACTAAAACACACACATCAAAAATAAAAAATAAAATAAAAACCCATACGCTCTCGTGAACCTAAAATTAGCTACCCGCGATCCAGAACTCGTACCCCGTACCGAAGCGAACCACGAACCAAGTAACTCTGGCGTGACCTATAGGGCTCTTAATAAGGAGAGCGTTCCGTAAAATTTTCCGATTCCGGCCAAAGATGAGCTATTGGATGAGTTACACGGGGCAACTACGCTCTCTAAGCTGGATCTTATGGCAGGATACCATTTTGACGATATCCTTGTGTAGGAGAGGAACATGTGAGACATTTAGGGTGGTCTTGGATGCCTTGGCAGAGCACCGCGTATTTGCGAATATGAAGAAGTGTGAATTTGGGAAGACTGAAGTGGAATACTTAGGGCTTGTTATCTACTAATGGTGTGGTGGTAGATACCGATAAAGTTACATCAATGCTTGATTGGCTACAACCCAAAAATATCAAGGAACTTGAGGACGTCTTGGTCTTACAGGGTTCTATAGAAAGTTTGTCGCGAAATATGCTTAGATCGCTCAATCATTGACAGAGCAATTGAAAAAAAAAAAGACATTTTCGGGATGACAGAGGCAGCCACAAAGGCGTTCGAACTACTGAAGCTATGACTAATCCACTGGTTTTAGCCATGCCAAACTTGGAGAAAAGGTTTAGAGTTGAGACATGCGTCAGATTTTGGTTTAGGTGCGGTCTTGATGCAAGATGGCAGGCCCGTTTCTTTCTTCGGCAAACTTGTCCAACACAAGTCAATCTAGAGAGAGTGAATGGCAATTTGTCTTGTAGTGTATAAATGGAAATACTACCTTTTGAGCCGACACTTCTTAATTTGAACCGATCAACAAAGTCTGAGATATATAACCCAACAACACGAAATTGAGGCTGATTATCAGAAATGGGTGAGTAAACTTATCGGCTTTGAAAATTGAGATTCAATTCAAGCCGGGGTCATCCAAGGTGTTGGAGAGGTGAACTGGGTGCCTCGGTGACGACGCATGGGGTAGCTTGGAGTGAGTTAGAGGAGGAGATTGAAAAGGACCCCCTGCTGATTCAGATTAAGCAAGACTTGAAGACAAAGGAAAAAGTTCATGCAGGATTCTCTATTGTGGATGCCAAGCTGGTTTATAAGGGCCGTTATGTGATACCAAAATCCTCCACCCATATCCCTTTTTTGCTGAAGGTATATCATGAATCCCCCATTGGTGGACATGCTGGAGATTTGAAGACTTACTCCAGAATGACAGCAGATTGGTATTGGATGGGAATGTGCAAACATGTAGCGAAGTATGTGCAGTGTTGTGAAGTTTGCCAGCGCCAAAAAGTGTCCCAACAATGCCCGGTAGGCCTCTTGCAGCCTCTGCCTTTACCCTCTGTGGCCTGAGAGGACATCTCGATGGATTTCATTGAAGGACTTCCATTATCCAAGGGGGTTGGACATGATACTAGTAGTGGTAGACCGTCTGTACAAATATGTTTGTTCATTTTGTGGGGTTAAGACATCCTCTTAGTGCTGTAACGGTGGTTGAAGTCTTTATCAAGGAAGTGGTTCGTTTACATGGGTTTCCAGCATCCATTGTTTCTGATGGAAACCGTGTTTCTCCAGTATATTCTGGAAAGAACTGTTTCGCATCCATGGAGCGAATTTGAAGCACAGCACGATCCATCACCCACAAACGGATGGCCGGACGGCCTGACAGAAATTGTGAATAAGGCTTTGGAGACCTACTTGAGATGCTTTGTTGCGGGTCAGCCGAGATCTTGGGCCAAGTGGCTGCCATAGACTAAGTTCTCTTACAACACTTTGCCACATATGTAAATGAAGTTGACTCCGTTTAAGGTTCTGTATGGAAGAGACCTTCCTCATTTACCAAGCAGCAGATTCTAAGAGGGAAGAATCTTTTGAGATTGGCGACAAAGTGTATTTAAAGTTGCAACGATAAGGTCAGCATTCTTTGGCTTAGTGCACATATGAAAAATTGGTGGCGGTTTTACGGTCCCTTTGCAGTCATTCAAAAGGTGGGCACTGTGGCCTACAAACTGCAGCCTACAAACTGCAGTTGCCACCTGAGAGCAAGATTCATCCAGTTTTTCGTGTCTCCCAGCTCAAGCGGGCTGTGGCGATGTGCCTGTTTCTCCTAAAGTACCACAGCAACTATCTCGTGACATGGAGTTACTTGTGGAACCAGAGGAGCTGCTGGATGTGTGCCACATTCCTGTTGGGGTATCCACTAGATCTAAAGTTTTCTCAAATGGCTGAACCTTCCAGTATTTGGGGCCACTTGGGAGGATGAGCGGCGGTCCATGCTCGCTTTCGAGACTTCCACCTTAAGAACAAGGTGCGTCTTTGGGGGAGGGGTAACGTAATGACTAATGAATTCAGGCAGCCCATCAATGCTGCTGTCATATGCAAGACGCAAGAAGAAGGGTATTCCTGGCAATGTCATATAATTCAGTGAAAGGAATATTTGAGGTGGCAGGAATTGTCAGAAGTTGATAAGCAATAGTTGAGCAATAAAAGGGGGTGAGGGGAATGCATGTAGGGCATGAATATTGTGTGTTGTGTTTTAATTCCTTGGAGAGCACAGAACCTCTCGAAAGTTCAGCCTGTTAACCTTTGTCCATTAATCTGAATATCTTTCTTCCACTATTTTCTGTATTTTTCTCAGTTTATTGCATATTTCCAGATTTTTTATCCAAAAGCATCACACGCGCTCACCTTGTAGTGGCTTTGTGTCTGATAAAAATACACCTCCCAGACTTTCAGGATGTGGCACCTTTCAGCTTAGCATGCTGTTTCAAACATTAGTTGTAGTGCTACATTCATTTGGCTTTTGTCGTATCTTGCTGGTTATCAGCTCATTATTATGATTGCTGAATTTTTTACTTCTGTCTATAAATTGTTAGACAATATGACTGCCTTTTTTTATTCTACATATGATCCCCAAGCTAAGACCTATTTAAAGAGCGAAAGAAATGCTACTTTGGGGTTCTGGGCGTCTGTCTAACTCTGATGATATGACCTCCTAAGTTTCAAAAATGTTTTATGCTTCTAGTTTGTCATGCAATAAATCACGTAACGTTGCTCTGAGTTGCACATATAAATCACTGAATGTTGTTATAGGCTTCTGTTACGACCTCCTAAGCTTCTGAGCTACTTTTATGCTATTAGTTTGTAATGCACTAACTATATTGTTGCACGGAGTTACAAATATAACTTACTTCAGCCTTTATACATCTATTATGTCTCTATGTGCAGTCCAGTTGATGTGGATGATGATATATCATCGCAAGGACTTGTACAGGTAATAAAATATCTTATCTCCTACAGATACTAGTATGTGTTAATTTGTTCCTTTTGGTTTCTCAGTTGATTTTACCCTGCAAATTTGTGGACAGTTTGCACAAACATATGCCCAGAAAGGCCTTGTTCAATTACGGGAGATTTTCACACCTGGTACGCTTACGGTGCCTAAAACACCAGCTGCTCTGCAAGAGCTGGAATCTGTCCACAAGGTCTGTCTCCTAATAATGTTATGAGTAATTGACCACTTCAGAATTCAGATCCTTAAATAACTTTAACATATGTATTTCTTGACTGAAGGTCTTGGAGCTTTATGTGTGGTTGAGTTACCGTTTAGACGAGTCATTTCCTGACCGTGAGATGGCAGCTTCACAGAAGTCTATTTGCAGCATGTATATACCTGCAAATCCATTGACATTTATAGTGCTTGTCCCTTTGGTGTTGTCTTGATCTATTTTTCTCTAATATTTCCTGATTTACTTACAGGTTGATCGAGGAGTTCCTAGAGCAATATGGTTGGCAAGAACCAAAACTAAAGACAAAATTCAACCATTTAAATTTATCACTTTTATCCCAGCGTAGAAGACGACAACTGTAGTCTGATATTTTTCTTTGGTAAAACCTAGAGACATTGTTATTTCAGTTGCCAGAAGCCTAACAGTTCTGTTCGAATTGTACTATTGAAGACGAAGCAAACTGTCATTGGGACGATTCCTTGAGTGTCTGCAATCCCATACTTTTCTGAATTGTTTGGTCTCAGAACTTGCAATCTGCATGCCTGCTAGTTCATCGTGTACTCAATCGGCAAAGCATCATGTTAAGGTAGCCTCAGATGATTGACAGTGACACAATGTCACCCTATTTACTTTTGAAAGAAGTGCATGTCGGAAGCAAACACATGATCAACTCAACTCAAGCTGCTCCCCTCGTGTTTACTTCTCTACCACTGTAATAACACGTCTGTCTTCTATATTTTGTTTTTTGTTTTTTGGGTAGATAGCTTCACTTTGTTGTCTTTTTGTTTAATAGCTCACTTTGTAATCTTATTCAATAAAGATGTCCATCGTAATAGTTATTTTAACGATTTCCTTGTTTGATTTTTAATCGAATAATTTTCCTAATTGTAACAATGGGATTGGACAATCTTTGTATTTGACTATTTTCCCACAATCCACTTTCTCTTTATTTATTTTTTCTTACTTTCATCCATATTTTTACCTATTTCAATTACTTCACACAAGTGGATTTCATGAGCAACAAAGCAGTTATCAACTATCATCCGGCCCAGCACAAACGCATTTTGAGTTTCTCCCACTAAGTCTGGGAGAATTTTCTTGATACGGTTGACAAGACCTTTGGAAATAATCTTGTAGATAGAATTGCACAAGCATATCTTCGTGGGCCTAGCATCCTTCGGAATTATTGCTATGAAAGTCTTGTTCGTCTCTCAGAGCATATGACCCCCATAGAAGAAACCAAGGACAGCTTCACATACTTCGTCCCCCGGGACCGAGAGACTTGAGAGGTTCAGAGCAATACGCCGCATCTTCGGAGAATTTGACTTGGAGAGGACCGCAACATGAGCTGCGAAAAGGGTGGGCAAGTCGTCGAGCCAAGCACCCCGATTTAGATTATGGTCCGCTATTGTACCTGCAAAAAAGCGGGTTAAAGAAAATATGGAATTCATTTTTAACATCTTCTCCATCAAAGGACCCACACCCTCCTCGTCCTGGATGGCTTTAATCTCATTTACGTCCACTTCTATGTTTTTTATAATTTTTCTTGTAAGGAAACAAGCAAAGGAAATTTATTTTCCCTTAATAATTGTTTTGGAAAATCATTTTCCTTTGAAAATATTTTCGCCTTAATTATCATTGAGGCTCCGAAATTATTCTTCAGATAAATCGAGTTACTCCGATATTGAGAAGTTTATTTCCATTATGCAGCAACTTACAGTTCGGTATAAGTCATGTATATCTTAACTGAATATCTTGGGGCTTTATGTGTAGTCGAGTTACCCGCCTTACCGGTCGTGCAAGTCATCCCCGTAATGTGAGCTTGCAGTTTCACAGTATATTTGCAGCATGTAAACGACTGCAGTTAAATTATTTATTGTTCTTGTAAGTGTGTTCTGATTTAACAGGAGGCTGAAACGAGATCCTACAGCAAGTCAGCACTCAGCAATATATTGTTTGCAGGAGCCGAAATAGAAAATAAAATCAACCCATGATAATTTATCACCACATCATGAAAGGCCACAAATGTAGTCTGACAATCTCTTCTGAAAAAATCTTTTATACGTTATATATGTATTGATCAAGCATGTGCAAATTATACAGGAGCAAAACAACATATCCCTGTACTGTACAGTACAATCAATTGGTTTTATGAATGATATTTACTTCTCCAACCCAAAAAAATTTCCTAGGAACGCAAAAGAGACTAAAATAAAGCATACATATTCAATCGACAACCTAATATCAATTTATGTACCATCAAAAAGAGTTGCCGTTCACGCGAAGAATGAGAGGCCTGGAACCGGCCAAGGATGGCTATAAGCCATTCTGCACAAAAATAAAGAAAAATTGGATGTGATTGTGTGGAAGATAAGTAAAGAGAAATTCAGGGACCACGAGCACGGCCAAAGCATAAGCAACTAGGAGCTTCGCCTTCTGGTATCATCCCTCCCCCTTTGGTAGTGTCTATTGCTTCAAGCATCGTCACCACCTCATGCATCTCAGGACGTTTCTCTGGGCTTGCATCCCAACATCTCTTCATTATGTTTGCTAAGGAGTTGGGGCAACATCGCGGAATTTGCGGTCGTAAATTCTGCCAAGAACAATTTTATTTATTTAAACTTATTGTTTGCAAAATTTGCTAAATGCAGAGTTGGGAACACAAGACAATGGCGAGAACGGACAATTATAAAATGCCAAGTGTAGTGTATATTATAGTCTTATTGGCATATTCCAACCAGTTTTAGAGGACTTAAGATTCACATAGGAAGCACCATAGCGAAGAATAAACAACCATGCAGTCAGATAATGAAAGTGGCAGATTGCTTAAGACTATACCCAATATATGAACTAGGATAAAACAGATTAATAATTGATTTAGAAACTAACCCGTGCAACAACAGCTGACGAAACTTCACTAAAACTAAGCTCGGAATATGGCATAGCACAGCAGTAAACCTCCCACAAGCAAATTCCATAGCTGTAGACATCACATTTATGATCATACGGTTGTCCATCAAGTACCTAGAGAAAAAAACAGTAAACACGCAATAAAATTAATTTTAAAATATATCAGATTCTGATTCTAGTGATTTACCATTTAGTTCTATCAGTAAATGCAGAAAAGGAGAAAAGGGGGAAGGGGCAAAGGCAGTAAGAATTAGTGAAAGCCATTAGTGCATGTTATATAACCAAGGGGTTTTTTCCCTCTACTGATGCCATTTCTGTAACTAAGAGTATATAATTACCTCTGGGGCCATGTAACCATAAGTACCAGTTGCACCAGTCATATCCCTTGGATTTTGAGCTTCCACACGAGCAACACCGAAGTCGGCAATCTTTACTGTTTTCTCATAGTCTAGCAGCATATTTTCAGTTTTGACATCACGATGGACAATCTTCTTTGAATGAAGGTAGCTAAGACTGTAGAAGTGATATATATGAATTTTATGCCTAGACTTAGAAACCAAAAAAAAAATATATGGAAAACAAAACTCAAACATGTTCAACTCACCCTCTAGCAAGATCTAAAGCAAGCTGAATCACAACCTTAAAAGCAAGTTTTTTCCTCCTATTCCTTATCAAATACTGCTTGAGAGTTCCCCCAGGAATATACTCAACAACAACACAGCATACTCTTGACGAAAGAGAGCGAGGAGCATCTTGAGAAGAGTTTTTTCCAGGTAATTTAAGATTTGATGTTCCCATGGAAGCCCCAACAAACTGCAATCCCAAACAAGTCAACTGTCAAGATCCATCTAAACTTGTTAACTTGCAAGCTGGAGACATCCGTCAAACGTAGGATGTGCAAACACGAAATAAGTTGCTCATCGAGTACAAAATACAGACTCCACAATTCTCTCACCCAATTAATAATTAAAGTAACAAATGATGGTGCAATTTATAAAAATCAGCCAAAAGAGGGAAAATTAGCAAAAGGATTACCTTAGTAACATTTGAATGATCAAGTTTTTGCCAAACAGCAACTTCTTGCTGAAATGCTGCTCGTAGTGAAGCGGAATCTGTAGCAGTTGCTATACCATCCTCTCCCCAGTCCAAGAGCTTCACTGTAATTTTCAAATATGAATACAGTTAAATAATATAAAAATAAAGCATTACCATTTTTACTTTCAATGAAAGCGCTTAAGATTTCCCAATACAATCAACATCTCCTGTAACATTTTGGTGCATAAAAGGAGAGTAAGGCTTGGGACTTTCAAAATCAATAGGGGAACAAAGTGTAGCACAATCTATTTTAATACTACCAAGGACATCTATTTCTCAACATTGCCCCCTCCCCCACCACCTGCATTGCTTTTAACTCCCAACCCCTTCCCTTCCATTCAAATATAGACCTTAAGGGAAAGAAGTAGCAATGTATTTTATGCCTGCAAGAATTTTCTGATACACAAAGTATAGCTTAACAGACGGTAACTTTTCATTCTACAGCAAAGATGCAAGTGGCCCTTTCCATTTACATTACGAGCCACAAATGGAAAACAAAAGGTGGTCCAATAGGATACAGAGGCCTACACAACAAAGACTATCAAAGTAATCAAACATTGTACAGTTTCCTCATGTTATTGGTGTCACCCAAAAAAACAAATGTTTAGTATTTGCTGCCAAAAGATTAATGGGTAGAGTCAACTCTTCATACTAGATAGGTTCATGAACTGTAAACAGGCCTCCCTTCAACTCGATCAGGATATAGGAAAGCTTCTATAAATATAAAGTATTCTAGTGCAGTCGGTACTTTAAGAGCATCTCCAATGGCAAGCTAAATAGACAATTAGCTTTTTATGCCACATAAGATTTCAAGCTATTTCATTTTCTAGCTAATTTTTCTCCAATGGCTAACAATTAGCTTGTTATTTAAAGTGGTCTCACTTGTCATTAATTATTTGGCAACTGTTGAGAGCTAGTTGTCAAGCAAATTAGCTTTTTTAAGCTAATTTGCTTGCCAAGCTAAAGTTATTATTTTCACTCCAATGGTATAGCTATTACTCTATTAGCTTGAAACTTTTATAAATTTCAAGCTAGTCCCTAGCTACAACCATTGGAGATTCTGTAATATGAGCAGAAATTTCCATCATTATATTGAGAGTGATGTGAAAGAAGAGAAATAAGTACAAAACATGCAGCAACACAAAACATTGTTGTATTAAAAGGAAGATAATCCCTTTTTTTTTATAAGTTTCTTATATTCCACAAGGAAGTATTGTAAATTAAATTTCACATGGAAACATCCCAAGTGACTTTACTTGGTTCACCTACATACCGGGCAAGATATTTCATTATATTGTCAAAGTAGCAGACTAGTTGTGTTAGAATATGTAATATTTTAGATAATATTTAGTCAATAATTCCTAGAATAAACTAACGTATACATAGCTTAATTGTAGCAAAATAGGATCCTAATTTGCTACAATTAAGCTATGTATACGTTAATATCACATCAAAGAGCCTAACACTACAAAAGACTCCATATCCAGTTGTTGCAATTCAAGCTACAAAGAATTGTCAACCCGGCTACTAAGGCTCAAATAAATTATAACATAACCTATCACAGAAGAAGGCAGTCTTCGAGTATCATCATTAATAGCATGCTTGCTTATTAATTCTTTTTGTCTGGAAATAGGTTCATGTGATTTAATCTTGTTACTGATGGGGAAGAACCTATGAGATTGGGTTTTATGTAACTAGTATTCTAGTGTAATGTGATATGAAAAATACTTTGTTTTTAATTCTGTGGCATATGTTGACATGTTAGGCATAGAAGAACCCTGATTGTTATTGTCCTTTTTTTCCCATAGTTGTAAAATTGAATTTCCGAGCAAATTTTATTGTAGTTTGTAAGAAAACATTAGTAGTATAACTTAAAACTGAAATAATTAGAGATAACATTAGAGAAAGCTGTGAGGAGAAACAACACAACATTTTGAATTGTAGCATAACTTAGGTACTTCTGAAAATGCTCTTCCACTTAAGTAATTCGGAGCTCTTATTCTTTTCAAGGTCCAAATTTACTGAAAAGTATTCTGAAACACCATACCAATTGCAAAATCCATGTAAAAAGTATTACCTGGTCAATTAAACCAAAGAGGGGGGAAAAACCAAGAATCAAGATACTTCAAACAATTTTAGTCTTAATGAACTCAGGTTGCAACTCAACAGAAAAAATGTTTTAGCCAAAACAAGAAGAAATAAACATGTACCTGCAACATCTTGGTCGTCATACGTTCCTCGATACACCGAGCCATAAGTTCCATGAGCAACAAGATGCTTTAATTCCAGCTTTGACAAATCGATCTCCCACTCTTCCCTTGGCCTGTTTATATCAAATCCCTTGCCCCAAACTCTATTCAGCTTTTGCTCCAGCTGTATATCAAGGCTTTTTAAATCAATTGTATCAGCTCTAACCATCCTTTCCTTGCTACTAAGACTGCCTTTACCCTTTAATTTCGAAAGCAAATCTTCATTTTTTCCATCAGATTGCTTAACCCTTAAAAAACTATTCGATTCCTCGCTCGTTTTTGCATTCATATTGAATTCAAAACACAGATAAACAAACCCAAACACCCAAAACCACAAAAATTTACAGAAAGATAACCAAAAGAGTATTAATTTCCAACAATTTAACAAACCTAAAAACTGAAGTTATATCCCACCCTAAAAGGAATTAAGTTGACCAACTTTGGAGCAAATTTCAAGGAAACCCCAGAAACTTGAACACAAAGCTTCAATCAAAAAGCAAGTTAGACTGGTATTAATCAGAATATCTTTCAAGTTTGACTGGTAATTATCCCACAAAAAATATACCCATAAAAGGACCTACCAACCTGCCTAATCACTACAAAAGAGCTAATAATAAATTTAACCGTTTGAAATTTGAACAATAAGTATAATCAAAAATCATGTAAATTTCATCATAGTTGACCATGTACTAATTATTAAAAACCCACAACCAAATTACAACGAAACAAGCAGCAAAGAAGAAGAAATGAATATAAAATACAAGTCAAGTATAGCATTACCGCATAAAAATCGCATGGTGTTAGTATTAAAAGGCAGCCGTCGACGTTGAAAGTTGTTGGGGTCCATGAAGGATTGCAAGCTTACGACTTTGAGGGAGGAGAATTTCAGAGGTTTAAGAAGGAACATAGACGACTTTGAAAGGGAATCGCATCTGCCAAAAAGAGCCGCGTTCTTGTGGACTTGTGTGATGCCACTAGTCACTACCACATTTTACCAGTTCGGCCGTTTTTAAAAGTTTTTCCGAGTTAATCTCACTGATTGAGAATTTTTTCCAATGAAATGACATTTTCATAAATAATTGATATTTTTATTACAAAAATTATTGCATTAAATGTGGGTTAAAGTACAATGACATGTCATTAAATATGGGTCATATGTACGGTCATTATTGCATTTTCATAATATATCAACAACTATATAATATATAGTCAACAACTCGCAATATACAATAAACTTCTACTAATAAGCAATCCACAACAATAAATATACAGGCAATCACTTACCAATAAACAATATTGCATTTTAGTAATTCATCAACAATCATAAAATATACAGTCAACGATAAATGGTATATAATCAATACCGAATAATATGCAGTCAATAACTACAAATAAACAGTCAACACCTAACATTATACCACCTACAGTTTTCAAGCAAAATATTTACGAAAATGTCATTTGGTTGGAAAGTTTTCCAATCACTGAGATTAACTCGGAATTTCTCTTTTTTAAACGTGTACTCCGTATATGCTAAGTTTCATGTGATGTTTTTGTACACAAGTGCATACTCCCTCCGTATTTATTTAAGGGATACACTTGTCTTTTTCGGCCGTATTTATTTAAGAGATACACTTGTCATTTTTAGTAACTTGTCAACCCCGCCATCTAATTAAATAATTTATCTAATACTTCGTATATCATATGTCCCACCACCCTATTAAACAAATAATTTCAGAACTACACCCTACCTCCCACCCCTCTAAAATGACATGGTCCCACTTGTTTTACTTATTAAAATATATACCCCAACCCCACTTGTTTTATTACTTTATTTCATTCAATTCTTCTTCTTAATACCCGTGCCCGAACAAGTGTATCCCTTAAATAAATACGGAGGGAGTACAAAGAAAACTAACACAAATCCAAGCGTTATGAATCATAGGAACAGGAGAAATAAAAATTTATACACAAAGATGTGAGAGAGAGTTTTGGGTAAGAGAATCAATTGGGAAAACTAGACTAACATAGGAGGACAAATTTTTTTTTTTTTTTTTTGAAAACCTATTCTTGGGTAAGGAAATTCAGAAATCACAAACAAAACTACAATAATCATTCAATCAAGCATCATCACAATATACAAGTCATTTTATAGCACGAGGCAAGGATTTAAACACAAAATATTTCATCTTTGTGTACTAACTTTATGAATGTCTAAGGAGCCAATGAGAAAAATATTATTCTCAAGTGATGTAACTAATTCAAGGGGTTAGCACCTAGTATGCTAAAACAATGCAAGAAATTTCTAAAACAAGTAAGAAAGAAAGCACTAAACCTATATGCAAATACACTTATCAAATTAAGAAAGAAAAAATAAAAATTAGTTAGGGTACTGTGAGGGGGTCGAAAAACACGACGGGGCGCCTCTAGGAAGAGTATACGGCACGCACGACTTTTCCCCTAACCCAAAACATAAACAACGACAAGGATAATAATTCTACTATAACTAAAAATGAAAAAGAATTTTCTATAAAGAATTGCTAAAAGATTTGATTGATGTAAAAAAAAACGGAAGGATTTGTTTTGACATGAAATGGATATATCCATACACCTTTGACTCATATTTATGAGATGAAAAAATATGGCAAAACCTATACCAAAAATTCGTAGAAATGGACGTATTAGTTCGCGTAAAAGTGCACATAAAATACCAAAGGGTGTTATTCATGTTCAAGCAAGTTTTAATAATACCATTGTGACTGTTACAGATGTACGAGGTCGAGTCGTTTCTTAGGCTTCTGCCGGTACTTGTGGATTCAGGGGTACAAAAAGAGGAACACCATTTGCGGCTTAAACCGCAGCGGGAAATGCTATTCGTACGGTGGTGGAACAAGGTATGCAACGAGGTGTAACTGCTCATAATAGACTTATTGGAGGGTCCCATTGGCGTGCATCCAGTAGGAATTGCACCTACGAATTCGCCAATTATGAGTTGGGCGCTTTAACCATTCAGCCATCGATCCTCGTACATGGTGAATAACCAAATTCCAATTGAAATGAAATTTTTAGGATAAATCAATGCAATTTAGGAGGAATCAATGAACTCTTGGAACTATTCCAACTCTTCGGTGTCAGAAAGCAAAGCCTTGTGGAAATCGGCATTAACGGAAGTTACATCAATGGGCTTCTCTACCGCTCTCACGCCAATGTTCATAGAAGCAATGGGCTCTTGTGGGCTTACTTCCATGGTCGCCAGGGACTCAGTCATTTTAACTGCTTGAAGACCTAAAACCAACTCAATCTGGGGAACAGGAGGAGTAACAGAAATAGGTGCAATAGAGATCGGAACCTCAACCGCCTCAGTAACAGAAACCTTAGTTTTTTTCGCCCACACCTGTCTCCTACTCTTCTC
Organism: Spinacia oleracea; assembly: GCF_020520425.1. Taxonomy (NCBI): domain Eukaryota; kingdom Viridiplantae; phylum Streptophyta; class Magnoliopsida; order Caryophyllales; family Amaranthaceae; genus Spinacia; species Spinacia oleracea. The sequence continues at coordinate 28,072,605 of NC_079489.1, forward strand.
GCGATGGCGATTTCTAGTAGGAACTCCCACAACTGTCTTAGGCACAGCTACATCACACTCAACGGGTACTCTTCGTGGCCTAGAGTCGGAACGTTGATGATCGCCCTTACGCTTGCGGTCAGAATGCTTCACGTGAGGCCTAGATTTAGTCTCTCGATTCCTAGAAATTTTAGCAAGACCATACTTGGGCCTTCCCGGTGAGTGAAATAATTCGGCCGGTTCAGCATTTTGGGCCTTGGTCCTGTTAGGTTATGATACATATGACGATTCATAAATCATGCGGAAAAACCATAAACCCAGGAAAACATATTATTTACACATAATCATTTAGCATAGAATAGATGCATACTCTTTGTTGCGTGCCTTCCCTAGCTGCGCCCGAACCGAACAAGAACAAGTCTTTAGGACTCCAAGTGTCGTCCCTCCGTAGATAGTCCACAGCACGTCCGGATCCGCCTTAAGATTGACCAACTAGAATCGCCCTTAAGGTACTATTATTTTCGGCACTTTATAGGCAAATGTGTGACTGAATTTTTCTCTCAAAAACTCACTTTGAATACTTTGAAACTTGTGTTATAAATTGTGAGCCCTAGCCTCATATTTATAGCGGTATGGAAAGGGAATCGAAATCCTATTCAGATACAAATTAATCAAACCTAGAATCCTACAAGAACTCTAATTTAATTAATTTATCAAATAGAATTAGGAATTTAATCATTAACCGAACTCTGCATGTTTTAGGAAACGTGCACGAACACAAACACTTGCACACACACGCACGACAGCCACGATGGGCCTCATGCGTGCGCGCGAGCAGCAGCCCACTCAGCGCCCGCGCGCGCTGCGCGCTGCGCGTGCTGTGCGCGCTGTGCGCGCTGCGCGCTGCGCGCAGCCTGCTGGGCCTGGCCTTGCGCTGGGCCTGGCGTGGATGTTTGTGCGGCGCGCTTGGCTTGCTGGGCGATGGCCTGGCTTCGTGCTGGGCCTCGTCCGGCAGGCCTCGTCCGATGCTTATTCGTACGATGCGCTTCCGATTAAATTTCCGATTCCGGAATTCATTTCCGATACGAACAATATTCAATATTTCCGATTCCGGAATTAATTTCCGTTTCGAACAAATATTTAATATTTCCGTTTCCGGAATTATTTTCCGATTCCGATAATATTTCCGATTCTGACAATATTTCCGTTTCCGGCAATATTTCCGATTCTGGCAATATTTCCATTTCCGATAATATTTTCCGATACGTACCATGTTTCCGTTTCCGGCAACATCTACGACTTGGATAATATTTATATTTCCGATACGATCCATATTTCCGTTTCCGGCAATATCATCGTTTCCGGAGTATTCATTCCTTGCCTGTGACGATCTTAGCTCCCACTGAAACCAAGATCCGTCGGTTCCGAATATTCATAGATAGAGTATCTAATGCCATTAGATACTTGATCCGTTTACGTACTATTTGTGTGACCCTACGGGTTCAGTCAAGAGTAAGCTGTGGATTAATATCATTAATTCCACTTGAACTGAAGCGGCCTCTAGCTAGGCATTCAGCTCACTTGATCTTACTGAATTATTAACTTGTTAATTAATACTGAACCGCATTTATTAGACTTAACATAGAATGCATACTTGGACCAAGGGCATTATTTCCTTCAGTCTCCCACTTGTCCTTAGGGACAAGTGTGCATTTCCTAATTCCTTTGTCACTCGATGCTTGCTCTTGAACATAAGGTAAGAGTTGTCATCCTTATTATGTCCAGAGGTGTTCCTCGGTTTCAGAGTTCAACTGATCAAATAAACAGATAATCATAGCCTATGATTCATCCGAGCACGGCCATGCATTTCACAGTTTCTAGCTCTCCGAGTGGCCTTGTACAACTTTTAAGCATCTCATCCCGATTTATGGGAGGACAATCCCAATCTTGCGATCTTGAGATTAGACTTCGTTTGATAGGTGATTACCTGAGCGTTGCCTTTATAGCCTCCTTTTACGGTGCGACGGTTGGTCAACGTCAAAGCAACCAGTTCTCAAACAAGTAATCTCAAATCACTCAGGTATTGAGGATTTAGTGTCTAATAATTTAATGAAATTTACTTATGACAGACTTTCATCTCTTACAGTAAAGTTTCATAGGTCTTGTCCGATACTAGTCTTCCCAAAGTAAGTATCTATGCAAATGATTATGACATTGCCATGTCCACATAGTTCAAGAAACAGAACTACTAGTCATCTTGCATTCTAGTCGTCTAACGTTTTCTATGCGTCCAATTTTATAGAAAACTCCGATTAGGGACCATTTTCAACCTTTGACATTCAAGTTCACTTGATAGACATTTCTTAGTCACAGGACTGGTCCTGACAGTCTATCTTCAATATATTGTCAAATTGAAGGGACTCATCATTTAATAAACCACAAATTAAATGGAAAAATGAATTCTTTTCATTTATTGTGAATGATTAACCGATAATGTTTTACAAAGATTTAAACTCTAAAACTTTAAAACATTAAACAGAGACATCAAAGCCATTCTCCAATATGCTTGATTCCCATAGCTGCAGTGTGCGAGTTGTGCTTCGCCTGCGGCAGAGGTTTAGTTAATGGATCTGATATGTTGTCATCAGTTCCAATTTTGCTTATCTCGACTTCTTTTCTTTCAACGAACTCTCGTAGAAGGTGAAATCTACGAAGTACATGCTTGACTCTCTGGTGGTGTCTAGGCTCTTTTGCCTGTGCAATAGCTCCGTTATTATCACAATACAGGGCTATTGGTCCTTTAATGGAGGGGACTACACCAAGTTCTCCTATGAACTTCCTTAGCCATATAGCTTCCTTTGCTGCTTCATGTGCAGCAATGTACTCCGCTTCAGTTGTAGAATCCGCAATGGTGCTTTGCTTAGCACTTTTCCAGCTTACTGCTCCTCCGTTGAGGCAGAAGACAAACCCAGACTGTGATCTGAAATCATCTTTGTCGGTTTGGAAACTTGCGTCCGTATAGCCTTTAACAATTAATTCATCATCTCCACCATAGACCAGGAAGTCATCTTTGTGCCTTTTCAGGTACTTCAGAATATTCTTGGCAGCAGTCCAATGCGCCTCTCCTGGGTCTGACTGGTATCTGCTCGTAGCACTGAGTGCGTACGCAACATCCGGGCGTGTACATATCATAGCATACATTATTGAACCAATCAATGATGCATATGGAATCCCATTCATTCGTCTACGCTCATCAAGTGTTTTTGGGCACTGAGTCTTGCTTAGAGTCATTCCATGAGACATGGGTAGGTAGCCTCGCTTGGAGTCCGCCATCTTGAACCTATCAAGCACCTTATTGATATAAGTGCTTTGACTAAGTCCAATCATCCTTTTAGATCTATCTCTGTAAATCTTGATGCCCAATATGTACTGTGCTTCTCCTAGATCCTTCATCGAAAAACATTTCCCAAGCCAAATCTTGACAGAGTTCAACATAGGAATGTCATTTCCGATAAGCAATATGTCGTCGACATATAATACTAGGAAAGCAATTTTGCTCCCACTGACCTTCTTGTATACACAAGATTCGTCCGCGTTCTTGATGAAACCAAAGTCACTGACTGCTTCATCAAAACGTATATTCCAGCTCCTGGATGCCTGCTTCAATCCGTAGATTGACTTCTTTAGCTTGCATACCTTTTTAGCATTCTTTGGATCCTCAAAACCTTCAGGTTGTGTCATAAACACAGTTTCTGTTAAAACGCCGTTTAAGAAAGCAGTTTTGACATCCATCTGCCATATTTCGTAATCGTAATATGCAGCAATTGCTAACATTATTCGAATAGACTTTAGCATTACAACTGGTGAAAAGGTTTCATCGTAATCCACACCGTGGACTTGCCTGTAACCTTTTGCAACCAATCTAGCTTTGAAAACTTCAAGTTTCCCATCCTTGTCCTTTTTCAGTTTGAAAACCCATTTGCTTCCAATGGCTTGGTAGCCATCTGGAAAATCGACCAAATCCCATACTTGGTTTTCAGACATGGAGTCTAATTCAGATTGCATGGCTTCTTGCCATTGCTTGGAGCTAGGGCTCGTCATAGCTTGCTTGTAAGTCGCAGGTTCATCACTTTCAAGTAATAGAACGTCATAGCTCTCGTTCGTCAAAATACCTAAGTACCTTTCCGGTTGAGATCTATATCTTTGCGATCTACGCGGGGTAACATTTCTAGATTGACCATGATTCTCACCAGATTCTTCTAAAGATCTCTGAGTTTCATCCTGAATGTCATCTTGAGCATTCTCTAGAGTTTGTTGTTCGACTCGAATTTCTTCGAGGTCTACTTTTCTCCCACTTGTCATTTTGGAAATGTGATCCTTCTCCAAAAAGACACCATCTCGAGCAACAAACACTTTGTTCTCAGATGTAATACCCCTTTGTTTCCTTTGGATAGCCCACAAGGATACATTTGTCAGATTTTGGATGAAGTTTGTCTGAAATTAATCGTTTGACGTATACTTCACATCCCCAAATCTTAAGAAAAGACACATTTGGAGGCTTTCCAAACCATAATTCGTATGGAGTCTTTTCGACAGCTTTAGACGGAGCTCTATTTATAGTGAGTGCAGCTGTATTTAGTGCATGTCCCCAAAATTCTAATGGAAGTTCGGCCTGACCCATCATTGACCTGACCATGTCTAGCAAGGTTCTGTTCCTCCGTTCTGACACACCGTTCCATTGTGGTGTTCCAGGAGGAGTCAATTCTGATAGAATTCCACATTCTTTCAGATGGTCATCAAATTCATAGCTCAGATATTCACCGCCTCTATCAGACCGCAGTGCCTTAATCTTCTTGCCTAATTGATTCTCTACTTCACTCTGAAATTCCTTGAATTTGTCAAAGGATTCAGACTTATGCTTCATTAGGTAGACATAACCATACCTACTGAAGTCATCAGTGAAAGTGATAAAGTAGCTGAAACCACCTCTAGCATTTGTACTGATTGGTCCACATACATCTGTATGGATTAAACCCAATAGTTCATTTGCTCTTTCTCCAACTTTAGAGAAAGGTTGCTTTGTCATTTTGCCAAGTAAACATGATTCGCATTTACCATAATCCTCTAAGTCAAATGGTTCTAGAATTCCTTCCCTTTGAAGTCTTTCTAAGCGTTTCAAGTTTATATGGCCTAATCGACAATGCCACAGATAGGTGAGATCTGAATCATCCTTTTTGGCCTTTTTGGTATTTATGTTATATACTTGTTTGTCGTGATCTAATAAATAAAGTCCATTGACTAATCTAGCAGATCCATAAAACATCTCTTTAAAATAAAACGAACAACTATTGTCTTTTATTATAAAGGAAAATCCCTTAGCATCTAAGCAAGAAACTGAAATGATGTTTTTAGTAAGACTTGGAACATGGAAACACTCTTCCAGTTCCAAAACTAGCCCGGAGGGCAACGACAAATAGTAAGTTCTTACAGCTAATGCAGCAATCCGTGCTCCATTTCCCACTCGTAGGTCGACTTCACCCTTGCTTAACTTTCTACTTCTTCTTAGTCCCTGTGGATTGGAACATAAGTGTGAGCCACAACCTGTATCTAATACCCAAGAAGTTGAATTAGCAAGTATACAGTCTATAACGAAAATACCTGAAGATGGAACGACTGTTCCGTTCTTCTGATCTTCCTTTAGCTTCAAGCAATCTCTCTTCCAATGCCCCTTCTTCTTGCAGTAGAAGCATTCGGATTCAGAAGTGGGTTGACTGACCTTTCTCTTTGCAGATTTGGCGCCAGTTTGCTTAGTTGGGCTGGCTTTGTTGCCACCTTTCTTAGCATTCCTCTTCTTTCCAGATTTCTTGAACTTGCCCCCACGCACCATAAGCACATCCTGCTTATCACTTTTGAGCGTCTTTTCAGCGGTCTTCAGCATACCGTGAAGCTCAGTGAGCGTTTTGTCCAGACTATTCATACTGTAGTTCAGTTTGAACTGATCATACCCGCTATGAAGAGAATGGAGGATGGTGTCTATAGCCATTTCCTGAGAAAATTGCTGATCCAGCCGACTCATATTCTCAATGAGTCCAATCATTTTGAGAACATGTGGACTTACGGGCTCGCCTTTCTTAAGCTTGGTCTCAAGAATTTGCCTATGAGTCTCGAATCTTTCGACTCGAGCCAGATCTTGGAACATGTTCTTCAACTCACTGATGATTGTGAAAGCATCTGAGTTGATGAACGTTTTCTGCAGATCCGCACTCATGGTGGCGAGCATTAGACATTTCACATCCTTGTTGGCATCAATCCAACGATTGAGGGCTGCCTGAGTGACCCCGTCGCCTGCAGCTTCGGGCATCGCCTCATCTAGGACATACTCCTTTTCTTCCTGCATAAGAACTATTTGCAAGTTCCTTTGCCAGTCAAGGAAGTTTTTCCCGTTCAACTTCTCCTTTTCGAGAATTGATCGAATGTTGAATGAATTGTTGTTTGCCATATTAAAAACTACAATTGAAAAGAATAAACAAATAAATAACCATTCACAGTTTCTCTTAATAAACTTAAATTCTAGCATACATGCATAATTCAATGTTTATTAAGCATTTTATTCAATTTATGTGTTCCGGCAGGTGTGAATAAAATGATTCCAAGATCCTAAAATCATTGAAGAACTAAGCACAGTTTGTCGACTTAATCCTAGAACATCTTAGGTAAGCAAAAGCCTTTTGCTAATAGTCTAGAAACTATTCTTGGTTGATAGGTACGTCTAAGAACTTATTATGTAAACCTATCGAATTTGCCACGACATAAAAGGACTCCTTACTTATATCGTTGAGTTTCACCAAAACTAACATGTACTCACAATTATTTGTGTACCTTGCCCCTTTAGGACCAATAAGTAACACCTCGCTGAGCGAAAACTATTACTAGATTGATGTAAAGGATATCCAAGCAAGTGTATATTTTGGCATGGCACCTTTTAACTCAATTTTTAAGTTTGGAACTTAAGGCTCTTACTATGTTGGTTAGATTTTAAGTGAACTAAAATCCTTAATCATGCAACATAATCAAGCTTTTGATCTCATGCATTTTAAGACATATTTAAAACAATAAATAACTTAAAACATGCATAAGATATTTGTGATCTAGTATGGCCCGACTTCATCTTGAAGCTTTGACTTCAAAGTCCGTCTTGAAAATCTCCGTGGGAGGCACCATTTTCTTCAAATAGGATAAGCTATAACTAATTACAACTATTTGATGGTTCGCAGACCATATTTGAATTGAAAAATAACTTTGGTACTTTAGACCAATTACATTCAAATTAATGGTACGCAGACCATATTTTCTATCCTATTTGGGCCATACTAGTCACTTCATAACCTGCAAAACAGTACATATACAATATATACCATTCACCCATTCATTATCATGAATGGCCCACATAGCTGGTTAGTAAAACACATTATGCATCACGTAAACATTTGCAGCAATTAATCAAGGGCACCAATAATCTACCAATTATTCAGTCCTTATTAATTCTAATCAAGTTGTTTTAACCTTAAGGATTTGTAGACCTAATCAAGAGTTTATGACTAAAAAGCGCTCCCACTTAAACCAATAAATTCATATGCTTTACCAATTTTAAACATAAAAATGTATTTCTAGTCTAACCGGAAACATACAAATTTAATTAAAATTTAAAGCTCATATAAATTTATAGTTGAATCCAAAAAGTTTAATTTAATTTCAGTCGCATTTAAATTAATTCATGATTTTAATTTTAGTAAAATAATTAGAATAAATAACATTTATTATAATTATAATATTCAAAATTAAAATCCAAGAAAATAATTTAAATTATTAATTTTAAAATTAATTAAAATTACGTGAACTGAAATTTTCAAATTAAACATTCAAAATGATCTAAATGTAACGCAAACACCCTACGCGCAGCACGCCCATGGGCCGCACGCACACAGCCATCGCTGGCCATGCGCGCGCAGCCCATGCGCTCGTCGCATAGCTGCTGCATCCCTATCGCAAGCCTCCGCACGCATTGGTGCTCGCTGCGCGCGCCAGCGCTCATCGCACGCGGGCTATCGCTCGCAGTGCGCGCGCGACATCGCTCGCTGGGCGCGCGACATCGCTCGCTGGGCGCGCGAGCCATCGCTCGCTGGGCGCGCGAGCCATCGCTCGCTGGGCGCGCGAGCCATCGCTCGCTGGGCGCGCGAGCCATCGCTCGCTGGGCGCGCGACATCACTCGCTGGGCGCGCGACATCACTCGCTGGGCGGGCGACATCGCTCGCTGTGCGCGCGAGCCATCGCTCGCTGGGCGCGCGACATCGCTCGCTGGGCGGGCGACATCGCTCGCTGTGCGCGCGAGCAATGCTAGGCGCAGCGCTCGTGGCACGCGAGCTTGCGCTCGCTGCGCGCGAGGCTGCGCGCTCTTGTGCGAGGCAGCGCGCGTTGTGGCGCAGCTCGCTTGCTGCCCACACGCGACTGCCTTGGCTCGCCCTACGCCCATGCCCATTCGTCCATTGGTCGTGGCACACGACATAAGGCAGGGCTGCTGCCTTGTGCTCGTGCACTACGCCCTTGCTCATTGCATTCGTGCTGCACGGGCGACGAGCTCCCTTGCTCGTCGTCGCATGCCCGCATTATACAACACCCCTTAAGGGTAACACGAAGCGTCCATTGCTTCGTGCGTGCAAGTTTTATGAACGAATCGCATAAAAATTTAAAATTTATATTTAAAATTAATGACAAATTAATAAATAATATTAATTTCATAATTTTAGGGCGAAAAAATCGAAAATTTATTATCCAATTGATTTCCGATTGTTATGGATTCAAGTCTAGGTCATAAAAATTTAAAATTTATCGTAAATTTACAATTTTTATGGTGGTTTTTAATCATAGGTTTCTAATTAAATTACAATTAATTATGAAAATCAAATTAATTCTAAATTATTCTAATTTTCAACAAATTAATCATAATTAATAATTAGATTGCATAATTAACAAGACTAGGCATTCAAACTTGTTAAACATATGCAGTAGGTCAATCAAAAATTCAAGATTTATCAACAAGAATCGCAAATATTTAATTTAACATCTTAAATTTACGAAATTTTGCATTCGAAAAACTAAAACCTTCGAAAAGTCATAGTTAGGCTTCGAATTTGAGAATTCTGGGTTCGGCAGAAAAAAACTATTTTTGTCAAAATTTTAGAATGCCTTTTACATGCGGAATTGACACAAAAATCACTCAATTCGGATGAGTAACGAAGAAACTGCCGAAAAACTGCGTACGTATAATTAAATAAACGCAATTTGCAATTAATTAACAATTACGAAAATTAATCACCCCTTTTAATTCTTGCAAATTTGTAATATTTAACCATGTTCATGCAATTTAGATTATGAAAATAATAAGGGGCTCGTGATACCACTGTTAGGTTATGATACATATGACAATTCATAAATCATGCGGAAAAACCATAAACCCAGGAAAACATATTATTTACACATAATCATTTAGCATAGAATAGATGCATACTCTTTGTTGCGTGCCTTCCCTAGCTGCGCCCGAACCGAACAAGAACAAGTCTTTAGGACTCCAAGTGTCGTCCCTCCGTAGATAGTCCACAGCACGTCCGGATCCGCCTTAAGATTGACCAACTAGAATCGCCCTTAAGGTACTATTATTTTCGGCACTTTATAGGCAAATGTGTGACTGAATTTTTCTCTCAAAAACTCACTTTGAATACTTTGAAACTTGTGTTATAAATTGTGAGCCCTAGCCTCATATTTATAGCGGTATGGAAAGGGAATCGAAATCCTATTCAGATACAAATTAATCAAACCTAGAATCCTACAAGAACTCTAATTTAATTAATTTATCAAATAGAATTAGGAATTTAATCATTAACCGAACTCTGCATGTTTTAGGAAACGTGCACGAACACAAACACTTGCACACACACGCACGACAGCCACGATGGGCCTCATGCGTGCGCGCGAGCAGCAGCCCACTCAGCGCCCGCGCGCGCTGCGCGCTGCGCGTGCTGTGCGCAGCCTGCTGGGCCTGGCCTTGCGCTGGGCCTGGCGTGGCTGTTTGTGCGGCGCGCTTGGCTTGCTGGGCGATGGCCTGGCTTCGTGCTGGGCCTCGTCCGGCAGGCCTCGTCCGATGCTTATTCGTACGATGCGCTTCCGATTAAATTTCCGATTCCGGAATTCATTTCCGATACGAACAATATTCAATATTTCCGATTCCGGAATTAATTTCCGTTTCGAACAAATATTTAATATTTCCGTTTCCGGAATTATTTTCCGATTCCGATAATATTTCCGATTCTGACAATATTTCCGTTTCCGGCAATATTTCCGATTCTGGCAATATTTCCATTTCCGATAATATTTTCCGATACGTACCATGTTTCCGTTTCCGGCAACATCTACGACTTGGATAATATTTATATTTCCGATACGATCCATATTTCCGTTTCCGGCAATATCATCGTTTCCGGAGTATTCATTCCTTGCCTGTGACGATCTTAGCTCCCACTGAAACCAAGATCCGTCGGTTCCGAATATTCATAGATAGAGTATCTAATGCCATTAGATACTTGATCCGTTTACGTACTATTTGTGTGACCCTACGGGTTCAGTCAAGAGTAAGCTGTGGATTAATATCATTAATTCCACTTGAACTGAAGCGGCCTCTAGCTAGGCATTCAGCTCACTTGATCTTACTGAATTATTAACTTGTTAATTAATACTGAACCGCATTTATTAGACTTAACATAGAATGCATACTTGGACCAAGGGCATTATTTCCTTCAGGTCCTCTCAGCAATATCATCAAAATCATCTAGACCTGGTAACTCTGCGAAGGAGAAACGTTCCCATCTGCAATAACGGTCCAACGGGGTAAGTCGTTATAGCACTTTGCCAACACACGGATACGTTTCTGTGAAAACTCCATCGTACTTGGTGGTGTAGTATCCGCAGTAGGTATAATCTGTCTCATACCGTATTGTCTCAGGACTCGGCACAGAAGGATGTATGTAGGTCGTCTTAACCCCATCAACCGGGTAAAAGGGTAGTCTTTGAGCCACCTACCATAGAGTGCAAGTTCCACCAAGGTATCACCCACTTGATAGAGCAAATTTCGTGGGTAAAATAAGAAGTCCACTCGGCCTCATTTTCGCCATGGTGCAGACACTTCCTACTGCCAAGAGCCTTAGACAGTAAGTGTGAAAGTACATGGGGACCTCCAACAACCTCAAGCGCTCCATGAGCCATATCTGAAACACACAGGAAATTAATCATTAATTACGAACAATTGCAAAAGATTAAAAAAAACGAATAGAAGCGCAGTGAGGCAACTGGGCGCGACAAAGTGTTGCCAAAGGAGGCAAGCGCAAGAAAAACCTTGCTCTACACCTCACGCGTGAAAAACCTTGATGCCCCCGGCTACAACTTTTATTATTCGGATTACGCGCGACAAGATTGATGCGCCCAGTTTCAAGCGCGAGAACATTGTCGCGCGCACCATCAAGCAGTTGAAGAAAAATATGCATATGTACGCATGCTCAAAAAAATATAATAAAGCAACGTATATTGAAGATTAATTACCTGCAACAGTAGGAGGCTTCCTCCGAAATTTTCAGATTTTGTATCCTTTTTTAACGCATCCGCGGAAAGTATGGTTTCAGCAACAACCATGGTCATTATAGAGTGGCGGATCTCCATCTGGATAACAATTGGGATCAGCCTAATGTCTCCCCACATGATATCATTATTGTGGAACAAGTAGTTGTTCAACAAACAAAAGCAAAGCACCCTCATATTAAATTTCAGATTTGTTATGTTCTTTGTGGGGACATTATAACGTTTAATGGCTTTAGTGAGATTAACATTTTTCTCTCCTAATATCTCATTAACCGCATCATCATCTAAACCTAAGAGCTTCCCTATTGTAGCCCTACCCTCTTCAACAGTAGAAGGTGTGACAGGAATATTATTGACAGGGTAACCAAGTATTGCAGCAAGTTCTTCAGGCAGAGGCACTATCTCATTATTTCTAAAGACAAAGACATGATGATTAGAGTCCCAAAAATTCATAGCAACATGGAGAAAACTAAAGTCTAGTTTTATCTGTTGCAATCCTAAAAATGCATCTAGATCATATTCCTTTAGCAGAGATTTCTCAATGGGACTAAGTGCACGTAACCACTTTCCTACAGCAGATTTGAGAAACATAACAGAGGCAGACATGAAGAAAACTAGAAAATTGGGGGCTTAAGATTACTCAAGCAACAAAGCAAGACAAATAAACAAGCGAAGGTGAAGAATAAAGAGCACAACAAGTGGGTATTTAAATAAGTCGAGCCAAATCATTCCCTAAATCAAAACAAAACAGAAAAACTTGCGAATACACGGCAATCAAAAGACAAGCGCAAGGAAGAGTTTCGCACAAGGCGCCCGGCGCTAAATAATTCTCGCGCCCACGACGCCGCGCAAATAATCTTCTCACGCCCACTATGTCTAATCCGTATTGGATTCCAGGAAGGCTCCGACAAATTAGAATTGCGTTTCAAACTAGTTCCAATACAAATTCTTATATAGATTTGACTAGCTTTAGGACAAATTTGGCTTGTATGAGATGTCTAAACATAGTCGGACTTGGTTTTGTTTTTTTTATTTTTTTTAAAAAGAAAGATTTTCTGATTGTTTCTAAAAATTTTGATCGTTGACTTCAAACAAACGAAAAAAAAGTGTCGGGGATTTTGTGTTTATTATGATCTGTAGTATGCTTAGACTAAAAAAAATCAATCATGGCCCATGAAAATAGGCCTAACTCTTCGCAAAGTTACTTCATTCGGAAGAATGAAAGAATAAAAAAAAATGGCCATATGTATGTCTGCCGAATGAATACGCATACGAAGATATGAAATATACTCATGCTGACGGAATGCATTTCTTGGATGCAACTAAGTACCAGAAACAAAGTATCGTCCTGAAATGTCGCGAGCTTCTAGAAGCTCCGGTCGCCATACTACAACGAATGTGCATAAGAACATGCATATGTCTATTCGCACAGCTTGATCATTTCTCAAAAGAAAAACAATGAACATAGAAATAGATCCAAACCAAAAAGTAATCAAAAAAATGCTAAAGACATGCTGCAAAAAAATTGTTGAGCGAAAGCAGCACCTAAAAACTGCGAAGCGACCGTCAAAATTTTAACTAGCCACGATCTCTCGGGAAGTAATCAAGATCCATTAACCAACCTCGATTCCGATCATCTATTTTCAAAAAAAAATATTCTTAAATTCATTTCAAAAAAATTGTCGTTTTCTAAAAAAAACAAGAGACCAAAAAATTGTCGTTTTCTAAAAAAACGAGAGACCAAAATATTGTCGTTTTCTAAAAAATCGAGAGACCAAAAAATTGTCGTTTTCTAAAAAACGAGAGACCAAAAATTTGTCGTTTTCTAAAAAAACGAGACACCAAAAATTGTCGTTTTCTAAAAGAACGAGAGACCAAAAAAATGTCGTTTTCTAAAAAAACGAGAGACCAAAAAATTTCATTTTCTAAAAGAATGAGAGACCGAAAAATTGTCGGTTTCTAAAAAAACGAGAGACCGGAAAATTGTCATTTTCTAAACAAACGAGAGACCATAAAATTGACGTTTTCTAAAAAAGACGAGAGACCAAAAATTGTCGTTTTCTAAAAAAATGAGAGACCAAGAAATTGTCGTTTTCCAAAAAAGACGAGACACCAAAAAATGTCGTTTTCTAAAAAGTTGAGAGACCAAAAAAAAATTTGTTTCTAAAAAAATTCGAGGGAAAAGTTTCCTGCCTTCTTTTTCAAAAGGTGAGAGAAATTTGTTTCTAAAAAACGAGGGACAGGTTTAACGCCTTCTTTCCCTAAAAGGCGAGATCCATGTTTTCCGTTTTTCTTTCAACAAAAAGACGAGGGTGAAGTTTTCCGCTTTCTTTTTTCAAAAAGTAGGACATTCACTATTCTCAATCCAATCTAAAATCTAGCAAGCTTTCGAAATGCTCTATGTTCATCTGAACACCTGCATTGACATCGTGAGGAGGTACAAGTTCATTTCAACAAAGTATCCAATGACTTGTGAGGAGAAATGTTGACATTCCTAGTGATGACCCTTAAGTCAAATGTTACCGCTCGGGGGCTCGTGAGACCCCCGCTTCCAAATCAATTTCCCAAAATTAGATTCATTAGACGCACTCCGTCTACCATACTTTGATCTTCGTCTTGAACAGACTCAATCAAAGTGGGGGCCAACTATAGACGCCTACATTTGGCCTCCGGCTAGAACCGATAAGTTCGATGATGAAACATGACAACCACTTGGCAAATGAATTCCTAAATGACAAATATTAATTCTAAGACTGACTGACTCATTACCCAACCCTAAAGTTTCCATTTATAGTGATTGTTACTTATAGTAGATGCCTCTTCAAGTATCCGTTAAAAATAGTAAGTCGTCCAAAGATAGATTTGTGTCAACGGAACTTTAACTGCATTCCGATTAAAATTCCAAGACTTATGGGATTTTTAGTTGCACTCCAATTGGAATCCTAAGAAAGATTGAAAAGCATTTGAGACTTCTAGTCGCATTCCGATTGAAATCCTGGGATCCTAAAATATCGAAAAAGTATTAAACAGGGTTTCACTTGAATATGTTGGAAATAAGGATTAAAAAGAGTTTTAATAAGGCATAAAACCGAGTTAAAATCAGAAAAGAGAGAAAACGCATGAAACCAGAATCATGCGCAAGAACATTCTTGCACACATGGGCCCAGCGCAATTGCACATTCGCGCCACACAAAGAAATATCTCACGCCACAATCCTAATTCAGCTCAAACTCAAACACCAAGCAAATCTGGCGCCAGGTGCCGAGCGTGAGACATTTTTCACGCCCAGCTGCCAGGCGCGACTTATTTCTTGCGCCCATATGCTTGTCAACGCACTCCAAACTCTTATAAATCCCTATCTTAACGCCACCTTTTCACTATAAGAGGCCTAAATCAGCCGAAGAGGAGGCAGCAAATCAGATTCTCATACTATCCACAAGTTCTAAGCCTAAGTCAAAGGTCCCTCTACGTCCTTATAATCGCTCAATATGTCCCATAGTTCCGCCGTCTTAACTCTTCTTAAGCGGAATGCTGTCCGGATAAACGCCCGAATTAAGCTTGTATCCTAACCAAGAGTCTAGTCAAGTCGAGGAACGTTCGTTGAATAAAAGGAAAGCGAGTAAAGCTAAGTGGTTAGTTTCTAAGAACCGCAATATAGCCAAAACTATATTGTAACGTGCCATAATCTGATTTATTGCTTTAATCACCGTTATAAATCTATTGAACATAATCTGATTATTTATCACTCATAATAAGATATTCTTTGGACAATACGGATTATCGTTAAGTACCTTAAATCAATCTAAATCACCTCTTGACAATTGTTAGTTAACACTTGTGCATTAAAAGCAACTCATATTAGTAATGTAGTCTAACGCATGTCCCATCTTCGTTACATTAAACTAGTAAGGACCGCTTCATGGGCTAATGCGTGGCACTCCCCGTATTAGTAAATGTCCCTCGACCCCTCAATCTCTACTCCGATGGATGTATGTTGAGCGATTCCCACACCAGGAATCACAAGGGAACCAAAGGTCGTAGTGGTCAAATACGATCCCGGGTCTCACAATCTTGTACTCACGTATCATAATAACCGGGTTTGTCAGTTTTGTAAAACGGAATGGTGACTCCATAAACTAGTAAAAAGAGGCTAATTGCCCACAGTTAGTCCAATTTTTCTTAATATTGCTTGCCACACATCCGCGAGGGAAGAAGTAAGAAAAGATCCTAAACCCATCTTTTCCGACCCCCCTCACAACTACAAACAACGTAAATTCCCCTATGAATTCAAGTCCCCTACAGTAGCTCCCTCAAGCTACTGAACTCGATCAACTTCAACTCAGAAGTTATACCCTCCTCTCTTAGACCTTAACTCAAGTCTAAACCTTAAGGATCAACTCAACCCTTACAAGTGTATGAAATTGATTACAAGAGAATAATACTCTTGTGAATGTTAAGAAAGGAACTCAGTAGGAACACTTAGAGGATCATATTTTATGAGAGCAAAGTAACTTAGGAAAGTATAAACTATTTTTCTCAAACAAATCAGGTAAGTTTTTCAGCAAATCAAAGCAGACTATTTATAGGCAAGGTGTGCATTTTATTCAACCTAACCTAACACAATCCTAACTAACTTTCCTAGGCTTAAGGCAGACTTAGATGACTGGATCAAGAAGTGAGTGGTGGTGTGAACAACAAGTTTTCCTAAATTTTCTCTACTGCCCATGCTTAAGAAAAACGCTAACCAAAAACATTTTTACCTTTAGCTTTATTTTAACGCAGTTCCTATGGTTTTCCTGCTTGATTATTACGCAACCAACAAGGAGAAAAACAAGGAATAAAACACATTAAATTATCAAAAAACCAGAAATTAATTTAAACATTTGTTTTATTTGTTTTCCATAAAACTCATCGTTTTCTTAAGAAAACATTTTAAGAAATAAACGGACAAAAATGACCTTTTGTATTTATTAATATACTAACTTAAAATACTCTAATGTTCCTTTGCTCACTACAGATCAGATACTACAAAGTTCCCGCGATCCCTTCTTTTCAAACACTTGCAAGTTTATCCTAAAAATAACTCTATTTTTAGTCATCATTTTCTCCATCTTGAAGCTTTTGTGTAGCAGCTCCAATCTGGTGTTCCTTCACAGGAACTCTCCAAGCTCATTTTCTAGAACTTCAGATCTTCTTGGTTGTTTGATAATTCTCCAAGTTCCTTTGATGGATCATCTGTCGCCTTACTCTAGACACTATGAACACCTTTCATATTCACTTGGTAAACTGTTAGTAAAGTTTGCATGTCATCATCAACACCTAAGGAGCAACAATATTTTCCCTTTTCGGTGGTGACAAATTTTAAGAGAAAAAAATTAAAATAAGTAACAATAATATAACAAAAATAATAATAACAACTAACAACTAGAAGATCACCAGACTGTAACCGATATCCCAACAGTTATACCAAACACTTTTCAGTTTAGTTTACAAGGTTGGTTAACATCCAGGAACTCATTGGTGAAGTTTATATGTTTGCACTGCATCTCTTACCCCTTTTTTCATCAACAAAAACAATAAGTGTAAACACCCAAGTACAGTACCATGCTTACAAAGTACGTTTAACTCAAGAAAGAGTCAAGTTTACTGTGTTCCTGCAAGAAATCATGTCCCAAAACATAAAGCAAATAACATAATTCAAAGAGACAAAAACATAAGCCAATGTTTCTTAACATAACAAGCTTTTAAAAAAATTGTTCAACGATTTATACAACCACGCAAAAAAATGTTCCTTGAGTTCAACACCATATGCACAGTGGCCAAAATAAGATAAGATAAGGTGGGGGTTATGAAATATTAGGGCTCTAGGTGAGAAGGAACACCAGCAGAAGCATCCAGGATCTCAGCATCTTGGTCCTCTGGTGCAGCATCCTCAAATTCTACTTGCTCAATCCTATGCAGGATTAGCTTGTGGCTTTCTGTCATCTCCCTCTTGTGAGCATCCATCTCCTCACGAAGAATGACAACAGTTGCCTCAAGCTCGCCAACCTTCTGACGAAGTTGTTCCTGCCCTACAATAATAGAGAGATATTGATGTTTGAGTTCCTTCAGCATACTCTCCAAGGATGGTCCTGAAGTTCCAGCTCTACCATCAGCGGACTGCTTTGACATCTTCTCCCTAGTTTCAGCTGCTGGAGTTTCTTCATCAAGCATCACCACTGGGTTCTCCTCCTCATCCTTTTCAAGATCCACCATAACAGGGGAACTTGGAGCCTTCCTTCCCTTCGAGGCTAGTTGAGTTACGGGGTCGTAACTCGTGTCTTTTAAGGGGGGTAGAGTGCGGTAGAATTTTGCGCTTTTTACTTAAAATTTGCTTATTTTAGAACTTTTGTTGCAAATGTTCACTAGAAAATTTTCTCTTGCACAGTAAGCGAGTAAGAAATAAGTAGTAGAAGAAGTAAACTAGCCAAAAAGTTTCGGCAAAGTAGAAATCCAACAACTAAAAGAGAAATCAAAGCGTACTAGTTTTTCAAATGAAGCATACTAGTTTTCAAAGAAGCATAATTTTTTCAAGAAATAAGCATAGTAGCATTCAGTTTTCAAGAAGAAGTTGTTTTTCAAGGCCAAGTTTTGGGACGAAACTTCTTTTAAGCAGGGTAGACTATTGTTAGGGGGGGAAATACCCTCTTGGTGACGTGGCCAGATATGCCAAGTGGAATACGTGTGGCTGCCAGCAAGGCATGACGGAGCACCCTTCCAACTTGCTCACAACGGCTAAGGAAGAGGCAGCGGTTACAAACCGTTGCAAGCAACCCTAATTACCTACTTAATGTCCAATTATGTGCATTTAATGTTTAAACGTTACATTTCATCATGTAAAGCCTATAAAATGGCTTAGCTAAATCAGTTTAGATATACGAAATTCTTACCAATAATAATACTCTCATTTCATGATTTTACGACTTACTCTCGTTACTCTAAATTATGTTGCTCAATCGATTGTTAGCACCATCCTCAAGGCAAGTTCGGCTCTAAGTAGAATTTGCCCAAAACAATTTGGCGCCCACCGTGGGTAGGGGTGTTCATTAGCGGGTAGTCAAAATATTGCCCCGTGACCCGACCCGCGAAAATCAGGTACCCGGCTTAACGGGTACCCGATTTCTACGGGTCGGGTTACAGGGTACCCAGTTACTTTAGCTTGTTCTTTAAAAAAATTTGAAAGTCCTCAGTGTAACATTGTAAACATCCATTAAATTTGACAAGCATTCCTGACTTCCTGTGTACAACCATAACACCATCTTAACATTTAACAAGCACTTCCAAAATCAACAGGTTCACTGCCATAGTTTGAGATTACCATCATCCCTTACATCTGCATATTGATACAAATTGTTAGTACTGTATTCATATTATCACTGCAAGTTCTTAAGAGTCCTTAATTTTCATATTATAACTGCAAGTCCTTAATTTTCGGATTATGGTCTGCAAGTGGTAATTTGAATATTCAGATTGTACAACTAGTAATATTTAGATTATACAATCCAAAAGTACTAAAGTACTAATCTGGCTAATACTTGAAGTGTGCTGCTAAATTCATTGAATATACTACTCTAATAATCTATTATTATACCATTACTCTAGCTACAAATTTGATCCATGTCGTTGATGGACAAAAATTAGTTTCATTGAAGGGTAGAAACAAGAAAGGACGGCAAGATTAACAAAGGTAACATTAAAATACATGAAATTATCAACAAAATCTTATGCGACTCCCTCTATTAATTTACTTACATGATTTAACAGATTGCTATGCAAAGAGCTCACCTTGAAGGATATTATAGGCCGAAGAGAGAAGAAGAGATGTGGCATCATTTGAGTGGAGAAGAGGAGACCGACGCCATTTGACAACATATAAGATCTACTGGGTGGGGTTAGCCGCCGTTTGAGAGGAGAGGGGAGAGTGAAAGAAAACCTAACACCAGAAACAGTAGCAACCTCTACCCAGATTTCACTAAAAAAAAAATCTCACGGGTATTCGGGTACCCGCTAACAAGAAAATTATGACCCGTACCCGACCCGTATACCCGTAATTTTTAACGGGTCGGGTACCCGCCCCTAGAATTCCTGTTTTTTCTTAAAATATACCCGGCTAATTTGAAGCAGGGAAGCGGGATAGCGGGATAGCAGGTCGGGTTAAGCGGGTCGGGTATTTTTGAACACCCCTAACCGTGGGGCTGACAATCAAAAGCAGCTCGATAATCTCATTCCAATCACCATGGCCGGAAATGCTAGTTCATCCAACGATATCACTCGTCGGTTTGAAGCCATGGAGCAGCGCATCAACATCCTCAAAGGAAAATGAGGCACTGCACTCCCAAGTCAGATCTGCCGCCTCCATCGCCACCGGGTTTAGGTTCCAATACCGGCGAGATACCTCTGGGCTGAGCCGCCGTCTGGACCTCGACGTCGACCCTGATCACCCCCTCCATGTACCTTTTGGCGAACCTAAAGGCCCGATCCTCGAGCAGATCTGCGAATTTGAGCCGCTGCCAAGTCAGTCTCGCTCGAATCCGAGTTGGCTGCCTCCCCCTCCAACTCAAACATTTTCTGTAGGTACATCGGCGACCGTTGCTGCTACAACGGCTGCCCAAGTCACCTCATCTCAAGTCGGCATGACGACATCCACCATGGTGTCGGTCCCCGTCTCCAACCCGGTGTCTCGTCCGTTACCTCCCCCAATGGTAACCATGTCGATGCCCCTTCCCGTCTCGGCTCCAGCGCAGAGACCAACACCGACGACCCAAGTACCCTGGGACCAACTCTTCTCTCAGCAAGTCGTCCAACCTGTTGTCAACCTAGTCACCTCAGCACCGGGAGCGCCCCCTCAGATAATGGCAGTTCCCTTGGCCAGTCAAGCACCACAAGCAGTGTTCACGCACACTCCGATGCGCCCAAACTCTTCTCGAAACTATTCCCTACACAACACTCCTATCAGGTCAGTTGTTCCGATTAATCATGGTTTCGTAACTCCTTTCCCTTATGTTGCAGGTACCAGCGCTACTCTGGGGACACCTCCTTTCATGCAACAAGTCGTGCCGCAATTCACCCCTCAAACACCCCATAACATGAACCCACAAAATACCTACTACCAACACCTTCAAGCCAGCCTCCCCGAAACGTTTAGCCCCCTCGTTCCAGTACTCAATAGCATCTGCGAAAATACCAACCACCAACTCCAGCAAATAATGACCATGATAAACAAAATCCCTGGAGTACCAACACCAATCAAAGAAGCCATCCTAGACAGCTATGCTGACTCACCATATGCCGATCCCATCGATGCGATTGATATCCCGGAGCGTTTTAGCCCCCCTAATATGCCCATGTATGATGGAACAGCCGACCCTAGAGAACATATCTTGACCTACAAGCAGCGGATGATAACGATCCCAATTCCCAAGCACATGTGGGAGGCCAGTCTTTGCAAAGGATTCGGGTCGACATTGATTGGGCCCACCTTGAAGTGGTTAACCAGCCTGCCAACAAGATGTTTAGGAAACAATTGGGAGATACCATGGAGGTTTACATTGATGACATGCTGGTAAAGTCCAAGTAGGCTTCAGATCACATTTCACATCTCCAGCAAGCATTCGACGTCCTACGAGAATACAACATGAAACTCAACCCCACTAAGTGCTCGTTTGGAGTCTCCTCTGGAAAATTCCTAGGCTATATGGTCACCCAAAGGGGAATCGAAGCTAGTCCCGACCAGATCCGAGCAATTATCAACCTACAGTCGCCACGAAATCAGAAGGACGTGCAAAAGTTAGCAGGACGAGTAGCTGCCCTCAACCGCTTCATCTCCAGGTCATCAGACAAGTGCAAATTATTTTACGACATCCTCAGGAAGAACAAGAAGTTCAACTGGACCGACCAACACGAAGCTGCGCATCAACAACTCAAACAGTACCTGTCGGAGCCCCCGTTGCTGACAAAACCAAAGGACAATGAAGAGCTATAGGTGTACCTTGCAGTCACAGAATCGACCATTAGTGCAGTCTTAGTACGAGAAGAAGACGACAAATAGTTACCCATTTACTATGTCAGTAAGTCGTTACTTAGCGCCGAAACAAGGTACTTACATAGTCACATCTTGAAAAACTTGTACTTTCATTAATTGTCGCCTCTACTAAATTACGTCCTTATTTCGAATGTCATCCTATAACTTTTAGAACTAATTATCCCATGAAGTCAATCATGAGGAAAACTGAGTTATCTGGCAGGATGTCCAAATGGGAAATACAGTTAGGTTGCTACGACATCAGGTATGAACCTCGCACAGCCATCAAGTCGCAGGCTTTAGCGGATTTTGTGGCTGACTTCAGCCCAAGTATCCAACACGAAGTCGACAAGGAAGTCAACGTGCTAACCGATGATGAAATCTCATCGACATGGACTCTGTATACTGTATGTCCTCCAACGGCCAACCTTGACGCCATGCATCATCTAGTTTTGCAGATCACAACTCGAAGCAGGTACGATCAAACATCACGAAGGAACAACAAACATATACATACGACACGATCTCGACTAGTACTTCTTCAAACTCTTTCTTTCCCTCTTCTTGTCGTAAATTCGTTTTATTTTCATGTCGCTCTATACTGACTTAAGCATTGGAGGGTCATTGGCTGCACCAACGGCCAATCCTCACGCTCTGCTATGTTGACAGTATGATGCCCACATGAAGACGGATTCGACAAGAAGAGGACAAATTGAAAAAGTTTACAAATACAACACAAAGAAACATGATCGGGAAAACAAATACGAGAAAGCTTCGTCATTTTAATTCATGTTTTTTCAAAAGTTACATACATACTTGTACGAATTACATATTACAAACTTTACAAATTACAAACTACAATTTAGGCCATACAAAAACGCCTGACACACTACATTGTACATTACATACACACACTTGAATACAGACCTACATTCTTTACAAATTTTACGCCTCTTATTTTGCAGTTTCTTTCCTGACATGCTGAAGGCGTCGCCAAAGCCGAAAGCAAGGTGCACACACCAAAACGTTTCCTGCACACCAAAAACAAACACAAACCGCAGCAATTTTTTCCAAACACAAGGCATCTCACACAAACCAAACATAAAAATTAATACCATCCACAAATACTTACATGACTTGCCCCCTTGGACAAGCCCAAAAACACATAAAAGGCTGCCGCCATAAAGACGAAACACAACCACAATATTTTTTGACCTCACCAAAGGCCAACCTCAAAAACCATTGTTTGAAAAAAGTAACCACAAATTATAAAGGTTTTTTTTAGGGGGGTGGGGACAGAACTACTCCTGAGGGTCTGTTGGACCTGCATTCTCCCCTTGTTCGCCATCGTCTCGGCATTGGGACTGGTTGCAGTTGCACCCTCCTCAACGTCTTCTTCATCGC
This sequence comes from Spinacia oleracea, assembly GCF_020520425.1. NCBI lineage: Eukaryota > Viridiplantae > Streptophyta > Magnoliopsida > Caryophyllales > Amaranthaceae > Spinacia > Spinacia oleracea. The sequence continues at coordinate 28,095,730 of NC_079489.1, forward strand.
TAACGGCACCAGGGGGACATACTCCTCGAGGAATGCAGTATTGAATTGAGCAATATCTTCCTCTGGAGTCCAGTTCGCATGCCTGCCCGCCTTGAAGTCCTCCATCATCTCAGCCCGCATTTTCTAAGTGTAATAACCAGAACACTCGAAAATCCTCGCCTTGACTTTGGTAAGGGACGTCTTCAGCTCGTCAACCTCAGCAGTCAGCGCCTCCTTCTCGGCATTCAACGCAGCGATCTCAGCAACCCCCTTCGCCTGCTCCGCCTCCAGCATCTCGACCTTAGTCGTCGCCTCTTTGGCTACGCCACCGAGTCGACCGACCTCTTGCTTAGCTTTTTTCATGTCATTTTTCATTCTTACTAACTGGTCCTCCAATGTTATGACATGATGGCGAGTAGCCAAAGGCCCTGTTCTTTTTGGCTTAATTTCAGTTTCATGACTTATTTGGCAGTTCAGTTCAGTTCAGTTCAGTTCATGAGCATTAAGTTCCGTTCAGTTCAGTTCAGTTCAGTTTAGTTCAGTTCGGTTCAGGAGCATTCAGTTTAGTTCAGTTCAGTTCAGGAGCATTAAGTTCAGTTCAGTTTAATTCAATTCAATTTAACTTAATAATAATAATAATAATAATAATATAATAATAATAATAATAATATTATTATTATTATTATTATTATTATTACTTATTTTTTTATTTATATTATTGTATTACTTATTATTTATATTTATATTATTATATTATTATATTACTTATTATTTATATTTATATTTATATTATTATATTAGTTATTATTATTATATATTAATAATTAATATAATTTATTATTATTTTAATTAATTAGTTACGGATTATTAGTTATAAATTATTTAGTTATTAGTTATTAACTATGAATTATTATTATTATTAATGTTTAACATTTATTGTAATTATTTAATAATAAATTACAGATTATTATTATTATTTATTATATAGATATTTAGTTATTAATTAATCATTATTCTTTAGTTATTAGTTAATATTTTTTATTATTAGTTATTTTTTATTATTTATTATTTATTATTTATTATTTATTATTTATTATTTATTATTTATTATTTATTATTTATTATTTATTATTTATTATTTATTATTTATTATTTATTATTTATTATTTATTATTTATTATTTATTATTTATTATTTATTATTTATTATTTATTATTATTATTTATTATTTATTATTTATTATTTATTATTTATTATTTATTATTTATTATTTATTATTTATTATTTATTATTTATTATTTATTATTTATTATTTATTATTTATTATTTATTATTTATTATTTATTATTTATTATTTATTATTTATTATTTATTATTTATTATTTATTATTTATTATTTATTATTTATTATTTATTATTTATTATTTATTATTTATTATTTATTATTTATTATTTATTATTTATTATTTATTATTTATTATTATTATTATTATTATTATTATTATTATTTATTATTTATTATTTATTACTCCCTCCATTTCTTTTTGTTGTTCCCATTTCCTTTTTTGGCATTTCTTTTTGTTGTTCCTCTACTGAATCTTTACTATTTTTGGCCATAGATTTTTTACCAATTTACCCTAAGATTCCCACTATTTACCAAAAAACCCTAAGATTCTACCCTTTTTCCAACCTAAATTTCACCACTTTCATTATTTTATTCATTCCCTCCCCCCAACTTACCCGTCCCTATCTTCATCTCTCTCTTCTTTTCATTATGTTATTCGGACCTCTCTCCTCCTTCCCCTCTCTCTCCTCCTTCCTCTCTCTGTTTCTCTGAAGAACATCTTCATTTTCCATCTTCCTCCTCTCACTTCTCCCTCTCTCCTCCTTCCTCTCTCACTTTTCTCTCTCTATTTCTCTCAAGAACACTAAAATGTTCTTCATTTTCCATCTTTCTCTCACATTTCTTTCAAGAACACTGAAATTCTAGATCGCCGCCACCACCACCACACCTCCGCTACCGCCACCACCCTCCAGAAAAAGCTGTAGAATACGTATTATGGCTTTAGATGGTAAAATTCGACTATGAAAACTCTGGTCGAATTTGACCTCTAAATCCTCAAAATCGTGACATTGAGATAAAGTGATTATTAATTTATTTTTGTGCGTTTTTTTGTCGAACTTTTTGGGTGATTTTTGTCGAAAATTTGGGTTGATTTTGGTTGTTATTTTGGTTGAATTTTTGGGTTAAATTTGGTCAAATTTGGTGGTTGATTTTGGGTATAATTTTCTCGAATTTCAAGGTTTAATTTTCTGTTTTTTTGGTCGAATTTCTGGGTTTAATTATCTAGAATTTGGTCGAATTTTTGGGTATAATTTTGCTCGATTTCTGGGTATAATTTTGGTTGAATTTTGTTGAAATTTTCGGTTGAATTTTGGTCGAATTTTTGGGTTTAATTTTCTCAATTTTCTGGGTTTGATTTTGGGTTAATTATGGGTTGATTTTCTCGATTTTCTGGGTTTAATTTTGGGTTGTTTTTCTCGAATTTTTGGGTTGAATTTTCTCGAATTTCTGGGTTCATTTTGTACGGATCTTGCTTAAGAAATGAAGATTAGTTGTTTTTCTCGAATTTTCTCGATTTTTTGGGTTCATTTTGTCGAATATCCTGGGTTTTTTGGTCGAATTTTCTTGATTGTTTGTTTGTCGATTTCTTGATTGTTGATTTCTTTTTCTTGATTTGGTTGAATTCTTGATTGTTGGTCGAATATTCTGGTTTGATTTTTCTTGATTTTTTGTTCGAATTTTTGTTGTTATTTGGTTTTTTCTTGATTTTTTGCTCGAAATCCTCACCCAGATTTTTTGTTGTTGATTTTTGATTTCAAAACTGGGTGATTTTTTTGATATCAAATCGGTTTGTTTTTTGATTTTTTGATTTCCCCAATTTATCTTATTTATTTAATATTTTCTCTCTCCTTACTTTATTTTAAATATATAATCTCTTACACACAATCATTATTCTTACACCCAATCATTACTCATATCCCAATACAACTTAAGATTCCAGTTTTCTTAAAGAACCCCCCAACATTCCTTATGGGAACAACAAAAAGGAATGGAGGGAGTATTTGCTATTTGTTATTTGCTATTTGTTATTTATTATTTATTATTTATTATTTATTATTTATTATTTATTATTTATCATTTATCATTTATCATTTATCATTTATCATTTATCATTTATCATTTATCATTTATCATTTATCATTTATCATTTATCATTTATCATTTTATTTATTATTTATTATTTATTATTATTATTATTATTATTATTATTATTATTTTTTGGCAAGCAAGTAACAGATTTTATTAATTACCAACCACCAATTTACAACTCAAAGTGACAGCCCAACAGCTACACTAAGAAAACAGAAGCTAAGAACACTTAGCTAAAAAGCCTAAACAACACCCAAACTAGAGTGAAGAAAACCAATCCCTATCTCTGGAACTCACTTTCCTACCCATGATGTTCTGAATTCTGCCTCTAACATCAGTCTGCACATTCTTGACCACTTGATTCACAGTGGGGGTCTTCAACAGCCACACACTTTCATTCCTAGCCTTCCAAACATGGTACACAAGACCAGCAATCACTGTGTACATTACTTTCCTTCTAAAATCACCCTTAGTGTATCTTTCAGCCTTTCTGAGAAGGGGGAACAGGCCTAGATCCCCACCAGGAATGCCAACCCAAGTGAGCACAGCCTTCTTACAGTCATCACTAAAACAGCAATCAAAGAACAGATGAATGCTTGACTCAGTTTCTCTACCACAGATGGAACACAAATCATCAGTTCCTATTCCATATTGATGCAGTCTATCCTTTGTTTTCAGTTTGCCTTGGATAGCTAACCACAGGATGAACCTGTGTTTAGGGACAGTTAACCTGTTCCAAATATAATGAGACCATTGGACCTTCATACCCCCCTCAATCATTCTGGTGTACATACCTCTGATGGTATAGGCAGTATCAAAAAGCCATTGCTCACTGAATTTGTCATTGCACCATTTTTTGACATGACAGATATACTTCACCATCCAGCTTGCTGTAGAAGTGGGGGTGAAATCAGACCAGTTCTTTCTCTTCACATAAACTGCATGGATCCATCTTACCCATAAGTTATCCTGTTTTTGAGCCACAGCCCATGCCAATTTTCAATAGCAGCCCTGTTCCAAAGAAGCAGATTCCTAAAACCCAACCCTCCCTGTGTTTTAGGCCAACAAAGTTTGTCCCAAGCTACAGAACCAGGTCTGCAATCATCATAAGAACCATGCCACAAATAAGATCTGCAAACAGCATTTATTTTCCTCAAGACAGCTTTGGGGAAAACAAACATTTGAGCCCAATACACACAGATGCTCATGAGCACTGAGTTTATGAGTTGAATTCTTCCAGCAAAAGAGATGTTTCTAGAGCTCCAAACTTTTATTCTGAGAGTCATCTTTTCAACCAAAGCTTCACAGTCACTACTTTTCAGCTTACCAGTACTGATTGGGACACCTAAATACTTGAAAGGGAGTGACCCAAATCTGAAACCAGAAAGGTGCCCAATAGTGTTCATGTCCTCCTGATTTATACCACAGCAATAGATGGAGGACTTGTGAGCATTAACCTTAAGCCCTGTGGTTTCACAGAACAAGTTTAAACCTTCCAACATAATGTTCACCACTTTGGGGTCCCCCTTACAGAACATTAAGAGGTCATCAGCAAAGCACATATGATTCAAAGCTAGCAGTTTGCATCTAGAGTGAAATCTGAATTGAGGGTGTTGACCAATTGCTTTCATAGTTCTGGAAAAATATTCCATACAGAGAGTGAACAGAAGAGGGGAGAGAGGGTCCCCTTGTCTCAGGCCTCTAGTTGGCTGAATTAACTCAGTGGGCACCCCATTGATCAATATTGAATATTGAGTGGTGGTGAGACAGGTCATAACAAGCTTGGTGAAATGGGAGGGGAAACCCAAATTGACCATAGCTTCCTCTAAGAAGCTCCATTCCACTGTATCATAGGCCTTTTGTAAATCAAGTTTCATCATGCAACAAGGTACTTTCTGGCTATTTCTGTACATCTTCACTATGTCTTGACAAACAAGCACATTGTGAAGGATAGATCTCCCAGCTACAAATGCTCCTTGGTTGTGGGAGATAATATCTGGAAGAACTGAATTAAGTTTCTCACACATAAGCTTAGAGATACACTTGTAAATGACAGAACAGCAGGCTATGGGTCTAAAATCCCCCACTGAAGAGGGCACTTTCACCTTAGGCACCAGAGTGATAGAAGTGATGTTCACGTCTTTTAGAATTTTTCCTGTTTCAAAAAAATCTTTGATTGCACTGTGGATATCCCCTTTGATGGTATCCCAAGTAGTTCTGAAGAAATGACTGTTAAAGCCATCCATCCCAGGAGCTTTAGAACTAGGGATTGTATCTAACACCCTCTTAATGTCCTCCACTGTAACAGAACAAGCTAATCTTCCTCTGTGAGTGTCATTCAGTCTAGGTCCCATATCCATGACTGCATCAAGTAATGGTGCTTTATTCTCCATAGTGGTACAGAAAAGATTTTTGTAAAACTGCACAAAAGCCATTTGAACTTCTGTATCAGTTTGAACCCATTTTCCTTCCCCATTATGAATGGCATAAATTCTGTTTTGTTTTCTCCTTTGTCTAATACTTTGGTGGAAAGCTTTTGTGTTTTCATCACCATTCTGAAGCCATTGCACTTTTGCTATTTGCTGCAGGTAAGAAAGGTAGTTCTCTCTAGCTCTTCTATACTCATCTGATGCTACTTCTCCCTTGAAGCTAGCCCCTGATCACCAGGAGTAGAATGAAGAAGATTCTGCACTTCAAGCAAAGCTTTGTGTCTTTTGATCTGTTCAGCTTCAACATTGTTGTAACCCTCTTGATTCAAAACTTTTAGGTCCATTTTTATCCACTTCAGTTTCTGCATCACCCTATACATGGGACACCCATACACATACTTTTTCCAGTTCTCCTCAACAATGGTGTTGAACCTAGAGGAAGTGGTCCACATATTGAAAAAACGAAAGGGTCTTTTTTGAGGTGCTCTTTGATAGCAATTGAGAAGCATGGGACTATGATCATAATGACCTTCTGGCATGAAGTTTGCCTCAGCAGTATCAAACAAATCATTCCACTCTGAGTTAGCCAACACCCTATCAATCCTAGAGAAAACTCTATCCTCTCCATCTTGCTTGTTGTTCCAAGTATAGAGCCTCCCTACTGTTTTTACTTCAGTTAGCTTACAATGGAGCATACAGTTCCTCATTGGCTGCACTTCAGAAAGTCTAACTATGGATCCTATCCTATCATCTAGATCCATCATGGAGTTGAAATCCCCCATCACTATCCAAGCATCAGAACATGAGTCTGCAATTGTTTTAAGGGAATTCCACAAAGGCTCCCTGGTGGCCCTCTCATGGAGACCATACACAAAAGTGCACCAGAATCCAACATCAGCTCCTCTAGGAGTGACATAACAATGCATAAACTGAGTGTCAATGAGTTTTATATCCACAGTGAAAGAATCAGGGTCCCAAGCAATAACTATTCTACCATTTTTATGGCAACAAAGATTAGTAGAAAAACACCAATTGGGGCAAACATTCAAGTACATATCCCCCATTCTAGGGGCTTTCACCCTAGTTTCAAGAAGGCTGAAAAGTTTGACATTATGAGAGGCAATAAACCTTCTCACTTCATTTTGCTTATCCTTCCTATTCAGCCCTCTAACATTCCAACACAGAATGCTATCCATTGGGAGAAGGGGATGTCACCCCCTGACCCATTGGACTCTCCATATCATCTTCTACCCTAATATCATCATCATCATCTAAAACCAAGAAAGAGTTACCAGTTTGGATTGGTTTCAGTTGACTGCTTCTGTGTTTATTAAATCTTGTGGCAAGAACAAACCCATCAGCATCTGGTTCCTGCATCTTTGGTTGGACCACTGTAACTGTGTTGGTGGGTTGTACCCTTTTAGGTGCCCATATCTTCTTCCCTTTGTTGACCCTCTTATGGCACTTCTCCATGGTGTGCCCCATTCCCTTACAGGTTGAGCAAGAAATAGGCAGCCAGTCATACTCCACTCTTTGATCAATGATCACACCCTTCTCATCCAGAAACTGTATCAGTTCAGGAAACTCCTGATCAATCCTAACCTCCACCAGAACTTTTGCAAACAACAGTTTATCCCTGTGTTGTGTGGCTTGATCCACCTTAATCACTGTGCCCACTAACCCTGCAATCTTCTTCAAACTCTTTTCCCCCCAGTATTTAACCTCTAACCCATGTAATTTGATCCATATTGGGACCAACTTCACAGGATCTTTGGTGAAATTGGAATCAGCTGTCCATGGCTTAACTATGACTGGTTTTGAATCAAAGAACTGAGCAGGTCCACTCAGAACTTTGTGGCAATTTTCCATAGTGGTAAACCGAATCAGGAATACCCCCTTCCCCACCAATGAGACTTTATCAATCCCAAATTTCCCCCAAACTCGATTCACAAATCCTGCCATCACATTTTGGGGTGGGTTTGCCCCTAAAATGTAGCAAATGATCGAGGATTGCCAAAACGCAATCTCATCCTCAATATCCTCCTCTTCAATCTGAATCATCATTGTTTTAATCGGAATTACCGCATTGTTAATCGGAACTTCATCTGCAACTAATTGATCATCAGTTACTCTGTTTTCCGAGTTTCCTAACTCTCGCCCTGATTGAAAATGCGTAGACAGCGTCTTACCCGCACTTAAACCATTGATCCAAGCATTAAACTCCGTTCGAACCTGAGATTGTCTCTGCAAATCCTTCAGTGCAGTTGAAGGGGAGAGAATTTGTTCCGCCAAGAGGGTTTCAATGTCTGGGTTTGTTTTCGGGCTTTCAGAAATCTCATCAACGTCCTCCAATGGAGAACTAGGTTGTTGTGCTCGTGTTACTGGTTTCGTCACTATCACATTATGCTTCTGCTTCGCGCCATTGCTGGATTTGCTTGCTTGTTTGCGAGGTCTTCCCATGGTGTCGAAGAGGTCGCCTCTTCGAAACCTCCCAAACGCAAGCCTTGGTAGTTTAGGTATGTTTTTTAATACATTATTTATTATTTATTATTTATTATTTATTATTTATTATTTATTATTTATTATTTATTATTTATTATTTATTATTTATTATTTATTATTTATTATTTATTATTTATTATTTATTATTTATTATTTATTATTATTATTTATTATTTATTATTTATTATTTATTATTTATTATTTATTATTTATTATTTATTATTTTATTATTATTATTTATTATTTATTATTAGTATTATTTATTATTTATTATTTATTATTTATTATTTATTATTTATTATTTATTATTTATTATTTATTATTTATTATTTATTATTTATTATTTATTATTTATTATTTATTATTTATTATTTATTATTTATTATTTATTATTTATTATTTATTATTTATTATTTATTATTTATTATTTATTATTTATTATTTATTATTTATTATTTTATTATTTATTATTTATTATTTATTATTTATTATTTATTATTATTATTTATTATTTATTATTTATTATTTATTATTTATTATTTATTATTTATTATTTATTATTTATTATTTATTATTTATTATTTATTATTTATTATTTATTATTTATTATTTATTATTTATTATTTATTATTTATTATTTATTATTTATTATTATTATTTATTATTTATTATTTATATTATTATTTATATTTATTATTTATTATTTATTATTATTATTTATTATTTATTATTATTATTTATTATTATTATTTATTATTTATTATCTTATTACTTTATTACTTATTACTTATTACTTATTACTTATTACTTATTACTTATTACTTATTACTTATTACTTATTACTTATTACTTATTACTTATTACTTATTACTTATTCTTATTACTTATTACTTATTACTTATTACTTATTACTTATTACTATTACTTATTACTTATTACTTATTACTTATTACTTATTACTTATTACTTATTACTTATTACTTATTACTTATTACTTATTACTATTACTTACTTATTACTTATTACTTATTACTTATTACTTATTACTTATTATTTATTATTTATTATTTTATTATTTATTATTTATTATTTATTATTATTATTTATTATTTATTATTTATTATTTATTATTTATTATTATTATTTATTATTTATTATTATTATTTATTATTTATTATTTATTATTTATTATTTATTATTTATTATTTATTATTTATTATTTATTATTTATTATTTATTATTTATTATTTATTATTTATTATTTATTATTTATTATTTATTATTTATTATTTATTATTTATTATTTATTATTTATTATTTATTATTTATTATTTATTATTTATTATTATTATTTATTATTTATTATTTATTATTTATTATTTATTATTTATTATTTATTATTTATTATTTATTATTTATTATTTATTATTTATTATTTATTATTTATTATTTATTACTTATTACTTATTACTTATTACTTATTACTTATTACTTATTACTTATTACTTATTACTTATTACTTATTACTTATTACTTATTACTTATTACTTATTACTTATTACTTATTACTTATTACTTATTACTTATTACTTATTACTTATTACTTATTACTTATTACTTATTACTTATTACTTATTACTTATTACTTATTATTTATTATTTATTATTTATTATTTATTATTTATTATTTATTATTTATTATTTATTATTTATTATTTATTATTTATTATTTATTATTTATTATTTATTATTTATTATTTATTATTTATTATTTATTATTTATTATTTATTATTATTATTTATTATTTATTATTTATTATTTATTATTTATTATTTATTATTTATTATTTATTATTTATTATTTATTATTTATTATTTATTATTTATTATTTATTATTTATTATTATTATTTATTATTTATTATTTATTATTTATTATTTATTATTATTTATTATTTATTATTTATTATTTATTATTTATTATTTATTATTTATTATTTATTATTTATTATTTATTATTTATTATTATTATTTATTATTTATTATTTATTATTTATTATTTATTATTTATTATTTATTATTTATTATTTATTATTTATTATTTTATTTATTACTTATTACTTATTACTTATTACTTATTACTTATTACTTATTACTTATTACTTATTACTTATTACTTATTATTTATTATTTATTATTTATTATTTATTATTTATTATTTATTATTTATTATTTATTATTTATTATTTATTACTTATTATTTATCATTTATATTTATTATTTATTATTTATTTCGGTAATATATTATGTTAAGTTAAGTGAAGTTAAGTTAAGTGAAGTTAAGTTAAGTTAAGTTAAGTTAAGTTCAGTTCAGTTCAGTTCAGTTCAGTTTAGCTCTAAAGAACAGGGCCAAAGCAGATTGCAGGGCCTGTGTCGGAAGATAAAAAAGGAAAAAGTAGGCGGCATTTCAGGTAGTGCAAAACAAAGAATGACGACAAGAAGATGGCAACACAGAATAACAAAGCATAAGGACAAAAACATACCTTCCAAGCGTCCGAGATGCTCTCAACAGTTGCAGCAACAGGGGATAGGGTCTCTTGACGCTCCCGGCTGGACGGCATCCACAGGCGATCAACTTCAGGCCAAAGTTGGTGCAGAGGAGCGTCAACCGACCCAAAGTCGTCAGGGAACTCAACAGTGAAATTCCTCTTCCGAGATGGAGGCTGCAATTTGAATTCTGCAGCAGAAGACGCTCCCGTCTCCGCAGTCAAATTAGCATCGTTGGAAGCCTTTGGCGGCCTCCGAGGTGACACCACAGTGATGGGTTTAGACCGAGACACACTCCCCAGTGCCTCCAACCTCTTCTTCAGCAACGCCTCCGTAGAAGGGGTCTGCCAGAGCGTGTCGACGGACCAGTTCCTGCACAACATTGTGGACGACTCAGTCTCGTCAAAGCAGTTGTAATTTATTTTTTGTAAAGGGCAACAAACCCAAGTTGTAAACTAACACTAACCCATTTTTACCTGTAGATGTCGACATGTTTGCAGGTTTGGAGTTTTCCTCTTCTTGAGAAAGTTCTTCGCGTTCGAACCTTATGCCACAAAAAGCCATGTCCTTTAGAGGAACTCCCAAAAGCACAGCAGTCTTTTTCACCGCCTCGGCACCGACTCCAACGGTGTCGAATGATGCCCCTACAAAAACAAACAAGTGAGACAAAGTCAAATCAACAAGCCCAAAAAACACAAAACGAAACAAATTATACCTATGGCCATCCACTCCCCCGTCAAGAAGTCGGAGTCGGGTCCTAAACTAGCCAACTCCACAAAGAAGAAACGACCCATCCACCCGCGGTCGTTCGACTTGTCCAGTCCCAAAAGAGCCTCTCTGTCATCTTTGACATGCAGCAAGTACAGACCAGCCCCGTAATTTTGGACTTTGTAGGTGTAAACCAAGTCCTCAACCCGGAAATCCATGTCCAGTTGACTGGCCAGTTGGTCAACCAGATGCATCACTCGCCAGACCTGCGGCATCAGTTGTGCTGGCGGCACCATTAGGGTTTTCAAAACCCCCCGTACCAACGGCGTGAAAGGGTAAGTGTACCCTATCTTGAAGGGGTACTCATAGAAGCACACCCAACCGTTTGATACCCAATCGGCCCGTTTTTCGGGCTGCGGCAGATGGACCACCGCCGACGGAGGAAAACCGCACTCGGCCTTGAGCGCCGCCACATCCTGTTTCCCCCAGGTGGATGCTCGGGCGTTTTTCTTGTCCAGAATATTGGTAGGGCTGAAAATCGGCCCCTCGTCTAAGTCGCACTCTATCACCACCTTCTTGTTCTTTGCGCGGGTGGATTTGGTTCCCATCCTTTGAGACATAAAGAAATTGGAGGAAAAGGGAAGAAGATGAAGAGGGAGCGGTTACCTAAGAAGGAGAGAGAGAAGAACTCCAGTTGCTTTTTTCAGAATTGAGAGGAGAGAGAATGAGGAGGTGTGTGGAATTGGTCGAAGAAGTGGTTGTATTTATAGAAGCATTTGGGCGGTTGATTTCTCCGAGACCATCATTGCGTTAACACCGTCAGTATTAGAGGGATGAGAGGTTATTTCCTCCCATTTCTCGTAATCAAGGAAAAACCCATTTCTCCTTTTGAACTTCCCGGAATAAATTCAAAATGGGTTTTGGGGACAATTGTTAGGGGGGGAATACCCTCTTGGTGACGTGGCCAGATATGCCAAGTGGAATACGCGTGGCTGCCAGCAAGGCATGACGGAGCACCCTTCCAACTTGCTCACAACGGCTAAGGAAGAGGCAGCGGTTACAAACAGTTGCAAGCAGCCTTAATTACCTACTTAATGTCCAATTATGTGCATTTAATGTTTAAACGTTACATTTCATCATGTAAAGCCTATAAAATGGCTTAGCTAAATTAGTTTAGATATACGAAATTCTTACCAATAATAATACTCTCATTTCATGCTTTTACGACTTACTCTCGTTACTCTAAATTATCTTGCTCAATCGATTGTTAGCACCATCCTCAAGACAAGTTCGGCTCTAAGTAGAATTTGCCCAAAACAACTGTAATACCCCGTATTTTTATTATTTTATAAATATAATTTTAATATATTTATAATTCAATAAAGCATTTTTAAAGTATTTATGTGATTATTAAATCATATAAATAATACAAAGATATATTTAAGTACATTTAATATTTACTAAAGTTATTAAATAAAGAAAAAGGTTTTAATTGTTTCCTTAAACGGAAATAGCTTTAATTAAAAAGATGGAGAAATAAAATTGGAAAGTATGGAAAATCAACTAACCTTGGGTTTTCTAAACCTTACTTGAGGCTCAAGTAAGGGTTAGCATAAAAACCCAAGGGTCATGGGAAATTAAACCCTAATTCTCAAATTGTCTCTCCTCTAATTTTCTTTCTCCCTCTCTTTTCTTTCTCCCCTTGCGCACGGACCAGAAGGGCAGCATCACCAGCCGGCCGCCGCCGCCCTCCCAGCTGTCCCTGCGACCACCGCGCCGCCCAGCCAGGCAGCGGCCTCGTCATGTGTTTGTGTGTGTGCGTGTTCTCTCTCTCTCCCTTCTCTTTGTATTTTTTCGGTTATTTTATATGTATATATAAAAAGAAAAAACTTTCAAGCTTTGTTAATTTAATTGATTTCCTATATTATTATTGATGATTAGATTAATTAAATTTTTTAGTTTTCATGCACAAAATTTCATATTTATTAATTAATTGATTTATGCATGTTTGAAACCCTAAAGTATTGATTTTTAATGTTTTAATTGCATGAATTTCCTAGGGTTTTGACCCTGGTAATTAATTAACATTATTGATGGTTTACTAAGGTTTATATTGACTTTTAAAGTATTAAATAGTTGCTGAAATTTATTAAAGGATGAATAATAATTAGTTTATTATTTATTTTAGTTGGAAGCTTTGATTCATTAAGTTGTTGAGCAAAGCTAAGTGGCACCTTTCAGAACATACTCAAGGTACGTATATGTGTAGATTATGCTTATGTGTGTAGTATCATGCATAGGTTGTTTATTTTAATCATGAAGCATCATGTCATATGTGAATGTGGTGGTTACTTGATTCAGGAAGAGCATTGTGATTCATACTTCATTATGTAATCATTTAGTAGAGCATGTTTGTCATTATTTAATTATGCAAGCATGTAGTATGAATTATGCAAGAGTCTCATTCATGCTAAAGTTAAGTAGATGTTATTATTTGCATGTGAGTCATAGTACCCATGCAACTAAAGTTAAGTTATTAATGCATGTGTGTCAAGGTGCGCATGTTAAGTAAGCAAGTTTTATGGTCACATGTGTGTCTTTGTGCCCTTGTGATCTGGCATGATACTGGTGGACGACTTAATCTTGGTTGCTTAGTAGGTGATTGTCTCGTAGTAGTTAATTAATGGATAAGCACTAAAATCTCTTGGATCATATACGTAGAATGAACATATGGGGGAGGTTCATATGGTGTAGCCCTTTGAACATCCGTTGTGGTACAGACGTTGTTCCATGTTTTATTATTATTTATGCGCTGGATCTGCCATAGAATTGTGATATAGTTTGGTAGCATGGGTAGCTCCCGTGCTACTGTCTCTTTGTGGACTTAGTAGAAGGAAACCCCGGTTTTTTTTTTTTTTTTTTTTTGATAAACAAATTAATTTATTGATAAAAAGTCATACGACATCTACATAAAGATTTAAATCTAACAAATACATAACAATCGAATCAAATAAAAACTTCCTTTCACCATAGCAACGATTGTAGTATATCAAACATTTTTACAGCCTTCATTGACGAGGGGGTCTATAGATCTGTTGTAGCCGTGACAAATATGATTTCCGTCTGATTCGTCTGATTGTAGTCGAAAGATTGACATCCTCTTCAACCCCGCATAAATCTTTACCAAAGAAACAACCTGAACTAAACTAAACACACAAAACTTAACTAAAAACAAACCCACCATAGGGGTACTTACTACACTGAAACAATCAAACCCACCCCGGTTTATTTCTTGATCCAATTTCATGATGATCCATACTTTACACTTTTAATTATGGTGAGAAGTTCACAAGATTTTTAAGTGAAGAAGAATTCAAGTTATTCATTTTCATTCAGGTTGATTGTGAGTGGTTCGTTATGCTTAAAACGCTTTCATTTAAGTATTCAATTCAAGTATAGATTTCAAGTATTCAAGGGTTTTTAAAGGTTTTGAATTAATGGTTTGTGGGCCTTTAATGGTTCCAAGTTGTATGGACTTTAATTCCATATAAGACTTTGCAAAGTATATTAATTAGTAGTAGTTAAGTTCCGCTGTAAAATTCTGATAATTTTCATGGTGGCGGTAAAGGTGGCATTTTTAGGTCATTTTGTGTCTTAGGAGGGAGTTCCAGTGGATCCTGCAAATATTAAAGTCGTAAGTGAGTGGCCTACACCAAAGAGTCTCACTGACATTCGAAGTTTTCTTGGTTTAGCTGGATACTAAGAAGGTTTGTGCAAGATTTCTCTAGGATAGCCAAACAATGACTATTTTGATGAAAAAGGAGACCAAGTTGGAGTGGAATGAGCAGTGTGAGGAAGCATTTCAAGCTTCGAAGACGCGCTTGACAACCGCTTCAGTGTTAACTCTGTCAGACGGAGGTGATGTGTACGATGTGTATAGCGATGTGTCCCATAATGTTTTAGGGTGTATGTTGATGCGGAACGAGAAGGCTATTGCATATGCGTCACGACAATTGAAGCCTTATGAAGAAAATTACCCTACCCATGATTTGGAGCTAGCAGCAATAGTGTTTGCATAAAATATATGGAGACACTACTTGTAATCTTGTATGGTGTGAAATTTAAGATACTCACTAATCATAAAAGTTTGAAGTATATGATTTGAACATGCGCCAAAGAAGGTGGTTGGAATTGGTTAAGGATTACGAGCTAGACATCCAACATCAAGAAGGGAAACCGAATATAGTTGTGGATGCCTAGAGTAGAAAGTCGAGTCATCGTGTGAATGCGTTAGTTGTTTCTAACGATTGTGCAAGGATATGCAACGATTGAATTTATAAATTATTAGTAGAGAATGCCTAGAGGGATTGATGATCATTTGTATTTGACGAAATCAGGGAAAATCAAGCTAGAGATATCAAGTTAGAGCGAATCAAGGAAAAGAGGAAAAGATTTCGCAGGGAAAGGAGACAGATTTCAATATCCACGAGGATTGAAGTTTGAGGTACAACGGCTCAAAAATGTGAGGATTTGAAGGAGAATCTAATGAAAGAAGGTTACAATACGCCATATTCTTTGCACTAAGGGGGTGAAAGCTCTATAAGGATTTGAAAAATATCTATTGTTGGCTTAGGATGAATAATGAAGTGGCAGAATTTGTAGCTAAGTGTTTGACTTGTCAGAAAGTAAAAATTTAGCATAGGAGACCCCTAGGAAAGATTCAACCATTAGAGATCCAAAGTTGGAAGTGGAACTGTATATCGATGGACTTTTTCACTTGTTTTCCTAAGTCGACTGTTGCAAATGACACCGTTTGGGTTGTGGTAGATAGGTTGACCAAGTCAGCAGTGTTCATACCAATGAAGGAGACTTGGAAAATGAAGCAACTTGCTAAGGCTTACGTTAAATACGTTGTGAGACTACATGGTATTCCTAAGGATGACATTTCAGGTAGAGATTGAAGAGAGTTCAGAAGAAATTTGGTACGACATTGAAATTCCATCCAACAACAGATGGACAGACTGAAAGGACAATTCTGATGCTTGAAGACATGCTTCTGATATGTGCGTTTTATATATTGTTTTCACCCCCGTCCCTTAGTACTTTTATGCGTCAAATGAGCTCCTAGGAGCCATTTTAGTACTAATCTGTGTATTTTAGTGTGCCTTGAGTTTCAGGAATACTTAGTGAGAAATTGGTCTTTTTAGGCCCGTTTCTTGATGATTTAGGCCACTACATGATCCCGAGGGAGTTCGGGACGACTTTTGTCGACTTACGGGAGCCCTAGATGTTCATGATCGAGCCCCGGAAGTTAGACTCGGTGTTGTGAACGAAGGGCGGATCACTTAGCCCTCCGCCCGGTGGATTGCCCCTCGCCCATCGGGCGAGCAAGCAGAGGATCAGGTCGTCAGAGGGCGCCCGACGGGCGGAGTCTCGCCCGGTGCCCACCGGGCGCCCATCAGAAGCAGCAGCAGCAGAAATCGCCCTCCGCCCGACGGGCGAGAGCCGCCCGACCGGGCGCGCGGAGAAGATTTCCAGAAGTCTCCCAACGCCCGGCGGGCAGACCTGCGCCCGACGGGCGGGTTACGAGCTGGTCGCCCGACGGGCGGAAGGCCACCCGACCGGGCGACGACAACCTAGGAGCGTTTTGTGCGCGCGGTTTACTTAGTTTTTCCGGTTTTTCTTAATGCTTTTTGGGCTAAACTATAAATATAGCCTTTGTTAATTTAGTGAAACCCTCATTATCTCATATTCAAGTATTAAACACTTAGTTTTATTTCTCTAAGCTTAGTTTTTCTCTCTAATTTGTTCTAAACACTTAGTTTATTTTCAATCAAAAATTCAAGCTTTCATTTGCCATTGTTCTTCAATTAGGTATTATTCTTTATTTCAATTCTTTGTTTAAGCTTTAATTATGTTTTCAATCATGCCAATTGCTTTGTTTATTGTTAATATGCTTGAGTAGTCTAATTTCTAGGGTTTGGGGATCCATGAATGATATGAAGGGATATTGAATAATCATGATTGTTGGCATTACAATTGATTCCTATTGATTGGTTTATTCCACTATACAATTAGATTTGCGCAGGTTTAATTGTGGTAGTTATGCAATATCAAATTAAGATTCGAGAGATGCAATTTGATGTTTAGGCTTGTGTCAATAGGTGGAATTAGAGTTAATACGTAGCGAGAGCCTGTTAATTCTAAGTCTATGATTAGTATCGCTTCGAGAGAGCGTGCTAGTCTAATTAATTACTTTGTTGACTATCGTAATTGTTCATTGTCCTGGATTGTTATTTGTTGGTGAACCTATGCCCTAGATTCCTTAATATATTAATTCATACTCGTTTAATTATCGTTCGTAGTCTTAGTATACAAATCACCAACCAATTCTTGTTCCCAATAGTCTAGATTAATTAATTAATAGTAGAAAGAACGCCTGTTTCCCTGTGGATTCGATCCTGACTTCCCTTGCTACCTAGCTAGTGGACCTTAGGTTATTTTTGATTAGGTGATATGACTTAAGCCTGTCAAAATTTGGCGCCGTTGCCGGGGAAACGGCTTTATTTTCTGTTGTTGATTGCTGATCCTAGATTATTGTTTGTTACTACTCAAGGAACTCACGTTCCTTGAGACCGGATCTCACATTGTTTTGTAGTCTTTGTCTATGCCCAGGACCGTAGGTACTAGTAATCTTACTCCATTCGATCCTGAGCCCGAAAGAACCTTTCGTAGACGAAGAACTTTCATTGCACAGTGTGGGAATTACTCTGATTCTGATCATAATATTGGCGATCTTTTTCCTTCAGATACAGATTCAGTTTCAGAGATAGAGATGGGTGACGAAAATCTGATACCGCCACCTACCCCACGGCTTACAGACTATTCTAAGCCAAGTCTGTCCGTGCTACCAAAGGCGATCATGCCTTCTATTGCAGCTGAGACCTTCAAGATTGAGCCTGCATTGATTAACATGATCGAGAGACGCTAGTACGGTGGGGAACCAGGTGAAGATCCGAATCTTCACATTCAGTCCTTTATCCAATATTGCTCCACCATCAAGCAAAAGGGATTGACTCCGGAGCAGACTATGGAGATACTTTTCCCGTTCTCTTTGAGTGGGAAAGCTAAACTGTGGATTAAAGGGTTGAATCGGGCGGCTTTGAAAATCAATAATTGGGAATCCTTGGCTCTTGCTTTTTATGTTAAATATTTTCCACCTGAGAAAACGGCTCGTCTGAGGGGTCAGATATTAGGTATCTCACAACAAGAGGATGAGAGTTTGTTCGAGGTCTGGGAGAGATTCAAGGATTTGCAAAGAGAATGCCCGCACCATGGTTTGGAAGATTGGTTCTTGATTCAGCAGTTTTATAATGGTCTGGGTAATGAGTCTAGATGTTTGTTGGATTCAGCTGCCAGTGGGAGGTTCATGCAACTTGAAGTGCCTAGAGCTATGGAGGTGATTGAGGAGATAGCCATTCACAATGCCCAGTATGGAAATCCTAGAGGTCTATCTAACAGGGGTGGTAAGCATGATTTAAATTCTATTGAACAATTAACTGCCCAATTGACTGCTTTACACTATAAGTTTGATAATATGCAAGCAGCCAATACTCAATCTGCCCAACCTGCTAGTGTAGCTGCTATGAGTGCCCAACCTGCTACTATTTGTGAAAGTTGTGGAATGTCTGGTCATTATGCACCGGAATGTAGGAGCTCTGTTGAACAATGTCACGCATTTCAATCCTACAAACAAAATAACCCATTCTCCAACTCTTACAATGAGGGCTACAAAAATAACCCTCTACTATCCTACAGGAGCAACAATATCCAAAACCCTCACCAAGTCCAACATCCACCACAACAACCATACCAACCCTACCAACCACGGAACAATTACAACCAACAGTTTAGTGGACCACCTGGGTTCCCTAGACAACACACATCACCTCCACCACCACCACCTCAAACCACACAGCCTGACCCTATGCTAGTAGAGATGAGAAACATGATGCTACAAATGCAAAAATCTCTAAGTGAAAAAGATGTAAAAATCGATGCTCTTACTGCTCACAACAAGATCATTGATACACAGTTGGCACAGATGGCTACTACTATTGCAGGGAGGCCACCAGGCCAACTTCCTTCACAGCCCGAAATAGGGAGACTGCTAATGCAATTACATTGAGGAGTGGTAGGGATTATGATGGTCCTTCTATGCCGGTTGAGGTTGATTCCGGGGTGTCTGCTAGTGATCTGGTCAGTGAGGAAATCCCGAAGATAGTTATGGGTGAAAAGGAAGCTGAAAAGGTAGTCAATGAGAATGAGGCTACAACTGAGGTTAAGAAGGGGGCGGATATTCAAGTACCACCTATTGCACTCCCCTTCCCAAACCGACAACTCAAGAATAAGCTGGACAAGCAGTTTGGCAGATTCTTGGAAGTGGTCAAAAATTTGCAGGTAACGGTTCCTTTTACTGAATTAATTTTACAGGTTCCTGCTTATGCTAAATTCATGAAAGATATTTTGACCAGGAAACGTGCTTTTTGTGAGGTAGAGACTGTAGCTTTCACTGAAGAATGTAGTGCTTATTTGCAAAACAAGTCTCCACCTAAACTTAAAGACCCCGGGAGTTTTTCCATCCCATGTAACATTGGCACCGTATGTATTGATAAAGCTTTATGTGATCTAGGTGCTAGTGTGTCTGTCATGCCTTTGTCTGTCTGTACTAAACTGAATATGGGTGAGCTTAAGGTTACCAATATCACTCTACAAATGGCCGACCGTTCTGTCAAATACCCCTTAGGTGTTTTAGAGGACGTCCCTGTTAGAGTAGGTAAATTCTATATACCTGTAGACTTTGTAGTATTAGACATGCAGGAGGATTCTCAAATTTCCATAATCTTAGGTAGACCCTTCCTTCACACGGCGGGGGCGGTAATTGATGTTAAAAGTGGGAAATTGACATTGTCTATTGGGGATGATAAGGTGACTTTTAATCTGAATAGTGCCTTAAAAAGTCCCATGCTAGAGGAGGAACAATGCTATCGCATAGATGTAGTTGATTTTATTACTCGTGATAACGTCTCCCAAGTTCTCGAAAGAGACCCTTTGGAGGCAGTGCTTTGTTGTGAGTCTTCTGCAGGTGATAGCAGTTCTTGGAGTGCTGAAGTGGATGCTCTGGAGTTGGCTCTTAATGGTGGAGACTCTGAACCGGAGAGCACCAAATTGAAGAGGTTAGTTCGGCCGGTTTGTTCTGTTAAAGAGGTAAAGAAACCCGAACTTAAGCCTCTTCCTGCTAACCTTAAGTATGCGTTTTTAGATGATGAGCAACTTTACCCTGTGATCGTCAGTACTGCACTTGATGCAGACCAGTTATCCCAACTTCTAGTTGTGTTGAAAAGGCACAAAAAGGCCATTGGGTACAGTATTGGTGATTTAAAGGGTATTAGCCCTGACTTTTGTATGCATAGGATACATCTAGATGAAAATCATAAACCATGCATCCAACCCCAGCGTCGTTTGAACCCTGTCATGCAAGATGTTGTAAAAGCTGAAGTTATGAAATTGCTTGATGCGGGTATTGTGTATGCTGTGTCTGATTCTAAGTGGGTGAGCCCTGTTCAGGTAGTGCCTAAGAAAGGGGGGACAACTGTGGTGAGAAATGAAAAAAATGAGTTGATACCAACTAGGGTAGTCACAGGTTTTGGCATGTGCATTGATTATAGGCGTCTTAATGTTGCTACTAAAAAGGACCATTTTCCCCTTCCCTTCATTGATCAAATGTTAGAAAGGCTAGCCTGTCACAAGTTTTTCTGTTATCTGGATGGTTATTCTGGTTTCTTTCAAATCCCCATACATCCAGACGACCAGGAAAAGACCACCTTCACCTGTCCCTATGGTACCTTTGCATATCGTAGGATGCCTTTTGGTCTATGTAATGCACCTGCTACTTTCCAACGTTGCATGATGAGCATCTTTTCTGAGTTTATTGAGTCTATCATGGAAGTTTTTATGGATGATTTTAGTGTCTATGGTACTTCCTTTGATTCTTGTTTGCTAAATTTGACTAAAGTATTGAAAAGATGTGAAGAATGTAATTTAGTCCTAAACTGGGAAAAGTGTCATTTCATGGTTACTGAAGGGGTGGTCTTGGGACACTTAATATCTGATAAGGGCATTCAGGTGGATCGAGCTAAGGTCCAAGTGATTGAACAATTACCCCCTCCAGTCAATGTGAAGGGTGTTAGAAGTTTTCTTGGTCATGCGGGGTTTTATCGCCGCTTTATCAAGGATTTTTCTAAGATTGTTAAACCACTTACCCAGCTCCTCCTCAAGGATGCCCCATTTGTGTTTACTGATGCTTGTCTTGAGGCTTTTGACAGGATTAAACAGGCACTAATTACGGCTCCTATCATTCGTTCTCCCGAATGAGACCTTCCGTTCGAGATAATGTATGATGCAAGTGATTATGCGGTTGGGGCAGTCTTGGGTCACAGAAAGGAGAAGGTTCTACATGCTATCTACTATGCTAGTAAGACCTTGGATGAAGCTCAAGTTAATTATGCTACTACTGAAAAGGAGCTTCTAGCCATAGTCTATGCCTTGGACAAGTTTCGCACCTATCTGATTGGGTCCAAGGTGATAGTCTATACTGACCATGCGGCCCTAAAGTATCTGCTCTCTAAGAAAGAAGCCAAGCCTAGGCTTATTCGATGGATACTACTGCTACAGGAATTCGATCTAGAGATCCGCGACAAGAAAGGGGCTGAGAATGTGGTTGCAGATCACTTGTCTAGACTACGGTATGACGATGGCAAGGATTCTACGCCGATTGATGATTCATTTCCAGATGATCATTTACTTGCACTTGCCAGTCAGTCACCATGGTTCGCGGATTTTTCTAACTACATTGTAGGGGGAATTCTTCCGGCCGATCTTACATATCAACAAAAGAAGAAATTCCTACATGATGTTCGTTTCTACTTTTGGGACGACCCTTACTTGTTTCGTGAGACTGCTGAAGGGTTGTACAAGCATTGTATTCCAGAATGGGAAGTTCAAGGTATTATCAGTAGGTGTCATTCTTCACCTTATGGTGGTCACCATGGACCGTCTAAAACAAACGCTAAGTTGTCACAATGTGATTTTTACTGGCCTACTATGTTCAAGGATGCACAGGCTTTTATTATGGCTTGTGATGCATGCCAGAGGGCCGGCACTATTTTGAGGAGGTATGAGATGCCGCAGAATGGGATCCTTGAGGTTGAGGTTTTCGATGTATGGGGAATTTATTACATGGGACCATTCCCATCGTCCAGGGGTAATTTGTACATCCTTGTTGCTGTGGATTGTGTGTCAAAGTGGGTGGAAGCCGTTGCTTCACCTACCAACGATGCAAAGACAGTCATTTCCCTGTTCGAGAAAGTCATCTTTCCAAGATTCGGGGTTCCGCGCGCTTTAATTAGTGATGGAGGGTCACATTTTCATGAGAAGCATTTGGATGCACTCCTGCGCAAGTATGGGGTTTATCACCGCACCGGGCTAGCCTACCACCCTCAGACGAGTGGTCAAGTTGAGGTCTCCAACCGGGAGATCAAATCTATCCTTGAGAAGGTGGTGGCGAAGTCTAGGAAGGATTGGAGCGATAAGCTAGATGACACTCTATGGGCATACAGGACCGCCTTTAAGACACCTATTGGTACCTCCCCGTATCGGTTGGTGTATGGCAAGGCGTGTCACTTACCAGTAGAAATGGAGTACAAGGCTTATTGGGCAATCAAACAGCTCAACATGGATGCGAAGCTAGCCGGTGAGAAGCGGTTACTTCAATTAGGTGAGCTCGATGAATTCCGACTACAAGCTTATGATAGTGCCCGGATTTATAAGGAAAAGACCAAGAAGTGGCACGACAATCACATTTTGCATAGAGAGTTCGCGGTGGGCGACAAGGTTCTACTCTTTAACTCTAGGCTTAAGTTATTTCCTGGAAAACTTAAGTCTAGGTGGTCTGGGCCGTTCACCGTGACTATGGTAAGCAAGTTTGGGTCTGTCGAAGTAGAGAATGATAAGGGTGAACGATTCAAGGTAAACAGGCAACGTCTGAAGTTGTACCATGATGGGGCTACTGTAGGAGTGGTTGAGGTCCATCACCTCAATCCCTCCGCCTCATAGACTGCATACTCAAGGTAACAAGGTCGAGCGGGACCTAGAAATAAACCAGCGCTTTGCGGGAGGCAACCCGTATCTTATTGCTTTCGATAGTTTAGCTTTATTTTGTGTGTTTTGTAGCTTTTTCTTTACTTATGAGTGGTGAGGAGAGAGTACTTTTACGGTCTTTGGGCGTTTAATGATGTACAGGTTTAGCTCCTAAGCACGAAAAGCTAGGAAAATAGGCGAGGAGCAAAGTCGCAAGACGCCCGCCGGGCGGGAGCCGCCCGACCGGGCGCGAGGAGAAACTGCAAAACATCTCCCTCCGCTCGTCGGGCAGAACAGCGCCCGACGGGCGAAGAGAGAAAAGCCATTTTTGCGACAAATCGCCCGACGCCCGCCAGGCGGAAGCCGCCCGACCGGGCGCGTGAGGAAAGAAGCAAGGTTGTCGCCCTACGCCCGGCGGGCGGAACTGTGCCCGTCGGGCGGCCTACGAGCCCCGGGCCCGTCGGGCGGGCATCGGCCCGTCGGGCGAGAGGGGATTTTTGGACTTAAATCACGGGATTTCCTCCCATTCATTTCACTTCACCTTTCAATCATCTCCTTCAACCTCTCTCAAACTCCATTAAACCCCAAACCTTAAGAACTTCAACTCTCCACATCTCCCTCATCTTTCACTCAAATTCATCAAGCCATACACCAAAATCATCCTCATCACATCCTCTTCAACCTCCACCAAACAATTTTTACTCTTTCTCACTCTCCACAAAAAACCCAATTTCACCAAAAACATTTCAAAACTCAAAATCATCTTCAACAATGGGTTCTAGGCCAAAGAGAACTTGCTCGGGAGCAACAAGGAGACAAGAGGAGGCTTCCACAAGCCGTCCACCACCACCACCTCAGTTTGCACCGGATTCGGCCTTCCCGAACATGATTCTCACTAGTGAGGAGCAACAAACCCACCTTGCACACCTCAAGCTACGGAAGGTAGTCCCTACTCGATTTATTTGTCAGAAAACTTTGAATGATATGGGTATTGAGAGGGATGTTAGGAGATTATTTCATGGGGTGGGCATGAAACATATGTTTTCCATGACTAGGTTGACATTTAGGGATCTTACTCTTGAATTCCTTAGCTCGTTTAATGTCAGAAAGAATGGTTACAAAGATGTCGTTAGAGTGTCTTTTAGATTGTTGAATAATGATTATGATATGCCTATAAAGGATTTTGGTGCCATTTTTGGTTTGAATGTGGAGTATAACAGGTTCCCCGGGGAGGGGCATAACAATAGTGAGGTATGGGGGAAATTGACTGGGGATTTTAATCCTGGTAGCATGCAACATTTGCACGCCTCTAGCGTGCAACACCCCGTCCCCTTTGTTTGGTTCAGATTTATGGCTTTTACAATCTTTGGGAGGGACCAAAAGGAGAATGTGAGGAGCACGGAGTTGGAGGTGCTCGGGGGGTATTTGTTGGATGGTGATGACAGTTACAGGATGAATTTGGCCCATTACTTGGCCATGCAGCTGCTTACTACCGCCACCCACCGCTACTCGACCGATATTGCTTTGGGTGGTCTGATCACCCACATTGCCGTAGCGGTGGCAAACTTTGTTGAGAGGGACCATGCTGCGGTCCGGGGAAACAATCTGTTGGATATTGAGTATTTTGGGAGCCTTTACAGGGTGCACTCTGAGTACGGGGGACTTCTCCCCGGTCAGATGTCATGGATGTTCCAAAGGAACGCTCTCTTTACTCTCCCGGACACAACCGGGCTCACCAGTTTTACTAGGGGTCAACCCCATTACATATATGTAGGTGAGCAGGCAGCACCCTTAGCCCAGCCCCAGCCACAGCCCGAGGTCGCGCCTCGCACCCACCACAGGAGGGGAGGGCGTAGAGAGAGGGGGTCGGGACAGAGAGGTAGTCCGGCTCCACAGGAGGAGCATGGGTCTTCAGAGGAGTTAGGGGCCATTCATGAGAGGCTGGGCAGACTTGAGCTCGGTTTCCACGAGTTTTCCGCGGATCACCAGAGGACTATGTTCCCTTTCTATGATCAGTACGCCAGGCAGGGCTACATTGCCCCAGATCATCAGCACCCTTCCTGGTTTACTTACCCCACAGAGGGGTACGGAGCCCCCGGTTCCATGGGAACCTTCACGCCTACCCACTACGGGGGGTTTGGAGCGGGCAGCAGCGGCTATGGTGGCCAAGGTGGCCAAGGTGGCCATGGTGATGATGGTGATGATGGCCAAGGTCATTAGTGATGCTGTTGATGATGATGATGGTTCGGTACCCCTTGAGCCAATGAGGACATTGTCTGATTTGGTTTGGGGGGGTTCACATTACCTGTATATATTAGGTATGTTTTTCTTTTCTTTTCTTTTCGTATTTCTTTATTTTGGTGTGTTTCTTTGGTGTGTTTAATGCTTTCTAGATTAGTTTATTGCTTTGAAAAAAAAATACAAAAATACGTTCCGATGAATACAATATCATGCTTCCCTGTGCCCCTTCAGCGGAAATTGTTTTGATTCTTGGTATTTGATGATGGGCAATGTAGATGTGTTAGCCATGGTTTGATATTCGATTGCTTTGATGCCTAAACATGAGTCAACTCCGACTAACAGCTTGTGGACTTGGTGCTTGACTAGTTGACTTGGTTAGGATGTGTATTAGCTTCCTGGTGTGTCGTTGATTTTGAGTATTGGTTTGCAACTATTAGTAATGTTTTATGACTCATAT
Organism: Spinacia oleracea; assembly: GCF_020520425.1. NCBI lineage: Eukaryota > Viridiplantae > Streptophyta > Magnoliopsida > Caryophyllales > Amaranthaceae > Spinacia > Spinacia oleracea. The sequence goes on from NC_079489.1 coordinate 28,122,004, forward strand.
ACATGCACATTGTGAAGGACGGAGGCATTTTTCTATTTAGGTAGCCTTCAGATGAAATTAGATACATTTGTTCCCTCTTTTTCTACCCATTTTGTGCTTGTGCCCTTTATTCGGTGACTAACCACATTACAAGCCCGTAAATTCCCCACACTACAAAAAAAATCTCGTATAGCAACGGATATATAGCGACGGATTTATATCTGTTTCTAATTTAGAGACGGAATATTCAACATCCGTCTCTAAATTTATTTAGGGACGGATATTGGAAATCCGTCGATACTTTTATCGGGGGATTTATAAATCCGTCTCTAATTTAGGGACGGATTTCAAAATCCGTCTCTAAGTTACGGACGGATTTCAAATCCGTCTCTAAATTAGGGACAGATTTTGATATCCGTCTCTAAGTTAGGGACGGATTCCAAAATCCGTCCATAATGTGTTTTAGCAATTCCAAACCGTAAAGTCCACTAGCAATTTCTCATAGATTCTCCGTAGAAAGTGAGATCTAAATTAGAGACGGAATTTTAAAATCCGTCCCTAATGTGTTTTAGCAATTTCTCTAAATTAGAGACAGAATTTTAAATTCGTCCCTAATTTAGAGACGGAATGTTAAATCCGTCCCTAGTTTAGAGACAGATTTTCTAGATCCGTTTATAATATTTCTTTTAATTTATTATCAATTTCACACATAGAAGTATACAAGTTGTATTTGGTGTGGTTGGTTAGAGTTTCTCCTCGTGACTTTGAGGTCACAAGTTCGATTCCCCTTATCCCTTCCCCTTGCAAATCTGGACCGGGTTGACCTAAGCGAGATTTCGAACCAGTAGTGGGACCGAGTTGAACCGAACATCTAACAATAGGTAGCAATTATTTTTACTTGCTAATTTTAGAGACGGATTCAAAAATCCGTCTCTAAACTTAGGGACGAATTAAAAAATCCGTCTCTAAATTTAGGGACGGATTCAAAAATCTGTCTCTAAATATTAGATACGGATTTTATGGAATCGGTCCCTAAATTGAATTAGCGACAAGGTTTTTAATAACGGATGTATTCCGTCCCTAAATCCGGCCCTAAGCACACATAGCGACGGATTTGACCAATTTAGAGACGGATTTGGTCCGTCGCTATATGAGCTTATTTTTGTAGTGCCATTGGTTACTAGTCCCAAGCCTAGCTTGGGGGAGCTAATAGTAGTGAGGTGAGGGAGTTGTAGTGTGGTACATTTTGAGCATATTGAGTATTAAAAAGGGAAGTTCTTCTTATCATGATTGTTGTTGAAAAAAAATGAGCTGAAAAATGAATGAGATGAGGAGAATAAAAAAAAATGTGAAGGTTCCAAAAGAAGAAAAAAAAAATTGAGATTGAGCAAGAAAAAAATAAGGAAGGAAAAAAATCGCGCTTCTCAAGTTGATTCAAGCTTTTGTCACTCCGGTATTACAATTTCTTATCTTCATGAGTGATTGGTTACAATTGTGAAATCAAGGCAAGAAAGTATAGTGTGGTTGTTTGTTGTTTTTATTCATGTGTTGAGGGGGAGATTATGGTCATTGTGTTGATTGATCGCGGTTGTTTTTAGGATTTATGCTCCCCAAAGCCAAGGCTTTAAGCTCACATTTTACCCAAACTTACCACACCCTTACCTAAGCTTATCATTACAAGCTTGAAAGACCTTCCGACCTTTGTGCATAGAGTTGTATTAATGTGAAAGTAGTTGTTTATCAATGCAAGTTATGACATGACACATTCCGAGTCGACTACTAGGTTGAGTGTATGTTTTTCTATACACACGAGTGTGTAAGTTTGGGAGGGCATTGTTCACTTATATGTTGGGAGGGGAGCGAACGGGTACATCTTTTATCCGCCACATAAATGAGTGACGAGTGTGTGAGCACTAGTCTTGAATTCCAATGTGCATTTGTGGTTCGCTTTGCGTGACGATTGTTAAGGAGGATTAGCAATTGAATGGACTTGATTGGTTGACATTGATGCATACTTGTTAGATTTTACCTTGGATTATGTTTTCATTTTGAAATATGTTGGGGGTGAAGTTGGTTTTGTGTTCATCGATGATTTCCTTGCTTAGGGACAAGCAAGGATCTAGCTTGGGGAGGTTTGATATGTGCGTTTTATATATTGTTTTCACCCCCGTCCCTTAGTACTTTTATGCGTCAAATGAGCTCCTAGGAGCCATTTTAATACTAATCTATGTATTTTAGTGTGCCTTGAGTTTCAGGAATACTTAGTGAGAAATTGGTCTTTTTAGGCCCGTTTCTTGATGATTTAGGCCACTACATGATCCCGAGGGAGTTCGGGACGACTTTTGTCGACTTACGGGAGCCCTAGATGTTCATGATCGAGCCCAGGAAGTTAGACTCGGTGTTGTGGACGAAGGGCGGATCACTTAGCCCTCCGCCCGGTGGATTGCCCCTCGCCCATCGGGCGAGCAAGCAGAGGATCAGGTCGTCAGAGGGCGCCCGACGGGCAGAGTCTCGCCCGGTGCCCACCGGGCGCCCATCAGAAGCAGCAGCAGCAGAAATCGCCCTCCGCCCGACGGGCGAGAGCCGCCCGACCGGGCGCGCGGAGAAGATTTCCAGAAGTCTCCCTCCGCCCGGCGGGCAGACCTGCGCCCGACGGACGAGTTACGAGCTGGTCGCCCGACGGGCGGAAGGCCGCCCGACCGGGCGACGACAACCTAGGAGCGTTTTGTGCGCGCGGTTTACTTAGTTTTTCCGGTTTTTCTTAATGCTTTTTAGGCTAAACTATAAATATAGCCTTTGTTAATTTAGTGAAACCCTCATTATCTCATATTCAAGTATTAAACACTTAGTTTTATTTCTCTAAGCTTAGTTTTTCTCTCTAATTTGTTCTAAACACTTAGTTTATTTTCAATCAAAAATTCAAGCTTTCATTTGCCATTGTTCTTCAATTAGGTATTATTCTTTATTTCAATTCTTTGTTTAAGCTTTAATTATGTTTTCTATCATGCCAATTGCTTTGTTTATTGTTAATATGCTTGAGTAGTCTAATTTCTAGGGTTTGGGGATCCATGAATGATATGAAGGGATATTGAATAATCATGATTGTTGGCATTACAATTGATTCCTATTGATTGGTTTATTCCACTATACAATTAGATTTGCGCAGGTTTAATTGTGGTAGTTATGCAATATCAAATTAAGATTCGAGAGATGCAATTTGATGTTTAGGATTGTGTCAATAGGTGGAATTAGAGTTAATACGTAGCGAGAGCCCGTTAATTCTAAGTCTATGATTAGTATCGCTTCGAGAGAGCGTGCTAGTCTAATTAATTACTTTGTTGACTATCGTAATTGTTCATTGTCCTGGATTGTTATTTGTTGGTGAACCTATGCCCTAGATTCCTTAATATATTAATTCATACTCGTTTAATTATCGTTCGTAGTCTTAGTATACAAATCACCAACCAATTCTTGTTCCCAATAGTCTATATTAATTAATTAATAGTAGAAAGAACGCCTGTTTCCCTGTGGATTCGATCCTGACTTCCCTTGCTACCTAGCTAGTGGACCTTAGGTTATTTTTGATTAGGTGATACGACTTAAGCCTGTCAGCTTCGTGCTTGGGTCATTGATTTCCAAGGAGTTTGGGAAGATAGCTTAGATTTGATTGAGTTTTTGTACAAAATAGCTTTATGGAAGTATAGGAATGACACCATTTGAGGCCTTATATGGAAGGAAATGTAGAAGTCCACTATGTTGGAGTGACATTACTAAGACAGTTGTATTAGGACCTCAAATGATCGAGAATAAATATTACAGAATTGAAATAAATAATAAATGCTACCTATATATATTACTTAAAGTTATTTATGCTTACTATTTGCACGGACTCCAATACAATATTTAACCACTAATATACTTCCTCCATTTCAATACAAATTGCAACACTTTTACTTTTGCCACAATTCATATATTAACTTTGACCGTAAATTTTTACTAATTTACTAAAATAGAATCTATTACTATACACTAAAAGAGACACCAGGAATGACACATGTCACTTCCTGGTGAAAAAATTCCCGCCTAAAACTCTTTCCTAAAAAAAAATATTTATTTTATTCTTTTTTTATTTTCTATCCTTTTGTATAAATGTTTATATATGGAAAAAAATATAGGATTATGGAATATTCAATTATTAAAATTTTGGTAAAATTTTAGTCAAACTGTCATATCAATAATAGAAAATATTCTTACTCGATATTTTGGTCAAATTAGCATATTAAATATATCAAATATTTTAGTTTGAACATCATAATAAACATATAAAATATATAATACGTAATCAGTTAAAATATGATAAATGAGTACATTCGAGATTATTAATTATGCAATAGATTTAAGGGATAAGTAATTCAATTAAATTTTTTATAAAAAAGATGGTCAAATAATAATTTTTAAATATCCGTGCGTGCACGTGACCTAATCTAGTATGGTAAGTAAAATGTGGGCTGATTATCATTGTATATTTTCATAATACTAAATTTTAAGATTTTAAAAATAAGGATAATTAGAGATATTTACGGTCAAAGTTGTACCTTGGCAAACGTGTTAACCAAAGTGTTGCAATTTTTTTGAAACGGAGGAAGTATTCAATTCCGTATGTGAAAAAATTATGAAAATTTGATATTTTGAAAATACATACCGAAACAAATCTAAAAAGATCTTACATGATAACATTTTGATGCTTACAATAGTGGGAATTTACGGTCAAATTTTTCATACATTGGACGCATATTCCAAGGCATAAAGAACTTTCAGGAATGGAGATAGTACGTGTAGTAAATAATAATGTTAAATAGTTAATAACAAATTAATATTTAGTAAGAGTAACAATAATAATAATAATAATTATTATTATTATTATTATAATAATAATAATTATTATTATTATTATTATTATTATAATAATAATAATAATAATAATAATAATAATAATAATAATAATAATAATAATAATAATAAGGACAGACGATGAATGCTAAGCCTTACCGATGTGTGTTGTGTTACCGGTTGGGGGTTCCTTTGTTCTCTGTTACAGCGCCATGTTCTGCTTTTTCCAGGGTCTTTGCGGGAGACATCTTTGGTGATCATGCGGTGTCACGTGCTGGCATCATGGGTATTAAACATCGGCATAATGTGGTTCGTGATACCCTTGTTGATGTTTGTTATCAGTTTGGGATTTCGGCGCGGAAAGAGGTTGATATTGGTCTATCTGGAGGGAACGATGGAGCTCTCCGACCAACAGACGTGTTGCTTTACTCTTGGGATCGGGGCTATGATGTGTGTGTTGGCTTGACGGGATCATCTCCTTTGACACAATCTGGGTTGTATGGCTTTGTCCCAGGTCGGGTTGTGACTGATGCGACATTCGAAAGCGGGTCAAGTACGAAGCACGTTGCAGGGCCATTGGTTATGGCTTTCTGCCGTTCTCTTTCTCTTCTTTGGGGAGCTGGATAAGGATGTTGTTGCGTTGCTGATGCGGATTCATAAGTTTTCTAGGACACGGGATATTGGGGCTCGTGCTGCTACTCATATTTTCACCAGAATAGGCTTTGATATAGCCAGAGGAGTGGGGACCCAGATTCTATATCGGCTTCCTACTAATTATTTGTAAAATATTTAACTTTGTTAGCATTTGATTTATAATAATAACAATAATAATAATAATAATAATAATAATAATAATAATGAGTTGAATTGTAGTCCGCTGAATTGAAATGGAAAAAAAAAATGTCTGGAACTTATAAGAGTTTCCGGCCAACTTATAAAAAAATGTCTGGCACTTATAAGTGTCAAATCGGGTCACCAGATGGATTGTGGGTTGACCTATGACAGTTCGGGTCTATTCAGTTATGGTCAAGTTTGGGTTAAAAGTTTTCGGCATCAAATCAGGTTTGTGTCGGGTCTATTCAGTTCGGGTCAATTTCGTGTCAACTGTTGTCGGATCCGAGTAAATTTCGAGTCGGGTCAAGTTCGGTTCGGGTAAAAAACGGACCAGGTGATCCCGTGTCAGTATCTAAACTGGTTTGGTCGGGTCAAATTTGGGTCGGGTAACTTTGGATCGGGTATACTTTGACTCGAGTCATTTCAGTTGGGATTAATTCAGTACCAATTCATTTCACTTCGATTTCGGTTCGGATCATTTCAGTTAGGTCTCAGGCTAGTTCGATTTCAGTCTATATCTTTTCAAGTCATTATCGATTAATGTTTTCATTCTATTTTTAATTAATAATCTATTATTCTACGTCTTTACGAGTATTTTTAATTTACTGAATTACAACATTGTTATATCAATAAGAGCTTGTTGTAAGTTATAAGATGATTAATAGTTATATAACGAGAACTATATGTAAATACTAGACTACACAATATATATGTAAATATATAAGAATATAACTCTTTGAGTTGACACGAAATCAAACTTACTAAACAACTAACGATTATAGTGTATAAGAACATACATCATAAACATACTCCAAGTACAGCTAAACAACTACTCCGTATAACTTATCAAAATAATTCTTCAATTTACTAGTAGTCCTAACAAGTTTAAATAACATAATATTCATTTGTATATCATGAATTGGATCATATCATTAGACATTTAATGATTATTACACCTATACAAGTACTTAATTAACAAGAAATAGCTAATTGGAACTGACAACGTTATATCGAGACAACATAGACATTAAAGTATGAAACAATAAATCTATGAGATTTTATCTCTTTCAATCGACACGAAACCAAACACGACCAATATGTCAAGTGTTCGATCATAATGGTATATAATAACACAAATCCACAAGACAATAACGTACTTTGTAGTGTAAGAATTGAAAGTTTAACAACTAGCCGAAAATAACTATCAGAAACTGGATTATATCATAAAGCATTATCGATTATTACTAGTGTACAAGTACTTAACCGTAAATAGCTAATTGGAACTGATAACGTTACATTGAGAACACATGTCGGGACATACATTAAGGTATGAAACAACTAATCTATGAGATTGTATTTGTTTTAGTCGGTTGTATAGCCTTTTTCTTGCAATAAATCAAGCTAGTTGACGAAGACAAACATTCTAAGCTACTGGTGTTGTTTGCATCAAATTCCATTTGCTTCCACCCAAATGATGTTAAAAAATACAAATGGTTCTTAGGGTAATACATGTAATATATCTCTAGCGCGTAAAAGCCAAATCATGATACCTAAAAAAATCATCTTAATTCAATTTCATGAGGCAAGAAGAAAGGAAGACAGACAAAATGAACGAAAACATTTTGTTCCACATTCGTCAAGAAGTAAGGGAAAAGAGAAGAAAAAGGTTATAAATATAAATCTTTGAGTTTGGGAATGTATCAAATCACTTCCATTTGGGCTTCTATTTGGTCTTATGGATATAATGACTTGAGGTAAAAACTTTTTATGAGATTAGAATTCGAGTCGAATTCTAGCTTGAGTTTCCAAGCCGATTTTGAGTTGAGCTTGTGCTCGAGTTTGAGTTTCGAGCCGATTTCGAGTCAAGTTCAAGCTCGAGTTTTATTCCGAGTTGAGTTCGAGCTCGAGTTTTATTTCGAGCTTGAGTCGAGTTTGATATTTTTGTGATTTTTCGAGTTTGGTCGAGCTTGACTTTGAGTTTTCGATTTCGAGTCGAGATTCGCAAAACATGAATTTGAGTAACAAAGAGAGTTGAAGGTAAAAACCAAGTCGATTCAATACAAAAAGGCTGATTAGAAAATGATTCGGGTCAAACCGGGTAAAATTCAGATATTTGCCGGGTGAAATCGGTGTCGAATGGAGTTTAGGTCGGGTTAAATCGATGTCGGTTAGATAACAGTTCGGGTCAAACCAAATCGGTGTCCGGTGAATTCAGGTCGGGTCAAACCGGTGTCAGGTGGAGTTTGTGTGCAATCTAACCGGCGACAGGTGGAGTTCGGGTCGAATCAAACTGGTTACGGGTGGAGTTCAGATCGGATGAAACGGGTGTTGGATAGACTCAAACCGGTTAAAGATCGGGTTTGGGTCCTGAATTTTCTGGGTCAAACCAATTCGATTAGAGTTCGAAACAGGTGATTTTTTCAAGTCGAGTTAGCTTCTAACCCCTCTAGATACATACCAGTCGGCCCAACAGAGTGGAAATATATCCAAATCAAAATATCAAATTAATGAGCTATCATTCTATTAATGTGATTATGTTTACAATTTATAATCTTCCTTGGGGAATATAAATAGATTTATGCTTTTGAAATGGACCCCCTATTTGTATTTGCCAATGTTAACAGCTGGAACAAAGTAGTTCAATTCCCTCATTTTGAAGACTTTGCAGTACATTTCACTGCCAAAGTGGCAAACACGAAAAAGTCTGGATAGCAAGCTTGAATATGCTAAACATACAATTACAAAGTCAATCAACCACTCTATTAAAATACTCACAAAACTACGAAAATTCTCGAAGTTCACGTCGTTACTCACTCCATAGTTGGAGTCAGACCAAATGCAATAGTTTCCACATTCCCCTTTATGCTACTTTTAAGATACTACTGCCAATATACCTGCATACAAATTATAACTAACTTATGTGAACAGAGTTTATTAGGGGACAATATGCCTACAAATTACATGCATCTTACTCCGTATGTGTAAACGATTAGAGGAAATTATCACAAATTGAGATAAGTCTGTAGGCTTTCATTTCAGGGCGGGAGTATCAGTTTTCACTCTATTTTGGTTGTCCCTTTTTCTAAAGTCAGAGGAGTATTATGTTTGTAGTTACGTTTTAATGAGGAAAACTAAGTAAAAGTGTAGATTTATATGAATTTCTCAATTTCATAATGTTTGTTTTAGTAAATATGTAAAAATATGTAGAGATCTTTATACTCCGTAGTTATATTGAGTCGTGTAGATTTTCATAGTTTTTCTTTCAACATCAATGGAAAATTTGTGAAAACCTATTGTAAATCTAAAATTTTCTTATTAATTTTAAAAAATTTGCTTGTTAAATTAACTAAACAATGAAAAACTACTAGGTAAAATATTTTACTTTCCAATAGTTTTTTGTTCATTAAATAATCAAGGACAACTTGTTTTTTACCACCTATAAAAATTGAAATATTGCTTTTTACCACCTTAAAAAATTAAAAGCTAAAAAAATTAAAACTTGTTTTTTACCACCTGAAAGCGAAAAAATAGAGAAACTTTTACGTATGGCTTCCTAATTCAATTTTCCTCTAATTTTTTACACTCCCTGTGTGATTTTCTTTAACTCTTTCACCCTTCTCTTTTTACTTCCATTAAATTTTGTCAATTTTGTGAATTAATGGTGGTGATAAATTATATAAATTCATGAAACATAAGGAAGTTGGGGAAGATAAGAGAATTAAATACATGAAATCATGGAAAAATAAAACATATAAGAATTATTGCCGTTATTGTGGCCCTCTATATAATATTTTCATATATTTTTCCATTTTTCAGTTGGTAAAAAACAAGTTTTAATTTATTTATTTTAGGTGGTAAAATACAAGTTTTAGTTTTTTAGGTAGTAAAAAATAATTTTTTGATTTTTTATGTGGTAAAAAAAAAATTTATCCAATAATCAAACAAGTTAAAAATATTAATTTCCATAGTTTTATTGTTTTTCCAAATAGTTTTGTATTATATATAATCGAATTCCCAAACACGATTAAGCTTTGGTAATTTGTAGATTTAAAACATAGAATAACTGACGCGGTGAGCCGAGCCTCGTTTTGACTAATATTGTATAATGCATGTATTAATACTCTTACACACGAACTGTACAACACACAATATGAAGTTTGTTGTTTGCTGAGGTTTTGTCAGGTCTAGCTTTAAAGAAACGAAGTCGAACACATTGTTGTACGCATGAAGAAGACATTATGATTTCACATTCTCCTTGCCCTCTGTAATACGGTATATTCCGGCATAAATTATTACGTGCACAAGATTTTGGATATTTAAAGTAGAAGGCGTCACGTGATTTTGCTTGAATGCTTTTATGTTTCAAAAAGGACCACTAACTATTAATAATATTATTATCATCTTAATTCTTAATGTAATGCCAAATTAATTGACACCTCCACAATCCAAACCATTACTTAATTATTATATAATCTTCCATGTATTCTTTGATCAAATCATGGCATGTGTTTTGGCCTTTACATAGAAAGAAACATTAAGAGAGTAAAGTTAAAATTAGAGTATTACTCGAAATAGCACTAAAGTAGAAAAGAGATCAAGAGTGGAGTATATTTGAAGCATGGTACCTGTATCGAATCCCTTCGGCTTTTCTTTTTTTCTTTTCTTTCTTTTTTTTAATCCTTTTGGATTCTAATTTTTGTCTTCTTTGATCGGTGCGACTTGCGAGATCTTGCCTATGTAAAAATTTATGTGAGACCAGTAACAATATCAGCCAATACAATATATATACTTACGCAATGCCGCTCATGTACATTTACTTTCTCATTGTCGTTAACTCACGGATAATATACCTATGCAGTACTATTTGATACACATATATAAAATAGAGATAACAAATTTGATTGAATTTTTGTATTTGTTGAGGATATATGGCTTGCTTTTTACATTAGGCTAACGTGTCGAGCAACGTCTTGCTAGTTGTTAACATTGTATTGTTAAGCAAGGGATAGACTTGTTACACTGCAAGAAATTATGTAACTCTTATTTAACCATTTTATGTTTTATTTTTGGTGTAATACTTTCTTTTTTTTGGTGCAAATGAGCCACAAGGGCGGGGATGAGAATCGATCACACGATCACCTGGAACCGGGATGAAAGCTCTAACCAACTGAGCTATCCATCACTCTCTTGGTGTAATACTTTCTCATTGTAGTCAACTCATGGATGATTCATCAAACACAACATCGCAATTTAGAAGGTGGATCATGGTGCACATAGACCTACGTGCACCAAAAGAACACAGTATATAATTGAAAGAACATCTGGTTACGAGAAAAGAACATGAGTATTTTTTTTATTTAGGTTTTAATAAATAGTAAAATAATAAATTATTTTTATAATAAAAAAGTGAAATATTATATCGCATGTTCTTTTGCCGTAGTGTCGTGTTCTTTTACTTAAACACACATGTTCTTTTGGTGCACGTAGCTCTATGTGCACCACGGTCCATAGTCCACAAATTGAACACAACATTGTGTACTAATTAACTGGTGATGACCAATTGACCATGATACAATTGTATGTACGTAGCATATTTAATAGAGTGATGATAAAGGTCGCAAGTTGCGACAACATTTAGTTGTCGCAATCTTACGTGTCAGAGTTTAATTGGTGCAAATGAGACACGTAGGCTATGCGTCGTTAAACTATTTTTGTACTATCAATGTAATATTTTAATTATGAAAATATGTAAATAAGGAAATCGATGAAACAAATTAGAATATTAAGATTTTCTTACCTTTTTATGAAACATGTATAATAAGTTATATAAGTTAAATATTTTATTTTCCAATTTAAACCAGTACACATAAGCATGCCATGTCATTATTGTTACACGGCTTAAAAGTCGCATGTTGCGACCTTTATCATTTCCGTATTTAATATATTCGCGGTGTCATAAATAGAGTTCTCAATATAAAGAAAGACATAATTAATTAGAGTTTAGAAATAGAATAGATAGACATAATGGGTAAATCATATAAATCAAACCCTTCAAAATCAAACAGTATCAGCAATCATGTAGACAACATGTCAACACCTCTGTGTTCCCGCTTCAATAGGAATTTAAAATTTTAATTTACTTGAAAGTAGAAACTAACTTAATTAATTAAGCGTAGTAGGATACAATACAAGGATTCGAGTTGCATAGTTGTTGCATGAGTACGTTCGTCATTAGCATTAATTAGGTAATCAACACAAATAGAAATGATAATTTCATAATTTGGGCTAATATTATTAATCATTTTTAATAATAATAAAATACAATCGCAATTCTCTATAACTACACATTGAGGAATATGATTAATTACTCATTTATGTACTACTCTACTCTTTATTAATTTTATAATCATATTATAAACACAAAGTGTGGTTACCAATATTTTAACTTTTTTTCCCCTTGTAGGATGTGGTTCATAAATAATATTGATGCAGGTATGATATGTTTGATAATATGATAAATTGGTATACTGGTCTAAATTGAAAGACTGTGTACGATAAATTACGAACTTGATTCTCCCTCTCCCCATTTGTATTTGTACTGCTTATATTACACATTTACAACATAAGAAAAACATTGTAATATTATCAAGTACTTTTATTAGAAATCATTATAGTGTTCTAAATAGATTTATTGATGTAGGAAGGATGGTTGCACGATTCCATGAAGAAGCAAATCGTCGAAAACTGCTGAAATGATTTCTACTAGTCGGGCTTCCTGTGTCCGAATGCTTAATAGAATATGTTTTCGTAAACAAGCCCGATTTCGTTTAGGGCTAGAAAATTGCAGTTTAATTATTTCGAGTTTTGTTTTTAATTCCGTTTCGTATTAGAGTTTTGAGTTAACTATTTAAACACGATTGAGTCGTCATTAGAAATCAACTATTCTTTTGATAATAAAACCCTGAGAGCTTATCTCTCTTCTGGTGGATCCCGGAGTTTTTACAGATTTACCGCTTGTAAATATGTTCGTTCGTTTTAAAGATTAGCGCTTGTTTTTCTTGATATTTTCCGACTGCGTCATTTATAGTCAAACATATATAGAATGTTTAACCCAGTAACAAATATTAAGAGATAGAGGGTTTACCTGAACATCAGTGATCATTAAGGGATGACATATACACCGTTTTGAAATACACAAGGTTAAATCAAGGACTCACCCTAAACTATACTCTAATTATGTATCATAATTATATACGGAGTATCAACATTTAACATTGTCATACACTCACTACAAGAATTTGTATATTTAATGACAGTCTAATTACGACGGGTCAAAAATCTCGTCCTAAAAGGCGGGAACAACCGTCATAAATGTCTTTTACGACGGGTTAACGACGGGATTTTCCATTAACGACGGCCCCTTTATGACGAGTTCACGACAGGAGATCCCGTCATTAATCAACGATTATTGGCCTTTAGCGACGGGATTTTCCATTGTTAATGGTACAATTTCTTGTAGTGACTTCTGTAGTTATGCTTGTATGTTTTGAAGGATCAATATATTTTATATAGTGATAAACATCAATCTCATTTGCTCTTTGCTTAAAAACCACTGAATATTCTTTTTTTTTTTTTTTTCTTGCTTTTGAAAAAAGGAGTTATGTGCCTAAACATAATTTGACAATTTGTGCTTCTCTTGTTTGTACGTTGTATTATAATAGAAACTTTCATTTAGAAGTTTTGGAATCAAACCCCGGTCATGTACATTATCAGGGATAGGATTTACCCGGCCGACATGATCGATAGGTTAACCCAAACGAACTTGTATAAGATTTTGGTCCCATAAGCCGGTCACTTCTCCCTGACTTAAAAAAATACTCCGTAGTCAGTAATGCTCTTTGTTCAATGGCGATTGGTTGGTGTGATACCCAAATAATTTAATTTGTTCAATGTTTCTATTTTATGATGTTGTTTGTCGGATTAAAGAATAGAATTTGGTAACATAACTTAAAAGGACAACAAGCAGCTTAGTTGATGTAAGACAAATATCGGTTTTAGAGAAATATATAAATAATACATGAATCCTTATATTGTATCCTAAACTGATGCATGTTTATTATATTTACAATTACCTATATGTTCCAGTAGCTTAATCTAACATATAGGTAATTGAAAATATAATAAACATCCATCAGTTTAGGTACACAAAACGACGTCAGATCAATATACTTATTAATTGAAAAAATTAGTAAACATTTGACGCCGTAAGGCAAACGGTGTTTTGTCTACATATATGTGGGTTTTAATGACAAAGTCAATGTTTTGGAGATTCTAATCGTACACACGACAGTCAATCCTAAATTGGTCTGTCTTTAACTCCATTTCACTAAAGGGAAATCCCAATAGAAAATACAATCACAAAGACAAAGTTTTAGGTGAGAAAATATAATTAATATCCTAATTTGCAAAAGCATCCGCGATAGAGTTTAATTTCTCGTATCTTACGTATCATTTCAAGCATGACAAAAAAAAAAAATGAGCGCGTCTCTTGTGAGACCAGTCACACCATCAACTTGATGGTGTGACGAGCGCGAAACCAATAGCGTACCTCCCCTAAAACTATATAAAAAAAAGTAACAGATCTAAACTATAGAATTAACATACCTAAACTAAAAAAGTACCTCCTCTAAAATTATATATAAAAAAAAGGTAACATGTCTAAACTATAAAAGTAACATACCTAAACTAAAAATGTACCTCCCCTAAAACTATTCCGTATAAAAAAAAGTAACATGTCTAAACTATAGAAGTAACATACCTAAACTAAAAAAGTACCTCATCTAAAATTATAAATAAAAAGTAACATGTCTAAACTATAGAAGTAACATACCTAAACTAAAAAAAATACATCCTCTAAAATTATTAAAAAAAAAGTTACATGTCTAAACTATAGAAGTAACATAACTAAATTCGCAAGTGTGAACTGGTGATGGTGAGGACAGTCTCATATAAGAATTTGGGAAAAAGAATATGTGGCAAACCAAAACCTCTAAGGCCCATACATATCATTTGTCATAAAAGAATTGATCGGAAAATGATGACATTGTATTATTAATTTGTCACTTCAATAAATTTTAAGTTTTTAACCAACTTCTTTCAATTTGTGTCAGCTCCATGGTTTTCGTATTAGGGTTTTAGCAATACTTTTGTATGAGTGATGAGTTTGAAGATTTGTACGAGTGTGACAGATTATATTTTTGGCAGAGTTTTGCTATTGTTTTGCTCTCTAAAACTCCTCCTAGTTTTGTTGAAAACTAAGGGGCATTTATAGGAAAATTGGACGAAGCACACTGCATAACAGCAACGCTTGGAGCAAGAGCTGCGTTTGGGGCTCCAATTGCGCTGGTTGTTGTCCCTGCACAGATTTCGACAACAAAAGCGTGGCTTAGGCTTTGTTGGGTGATTAGGAGAATTCACATTAAATGCATTGTACTTATGCTTTCTTGGTGAACAATGTTAGAGAAAAAGATCACGTCTTGATAGTGACGTTTTTAGGGAAATATTCATTTCGGAAACGGCTACTCGGGTTTTTCCGTGTTGCTTGGGTTTTGTGGGTCGGCTCTAGGATTTGCAATCATTTATATGGTTTTGAGTGAAAACATGCCTTAGGGATGCATTGTAGCATCCGCTTCGCTGGATTGTACTTGGATTTTGAACTGATGTCGGGGATTGGAACGTGACCGGGAATTGAATTTTTGGAAGATTGAATTGAATTTGGGAATTTTAGAAGTTGACATTAGGATTGGAATAAGTTCATTGTATTATGCAATTGGTGCTTCCGCTCAGAGTTGCTCCAACTTGAAGTTATATAGGTTGGTGGTATCGTCATCGGCTCTAAGGGGAGACACAAATTAGGTCTCTACATTTAGTTTTACTTTATTTAATCAGGTTTTTGTATAATAACATTAATTATATATACTCCCTTTGTTTTATAATGATGTTATGGTATTTTTTACCGTTTGCCTACACACAATTTATATCATTTTTATCTTCAATTACACGATTAAAATTATAAAATTTTGAAATTCTTATAATACTCACTGAGGACGAATCAAACGTGATCCCACATTAGGATTGCGCAAAACTATCTGAAAACCGAAAAAGTGAGTATGTAACACCCCGACAATTCTCTCTTTTCTAAAATAATCTTTTAATATAAAACGTAGAGAATTATCAAGGCATTATCGTCCGTGTGAAAACGTAACGGCTTACTCAGAATTTTGCAGCGGAAAACATAAAACTAACTTTAGGTTTATAAACAATCTATTACAGATTTAATCCCAAAAATCATCCAACGAAAATAAGGAAATATAAATAGTACGACAAGTTTAAAGTCCCAATTAACAAACCCAAGTTAACTTAGCAAATCAAAACTAAATACAAGCTCTCTATTCCCGATCCCAATGATGCAACATCTTCAAACCTGCAGATGGACAATGCTTATTGATCCTTAGAGACTGCTCACCAAAGATTGGGTCATCACAGGATCAATAAGGCATAGCCATGATCAACATGCACAAGCAAAAGCACGTAATCAGCAAAGCTGAGTACTACATACTAAATCAATAATAATCCTAACATGATTCTATTAAACGAACAATCCTAACATGGTACTAAATAAAACATAAGCAGGATAATCAAGATATATTGACTTGAAGACTATACTTGACTGAACTAGACCTTTGTATCATTAACATTATTTTAATTGAAATAGTCAATGGACTGAGTTGTCTACTAGAAACTTCTTCTTCTTCACTAAGGAAGACGAGGTACGGGCGCGACTCCGTAAACCCCAATGACCTGCGATATAGAGGGACTTTTTAAATAAAAATAGAACCGGTGATCGATCCGGCCCCAGAAAAAGCCATAGGCTACCCATGACCCCAACTCCTGATTGTCCGTCACTTTAGACGTGCACAGTCTAAAGCTATTGCTACTCATTTTCACTTTACATGACTTAACTTTTAATACTTGGTTATGACTCATTAAACATAAATATTATATTCAACAAGTAAACATAACTTCTTTTATCTTTGAATTAAACCAGTGATCACAACATTCAACCAAGAGCCAATTCCAACTATTTTAATCCTTCCTTTATCTATATTTAAAAACCTTTATTAGGTATAAGGTTCAACCACCAAACAAGGTCCTCGGCCCTTATAAAGTAGTGAAAATCTAAAGAGGAACAACGATCAATAAAGATCTAAACCAATATTAAATAATATAAAGTTCCACAAAACCAACATGCTTGCATCAATATTCCATGCTAACATGATTCAATTCTTATAAATAAAGTTCTATGCTCAACGCATTAATTCAACGACGTTGAACATGAAATTCCAACATAAACAAGTTCATAAATATATTCATCATATTCTCAATACAACACACATCCAAGCACACGGTATGTACGTACCTTGTGTAAACAAACTGATAGGCCACTTTAACGAATTCAAAAGTCACCCACAAAGAATTCTCCGCCTAAAATAATCAAGAAACGTACCCAAATCAATTCCTAATCATTGGCAACCATAACAAAGCATTCTAAATGCATCCTAAACATATTTAGAACATTCCCCAATATCAAAACTTAAACCTTTGATTTCCTAGCATCATAATTATTGAATTAGTGATTGAAATTCATTGAAAACTCTTTGCAAACATCGTACTTTAAATTTTCAGCAATATAACTAATTTCAAACTACTCCAAAACATAATTAACATTCTTAGAATCATAAAAATAATAGCTTTAATAATATATAATCGTTCTATTATGATTTAAAGCCATTAAAACCTCAAAAGTCACACTTTACTACTTAAAGGCACTAATTTAACCAATATAATATAATCTGAAAATTAGTAACTTAATTTATTATATAATTCGTATAATCTGAAATATATAATTTAAAGGAAAATTTGGTAATATTAATCCAACCTTTGACCGATTTTCTTTTATTAAGCCCACCTACGACATATTTTTTAATAATCCCACATTTATTACCCAACAACTTTTATTGGGCCCAACATGTCATAAAACTGTTGTAAGCGGCATTATTTCTCTACATGGCAGTACTCTCTCTCGATATATTCAGTCATCATCATCAATTCATCACCATCTCGTTGACTTTTTCACCGATTACCGGCCACTTAAGCCCAATAAAAGTCGTCGGGTAGTAAAGGTGGGATTATTAAAAAATATGTCGTAGGTGGGATTAATAAAAGAAAATCGGCCAAAGGTTGGATTAATATTACCAAATTTTCCTAATTTAAATCATAAAACTATAACTTTAATTCAAGAAAACATAATTCGAATTAATAAAACATGATTAAACCCTAACTTATATTTTAATCAACCAAAACTGAAAATAATTAGTTTATAATATCAACACCAAATCTGAAAATCATATTCAAACCATAAAGATTATAAATTTAATTCAAGAACATAAATTAAATTATTAAAACGTAATTAAAACATTAATTAGTTTTAAGGGTTTGGAAATAACCAAAGGAGAGGAGGAGTGATGGCCGGCGGTGACTAGGGCACGGCGGGGACAGCGGTGGTACTGGGCGGCGGCACTGGTCGGGTCAGGTGCTGCGCACGGTGGTTGCTGGTGGTTGGCGAGGAGGACTTGTGCAGCAAGCAAGGAGGAGGTCGAAAGAGAATAGAAAAACGAGAGGGAGGAAAAGGGGAGCACCGGCCTGACTGAGACGCGGTGGCTGATGGTGTGGGCGACGGAGGCAGCGGCGCAGCAAGGCAGCGCAACAGCAGCGTCAGTGGAGGCTGGTCGAACACACAAACAGAAGTTAAGGGGAGAGCAAGAAACGAAACAAAGAGAGAAGAAGGAGGACGAACGAGATAAGAGATTTACCGGCGGCGAGGACGATGGTGGTCTGGCCTGAAGTGACAGTGGCTGGTGGCTGAGCAACGACGTGAAGGAGGAGAGAAAACGGCTGAGAGGTTGAGGGCTTGCAACTTCACGTGAATGATGAGAACGAAAAGGGTTTTGGGTGTTTCTTGTTTCTTTTTTTTTTTTTTGCTTTTTACGTGAATTGAAAGAGAAGGAAAGGAGTAAAGTGTTTTGGGTCTTATTATTTGGGCTTTGCCAATTGGGCTAGAATTAGGAGTTTAATTTTAGGATTCGAATCCAAAACCGAAATAAGATCGTTTTCTAAATTCAATCGATTTTCTAAATTCAAATTCTTTTTAACTTAAAATTCTAAAATTATTCTTGATTGCACAAACCGTTAAAATATTTAGAATATATGTAAATAAAATTAAATATACATTAAATATATAATAAAGTTCTAAAATCGTTAAATATTTAGAACGTACTTAAAATAAAATAAATATACGTTAATTATATATTTATTACTTAAAATTCATAAATTCTATTTAAATATAAATAATATACGTTAAAATATATTAATAAAATTTATAAATTTACGGGGGATTACAGAGTACTCGAACCAATATGGTTATAAATTTGGATACCCGATCCGAAATATGGATATATGTTACGTAAATCATTTTATAAACAACAGGTACTCGATAACGATTTAATAAGAATTTATTTTTTAAGGTTTACCCTATAAATATTTTTTGTCCCAGGAGCTTAAAATCCTAAATGCTAATAATCAATTTATAATTTGAGTAAATTGTAATTTTATTATTAGTGAGTCAAAATCATGTGCTAATTTGGTATTTAGTGTTGAATAATATTACAATAATCTATTTATAAACTCTATTTTTTCCAGTTGGATATCATATCGGGTAGCGGTTATCCGATCCGGAATTTTGGGTACATGAACTTATCGGTTTGGCTCGATCATGGATATCAATTTTAGCATTATTGGTTATCCGTTACCCGATTTGATAAGGTTATTAGTTCGATTAGCTGAACCATTATCACCCCTACTCTCACATGAATATGTTTTTCCTTATATATTGGGAAAAAAATTAGGAAATTCTCTTCAAATGTGAATAGTGTCAAAAACCTAATAAATTGAAACATGCAATAATTTACTCCCAATAAAAATGATCTTGAAAAAACACTTTGGGCGAAATTAAAGGGAATAAAAAATGGGGATCACTTGCATAATTTTTTTTAAAAAAAAATTAATTAAAAAATAGGTTTTCTTTTCACAAAAACATTTAATTGGGAGGAATTATAATTATGATATCATTTTCGATTAAGTTAGTCGGCATCTGATATGGGTTGTAATTTTAACTGTGGGATTATGTTTGGATTGTAATTAATCAAAATGAAAGTTTGAGGTTGTAACCCGTAAAGACGGAAGTTTATGGGGTTCTATTTGACAAAATTTTCAAAAGAAAATCAATTGATGGTTGTCTCAAGTACAAAAAGAGTTTCTACTATATTTTTTTTCCACACTAATAAACTACGGAGTACCAATTAAACTAGCGGTTCGTTTATAGTAAACCCACAAGCAAATAGCGGTTTTATGGTAAAGAATAAATTTATTTTCCAACTCGTTAATGTGGACAGTTGATGGGAATGTTTTGTTAAAGGGGTGTTTTTTGGGAACTAGGACATCTTTTAGCATTACTGCGAGAAATTTGCCAATAAACTACAAATATAGATGACTAACCTTTTATGCAAACGACAATGTTCGTGATTTTTAGAATGCATGTAAGCCAACATTAATAAATCAATGTTTGTTATCGTAGAATGACCCCCTTTTCCCCTTTGAATGTACCACCATAACCAATGGTTAAATATCCCTTTCAAGATTTCATAAATTATTTAGCTAATCACGACTTCTTCTTTTTTAAAATCATACACAAAGTACATATTTTATAAATCCATAGATATTTATATGAAAATTGTATATGGTTAGAAAAATAACTTTATTCTTTTTTGAAATTAAAATTAGCAAAATAACTTCATATATATAAGTTATTCATTATCACTTTATGGTTCCCGATGAGGTCTTAGCCTAGTGATTATGATTGAGGCATGCGTACGATATGTCTCAGGTTCGAATCCCATCCTCATTTTGTAATTTATATTTCCATGTGGCTCATTTACACCCAAAAAAACAAATTATGGTTAGCAAAATAAAAATTTACTTTTTAATTAAAAAAAATTAAACTAAGGGGAGGATATAAAGGGTAGTTCACATCTTTGACGTTGTTTCAGGCATTGCTTTACATAATAGAGGCTAGTTTTAAACTCGTTCAATGCACCGTTTTGTACTAATATATTGAATAAAACTAATACTCGGTATGAATATATTATAAACTATGAAATGTGCTTCCAATCTTATGTTAATTGCAATATCCTTATGCTAAAAACCATTTATAATATAAGTTTATTTTAACAAACAAATATATCCTAGTAGTTGTTTTCTTCTATTACTACAATTATTATTTTATTTAAATTTTATCATTGTTAGGAACTTTATTCGATGAATTTGAGTATTACCCGACTAATACTTTATACGATGGTTTTTTGTTGAGATAATTCACTTTTCAAATATTGTGGATATTTTTTTCCTCAATTTATATAGAAACTTCTCAATTAAATTGGTAAATATAGATGAGGGAATATGATAATTAAATTGAAAAAAAATTGTAACAAAGCCAATAAATTGTAGGAAAATTTGATAAAAATAATCCAATCTTTTCCTGTTCTTCTATTAACAGTATGTTAATCTTAAATAATCCAACGTTTAAGACGAGTTTTCTAATAACAGGTCAAGTGAGATTTTTTTTACCTGCTGAATCAGGTTAACTTGGTGACATGGCGGTTTATAGAGTTAACCAACCCCTTCCCTGCTATTAAACCCTTCCTATCCCGTGCGGTTTATTTAACCCCCTCCCATGCGATTTATCTCCCCCCTTTGAAAACCCACCACCAATGTCTCTTTCTTTCTCCCCCTTCCTCGATGTGCTCAACACGATCTTCCACCAACTGCCGTAAATGAGGACCATTGACACACTAAAACAAATTAATTAAAGAATCCTCGTTCGCTTGAAAACAATGTCTTGCTAAAATCAACTTCTTCTAAAATGGTCTTCCTGATGCTGAGTATGGAGTTATGAGTTCTAATTTATTTAGGTACTTTTTCTTGGTGTTGATTTGTGATTCGAATAGGACATCAAATTGTTAGATTTTTCATATGCTTAATTTATTTAAGCATAAATTTTGATTGTAATTTGATCGAACATTGTTCTAATTGGAATGACATTTGATCTCATTGTTGGTGGGGATTTTTCTAATTGGGTTGTTCATGAAAATTTTGTACTATATTTTTGTTGTCAATTTTGGTTCAATTGTCAGATTTCGGAGCTCAAGAATCTTTTATTGAAACTTGATTGATTTTCAAGTTAATGCATTAATCATTCGTGGAGTTTGGAGGATTAAGGGGAGTGCTTGATATAGCATACTGTTTGGAGGATTAAGGGAGGTTGAAGCACTCATCACGATGATTCTCATATCGTTGTATACATTCGTGGAGTTTGGAGGATTAAAGGGATATCAAGAAAAATCTGGTGGGGGTCAGTGGTGTAGAGGCTGAGACGAGAAGAGGGAAAATTCTGGTGGAGTGGTCGGTGGTCGAGGCCGGGGAGAGAGAAAACTCTGGTGGAGGGGAGGAGATGATTTTTTTATATAATTAAAATAATTAAATAAGATAGACCAATTTGAAAACGACACATGTCATGCTTAACTTGTAAAAGAAATAGTTTAGGAGGGGAAAAGAGTCAACAGAGACTCATTGACCTGTCTCAGCAGGTTACCAGTCACTTGACATGTTATTAGAAGACTCGTCTTAAACGTTGGATTATTTAGGATTAATCGATTTGTCGTACTGTTAATTGAAAAGCGGGGAAAGGTTGAATTATTTTTATCAAAAATTTCCTAAATTTTATAGTACATAGAAATATCTCTTGTATGTTTTCTAATGTTAAGGCACAATATTGAAGGTATAAGAAGGAAAAAACATATGATATACTTTGATTTAGTACTATAGTCCTCTACAGGATTATTAGAAAAAGTCATCATCTAAATTCAAATTATTACTAATTTACTGTGAAATGCTTATGATTTTGAAACAGCCTTTCAACTTGACTTTTTTTTTTTTTTTTCTTTTTCTTTTTTTTTTTAACTAAAGAACACAAACTTAATGCTCCTTATAACAAAAAAAAAAAGGCACATCCGCTACCATTTGATGACATCAACTAAATATTTACAACCAAATTCACTAAAAGTTGGTATGTATAACTGAAAAATCACACTACGGTGTGCAACTTAATGAGATCAACTACAAAAATTACAACTAAATTTATCATTTATGATAAAAAAAAAAAGTATAATTAAACCTAAGAAGAAATCACATTGAACTCCTATTAGATTTCTCTTCATTGGGAAAGACGAGTATGATTAAACCTAAGAAGAAATCACGTTTATTTAAAATACTTTGTGATTGGAAGTTAAGCTTATTTTAAGCTCCAATGTTTGATTAAATAAAATTTTATATTGTATTCCGTATCGATGCTCGAACTCATGATCTTGCTTTTATTAATGTAAAGTTTTAACCACCACTCCAATTCATCATGTTATGACTTTAAATCAATGAAAAAGAATATGTTCTATCAATGTTAATAATTTAATGCCCAATCTTGAGTAACCATTTATGATAACAAAAAGTTGTTTGATTTTTCTTTATATACTTCAAATCATATACTTCACCCGTTTCGGAAATATCGCACTATTTTGTTTTTTACACTATTCACACTACGACTTTAGCGATTTTTTGTGATTCATACGTAAGAAAATTGTAGTCATGTTGGATTATGTTAGATTGGTATTGATATATATTTTCTTTTCTTTTTTGGTGTTAGCACCTGGTTCACCCTTATGGCTAATCCGAATTCGGGGCGAGTTCTGGGTGGTTAGGTTTCAGTCCCTCCCAATTGTTGTTGCGGGGGATCGAACACGGGTTCTCCCTACCAAGTTCAGCCCCAATCACCACTGAACCAACAAGCAATTTTTATTTACACACGATTTGAAATATTAAGAGTCAATGTAATGTGTTAGAGGAGTAAAAGTCAACCATGGTGCGATATTTATGGAAGAATGAAGTATGGATATATTTTTATTTATTTTTGAAAATTATTCAATTCTTACATGGAATTGTTAAAAAAATTGGAAAAATAAACATTGTACCTAATGTTTAGCTGGCCTATAGTTCCCCGCTAAAAGGTTTGTAAGGTTGTAACCCAATGTACAATTTGTAATTTAAGAAAATTCTTATAAGGTACTACGTATAAGTACGTGAAGAACAAAAAATCGAGTTTTATACAAATCAAGTAAATTACTCAAAAAGTTTGTTAACCAGTTTTAGTTCGTAAACAATATACTACATACGTAATGCTCCGTATAATAAAATTTACAGTACATATCAATTAATTTTTTTATATAAATAATTTCTAAATCATATAAATACCCAGGGCATCGTACGAGCCAATAACACTAATTTTATTATTAAAAAGCTATGTTATCATGTCAAACATAATTAAATTATGGGTTGATTTTATTAGTTGTAGCCCGTTGTACTTGAGTAGTACTTTAGTACGTAATCAATAATGCAAAGGATATACTACTATTATTGACAATAATTGACTTTTATTTTAGATTTATTCTTTAAATTTAGAATATTAGGTTTTGGATGGAAGACTCTTGTGCGTAGAGTTTTATTATTATTAGAGTTGTATTAGTAATTAATTAATTAAAATATTTACGTGACACTAATTATTTATCTGCATGGCCGTAATCTAATAATTTCTTACATGGCCTCAAATAACTGAGCAAATTGCCCAAATTTAAAATTAAATTTTCTATTTTATTCAATATTATCTTATCATTTTATCCTATTTTATTCAATAAGTATACTTCATACATATTTATTTTATTATTAAAAAGCTATGTTATTATGTCAAAAATAATTAGATTATGGGTTGAGTTTATAGTTGTAGTAGTACATAATTAATAGTGCAAAGGCTATACCGAGTAGATGTTTTACATAACTGACTTTTATTTTAGATAAAATCTTTAATTATTAGAGTTTTTGATTTTGGATGCAAAACTTTTGTGTGAGAGTTTTATTATTATTAGAGTTGTATTAGTAATTACTTAAATTAAATATATATTTGGCAACTAATTATTTATCTACGTGGCGGTGGCACACACATTTTTTAATTCTAAAATAAAATAAGAATCTTATTTCTCATTGGCCGAAATATAATGATTTCCTACATGGCGCCCTAATAACTAAACAAATATGTATGCTTTAATTTATATATACTAAATTTTAGCCCGTACGATGCACAAATTATATTAAATTGTTAAATTAAAATAAAAATCCTTTTATAACTGCTATACTTTATATATTAGATTAGATTAGTTGTCGATTTTGAATTGAATTTCATTTTAGATTTATTTTTTAATTATTAGAGTGTTTGATTTTGGATGCAGTTGTATATATTAATAATTAGTTAATTAAAATATATACGTGACACCTAATTATTTATTAACGCGAAACTTGACTTTTTTAATTCAAAAATAATTTAGAAATCGTATTTTTCATTGGTCGATACTATTAGATTTCCCACGTGCTCTAAATATTCAGCAAATGTGCCTCCTTTATTTATATATATTAGATTAGTAGGGGTGCAAATGAGCCGAGACTCTCAATAAACTACTCGGGTTGGGGTTCGGTTA
Organism: Spinacia oleracea; assembly: GCF_020520425.1. NCBI lineage: Eukaryota > Viridiplantae > Streptophyta > Magnoliopsida > Caryophyllales > Amaranthaceae > Spinacia > Spinacia oleracea. Next base: position 28,147,515 of record NC_079489.1, read on the forward strand.
AAGCTCGTTCATGTCCGTTTATTCAATAAATGAACCGAGATTGAACAACTTTATTAAATGAGCTTGAACATGAACATAATGCTCGTTCATTTATGTTCATGAACAACTCGTTTATTTATGTTCATGAACAAGCTCGTCTATTTGTGTTAATCAATTTTTCCATACATAATTATACGATCACAAGATAAAAATCGTATTTTGACTTTAATTTTAGCAAGCAAAAAAAATATATCATAAAATAAAAATATTTTAAATGTAAATGGCTAATTTAGTGCACATCCAAAATAATACGAAGTATTTCAAATGGTTAAACTTTAAAGTGCAGGGATCGTTTAAGAAAATAAAACTCGTTTATGAACTCGGCTCGGTTACTGAACGAGACGTTCATGAACCGTTCACGAATACAAAAAACATCTTAAACGAACCGAGTTTGAACAAATTTTTGAGCTCGGTTGAAAGCTCGTGCTCGGGCTCGAGCTCGCCTAAATTAAATGAACATGAACAGAGCAGTACTCGACTCGACTCGGCTCGACTGGTTTGCACCCCTGTATATTAGATTAGATAAGATTAATTGCGAGACATATGCGAGCCCAACTTAATAACAATCATCTATAATCTACTTTATTGCTAACCTAAGAGAAAAAAAAAACAAGTTATTAGATTTAACATAAAACTTTATTTATTTATTTTTATAATTAAACATTAAACTACTATTTTGTTTTTGATAATAACCATTAAACTACTTTCTAAGTTTCTATACATATATGGAGTATATATAGAAGTATATATTTAAGAAAAAAAATACATGCTTTTTTTTTTTCTCAAGGCGAAAAAAGGATACAAATATTGAGAAAAAGAAAAGTAATATTCTTTGGTGCAATTTTTTAAAGAAAGGCAAACTAGGCTAGACCGCAAGATAAATAAAAATAAAAGAAAAAGGAAAGAAAGGCGTTAATAATAATAATGCTGAAAAACTGGGTCAAAGCACAAAATGTAGCTCAGCAAAACAATAGCAAAATAAATACCCCCACAATCCACATTAACAGTGAATATACGTTTATTTTAACCAATTGTACGTTACTTACAATGTCTTTTACACCCAAAATAAAAAATAAAAAATAAATAAAGAATATTGCTCTTCAGTAACTTTCCGTTTTAGAAAACCTAGTCCGCTAGTCGTACTCGGTAGTGATTTTTAGGTAGGTAAAATAAAAGAACCGCTCTCGAGTTAATCCGGTCCGGGATAGAACGAAGAAAATCTTTTGCTCTTTAATAAATTTTCATTTTTAGAAAATGTTTGGTCGTAGTATTCTACGGTGGGTAGTGGTAGGGTCGGGTTATCAGCACGAGAAAATCTCCTCCTACTGTATTTCCCGCTCCTTCCCCCCTTCAAATCTCACCCATCTTCTCTCTCCTCCTCTTCACTTCACTTTACTATTTTCACAAGAATTTGTGCACAATTCACTCAAACTCACAATCAATCCTCAGATTTTTTTATTCAGAAATGAAATAGACAGAGAAGCTAATTTTAGGGTTTTGATTTTTTATGTATGAGTTGCGATAATGGACACACCTGAGCGGAGTCAGATCGGAACACCAGTTTCTAAATTTGAGGTTTTTTTTTTCGATTTTTTCGCCACAAGTTTGCTGTATTTTGACCTAATTTGTTCTTACTATAGTTAAAATTTCAGGTATTTCTTTTGTTTCACAATGTCGTTGACTTGATGTTTTGCATGTCTCTGATTAATTATTTTCTCAAGGGTTTGAATTTTTTTTTACCAATTTTTTTGATTTTAAGGGGTTTGTCTTTGTTTTGATCGATATTTTGTGTAGTTTATATTGTGGGTATGTTCTGATACCCCGATTTTTCAATGGGTTTTCCACTAATTTTTATATTTGTGCCGAATTTTTGTGCTACTATAATTTGATACTACTGTAATTTTGTTGCTTAATGGAACACTTTTCTAGTGGGTTTGATTTCATGGTTCTATTTGTTGAACATTGTTGTTTAAATATACATTCAATTTTTGAAGTGGATGCTGACTAGTATAAGATAAATCATTGCGGATCGGTGGCTCTCAATATACCAACTAAAAAAAATCATCTTGTGTTGCCTACATTTGTTATAATCTCCAATTTGAGGGTTTCAGGAGCTTTAAAAGAAAGTGATCTTCCTAATGTGTACTTAATGATGATATAATGGTGTCTGATCTTTGAATTGCTTACTAAATTGGAGATTTTTTTGTTCTCTTCATATTTTGCAGATTTCATGCTCTCTTTGGGTTGTACTTCAATTTTGAAATAAAATGTACTCACTTCTTTTTTATAATACAGGAGTCACCTTTTTCCAACTTCATCAACAGTTTGTCACCGATCAACCCTACGAAGACGATACACGTATCACAGACGTTTGGCTCGCTTAGTTTTACTTCACCTCCATCGGTTTTCACTTCACCCCATGTGAGCCTCCAGAAGGACAACAAGTTCTTAAGAAGGTATGGGTACAGTGACTTTTAAGGTCTTTCTTGCAGCAGGAGCATAATGCTTGTTGTTCTTCTTTTCTTGACAAATGTTGTTTAATTTTTGAAAGGCATCTAGTGTCAGATCTCCTGAAAGCTCAGCTCCAGTCAGATGGAGGAAACAAAGATCCTATTGCCGAAGAGGACACCAGTGCAGAGCATCAGTCTGATGGTCTTCCGGATGTACAAGTTAGAGGTGAAGAGGGTTCTGGCAGTGAAGGTTCTGCCAAGCCACTTGAAGATACTTCAGACTGTGCAACCGAGCTGCCAAGGGAACTAAAATATGACAGTGGAAGTCCTCGCTGTAAGGCAGTGACTTCCTCTAGTAGTGATACAAGATGTGAGACAAACACATCAACAGCCCTTATTCAATTTGTTCAGGAGTCTTCAATTCAAGGTTCCTTTCAGACAGAATTGAATTCGCAAGAGGTGAAAGACGGTAATGAAGAGGAAGCATGTGATTGGCAGAGCTTGATATCTGGTAGTAGCGATCTTTTCATTTTTGATTCACCTAATGTTACAGAAACTTCAAAAGGGTCATTGCAAAAATCACAACAACAAGAAGAAACAAATGTTTTCGCATCTCTATTAGCACGATTTCCAACTGAGCAGGCTTATCATCTGCAAAATTCACTTCAACTTGGTTCCACTGGTTGTAATGAAGCACTTGAAACTGCTCAACATTCAACTCAACCCACAGAGGAAACAGAGTTGCAACAAACAGACCAGCCATCGGAGAATTTGGAAATTACCTCTGTCAATGAATTTTTTCCTACTGATTCTGGTGAAAAACCAGGAAAGCAGGTGAGAAAGCTTTACCTATTGGATCACGTATATACTGTCTGTTTTCTAGACTTTGTTAGCTGTGAAACTTTCTCTGCATGCACTAGTAACATGGGTGCACAATCAATTTGGACCCAAAACTTGTCTTTGTTCTAAGTACCCTTAACCAAAAACTGTTATGCTATGCCATTTACTCTCATTAGTTCTTGTGTTTTGGATTCTTGGATTACAAATGACTTTTTCAATATAGTTAACAGGGCTGAAGTCCGTATTGACTATATTCATCGTCCTCCTAACTTTAATTGTAGCTTTTCTCCTGCTGTAATACTACGTTTATCAGTAGTACTGAGACATTTACTCCTGCATACATATTTGAATTATCACGTTTTCAGAACTTTTTTCTTCTAAATGAAGTACATGGAGAAGTATTCTTAAGCAGGTTCCTGTTCTGTATCTGCAGCCTTTCAGTAATTTACACCGGGGATTGCGAAGGCGATGCCTTACCTTTGAGATGCCTAGAATGAAGAGGAGTATAGATGGCGTTCTATTCTCCAGCTCTTTATCTTCTTTACAAAATGAGGATAATCCTCCGTCCTCCAATAGGCAGCCCATCACGCCCAGGGTTGAGTCTTCAAGGTGCATTTTTCCAGGTATTGGTTTGCATTTGAATGCACTGGCAGCAGCTTCAAAGGATAGTGGAATCTCCAACACGGAGATGCTTTCTCCAGCTTCCCAGGAACATCTTATAAACTCACTGGCCTGTTTAAGAAATGATGAAGGTCCTGCTGAAAATGTAATTGAAAATGCAGAAGATCCTTCTCAAACATCAGTGTTTGCAGCTACTGAGGACTTAAATTCAAATAGTCCGAAGAAAAAGAGGCAAGTATTGTTCAACTTTTGATTGCTACCCATTCTTTTCATTTGATGCATGAGCTTTCTGATTAATGTTGTAAGATGATGCTACAGGCGCAAATTTGAAACTACTGGAGAAGGCGAGTCATGTAAACGCTGCAATTGTAAAAAATCAAAGTGCTTGAAGCTGTAAGTTGTTCCTCATGCTCGTTTTTATTTGTTTTGATTAAAATTGAACATGAACGTAACCACAATAATTTATAAGTTTCGCTTTTGTATTCTTATAGATTTAGCATTCCTTGTACATATTATAGTCAATGCTTTCATTGTGAAAAATTTAAAGTCAAAGTTGGAAACAACACCAATAACACTTAAAATCTTTTGGCTCGGGTAAGCTACTCGCATGATGTTATGTTTGACTCTTCTTTCTGGGTGCAGTTATTGTGAATGCTTCGCTGCTGGTGTTTACTGTGTTGAGCCATGTTCCTGTCTAGACTGTTTTAACAAGCCCATTCATGAAGATACTGTTCTTGCAACTCGTAAGCAGATTGAATCTCGTAACCCACTTGCATTCGCTCCCAAAGTGATCAGAACTTCAGATTCAGCCCAAGAGATCGGGGTAAGTGAAGAAGATGAAAAACTAGCTTAATTTTTTTACTGCTGTTACCTAGCCTCTGTTTTTAAAGCTTGACTATGACAATCCAAACAGGAAGATACAACCCGAACTCCAGCATCAGCTCGTCACAAGCGAGGATGCAACTGCAAGAAATCAAACTGTCTGAAAAAGTATTGTGAATGTTATCAGGTATAATCAAACCCCACTTCATCTAGTTCAATTTAATACCCGATAATCAAGTCATCTCATGGAGATATTGATTTGTATGTTTGTTTTATAGGGTGGTGTTGGCTGCTCCATCAATTGCAGATGTGAGGGGTGCAAAAATGCATTTGGTAGAAAGGACGGTTAGTTGAAGCATTCCATGTGTAAACCTTTTACAGTATATATTACATCTCACCATTTCCAAGTGATACTAATTGATTGTGCATGTTGCATGCTTAAACCCAAATTTCAGGATCCAGCATGATAGGAACAGAAGTTGAAATGGACAAGTTACAGGCCTCGGAGAAATCTATATTGGATAGAAGCTTAGATATACATGGATTCCAGGATGACGATGACCAAAATTCTGAATTCGCCATTCCAATGACACCATCAAGGCTTTACAGGTATCATATTCTTGATCCTCATTTAACCCCGGCACTCTGACAATGAACTATCTAACTTTATATGGCGATTTTGTATATTATAGGACATCAGTTCCATTGGCAACTTCCTCAAAGGGAAAACCGCCAAGATCTTCCCTAGGAACAATTGGCTCATCCTCCTCAGGTTTGCACTCAGTTGACGGACCAGGAAGATCAACATTTCTGCGAACACAATCTAGGATTGACAAGCATTTTCAAAGTGTGTCAGTGGACGAAATTCCTGCTGTTCTTCAAAACAGTAGTCCCCCAAGCATTAGTTTAAAGAAGACTTTGTCTCCAAAAAGCAAGAGGATCTCTCCTCCTCACCATAACAACGGACAGCCCCTCGGATTAAGGAGCAGCCGTAAATTGATCCTGCAATCGATCCCATCGTTTCCTTCCCTCAGTCCAAGACGCTGAATGTGCAGGTTGCCATGGAAATGTCCAATAACACACCTATAATATCTATCTGGAGTTATAAGTGTGATAATCAGTGTTATAATCCTTATAACACACACCTATCATCTCTATCTGGAGTTATAAGTGTGATAATCACACACCTATCATCTCTTTATTCACTACTTGTATAATATTGCTGTATTTTGGTACCTCAGTTCTTTCATTTTTTGTTTGTTTGGTGAAATCCCTTTCACCCCCCTTCATAATGTTTAAGTTCGTAATAGGATGTGAATGTTTTAGAGTATTTACTATTTCGATTGTTATAGAATTAAATTTGTATGTAATAGCCCTACGGTAGTTTAGCCCAAGGGTATTCTAGTGAAGTATAATACATTTCATGAATTCTTTATATTTTGCATATTAAGTCAAAGATAATAGAACTCGAAAGAAAAAAGAACTTTCCGAGGGTTTGACCGTTTGAGTACCTAAAACCCAACCAAATATTGGCTAAATACAACTCCTATTTTTCTAAGCATGCAATCTCGTGATGAAATTAATTCATCACCCCCTCCCTCTCTATCACTTCCCCACTCTTCCACATCACCAAAGTTAATATGTGTACCTATTTAAAGCTCTAAAAAAAAAAAAATACTTGGTATCCTCCCAGTTCCCCTTGTTCCTGAATACGTGCAATAGTTTGACTGACATATGTGTTATGTCAATACACAACTTTGACCATCAAGATCTTTTAATTATTACAGAATAATTACTAAAATTTATAAAATATTGTTATTAATGAAAATAGAAAAAAATTATGGGAATAATCAAAATGCAAAAAGCAAGTCAACATTTTGATTATATCTGGGCAAGTCAACCTTTACACCCATCAATTTTAAGTAAGCCACTTTTTTGGGACTGATAATGGGGGGTGTTTGAGGTGATGACGTGGCATCTTTTTTTTTTTTTTTTTGTTTTTGTTTTTTTACCTACAAGCTATCTTGGCACGTTAACCAGAGAGATTTTTTGAAACGCTTTTCGAGATAATTTTGACACGCTTTCATGACGACTATTTAACACGTCTTTCAAGATGAACTTCTAGTACCTTTTGCAAAGCGGTTTAACGATTTTATAGCACGTTCTTCAAGGTGACAACATTATAAACGTTTTTTTACCAAATACCTACGCTGTTTAACTTAATTCACCATATACCCTCGTGTTTTCTGTAATTCATCATATACCCTTGAGGTTTGAAAAATTAACGTGACATGACCCTGCCGTTAACTCTGTTAGATCTTTTGTTCTTTATCTTCTTCGTTTCTCCATCATATTCATCTTTCCTGCTAAACTCAATTCCTTACCACCAAATCATAATCCATTCCTCCATCTTCTATGGCCTAATTGGATTACCAAGCTCATACGCAATTCGATTGGCGGAGATGCATTACTGGAAGCTTTGGATGCATGCTTAATTAAAGTCAATATTCTTCGAATAAATCTTGAAGCATAACAACACAACATTTTTTTGCGCAAATTCATAACTTCCGTTGTAAATACTTCAATTAACCCAACAAATCCCGAAATAAATAAATAAGTTTCTCTAAATCATTTTACAAAAATAGGTGGTCGGAAACATCGTTGGAAAATCTCAATCTACTGATCAAATTCAACAAGAAGAAAACTCAACAAGTGAAATGCAAATCTCAATCTACAGATGAAATTTAACAAGAAGCAAACTCAACATGTGAAATGCGAAACCTCCGACCGAGTTCATCTGCCCAATTTTCAGGTCACTCATGGTTGACCCGATTATTGTCTCAACGTGCCAGACATTTGAGCAGCTCGTGTTACCGCCTTCAAAAATATAGGGGAACCTCCATGGTAGCTTTTCTCTCTCCTTAATTCGTCTGACGAACTCGACAACTCGCTCTCGGAATGCACCCCGCAAACCCAAGGGCTTTCCTACTTCCGAGAGATCTTCTTCGTAAAACTTATGGAAACCTCTCCCCCATATTGAAGAGGTCGCAGAGTAATCCAAAAATATATATATTTCCAGCTAATGTGCTGCACTATGTTGGTTTATCTCCTCAGGCGAACCAGAATAGCCACCGCCCGTGACTAAAGAGTGAGTTACTTAATCATCCGTGGGAGCTGAGCCGGAGCTTGAGGACGAAAAAATCTCGTCGTGATCCGGTTCTCTTCCAATCGGAAAACCTCATGACGACCCGACCAGTCCCTCCAGTTGGAGCTCGACGTTGAGATCATCTTGTAGGAACCTACATTCGATCCTCGTCCTGTTTCGAAAAGTTCGATGATGAATTATTACCCACTTGTCAATAACACTGTTCCGAGTGTGGAACTGGGAGGACGTTCCGGAGTGCCTTGGCCCTGTCAAGCAGAGCAAACGTGAGCTAACCTCGGGGGTTTAACCGAGGAAACCCCCTCCGATGCCTAAGTCAGCAAATAGATAAGAAGTCTTTAGAGAGGGAATATAGAGAGAAGGTGGAGCAAGTACCGTGTGTAAGAATGTGTCCCATCATGAATGATGTGGGTGCTATTTATAGGCGTACTATTCTGTACTTTGGCCTACTTAGATGCCGCCACGTGTATGACGGCGATGTACTTTATTCCTTGTCGTTGTCGTTTAGCCTGCAGGTCCCTTCTTGGACTGATGCAGCCTTGCCTAGCTCTGCTCTGTGTCTTTACACGTGATCTGGGGAGGTTTGATCTGTCTGGGCTGTATATACTTGGCTTGGGGTTTAGAGTCTTTCTTTGACTTGGGTGTGCCCTGGGTGTCAGGGTTTGCTCTGTTGTTGATGTTCTGTCCTCTCTGGATATGATCCCGTACAACTAGTCCCTCAAGAGTAGAGCTGACCTTTTAAGTCAGGTCTGCTCTTCTGTCCTTGATTTGGATGTGACCCCGTACAACTAGTCCCTCAAGAGTAGAGCTGACCTTTTAAGTCAGGTCTGCTCTTCTGTCCTTGATCTGGACTCTTTGGGGCTGCAATGCTTGTTTTGTTGGTTTTTTGCTTTTGTTCTGGCTGTGTACTTTCTTGCTACCAGTCCCTCCAGAGTAGATCTTTTTTTTTTTTTTTTTTTTTTTTTTTTTTTTTTTTTTTTTTTGGGCGGGCTTTCCTTGAGGTGAATGGTAAGAAATCTTTGGGGATTTTAACCGGCTTTTCCTCGTGCCACGCGTTGCCCATCTGAAGAGTCAATCGGAATCGTCGCTCAATCTGGACCGTCTTTCATCATGATTAAGTTTGGTTGTATTGAGGTCTACACGTGTCCTTCATCCTGCTTGTGCAACTGTATCGTTGCTCGCATCTTAGCCGTTCTTCTTTGGCTTTTAAAAGGAAAAGGTAACTTCCTTCCTTCTTCATCTTCATTTCTCACCTTCTCTCTCCTTGGTGTTTCTGAGAAAAAACACTCGAGTGCTCTCATTTTTCGTTGCTTGTTGTTTGCAAAAGTCTTCTCAAAATTCGATCTTTTGCACATTTTTGTGTTTGCCGTCGCTTTTCCGGTCGATTGCTAGTGTTCTTGTTGCTTGTGGTGGTCATTTGTCCCTCGTGTTTTCGTTTGCCATTTCGCGAAGGGAGGTTTTCGTTGCTGTGTTCCTTTTGATTCTAACTCTATCTTCTTTTTCCGGTAAGTTTCTATTTTTTGCTGTTTTTTCGATTCTTTTGCACGACTTTTGTTTGTTGTTCGCTTGATTTTAGTGTCTTTGGGGTTTCAATTTCTGGTATTTTTCGCCATTGTTAAGTCGTTTTTGAACTTCCGCCATTGTTGAGTAGCTTTTCCCCTTTTTTTTTTTTTTTTTTTTTTTTTTTTTTTGTTATTTACTTTTGTGCCCTTTTCCCTTGTCCTGTGACTTTCAGTTCATAATGTCTGATGCATCTGATAGCCAAAACCTTAGTAGCTCGGGCGCTAAAAGCGTTTCCTCTGCTTCCTATGTTACCTCTTCTCCCTCCTCTGTCTCTTTATCTTCTGATGAGGAGACTCGGGCTTCTGCTGAGCACAGAACCAAATCAATGCATGATGTTTTGTCTCGCTCTGTGCCTGCTGTGATTCCTTTGTCCTCTGACGATGAATCCTCTGGGGAGGAGCCGCCCCCCCCAGATGCGGGTGATTCTGGGTGTCCTGACTCTACGGCCGACCTGTCCCCATCTTTACGTCAAACTCTTAGGGAGATGCGCCATGATTATCTGTCGCGGATAGTTAGGATAAATCCGCCGTCCAATGTCCCCCCAGGGCTTGATGTTCAGCCTCTGTCTGAACAGGCCTGGTTAGATGATTTTGAGCAGCTTGCTGGAGCTAATGAGTCTGAACTGTCTTTGCGTGTTTACAGACGCCGGGAATCTATTTTTCGTTCTATGATGGCCAACCATGTCACTATTTCCGTGGGTGGGCAAGCTGGTGGGGAGGATATTTTGGCCCAGGTGAATGAGATGAGGCCTTTTCCGAACTACGTGGAAGAGAATGTCGTTCCTGGGGATTCGACGCCCTTCCTTTCTGAGGCCTCTGCTTTTGGTCCCTTACACGCGAAGCTGAACACTAAGTGGACTGATGATGCGCGAAAAGAGAATCACGCTGTTGTTGGTAAGGAGTTTTATGGTCTGCCTGATGGTTATCGACTCATCGTGCCAGACGATGATGCTCGGATTACTCATCCACCAGAGGGGTGCATAGGCGTTTATGCCTATAGTCTGGATTTTGGTCTGCGCTTTCCTCTGGATCCTACCCTGGTGAAGATTCTTCGTGCCTTCAACGTTTGCTTAGCTCAGCTCCATCCCTTCGCTGTTCGTACTTTGATCAGCTATATTTGGGTCTGTCGGTTTTTGGAGTTTCCTGAGACCCTTTCTCTCTGTAAGCGAGTCCATCATCTGCGCAACAGCGGTACTGGGAACAAGATTGGCTGGTTTTCCATCTATTGCAATCGTGGAAGATTGACCTGCCATGGGATGCCTACCGGCCAAAAGGAGTGGAAGGATAGGTTTTACTGGCTCGCTGTCCCTGCTGACTTTCCTGTTGCTCGGGGCTTTGTTAGACCTCGGACTCGGCTAGAGGGAGTCGAGATTTTGGATGGTGCTGTCTTGGAGGAGAGGGCTTTTGAGCATTTTTCATCTGAGCCCAAGTTTAATGCTGCTGGTAAAGAGGTTGGGCGGTTGCCTCGTGTTTGGCTTCCGCATTCAAGTTATGTTCTGCGGAATGACGTGCTGTCCGCTATGTTTCTTTGTTCTACTCACCCTCAAGGTTAGTTCTGTGTTACTTTCTCACTTCACGTTTTCTTTTCTCTTTGTGCGAGTTGTTTTTTTTTTTTTTTTTTTTTGTTTTTTTTTTTTTTACTTTTTTTTTTTTTTTTTTTTTTTTGTTTTTTTTTTTTTTTTAGGTCGTCGATTCTTGAATCTTGAGGAATTGGGTGTTCGGGCTGATGGTTCTTTCATCTGCGCTGCTCCCCCCGATCCTGCTGCGAATGGGTATCAAATTTTGGCTGACCAAATAGAGGGCAGCAGGAGAAGTTCTACACGCCGTTCTGGTCGGGGTGGCGGTTCTGGGATCGTTCCCAGAGTGTCTCGAGTGGTCTCCTCTACAAACACTGGTTCTGCGAGCACTCCTATTCGTCGAGGGCAGACCTCTCGCGGAGCTTCCCATCGTGGTGCTCTGTCAGGCTCTCGTCGTGACCGAGCCGATTTCGAGGCTGGGCTCGAAGCTCCGACAGAGGATGCAGGCCATGATTTTGGGGAAGTGGCTGGTGAGGTATGTGACCAGCCAGGTTGTTCGGGCTCTGCGTCGGAACCTGTGGATATCGAAGCTGAGGAGCCGCCTTTTGTTCAGCGTCCTGGGAAACAACCTAGGTTTGATAGTGGAGCTGAGCAACTTCGAGCCTCCCCTTCTGCGGCTGATCCCCATCGTAGCAACACTTCTGGTAGCTCTCTTCGACAGTTTCTGGAGCAAGAGCTTCAAGGAAGTGATCTGGCTGCTGATGATCTTGACCTGCATATCACGGGTCGGCATAAGGAGTTTGTTGAGAAAGAATTTCTCGACATTCGTCCCCAGGCCGACCCTGAGCTGGCTGCTATCTTCTCTGGTCCTTCTGCTTCGGATCGTACTTTTGTCCCGCGCTGGGATGTGTCCGAATCAGAAAGCTTATATGGGAACTACCCTGAGAAAGGCGGGACGCTTGCCCTGAGGATGTTAAGAGGTCTGCAGTTGCCCAGCGACCTGCCCAAAGAGCGTTTGTATACTCCTGGGGCGAATGCCTGCCAGAAGGTCATGGAGGTATACTTGGTTTACTTCTCTTCTCCTTTGGTACATTGGTTCGTTTCTTTTGTTATGCACCAACTTATAATGCTTGTCTCTTTTTCTGTGTTCTTAGTGTGGCAACGCTGTTCGTGAGTTGACAGAAGTCTTCATAGTTTACCAGAAACGACTTGCTGCCAACGTTGCTCACATAGAGGCCCAAAAGAAGAGAATTGAGGAGCTCACTGCTGATCTGGAGTTATCTTCGACCTGTCTTACTTCGGCTAATGATCAATTGAAGCTTGTTACTGAAGAGCGTGATCAGCTGCAGGCTAGCTTTTCTCAGGCCCAAATTGATCTGGTCACCGGACATCAGAAAATTGAGGCTCTCCAGCAAGACTTTCTCTCTGTTGAGCAGTCTCATGACAATGAGATGACCCAACTGCAGAACTCCATCGAAGATCAGCTTGCGGCTGCCGTTCGCGACTTCCGTCGGTCAGATGAGCAGTATGCTCTGCGCACTCAGAGCTATGATGGCGGGTGGAAGGCTGCTTCGCTAATAGTGCAAGAAAAGCATCCTGATCTTGACTGGTCTCCAATCGAAGCTGCTTGGTTGGCTGGGCTCCATGTTGAGCTTTTGAGAAAGAAGAGGGAGGCCGAGCAAGCGTCTCTAGCTGCGGGCGGTGCGGTGCCAGAAGATGATGGGGTGCGTGATCATTGTGTTGAAAATGTTCACCCTGGGGAATTGCCTCTGTCTGATGCTGAAGATGATGTTGGGCAATAATGGCACAGGCGGCTGTCCCCATGTTCATCTTGCACTACCTCAGCCAATGCGTAGTTTATTTTTTCTGGTTGTTTTTGTCCTCCCTGCGTGGAGAGTAAGAATTTGTTTCTGGGGATAATATTTATCGTTTTTAGTTTTGATCAACAGTGGCCATTTTTGTAGGGCTGTACATTGCATAAGTTTTTGAGGTATAGCCGCCGGTCCCGTTGTTTGTTAACTCGTCGTGCTTATGCTGCCTTTTACCTTGTTGCTTTTTGCTTGCTATTTTTTTTATTGTTTTGTTTCCCCCATATTTCCATTTGACCCACTTTGCATGCTTGATTGTCCTGGCTTTGGCCAGGGCAAAATTCAAAAAGTATTTCTATATTCGCCTCGACCTGTTTTGGACTGTGTATTGTTGAGTTGTCCTGGCTTTGGCCGGGACAAAAACCGAGAAGTGTTTTCGCATTTGCTTCAGCCTATTTTGGCTGTGCCTTATTGAATTGTCCTGGCTTTGGCCAGGACAAAACTCGAGAAGTGTTTTTGTGTTTACTTCAGCCTACTTTGGGCTGAGTATGATTGAATTGTCCTGGCTTTGGCCAGGACAAAGCTCAAAAGGTATTTTCATATTTATTCCAGCCTACTTTGGCTGCGTATTATTGAATTGTCCTGGCTTTGGCCAGGACAAAGCTCAAAAAGTATCTTCATATTTATTCCAGCCTACTTTGGCTGCGTATTATTGAATTGTCCTGGCTTTGGCCAGGACAAAGCTCGAGAAAAGTTTTTGCTTAAATCTCGTTGAGAAAAAACTTACCCAATAACTTGGTTGATCAGACCAAGTTATTCGTGGGTAGCGTTTCCCCCCCTTTTTTTTTTTACGAGTTTTAGCCGTTCACCTTTTACTTTTCCAAGAGACCTGACGCACTTTCTTCTTATCGAAGGTAGCTGGGCCAATTTTCATTATGCTTGTAAGCGTGGAAAATTACAAAAGTGAAGAACTACTCTGGCTTCTATTGCCTTGTTATAGTATTAACTTCTTGTGTCTATACATAGTATTTCTTTAGCATGTTGGCATTCCAGCTATTCTTCAATTCTCTTCCTTCCATCGTCATTAGATGGTATGAGCCTGGGGCTACCTCTTTTGTGATCTGGTAAGGTCCTTCCCAATTGGCAGAGAATTTTCCTTCTGCCTTTCCCTTTCCAGTGGCAGCTGTTCTTCTGAGGACCAGATCCCCCACTTGCATAGGTCTGTGCTTTACCCTCTTGTTGTATGCCCTGCTCATTTTTTCTTTGTTTGCTGCCAACTTGAGTTCTGCTTGCAGCCTGACTTCTGGTAAGAGATCTAATGCTTCCCTCATACGCTGCTCATTAGTGCCTTCCTCATAGTACTGCACTCTAAAGCTAGGTAGACCCACTTCGACAGGCAGGACCGCCTCAGCCCCAAAAGCTAGTTTGTAAGGACTTTCTCCTGTTGCTTCTTTTTCAGTGGTCCTGTTGGACCATAAGATCTCTGGAATAAGGTCGGCCCATGCACCCTTAAAATCTTCTACCTTCTTTCGCAGTGCTCCCAGGATTTGTTTATTTGCTGCCTCTGCCTGACCATTGCTCTGGGGATGGCACACAGATGCGTATGCGAATTTTATTCTTAGTTCAGCGCAATAATCCTTTATAGGAGTGCAGTCGAACTGTGTTCCATGATCGAAGACCAAACTTTCTGGGATGCCGAACCTTGTCACAATGTTCTTCCAGATGAAATCCTTCATCCGTTTGGCTGTTATGCTTTTAGTGGGCTCTGCCTCGATCCACTTAGTAAAATAGTCAACTGCCACGATCAGAAATTTTCTTCCCCCGCTTGCTGCTGTGAATGGTCCCAGAATATCCATTCCCCACTGGGCGAATGGTATGGGGTTGATGATTGGCTGTAAGTCATTAGAGGGTTGGTTGATCACTGGGGCGAATTTCTGGCACTTGTCGCACTTTTTAACATATGCTTGAGAATCACTTACCATGGTTGGCCAATAATATCCTGCTCTGAGAGCTTTCAAGGCTAATGTCCTGCCGCCTATGTGGTTTCCACATATTCCCTCGTGTATTTCTTCAATGACTCGTTGTGACTCCTCTGCTGATATGCATCTCAGCAGAGGCAACGAAAATGATTTCTTGTACAGTTTACCCTGGTAAATGACGAACCAATGCTCGTTTCGTTTTACTTTTTTCTGCTCTTGCTCTGCTGTGGGAAGGCCCCTTCCCAGCTTGTATGAGACTATACTGTCATACCACTGTGGCTCAGTGTCAATGAAGTTGACTACAGGCTTTTTGTCAATGCTCTTTTCTTCCTGGACCTCTACCATCACTGTTCTTTCCAAGTCCTGTAGCGTCGAACTTGCTAACTTGGATAGGGCGTCTGCTTGACTGTTCTCTGCCCTGGGAACCAGTTGAATCTCAAAGCTTTCTAGCTGGGCTACTGCTTCTTTCATCAAGGCCAAGTACCTCTGCATAGACGGTTCTCTGGCTTCATATTCGCCTCTATATTGGCTGGCCACCAGCTGTGAATCGGTTTTGAGCACTATTTTCTTAGCATCTGCTGCTTTGCACATCTGGATTCCTGCGATTGCCGCCTCATACTCTGCTTCGTTATTTGAAGCTTTGAATTTAAATTTTATAGCATATTCGAAAATGTTGCCTTCTGGTGACACCATTATGATACCTGCGCCCGACCCTGTGACTGCGGCGGAGCCGTCTACTGAGATCTGCCAAGTCCCCAATGGTTCTTCCTCCTCCTCGTATGATGCCTCTGCAATGAAATCTGCCAGTGCCTGTGCTTTTATGGCGGTTCTGGGTTTGTACTCGATGTCATATTCTGAGAGTTCCACTGCCCATTTCAGGAGTCTACCAGAGGTATCTAGCCTCTGCAATGACTTCTCTAAAGGCTGATTAGTCAACACTTGCACTTTATGCGCGTCAAAGTATGGTTTCAATTTCCTGGCAGCTATCATGATGGCGAAGGCCATTTTTTCAATCAGGGGGTACCTCTGTTCTGCTGGGTTGAGGATGTGGCTGACAAAGTAGACTGGCTGCTGGATTTTATCCTTCTCGACTACCAGAGCTGCTGCTACAGTTTTCTTGGAGGCAGAGATGTATAGCTGTAATATGTCCCCCACTTCTGGTCTGGCTATGGTTGGGAGGCTTTTCAAATGGTTCTTCACCTCCTTGAATGCTTTCTCTTGCTCCTCTCCCCACTTAAATGTTTTGTTTCCCTTTAGCACCTGGAAAAAGGGGAGAGACTTGTCTGCGGACTTGCTGATGAACCTGGTGAGTGCTGCCATTTTCCCAGTCAACCTCTAGATGTCTCGTATGTTTCTTGGTTCTGGTAGGTTGAGTATGGCCTCTACTTTTTCTGGGTTGGCATCAATTCCTCTTTCACTGACCAGGAATCCCAAAAATTTTCCAGACTTAACACCGAACACGCATTTTTTTGGGTTTAATTTCATACCAAATTGCCTCAATGTTGCAAAAGTTTCCTTCAGATCCTTAATGTGATCACCCTCCTTTTTGCTCTTGACTATGGAATCATCTACATACACCTCCACGTTTCGGCCTTTTTGTCCTGCGAATATTTTGTCTACCAGTTTCTGGTATGTGGCCCCTGCGTTCTTTAGACCAAATGGCATAGCCCTGTAGTTGTAAACTCCAGCGTCTGTGATGAAGGCGGCTTTTTTCCGGTCTGATTCTAACAAACTGATCTGGTGATAGCCCGAAAAGGCATCCATGAAACTCAGCAGGGCATGCCCGCTGGTGGAATCCACCAGTTGATCTATTCTGGGTAGCGGGTAGCAATCCTTCGGACAAGCCCTGTTTAGGTCTGTAAAGTCTACGCACATCCTCCATTGACCATTTGCTTTCTTTACCATCACAACATTAGCCAACCATTCCGGGTAGTCACACTCTTCTATGAATTTGGCTGCTAATAGTTTGCTGATCTCTTCCTGGATGGCTACATTCTTCTCTGTCGAAAAAGCTCTCTTCTTCTGTTTCACCGGTCTGACTTCTCTGTTAACATTCAACCTGTGGACCATGACGTTGGGATCAATCCCTGGCATTTCGTCGGCAGAGAAGGCAAATATGTCCGCGTGCTCTCGCAACAGATCGATGATATTTACCCTCAGGGAAAGGTCTATATCTGTGCCAATTCGGACTGTTCTGTCCTCTACTCCTTCCTCCAGCTCTATCTCTTCTGTTTCTTCTGCTGGGGCTGGTTTTAACAGTCCTTCTTCACGATGCTCAAAATTCTCCATGTCCAGTAGTGCGTCTTTTTTACGCTCTGCTCTCTTTCTCTTTCTGGACAAGGGAATGTCTGCCTCTGCCAGGGGCGGGGGTCTGGGTGGCTGTTTCAGGGCTGTGTGGTAGCATCTCTTAGCCTGCTCTTGGTTTCCCCTGACCTTAGCTGATCTGTTATCATTCGTTGTGTACATCATGGTGAGGTGATAAGTAGACACCACTGCTCCTGCATCATGAATAAATGGTCTGCCCAGAATGGCATTGTATGCTGCGGGTACCTTGACTATCATGAAATCAACCATGACATCCTTGATATCTTTCCCCTGCCCAATTTGGACAGGTAAGCTAACTATTCCTTCTGGTATCACCGTTGCTCCTGTGAAACCAATTACTGGGTAGCTAACTGGCTTTACGTGCTTCTCTTCAATCTGCAGCTCTTGGAAAGCTGGCCAGAATAGAATGTTTGCAGAGCTTCCTCCGTCTATCAGGATTCGATGGATTTTTCTGTTAGCCACATCCAGAGCTAACACCATTGGGTCATCATGGGGATAAATTATGCCCTTACAATCATCTTCTGTAAAAGTGCACTGTGGGATTTTTGGAGGGGCAGGCCATTTTCCTGAGTTGTGGTAATTAACCTGGTGTTTAAATTCGTTCACACTGGCCTTAGCACCGCTGGCTGTAGTACCAGCGTAGACTGGTCCTCCTGTTATGACCAGTATATCATTCGACCTCTTCTGCTCTGCTGGGTGGTTCTGTTTTTGCTCTGTCTTCCTGTTATCAAATCGACCCTCATCATCCCTGTTTTCGTAGGTCCTGCTGTATGAGCTCTTTGCCTTAAATTGTGTTAGGTACCCCCTTCGGATCAGGTCCTCAATGTTATCTTTCAGGTGAGTGCATTCCTCTGTGAGATGACCATGATCCTTGTGAAAATCACAGTACTTCTTCGTGTCCCTGTATTTGTTGTACATTTTCGGTGGTCTCTGCCATTTCTCATCCTCCTTGCTGATAGCAAAAATCTGGGTTCTGGATGCAACCAGAGGAGTGTATTCGTTGAATTTGCCTCGCTTTTCAGTTTTGAACTCACTACCCCTTCCTCTGACCTGCCCGTGCCAATCTTTTCTGGGCTGCTGATTTTCCCTTTTGTCCGGGTATTCTTTTTTGTACGGCTCTTTTCTGCTCTGACTACCGTAATTGTTCTCACTTGCTACATATCGTCGTGAGGTTGCTCTGCCAATCTCTTCACTTTTTATGAATTCATTTGCCTTCCCCAGTACCTCTGCCAGGGTTGTGAATGACTTTCTGCCCAGATAACTCTTGAATTCTCCATCCCGCAGACCAGTCATCATAGCCAGGACTGCTACCTCTTGCTGTAACTTGGGTATATTCGATGCCTCCATATTGAATCTGGATATGTACTCCCTCAGAGATTCCTGAGGTCCTTGGATGACTGACATCAGCTCCCCTGTCATCCTTTCTCTGGCAATGTTTGCCACATATTGGGTGCGAAACAAGATGGCTAACTGCCGGAAAGAGGTTATGGTGCCCTTGGGTATTTTACCGAACCAGCTCTGTGCTATCCCCTCCAGAGTGGAAGGGAAAACCTTACACCACATAGAGTCTGTGTTGGTATATAGCATCATGTGTCCTCCAAAGGCAGAGAGGTGATTCGTTGGGTCTGACTTTCCGGAATATTTGCAGGTGGGCATTTTTATCTTTTCCATTTTTTCCGAGAGTATCTCATCACAGAAAGGGGAATTATCAGGTTTAACTATTGCTCGGGTGGGATTTGGCATACCTGACCCGGAGTGGTGCCTCTGGCTGGGTGCTTGTTCGGTTCTCGCTCTGGGTTGAGCTCTGCTAGGCGTGATACTTTCTGCCTCATATTCTTGGCTGTCAGCCCCTTCCATCTCCTGCTGCAGATTCCTCCTCCAGACGTTCGGACTGTTTTGGGGTCTGGGACGTTTCCTCCTCTGCTCAACCTCAACCTCTGGGGCTGTCCTCATGACCTGGGCTTGCGGTGTTGTCTGGGTAAGGAAGGTCAGGACTTCTATGGCTGTGCGCATCTGGTCGGGTGAGAACTGTGCCCCCAACCGTGCTAGTGAGGCACTGGTTGGAACTGGGATGCCCTGGCCCTGGCTGGGGGTTGCCATAGCTCTGGGTTGTGGTGTCTCTCTTGGCGGACCAAGACTCTGAGGCATGCCGAACAAAGGTACGTTTGTGATTCTCTGGTTGTTTCTAGAGGTGGGTGGTTCTATCTGCTGGATTATCGGTTCGCTTGACTCAGTCATTTTGTGGGAGGGTAGGTCTTTTAGAGGCAAGGTCTGGGAAGTCCCCTCCTTCTAGCGCCACTTGTTCCGAGTGTGGAACTGGGAGGACGTTCCGGAGTGCCTTGGCCCTGTCAAGCAGAGCAAACGTGAGCTAACCTCGGGGGTTTAACCGAGGAAACCCCCTCCGATGCCTAAGTCAGCAAATAGATAAGAAGTCTTTAGAGAGGGAATATAGAGAGAAGGTGGAGCAAGTACCGTGTGTAAGAATGTGTCCCATCATGAATGATGTGGGTGCTATTTATAGGCGTACTATTCTGTACTTTGGCCTACTTAGATGCCGCCACGTGTATGACGGCGATGTACTTTATTCCTTGTCGTTGTCGTTTAGCCTGCAGGTCCCTTCTTGGACTGATGCAGCCTTGCCTAGCTCTGCTCTGTGTCTTTACACGTGATCTGGGGAGGTTTGATCTGTCTGGGCTGTATATACTTGGCTTGGGGTTTAGAGTCTTTCTTTGACTTGGGTGTGCCCTGGGTGTCAGGGTTTGCTCTGTTGTTGATGTTCTGTCCTCTCTGGATATGATCCCGTACAAACACACTCCGACTAAGAGACAAACGACCCTTGACTCACTGAACATGTCATCCGGAGCTAAAAATGCTAATTATAGTGATTGCCAAAAATAGTAACTGCTAAGCATAGTAGCTTGTAAATATAAATATCATTTAGGGTTAACCGGAGTTTGTATAAAGACACAATTTCATTCTAACACATCCTCTATATGAAGTGAAATTGTGAAATAAGATAGAAATCCAAATTAAAACCAAGTTAACAGAGGCTGCAAAAACAAATCCCCCCACGCTAGAATTTTCTTGCACGGGATCTTTGCGCTACAGCACAAGATACACACTTTTCTAGGAAACATCTGAAACAAAAAAATTCTAATATTTGTAACGCAAAACGAAGCTTGGTGTACGCGCGCAAATTTCCGTGCACTAGGAAATTTCTAGTGCTCGTGGAATGACAGTTCTGCTCGATTTCTAACTCTATTTCACGTGCAATTGCATTACCAGCTTACACTATAAACACAACCCTTCTAAACCTTTTCACCCCTTTCATAATGCTTAACTTCGTAATAGGATGTGAATGTTTTAGAGTATTTACTATTTAGACTGTTATAGAATTTAAATATGTATGTAATGGCCCTAGGGTAGTTTAGCCTAAGGGTAATTTAGTGAAGTATAATAAATTTCATAAATATTTTATATTTTGCATTTATTAAGTCAAAGATCGTGGACTTAGAACCCTTTGAGGGTATAAGTACCTAAAACCCAACCAAACATTGACTCAATACAAGTCCTAACTACATTGTAAGAGCATTGCCATTCATGGAAAACTTTTTCTCAATGGGAATTATTTTCTCAAATTACATTCCTCACAAGCTACACTCATGAGGAAAATCTCCTCAACGTGTGAGGAAACTGGATTCTCCTCACAAGATGAGGAGAATTAAAATCTCTTCACAAGATGAGGAGAATTAAAATCTCCTCATGCAACACAAATGCATGTGACGCGAGTCCCACAACGGGGTATGTTTTATACTTCGTTTTTTCCCTAGCATCTTCTAAGACACGTCACTTGTGCACTGAATGAAGCAACGTTTGGAGAAGGAAATCAGCCAGAAACATCATGCCACATGGCATCTACAATGATACCATTTAAGTTATGTTTTCCTCTAATTTTCAACAGATATTTTTGAAAAATATACTTTTTAAAAATAAAATAAAAATAACAATGTTCTTAATATTCGTGATCTATAAATAGACATCTATTTTGTAATAATTTTACAAACTTTATTTTTCTAATTTCTTCTTTCTTAATTCTCAAGTGAGTAATTTCATGAATAAATACATAAATAAAAGATGGATTGAAATAAATAAGAGAGATGGATGGGGAAGTATTCTTTTCCTCATGAGTGGGATACAATTTTGGAAAAAAAACTTTTCCCATGAGAAATATTGTTAGGGAGAGAGAAATTGGGCAGAGTGGTAATGCTCTAACTCCTACTCTCTCTGCCCCTTTTTGTTCTTTCCATTTAGTATCATGCGTGCGATTTAAGGATTATTCAGAATATCAGAAATAATTATTCAGAACAACATAAACAATTATTCAAAACAACAAAAACAATTATTCAGAACATCAGAAACATTATTCAGCTAGAACAACAGAAAAGATTATTCAGAACATCAGAAATAATTGTTCAGAACAACAGAAGCAATTATGTAGAACAAAAAGAACAAATGTTCGAAACATTTAAAATATAATTATTCAAAACACAAGGAACAATTATTCAACATTAAACATCCGACATATTAATAGAAAAACTAGTCGGCTTTGGTGAATGATGATACCCAAAATGATGAACTTCCAATTCCATAGCTCAAATAGATATAATATGATCAATCTGAAATTAATAAAAAAGAAAAAGACAAAAACATTCAATATACGGAGTCGAATCAAAGAACAAAATGATCGAGCGCCAGACAATTGAATTCACAAATATGAATTTTGAACAATAGAATTTCAGAAAACATGATAGAATTCGATTGTAAACACAAATTAAGAACGAAATTGAATCAAAATACAAATAATTGCTCCAAAATACAGTTAAATTCAATCGGTCCAAAAATCACAAGAATTATCATATAATCATGAAAGTGAAATTGATATCACACCTTTAATGGCGGAAATCTGAACATTCACTGAATATATTCGAGAATGTGGATTGTAATCGCATCAATTTAAACGCGTACATCAATACGTCAAGCTATTAAAGAGGGAAGCAAAACTACAACATGACTCTTTTGATAAGCTTATTAAAATGTCAGCAACAAGAAAATCAGATCCATGAGTGTGGTTCTGGAAAGGATACTCTGTGGAAGCAAGTTTACATAGTTTTTTAATGAAAGGAGAAAGAGAGGTAAGATTATGTGATCCTTGTACATAAATTGCTTGCTGTTTTTTTTTTTGGGTAAGTGATTGCTTGCTGTAGTTGACAAGCACTATATAATTATGGCAGATAGAACAAATGAGCCTTTTCTAGATCTCTGGTAACAAACTGCTTGTTCCCTTCTAACAGCTTCGTAAACCATCCTTCAGAGAGTTCAGACGCATAAATTCCGCTAACATGTGGTTCATGAAATATTGGTGAACTTCCATCCAGATAAACATATACTTTAATTAGTATGAGCTCTGTCAGTTCATAACTGCTAAAATTGATTGTGAAAACATTAGAGAGTAGACGACTTTTTATTGACAAGTTAGGATGCAAGATGTTATATAGGCTTAACTAATCTACTTCTCTCATTCCTTTATCCCGAACATGACATAAGATATCCAAGATTGCTAGATGGATGTAGTTCTACCATCAGAATGCGCAATACTAAAATCATGGTTTCCGTCACCTCCAAGCAAGAGAAAAGAGGAACGGCTAGGAGAACTACGCAAATATTTAACTTCCTAACAAGTACTCAGGGGCATCATATACATCACATTAGTTGAGTCAAGCAAGAAACAAAGCTCAATCTAGTGTTAGGGAAAAAATTCAGAGAACACATAAACTTCATGATGCATTTGACGAAATGAACGATGATGCCACGACAAACCTAAATACCTAATCGTTCAATGATTTCACATTTCTATGGATACAAAGCTGAAAAGTCACAAGTGCTTCATTACAATACGCGGACATGAGCATACCTTTTGAGTTTTGAAGATAGAGACATTCTTAAACAGATCAGAAACATTGACAAAAAAATGGAGCACTCTTCAAGTCCTTTTTAGCATACAAAAGTGCTTCAATAGATTTTGATTTTGTAAACCAATTGCTAGTATAGCAAACAGCTTCCTCCAATCGATTTTGTAAACCAATAATACGTAAAAAGTTTTATTAATTTCTTCATCTCATCTCAAACTGTTTCACTTCTTAGAAACCCCCTTTGCCATGATGAAAAATTCAAATGATCTAAGAGGAAACTAAGGGTTAAAACTGGCCGTAAATTTGTTTTTACATACAATTATATATGTAAGTTTTCTAGGAACTCTGTAGATGTCCATATGAAAATCTTGAGTAACTTAATCAGTTATACACTTGAACTCCATTAGTTCCAACTATTAGGTATTTAGGTTTCTGGTGTACTCCCCCCCGGTTCAGTTATATACTAATCTCCAAACACATAAATACAATTACGAATTGCATAAAGTGATCGCATAAAATCTACATAATTACGAGCTCGTACCTCTCATTGAGAAAAACCTACTAAATCCTTGCGGTCTAAGGCCTCGAAATCGCTGATCATGAACCCATATCTTCTAATATCCTGCATAGAAACAAAAATAAAATAAAAAATAAAAAAATAAAAAACTCCAAGTAAGAAAACTTCATGCATGAAGATCAAATCAACAACCAAAGGATCCCTCGATTCCCTCCTTTGTAAATAAAAAGGGGGAGGGGTTCTTTACACCGCTTCTTGACAGTAGTTGCAGCACAAGTCAAGCCAAACCAACATTATATCATACCCATTGCTTCTTCTAACAATTGCTTGAAACCCTCCACCGCAGATTTTTGAGCAGCTCTCTTTTCTTTGCGGTCCGCCTCAGCTCATCTACGAATATAATGTTCGAATAACCATGCTCGGCATATGTAGGAATTTCCTGCAGATGGATGATGAAACAGTTATTACGGTAACCGACAGGGCATACACTAATTAGATACAAAATGGGGATTTATGAGGAGTTTAAGTATTTTAAAAGCAGGGATAGCCGACAGAACAAGCATTTACAGATAACTTCAATTTCAATATCACTTAGGCTAAGAATTTCTGTAAAAAATATATCAGCAGCATACATAGACATCTGACAATCTTAGGATAACATTTACAGTGAAAGTAGGCATTGAGGAACCAAAGCATCATCAGTCATCATAGAATAGCAAGAGAAATAAAGTAGTTCAATGGTTTTCTTTTTTCTTTTTTGCGGTCTCTGGAGTGGTTGGTCTACACTTGTACTTTTACACCCATTCTTCATTGGATAACTGCAAATGCAATGGAGTGATTTAAATCTTGAACTAACTGCAATATTCAGATAGAAGTTTAAGTGACCAAAAGAGTGTTATTTCTGGGAAGAAAATGTGACTATAAGACCCCAAAGTTCCTAAGACCTCTGAATTTTACAACTTGTTTTTTACCCTAGTAAGTTTTTTAGAACAAGTGTTTTACGTTGAACTCTTATCATTTATCATTTATTGCTTTTAATATGTTGGTGGATTTGTATCTTTTTCTATGCTATGTGCATATCTAGCCCTGCTTGAACAAGCGATTATCTCTGATTATTTACTGACTTTTTCCCCTTCTCCTGCCATCAGGATATTGCAATGAAGGTTCTATCATTTTCTCACCAAAAATCCTGTGTTATATGTGTTCTCTCTGGAAGTGGTTCAATCTCTAATGTCACCTTCTCCAGCCTAATTGTTCTGGTAGCACTCTAACTTAGTCAAACCTTGATTTCAAATTCTCAAACAATTGGCACATAGAAAGCAAGTAAATACCAAATGTTACTTACACCAAATTGCAAAAAATGGGTACATACTATAGGCAAACAAAAGAGACTTAATAAAGAGAAAAGAGAGAATAATTGCTTCCAGCAATGAACAACTCTACTCTATATAATGGATAGTGTTGCAACTAACCAGAGATACTTCACCTTCTGCCAGAAGGGCAAGGATATTTTCCAAGTGTTTCTGCAAGTAGGATAATTGATGATCTTTTTCATCTGCTTGTGACGGCATGAGAAAAAAAAGGATTGTACAAGCTACAAAAGGAGTAGACATCTTGCAATAAGATACTTTAAGATGATAAAAGCATCAAAAGCATAGAGATAATGGTAAATTTCCTGTCACAGATGGGATGAGCAGCAACCATTAAAGTATATATGGCCATCAATTTAAACGTTTTCTAAAACTCTAACAATTCTTAAATATCTCAAATTTCTTGAACTCTCACAATCATCTGTAAAATGCATTCAACAGACTTCAATAATACACATCAGATCCCCAAAATAGCATCTTAAATTTCATACAAAGTTCAGATAAGATTTGCATAGTTTTTACAAATAGGACAATTCAACAGTCTAATATAAATCTTTAAACGCTAGTTGAAAGCCTTTTGTTACACAATACAATACATATTGCAAGAAATTCAACCACCTTGTTAAGGCTGGAAATTATGAGATAGAAGAGTTAGGGATAGAGGGAGACTTGATGGGGGTCTTGATGCTGAATTCAAGACAGAGGCCGAAGTTAAGGCTGGTGAAATATTTTGATCGGAGAAATGGGACCGGTTATAAAGCTGATGGGAGATCTTGACGCTCAAAGGTGAGAGAGAGTAAAGTTCGAAGAAGAGAAAGGTAGTCATAGCAGAGGAGAGGGAGAGTTGAAGAACAAAACAAAGAATTAGGGCACCCGATTGTGAGAGAAGAGCTGAGGGAGAGCTGATGGCAAGGGAACGCGGCAACAGATTGGGGCAAGGGCATAATGTATAACAAAGAAGAAATAAGGGCATAATCGTAATCTAACTGTTACAAGAATAGTAATTGATGTTCAAGCCTTTATATGTGTTAGGATAAGATAGTGTTTGGGTGTTCAATTGACTCTAAATTGGGCCTGCACCCATAGCCCACTTGGCTAACATCATATCTCATCTCCCTCAATCAAGGCTCTACGCCTCTTAAAGTGGCCCATGACCCATTGTGTAATAAATCCCAGCTGTATTTACTACACAAATACTATAAATATATCGCCTTAGTGCATATATCAATGTACGTTCATTTATTGCCTTCACACATAATTAACCTAGAGAGCTTTCTCTACTCCCGAGCCTAGTTTCTTACTTAGGCATCCGAGGGGCTTTCCTCGGAACACCCACGAGTCTAGTTAATTCTACTTGTGTGCAAGTATTCTTGGACAAACAATACTTAAGAACAAGTCAAATCTTCCACATTATGAAAGGGCCTTCAATCTGAAGCCCATTGTTTCATACTCGGAACAACTTGGCGCCGTTTGTGTGGAAGATACTACAAAAGACTTGAAAAATCTACCATTTAATTTTCTTTGCAAAATGGAAAACCTCATCGAGGCGGAAGAGAACCTCAACCATTCAGACGCCGGATCTGAATCTGAAGTTCATGTCCTCTCAAACCCAGGTAGAACAACGCATACTCACACAATTGTCTCCCGACCTCCAGCTCCGTCAAGGGAACAGTTAGTCGCAGTCATGGCAATAATGCAGAACTTCTTTGCACAAAACAAAGACAAAACTGCAGGAAGTGACCGCCATCCTGGCGGAAGGTTCCAGGTCTCACCCATCTCCTCCACCAATGTCAGGAACTCGACTAAGAACCGAATGGACGAAGATAACATGGAACTCTCAAGAAGTGGCCCAAAAACTGAAGGAAATACTGCCCTTGGTCCAAGTTTGCATTTGATGCATTTAATGCTAAGTCTAATAAATGCGGTTCAGTATTAATTAAACAAGTTAATTATTCAGTGAGATCAAGTGATCTGAATGCCTACCTAGAGACGACTTCACTTCAAGTGTAATTAATAATATTAATACCACAATTTACTTTTGACTGAACCCGTAGAGTCACACATATAGTACGTGAACGGATCAAGTATTTAGGTGAATATAATATTCAGTAAATACTCTAATTATGGATATTCAGGAAATGATGGATGTTGGTTCCAGTGGTAGCTAAAACCATCAAAAGGCAAAGAAAGAATATTTGCCGGAAATGAAGATATTGTCAGAAACGGAAATATGGTTCATGATGGAAATATAAATATTATCAAAGTTGAAGATATTACTGGAAACGGAAATATGGTTCGTTTCGGAAAATATTAAAGGAAATAGAAATATTACCGGAATCGGAAATATTGCCCGGTGTAGACACCTACTTTTGTCCCCATTCCCGAAAAGGAAGGTTCGATGATGAAAACGTAAATCTCCACTTGACAACGCATCTCCTATAAAATAACGAATCTCAATTCCCCTTTTCATTTCACCCGAAACCTGCTATTTATGGAAACCTACTATTTATGGAAACCTGCTAAAAATAGTAACTGCCGTAATGGGTAGTTGTTAAAAGTGGCAAGTCATAAAAGATAGAAACCTGTCAGAATTAGGTGTTGCACTCCAACATAAATCCTAAATGAGATAGAAATTGCGAGAGAATCCTATTCCTAATATGATTCGAAAGTAAGAGTCACGTATTAATTAAAATCCTAACGAGCCTAGAGTTCGTAACGGGCCCAGACGCATCCCGTCACAAGGTTAATACGCACTAAGGACTCAATTAAATCTCAAATACTCCGGATTTTAGGAATCCGAATCTGACTAAGAAAAACAGCCCAGATCCTATTTTCAACGCCTGGCTCTGGGCGCCGAAATCTTCGGCGCCCAGGCCTGGGCGCTGAAAATACCTGGTACGTGTTTTTTCCTAATTCCTCGTGCATTAGGGTTCTGCAATTCTATCTTTCCACGAACTCTTTTCTATAAATAGGGCCTTAAGTTCGACGTGAAAAAACACACAACACACAATTATTATTCTGAGTATTGACTCTAAACCCCTAAGCATAACCCTCACGCTGCAAAACTGATCACGCGTTCTGTCGCAATCGATCCATAAATCGAACAGAACGTATCCCGTCCCATAATTTGAGATTCGTTAAATAAAAGGAGAAATAGCAAAGTCAAAGTGGTTAGTTTTCTGAGAATCGTGACGCACCTCTCAAGGGTGCGTCGTAATGTGTCCCTTTTCCATGGTTTAATTGCTTTCCTCCCCCTTTTATGAACTGTTAAACTAACTAAAATCTGATTGTTCGATCACGCTTAATAAATATGATATTTTTGGGAAATTGGATTATCATGCTAGGCCCCTTAAAACAATCTAAATCAGATAATCGCGTTCGATCTAGTACTATATGTTGCATATTGATAAAATCAACTCAGATTAGTTTAATAGTTAACGCATGTCCCTTCAATTATTTATGCTGAGCTAGTAAGGATATCCTGCCTCTGGAGTTATCGAAGAGCGAGTACTCCTCTCGATAGTTACAGTCCCCCGAACCCTCAATCTCTACCCTGCGGGTGTACGTTGAGCGATCCCGACCACCAGGGATCACAAGGGAACCTACGGCCGTCGTGGTCAAACATAATTGCACTCCCTTTATGTCACGATAACCGGGTTTTGTCAGTTTTTCTCATTGTCGTTAAAAACTGAATGGCGACTCCTATATTACTAGTCAATTGGGTGTAAACTCACAGGAAATCCAATTACACTTGATTTGACAAAAAGAAGCGTCACACCCACGAGGGACGAGGTCACGCATTAGCCTCGTGCTTTTTCGACCCCCTCACAGTGGAGACTCTGCTGGGGATAGTGAAGGAAATACTCGTGCTTGTAGGTAATCAAAATAGCCGAAGCGTGAAACGATCCTACCCCGCGTTTATTTCCCAATCAAGTTGGGACGACCTGAAAATCAGCATATTAATGTGAACGGGCAGAACCGCATAACGAATCTTGGCTCCCTTGGTGTTTCATCTCGGGAGTTGAGACTAAGGATACCCATCGCCAACCGGGGGGTGCATACGCTTCTAATGTTGTCCACTCGACACTTTCGCTAGTAGTACACCCGTCCCAAACCCAATCGCTCGCCCATTAGGTCCCTCTCGCCTGCATGCCCCCTTGGCTTGCACTTGCGGGTTGGCCTCTTGAGCGAAATTCGTCTTCTGAAGACACTACCTCGACCGGGGCATGTGTTGGATCTACGATAGAAGCGGTACCAAGCCAGGCGCAAATAACTACCCATAGAAGCCTATCATAAACTACATGACATGTTATTATTGCCTCATGATGGAATGTTAGTTATGTGTAGCGAAATATATGATTGTGTGTGACAAACTATCCTAGAGAAAACCAACGACCTTAAAAATTGCCCAAACATTCATAAACCGATTTGCCAAAGAGTTATACCGAAACACGTGTTCCGCAAACCCGAACGATCGCCACAAAAATAAGCGACGCTCGGGATGGCCTGTAACGAATCCCACAAACGCTGCACAACGCGTAAAGGAAGTTATTAGGCAAGCACACAAAATCGAAGTCGCGTAAACAAAAGTAGACGCAAACAAAAAACGAGAACCAACCAGGGACGCATTTTCAACGCCCCTGGCTGTGCACCAGAATTTCTCACGCCCTACGCTGGGCGCTGAAGTTGCTGCTTGGCCTTCTGGTCAGGCGCAGCAGCCTCGGTGCCCACGCAAAAGGAAAATACGTAGCACAAAAAAACGTTCGTAAAAAGAATTGCTACGAGGGCGTAAGAAAAGCACTCGATTTGAAAAGCGACTCGTAAAAAATTAATAACTCTTTGCGTCGTTGTTAGGTCTCCTACGACGACAATGCTCAAAAACCGAACATGCTAATAATTATGAATGTCACACGGGCAAGTGTTTCGAAAATCCAAAGAATGACCAAAAGAAAGAACTAAAAAGTGTACCAACAAAAGAAAGAGTGAAAAACAAATAGAGAGAGTCGAAGTCTAGACTAAGTAATACTTGAAACTTCGGGACCTAAACTTTAGCTTATCTTATGCATAGGACTGGTCCTGCCACTTGGTGCCGATCAGGAAATCAACGCCTCGAAGATACATCGCCAACACCAGGTTTAGTGACTCCAAGCTCCGTCCGTCATCCCTCATTTCAAGGATCTCCGCTTCCCCAACCTCGATTCGCACCCTCAAACATGTCCATCGAAGAATTGCAAGAGCAGATGGCTCAAATGACCCGACTCATGGGCCAACTGAAAATGGAAAACGAAGCCTTAGCGGCTGCACAAGCCAAAAACGACCTCGATAACGAGAAGAGGATTGAAAAAATGGTCCTACAGCAAACCATGGGGAGCAAGTACTTCTCCCTCGATCCTGAACCTTTTCCTGGCAAACTACCTGAAAAGTTTAGTTCATCTGACTTACCAAAGTTTAAAGCCACGGATAATCCCCGTGATCATCTATTGAGCTTTGTGAATGCCATGAACTTGAAAGGCGTGGACAAGTCCATGTATTTACCTGCCTTTCCTTTGTCCTTGGAACCTGTGCCGCTCAAATGGTACTATCACCAGGACCCTAAGCTCTTCCCCACTTGGGAAGACTTTGTCAATGTCTTCATCAAGCAATACTCGTCGAACATGGATTTTCAAGTCACCATGCGCGAGCTGGAAGTTCTCTTCCAAAAGAAAAATGAGGGTTTCACAACCTACTTTGCTAGATGGAGGGATCAGGCGGCCCAGCTAATCAATAGGCCTCCCGAAACAGAATTGGTCCAAAAATTCATTGACAACCTGGGCCCGGCCTACAGACAGCACCTTAGGTACCTGGGACTTGACACTTTCAAAAGAGTTTATGATGTGGGATAAAGATCGAGGATGATCTCGCAAAAACAATACAAAGTAAACCCGCATACAAAAGCAATACCTACAACAGGGGCAACACATCCCAAGCCCAAGAAGTCCATGCCGTAGAGGAGACTCCCGCCCGAAGAAGCCCTGGAAGATGGGTCCGAGACCGAAAGTTTGCCCCACTCGGGTCGACTTTGGTACAAGCCTTTGAAAGACTAACCAATCAAGGAAAGTTGAGACCTATAGGCCCCACCCGTCACCCTCCTGTCAAGAACAAATATTGGGTCGAAGGTACTTACTGCAAATTCCATCAAGGAAATGGGCATGACACCGAAAACTGCTGGAATCTAAAACATACGATCCAGGACATGATAGAGGATGAAGTGATACCTCTCCCTAACGTTGGCAAACCCAACAACAACAAGAGCCCACTCGGCTCTTGTCACATCTCTCTCGACCAACCAGAAAATGAGAACTTCGACCCTACGGTGTACATTACGCCCCAAGGTGCACCACCCGCTGTGGTCCCTATGGATCGAATCGAGAGAGAAGTGTGCGGTGTGTGGGATGATGATGCTGAAGATATTTACCTATCTCAAGTGTCGGGCCAGGACCTCTTTACTGAAACTTGGCCCGGGTATGCTCTCATTGACACCACCCCTCAGGAGCCCGAGGTCGACAACCTCACCCGATCCGGAAGGATATACCAACCGGATATTCACCCACCTCCTATGGACGATATCCCAGTTAGGCAAACTCCTGAGAATGGACGGCACACCACCGTCGCGGAAGTCATTGAAAATCCTCTCTTGAAACAACTAAAAAGAACCAAAGCCGAAATTACCATCTGGGATCTCATGTGTACTTCAAAGGAACATCGCGAAAAGCTTATTCGCTCACTCGACCTCATCTCAGTACCTATAGATATCACACCTGACTCACTGGTTAGCCATGTCACGAGAGATGCAGGAGAAAAGGCCATAGTTTTCACTGACAAAGACTTGCCCAAAGAGGGGGGTGCTCACAACAAAGCCCTTTATCTAGTGGTTGGATGCAAAGGACAAAACATCCCCCTAGCGCTCGTAGATAACGGTTCGGCGGTTAATGTTTGCCCATTGCGAACCGCCCATTGCTTGGGGCTAGGAAATGATGACTTCCAAACCTCCACGCAAGGGGTACAAGCTTATGATAACTCCCGAAGGCCTGTGTTGGGAAAAATCGACCTCACCATACAAACCGGGCCTGTGGCACGCACCACGGAGTTTCAAATAATTGACATCAAGCCCACCTTCAACCTCCTCTTGGGGCGACCTTGGCTCCATGACTTAGGAGGTGTGGCTTCTACCTTGCACCAAATGGTTAAACTTAACCATAACGGGGTAATACTAGAAATCCGCGCCCCTCCTCTCGACGTCAGTTGTACTATGGTTGGAACGGCTGAAACTGCAAACGACCTTTACGGGTTTCAAATGGAAGAAACAATCCAGTTCATCGAAGATTATGATCCAGCATTCCTAGACCCGCATGCATCCCGAGTCATCAGCTCAAGGTTATTTCCCTGGAACCCCATTGGGCATAAGGAAGAAGGAATGCACATTCCATCCTTTACCAAACAAATATACTCCCTTTGGCTTAGGCTATGAACCAACGGAGGAAGATATTGCTGACCGCCTGTCTAGGCTACGCCTTAACAAGGCCAAACAAAGCACCCTCCTTCCCCCATATCAAAGAACCCTTAACGGGATGTTCGTTCGGGAAGGAGAAGGACACCCATGCTGTGATTTCCCTGAACCCTTCGTTCAGGATGGCTTGCTAAAACCAGGATTTGAAATCTTCCATGACTGCCACACCTTGGATGAGGCACCCCACCTCACCAAGACTAAAACAACTGAAATATTGGACGACCAGGCTCTATGGACATTGTTTAACGAATCTAGGCCTATGGAGGACGAGACTGTGACGACTACCCTAGCTTTACAAGATGAAGGTTTCGATCCAACCCGGTTAATCGCTCCTGCATCAACACTAGAAGAGATCGAGAAAGGATGGGTGAAGACATATCAGTGGGTCAATGCAAAAGAAATAGAATTCAAGATGAGTATCGGTGAAGGACCAAAGTTTTATGAGACTAAACCCAAGGCTTTAGCCACATAGAGCACCGTAGTAAAAAGCGCCTAGTAGTTCTTTAGATTGGTAGAAAAATAATAAAGACTTTAGATGGTCCTAAGACCCCTTAGAATATAGGTCAAGTTTGTTTCAGTGTGTTTTCCTTACTTTCCAAATTAATAAAGGCGTAATATTTCCCCTAAAATTTTATTCTAACACTAAGTAAACACCAAATGTACTTGCAAAATACAAAAATAAAGAGGCGGCCCACTCTAAGGCCCAACAAACGAGGCCCATTCGGTCTTGAAATAGTGCCATGGGAACCAGTTCCCGAAACCCACAAAATAAACCGCACCATCCCGTTCATATCCCCAAAAACCTAAAAAGTCAACCAGTGTTATCACAAGAGTCAATCCATGCAACCCAAAGAAATCAAAGGAAATCAAAATCCAAAACAATGCAAATGTTACCAAAAAACAGATTCATAAAACATAATTCCATCATACCCTTCACTAACAACGCGCACCTCAATCCACCCAAAAATCCTACACAAAGATTTCCATATCTTCCACACCCTAACTCGATCCATTTTTAAAACCGTTTCGAGTCACGGATAGAAAAAAATAATCCGGACAAAAATACATCTCACGCTAGCAGTCAAAGAAGCCTCCGAAATAGCCTCAAAATTGATTTTAAATACGAGCAAAAATCAAAGCACTAAAACAAAAAAAAGAGAGTAAAAAGAAACGCAAGAAAACGTGAAGCAAAGCGTAAAAAACGACCGCCCAAGTCATTTTCAGCGCCCAGGGCTGGGCGCCGAAATCTTTGACGCCCCAGCCTGGGCGTTGAAACTCTCTGCCTGCCTAAATTTTTTTTAGAAGTGCTCGTCATTTTATCCGCACATAACGGAAAAATAATGAACACTTGGGGGGTACAGCACGTATCCACAGCCATACAAAAAGTAGTCGAATTTTCTTTTTTTACGCGACTTACGGCAAACAAAAAAACGGCAGACGAAATTAATGATAATACTTCACTCATTTGACCGATTAAGTAATATGCTACCACCTCAGGGCATATCTATTAAAATCTGGCATCCTAGAACTTATTCTAGCCAGAACTACGCGCGACCTGATTCTGACAAGATGCGTAGGCAATCTTTACCAAGGATTCGGTCCAATCAAAAAACAAACATACATAAATTGTGCAAAAAGTGTTAGACATGTAAAAATATAAAAAGTAGGAGAAACAAAAAAAATGAAAATGAAAAAATAAAATACGCCTTTATTGAAAAATAATAAGAAGGAAAACAAAGTGCTAAGGAATGAAAAAATAAACACAACTGAAATAAATAAAGGGCACCTACACCCTAGCAAGAACTACACTACTCTAGTTCTTCCGGATCATTAAATAAAGTCTTGTAGAGGGCAATGTTCGCAGGATCCACCCCCACAGTCTTCTGCACTGCCCCAATATCAATCTCGATAAGAACCGGCTCCTGGACACTAACTTCCAAAGATGCCAAGGCTTCAGAAACATTCTCATTTATAGCCCGCTCAGCCTCAAGGGCACAGACAATGGTGGGAGAAGGATTATTATCATCAACTAGACTAGCCACTGTTTCTACAGGCGGCTGAGCCTTCCTAACCCATACATTGTTCCGGCGACGATCTCGGCGAGAGCTTGCATTTCTTTTAACAACAGCAGGCCCCTTCATGTTAGGCATCTTTTTAGGCCTGAAACTGGAACGGGGAGGAACTTCCTTTCGCTTTCGATCAGGACGAGCTTTCACAGTCTTAATACCATAGGTACGAGGTTTGGCAGAATCAGGACCCTCATATTTAACACGAATACGAGGTATCAAAAGCTCAGCCGGCTCCCCATTTCTAGCCTCGGTCCACACAGCTTTATCATCGGAGCTCATCCACAACTTGTAGTTTTCAGAAAGACCCACAAAGCCATTTGTAGCTACGGCCCAACGCGGGAGACCATCATAATACTTAGCCCACGCTAGAACCCGTGTTTGTGAAAAGGCCGCTACCTTAGGGGGTACCGTATCAGAAAAGGGGATAGTCTGCCTTAAACCGTATTGACGCATGACTCGGTAAGGGAAAATATAAATGGGCCGAGATAGCCCCAACAAAGAAACATAAACCGATACATCAGAACCCCCCGTCATAGTAGTCAAACCCCACCATGGTACCACCCACTTAATAGAACAAATGCCATAAGTAAAAAAGGAGGCCCATTCGGCCTCGTCCTGGCCTTGGTGCAAGTATTTTCGGTTACCCAAGGCTATAGGGCGATAATGTTTAGGATCGGTAGGAGCTTCCAAGAGTCTAAGCCGTTCCACGAACCAAATCTGCAAGAAACGAGTACGATCAAAAAATAATAATAAAAGAAAACGGTTCCTGGGGCGCAGTTTCAACGCCCAGGACCAGGCGCCGAAAATTCCAGCGCCCAGTGTAGACACCTACTTTTGTCCCCGTTCCCGCAAGGGAAAGGTTCGATGATGAAAGCGTAAATCTCCACTTGACAACGCATCTCCTATAAAATAAAAGAATCTCGATTCCCCATTTCATTTCACCCGAAACCTGCTATTTATGGAAACCTGCTAAAAATAGTAACTGCCGTAAAAGGTAGCTTCTAAAAGTGGCAAATCATAAAAGATAGAAACCTGTCAGAATTAGGTGTTGTATTCCAACATAAATCCTAAATGAGATAGAAAACCGCGAGAATCCTATTCCTAATAGGATTCGGAAATAAGAGTTACGTATTAATTAAAATCTTAACGAGCCTAGAGTTCGTAACGGGCCCAGACGCATTCCGTCATAAAATTGATACGCGCTAAAAGACTCGAATTAATCTCAAACTCTACGGATTTCAGGAATCCGAATCTGACTAAAGAAAACAGCCCAGACCCTATTTTCAACGCCTGGCTCTGGGCGCCGATATCTTCGGCGCCCAGGCCTGGGCGCTGAAAATACCTGGGTACGTGTTTTTTCCTAATTCTTTGTGGATTAGAACTCTGCAATTCTATCTTTCCACGAACTCTTCCCTATAAATAGGCCCCTAATTTCGACGTGAAAGAACAACACACAATTATATTCTGAGTATTGACTCCAACCCTTAGCCTAAGCCTCTCACTGGAAAACTGTTCACGCGTTCTGTTGCAATCGATCCATAAATCGAACAGAACGTATCCTGTCCCATAATTGAGATTCGTTAAATAAAAAGGAGAAATAGCAAAGTCAAAGTGGTTAGTTTTCTGAGAACCGTGACGCACCTCTCAAGGGTGCGTCGTAATGTGTCCATTTTCGATGATTTAACTGCTTTCCTCGCCCTTTTTATGAACTGTAAAACTAACCTAATCTGATTGTTCTATCACGCCTAACAAATATAATATTTTTGGGAAATCGGATTATCATGTTAGGTCCGTTAATGCTATTTAAATCAGATAATCACGATCGAATTAGTATTATATGTTGCATATTGCTAAAATCAACTCAGTTTAGTTTAATAGTTAACGCATGTCCCTTCAATTATTTATGCTGAGCTAGTAAGGATATCCTGCCTCTGGAGTTATCGACGAGCGAAGTACTCCTCTCGGTAGTTACAGTCCCCCGAACCCTCAATCTCTACCTTGCGGGTGTATATTGAGAGATCCCCACACCAGGGATCACAAGGGAACCTACGGCCGTCATGGTCAAACATAATTGCACTCCCTTTATGTCACGATAACCGGGTTTTGTCAGTTTTTCTCATTGTCGTTAAAAACTGAATGGCGACTCCTATATTACTAGTCAATTGGGTGTATACTCACAGGAAATCCAATTACACTTGATTGAATAAAAAGAATCGTCACACCCACGAGGGACAAGGTCACGCATTAGCCTCGCGCTTTTTCGACCCCCTCACAGTGGCGACTCCACTGGGGATAGTGAAGGAAATACTCGTGCTTGTAGGTAATCAAAATAGCCGAAGGGTGAAACGATCCTACCCCGCGTTTATTTCCCCATCAAGTTGGGACGACCTGAAAATCAGCATATTAGTGTGAACGGGCAGAACATCATAACGAATCTCGGCTCCCTCGGGAGTTGGGACTAAGGATACCTTTTTTCGCCAATAGGGGGGTGCATACGCCGCGCATGTTTCCCACTCGGTACTTATGCAGGTAGTACACCTATCCCGAACCCAATCGCTCGCTCATTAGGTCCCTCTCGCCTGCATGCCCCCTTGGCTTGCACTTGCGGGTTGGCCTCTTGAGCGAAATTCGTCTGTTGAAGACACTACCTCGACCGGGGCATGTGTTGGATCTACGATAGAAGCGGTACCAAGCCAGGCGCAAATAAACTACCCATAGAAGCCTATCATAAACTACGTGGCATATTTAATTTTCAAATCCATGTTTGTAATGTAGTTATGTGTAGCGAAATATGTGATTGTGTGTGACAAACTATCCTAGAAAACCAACGACCTTAAAAACTGCCCAAACGTTCATAGACCAATTTGCCAAAGAGTTATATCGGAACACGTGTTTCGCAAACCCGAATGATCGCCACAAAATAAGCGACGCTCGGGATGGCCTGTAACGAATCCCACAAACGCTACTACGCGTAAAGGACGTTATTAGGCAAGCACGCAAATCGAAGTCGCATAAAAAGAAGACAGAAAACGAGAACCAGCCAGGGACGCATTTTCAACGCCCCTGGCTGGGCGCTAGAAATTCTAACGCCCCTCGCTGGGCGCTGAAGTTGCTGCTTGGCCTTCTGGTCAGGCGCAGCAGCTTCGGTGCCCGCACGAAAGGAAAATACGTAGCATAAAAAAAATGTTCATCAAAAGAATTGCTACGAGGGCGTAAGGAAAGCACTCGATTTCAAAAAAGCGACTCGTGAAAAATTAATAACTCTTTGTGTCGTTGTTGGGCCTCCTACGACGGCAATGCTCGGCACCAAAACCGAACATGCTAACAACTATGAATGTCACACGGGCAAGTGTTTCGAAAATCCAAAGAATGACCAAAATAAAAAAAAAACCAAAAAGTGTACCGACAAAAGAAAGAGTGAAAAACCAATTTAGAGAGTCGAAGTCTAGACTAAGTAATGCTTGAAACTTTGGGAACATAAACTTTAGCTTATCTTATGCCTAGGACTGGTCCTGCCACTTGGTGCCGATCAAGGAATCAACGGTTAGTGCGTCTCGAAGATACATCACCAACACCAGGTTTAGTAACTCCAAGCTCCGTCCGTCGTCCCTCATTTCAAGGATCTCCGCTTCCCCAACCTCGATTCGCACCTTCAAACATGTCCATCGAAGATTTGCGAGACCAAATGGTCCAAATGACCCAACTTATGGGCCAACTGAAAATGGAAAATGAAGCTTTAGCGGCTGCGCAAGCCAAAAATGACCTCGAAAACGAGAAGAGGATTGAAAAAATGGTCCTACAGCAAACCATGGGGAGCAAATACTTCTCCCTCGAGCCTGAACCTTTTCCTGGCAAATTACCAGAAAAGTTCAGTTCATCTGACTTACCAAAGTTCAAGGCCACGGACAACCCCCGTGATCATATACTGAGCTTTGTGAATACCATGAACTTGAAAGGCGTGGACAAGTCCATGTACTTACCTGCCTTTCCTTTGTCCTTGGAACCTGTGCCGCTCAAATGGTACTATCACCAGGACCATAAGCTCTTCCCCACTTGGGAAGACTTTGTCA
Organism: Spinacia oleracea; assembly: GCF_020520425.1. Lineage (NCBI taxonomy): Eukaryota > Viridiplantae > Streptophyta > Magnoliopsida > Caryophyllales > Amaranthaceae > Spinacia > Spinacia oleracea. The sequence goes on from NC_079489.1 coordinate 28,186,182, forward strand.
ATGTCTTCATCAAGCAATACTCGTCGAACATGGATTTCCAAGTCACCATGCGCGAGCTGGAAGTTCTCTTCCAAAAGAAAAATGAGGGTTTCACAACCTACTTTGCTAGATGGAGGGACCAGGCAGCCCAGCTAATCAATAGGCCTCCCGAAACAGAATTAGTCCAAAAATTCATTGACAACCTGGACCCGGCTTACAGACAACACCTTAGGTACCTGGGACTCGACACTTTCAAAAGAGTTTATAATGTGGGAATAAAGATCGAGGACGACCTCGCCAAAACCATACAGAGCAAACCCACATATAAGACCAACACCTATAATCGGGGTAACACATCCCAAGCCCAAGAAGTCCATGCTGTAGAAGAGGCTCCCGCCCGAAGAAACCCTGTAAGATGGGTCCGAGACCGAAAGTTTGCCCCACTCGGGTCAACTTTGGTACAAGCGTTTGAAAGACTAACCAATCAAGGAAAGTTGAGACCTATAGGCCCCACCTGTGACCCTCCTGTCAAAAACAAATATTGGGTCGAAGGTACTTACTGCAAATTCCATCAAGGAAATGGGCATGACACTGAAAACTGCTGGACTCTAAAACATACGATCCAGGACATGATAGAGGATGAAGTAATACCTCTCCCTAACGTTGGCGAACCCAACAACAACAAGAGCCCACTCGGCTCTTGTCACATCTCTCTCGACCAACCAGAGAATTTCGACCCCACGGTCTATATTACACCTCAAGGTGCACCACTCGCGGTGGTCCCTTAACAAAACCAAACAAACCACCCTCCTCCCCCCATATCAAAGGACCCTTAACGGGATGTTCGTTCGGGAAGGAGAAGAACACCCATGCTATGATTTCCCTGAACCCTTCGTTCAGGATGGCTTGCTAAAACCCGGATTTGAAATTTTCCATGACTGCCACACCTTGGATGAGGCACCCCACCTCGCCAAGGCTAAAACAGCTGAAATATTGGACAACCAGGCTCTATGGACATTGTTTAACGAATCGAGGCCTATGGAGAACGAGACTGTGATGACTACCCTAGCTTTACAAGATGAAGGTTTCGATCCAACCCGGTTAATCTCTCCTGCATCAACACTAGAAGAGGTCGAGAACGGATGGGTGAAGACATATCAGTGGGACAACGCAAAAGGAATGGAATTCAAGATGAGTACCGGTAAAGGACCAAAGTTTTATGAGACTAAACCCCAGGCTTGAGCCACATAGAGCACCATTAGTAAAAAGCGCCTAGTAGTTCTTTAGATTGATAGAAAAAATAATAGAGACTTTAGATGGTCCTAAAGCCCTTTAGAATATGGGTCAGTTTTGTTTCAGTGTGTTTTCCTTACTTTCCGAATCAATAAAGGCGTAATATTTCTCCTAAAAATTTCGTTCTAACACTAAATAAACACCAAATGTACTTGCAAAATACAAAAATAAAGAGGCGGCCCACTCTAGGCCCAACAAACAAAGCCCACTCGGTTTTGAAATAGTGCCATGGAAACCAATTCCCGAAACCCACAAAATAAACCACACTATCCCATTCATATCCCCAAAACCTAAAAAGCCAACCAGTGTCATCATAAGAGCCAATCCATGCAACCCAAAATCAAAGGAAATCAAAAATTTAAAACAATGCAAATGTTACCAAAAAAACAGATTCATAAAACATAGATTCCATCATACCCTTCACTAGAAACCCACCTCCAAAGCCTACACAAAGATCTTCATAAATTCCGCACCCTAACCCCATTTTCAAAACTGTCTTGAGTCACCAATAGAAAAAATTAATCTGGAGAAAAATGCGTTTCACGCTAACAGTAAAAAAAGCCTCCAAAATAGCCTCAAAATTAACTTTAAATACGAAGCAAAATATCAAGGCACAAAAAAAAAAAAGAGAAATAGAAATAAACGCAAGAACATAGTCATTTTTCAGCGCCCAGGGCTGGGCGCCGAAATTTCTGACGCCCCAGCCTGGGCGTTGAAACTCTCTGCCCGCCAAAAGTTTTCTTTTTCGGAAGTGCTCGTCATTTTATCCGCACACAACGGAAAAACAACGAACACTTGGGGGGTACAGTACGTATCCAAATAGGTTTACCAACAAATTAGTCGAATTTTACGCAACCTATGGCAAAAAATCGGCAGATGAAAATAATGATAAATACTTCACTCATTTGACCGATTAAGTAATATGTTTCCACTTCTGGACATATTTACCGAAATCCGGCATACTAGAAATTATTCTAAAGCTAGAACTACGCGCGACCTGATTCTGACAAGATACGTAGGCAATCCTTACCAAGGATTCAGTCCAAATAATAATAAAAAATTATATTCTTTGTGTAAAAAAGTGTTAGACATATAAAAGAGGAGAAACAAAATTGAATGGAAACTAAAAATACGCCTTTATTAAAATATAATAAGAAGGAAAACAAAGTGCTAGGAATAAAAACAAACACAACTGAAATAAATAAAAGGGCACCTACACCCTAGCAAGAACTAAACTACTCTAGTTCTTCCGGATCATCAAATAAAGTCTTGTAGAGAGCAATGTTCGCAGGATCCACCCCCACAGTCTTCTGCGCTGCCCCAATATCAATCTCCATAAGAACCGGCTCCTGGACACTAACTTCCAAAGATGTCAAGGCTTCAGAAATATTCTCGATTATAGCCCGCTCAGCCTCGAAGGCACAGGCAATGGTGGGAGAAGGATTACTATCATCAACTGGACTAGCCACTGTTTCTACAGGCGGCTGAGCCTTCCTAACCCATACATTGTTCCGGCGACGATCTCCGCGAGAGCTTGCATTTCTTTTAACAACAGCAGGCCCCTTCATGTTAGGCATCTTTTTAGGCCTGACACTGGAACGAGGAGGAACTTCCTTTCGCTTTCGATCAGGACGAGCTTTCACAGTCTTAAAACTATAAGTACGAGGTCTGGCAGAATCAGGACCCTCATACTTAACACGAATACGAGGTATCAAAAGCTCAGCCGGCTCCCCATTTCGAGCCTCGGTCCTCACATCTTTGTCATCGGAACTCATCCACAACTTATAGTTTTCAGAAAGACCCACAAAGCCATTTGTAGCTACGGCCCAACGCGGGAGACCATCATAATACCTAGCCCACGCTAAGACCCGTGTTTGTGAAAAGGCCGCTACCTTAGATGGTACCGTATCAGAGAAGGGGGTAGTCTGCCTTAAACCATATTGACGCATGACTCGGTAAGGGAAAATATAAATGGGACGAGATAGCCCCAACAAAGAAACATAAACCGATACATCAGAACCCCCTGTCATAGTAGTCAAACCCCACCATGGTACCACCCACTTAATAGAACAAATGCCATAAGTAAAAAAGGAGGTCCATTCGGCCTCGTCCTGGCCTTGGTGCAAGTATTTTCGGTTACCCAAAGCTATAGCGCGATAATGTTTAGGATCGGCAGGAGCTTCCAAAAGTCTAAGCCGTTCCGCAAGCCAAATCTGCAAAAACAGGTACGATCGAATCAAAAGAATGAAAAGAAAGAAAAAAGGGTTCCTGAGGCGCAGTTTCAACGCCCAGGACCAGGCGCCGAATATTCCAGCGCCCAGCCTTGGGCGCTGAAACTCAGCCCTAGGCAAAAAGGAATATATGTAAAAAAAAAAACATACATGCGCGCAAGGAAAAGATCGCTTACCTGCAGTAATAGGGGGCTTCCCTTAAAATGTTCGGATTTGGCATCCTTCTTCAGTTCATCCGCACTCAGCAAAGTCTCAGCAACAACCAACGGCATAATAGAATAGCAACTTTCCATCTGGCTAATCAAGGGGATCAACCTTATGTCACCGAACTCACCATTATTATTCGACAGCAAATAATGATTCAACAAGCAAAATACAAGGGCTCGAATGTTCAATTTTTGTTCGGTCATATTTTTACTAGGCCTAAAGTGATGTTTTACAAGTATTGCCAAGTTAACCTTATCGTCTACAACAATTTCAGCAAACATGTTATCATCTAGCCCTAGGAAAGCCCTTATGGTTGTTTTACCCTCTTCAATAGTGCCAGGGGTAACAGGAGTAGCATTAGTAGGATAACCAAGGATCGCAGCAAATTCATCAGGCAAATGACATATTTCATTGCCCCGAAAGGAAAAAACATGATGATCGGAGTCCCAAAAGCTTAGGGCAGCATGCAGAAAATTATAAACAATATTAATTTGTTGTAAGCCTAAAAGTGCCTCTAAGTGGTATTCTTTTAACAAAGCCTTTTCTGTGGGAGTGAGGGCCCGTAGCCAACGCCTAACAGTCCGTTGGAGTGAGAAAGTAGGGATCGACATGGCAAAAGCAGTAAATAATTAGAGCACAGTAAGAAGAGAGAAAGAGTTTGAGAGTGGTGGAAAATAAGGACGTATTGATATGTGTGTTTTATATAGAGTTTTTACCCCCGTCCTTTAGTACTTTTTGATCTCAAGTGAGCTCTTCGGAGCGATTTTTAGTACTAATGTGCTCCTTGTACTGTGTTTGTAGTTTCAGGTTCATCATTGTAGGAATTAGCATATTTTTGTGCATTTCCTACTCATTTGAATCAATACAAGAGATTATGTACTTTCGAGAGCACGAACATTAAGTTTGAAGAGTTTTGAAGCAAAGCGAATAACGAAGGAAGTATAAAAATGACTATAGTCCACTATTTTAAGCATAACTCAAGTTCTACAACTTCAAAAGATGTAATTCCAATTGGGTTGGATTCTAGACTTCAATAGCTTTCCAAAAATGGTCACTCGCCTAATTCCGACGAATAACGAAGGAGATATGCCATTTTGAAGATAGAGGATCGTGCAGTTTCAACACGCGCCCGATCGGGCGGGCTTCGCCCGATCCGGATCGGGCAGTCATTCTGGGCGCTGTTCTGGGCATTTTGCAACCGCCCGATCGGGCGGAATTTCGCCCGATCGGGCCGACTATCGAGCACATCGCCCGATCGGGCGAAGCGTCGCCCGATCGGGCGACGCCAACCTCCAGCGTATTTCACGAGTTTTTATTTCCGATTTTGGGCTCTATTTTGGGCAAACTATAAATACTAGCCCCTTATATTTTTAGTGACATCTTTTATTCTAGTTTTCAATACTTAGTTTATTTCTAGTTTTCTCTCCAATTATTCAAATACTTAGTTTTTAATTTCAAGTAAAGATCCAAACTTTATTATTTTATTTGTTCTTCAATTCGGTATTATTTCCTACCTTAATTTATTTTGTTGCTTTAATCATGTTTTCCATTATGCTAATTGCTTTGTTATTTATTATCATGAGTGAGTAGTTTAATTTCTAGGGTTTAGGGGATCCATGAATGCATGATTGGGATTATATGTGGGCTTGATTATTTATTGATTGATTATAATTTCTATAGCTTATTATTATTGCTCGTCAATTCTGTTCGGCCGGACTATTTTGATTTGAGTTTGATTAACCTTGGATTATGCGCCGAGAGGTATAAATCTGATGTTTTTGGTCTGTGGCTATTAGATAGGAATTATTTCTAGTACGTAGCGAGAGCCCGCTAGTTGTTCTATCCTAAGGAATTCATAAGATTCGAGAGATGCATGTTTTCCTAGTTATGATTGTTATTTGATTGTCATTGTTCGTTGTCCAATCCCGGTCTGCATTTATGGTGAACTGCTGCCCTAGATTCCTTTAATATTGTTATTTTTCGATTTGATTATTTGCTTTAGTTTAATACACAACCCAATCCAAACTCTTGTTACCAGTAGTCTAGATTAATAATTTAATAGTAGAAAGAACGCCTGTTTCCCTGTGGATACGATCCCTGCTCCCCTTGCTATATTTTTAGTTGGTGAACGTTAGGTTTATCTTTGATAGGAGTACGATTTAGCCTGTCACGTATCTAGCCCCTATATATAGCTGAACGCACCCCACGACTGTTAGGTTATGATACATATGACACTACATAGATCATGCGGAAACAACCATTAACCCAGGACAACATATTATTTACACATAATCATATAGCATAATTTAGATGCATACTCTTTGTTGCGTGCCCTCCCTAGCTGCGCCCGAACCGAACAAGAACAAGTCTTTTAGGACTCCAAGTGTCGTCCCTCCGTAGATAGTCCACAGCACGTCCGGATCCGCCTTAAGATTGACCAACTAGAATCGCCCTTAAGGTACTAGAAAATTTCGGCACTTTATGAGCAAGATGTGTGTTTTAATTTTCTCTCAAAAAACTCACTTTTGAATACTTTGAAACTTGTGTATAAATTATGACCCCTAGGCCTTTATTTATAGAGTTATGGAAAAGGAATCGTAATCCTAGTAGGATGCGAATTAATTGGAATTAGAATCCTACATGAATTCTATTTAATTAATTTATCCAATTAGGAATAGAAATTTAATCATACACTGACTCTTGTAGATTCAGGAATCACGCATGAGCACAAACTCACACACACACGGCAGCCACAAGGGCTGCCCATGCGCGTGCGAGCAGCAGCCCGCGCAGCACGGCCCACGCAGCCGTGGCCCTTGGCGCGCGCTGGGCCTGCCTTGCGGTAGGCCTGGCCGCTGCCTTGGCTGGGCTTGTGGCGCGCATGCTTGCTGGGCGATGGCCCCGGCTTCGTGCTGGGCCTTCGTCCGGCAAGCCTCGTCCGATGCTAATTCGTACGATACGCTTCCGATTAAATTTCCATTTCCGGAATCTATTTCCGATACGAACAATATTTAACATTTCCGATTCCGGAATTAATTTCCGTTTCGAACAAATATTTAATATTTCCGTTTCCGGAATTATTTTCCGATTCCGGCAATATTTCCGATTCTGACAATATTTCCGTTTCCGGTAATATTTCCGATTCTGGTAATATTTCCATTTCCAATAATATTTTCCGATACGTACCATGTTTCCGTTTCCGGCAACATCTACGACTTGGATAATATTCATATTTCCGATACGATCCATATTTCCGTTTCCGGCAATATCATCGTTTCCGGAGTATTCATTTCTTGCCTGTGACGATCTTAGCTCCCACTGAAACCAAGATCCGTCGGTTCCGAATATTCATAGATGGAGTATTTAATGCCATTAAATACTTGATCCGTTTACGTACTATTTGTGTGACCCTACGGGTTCAGTCAAGAGTAAGCTGTGGATTAATATCATTAATTCCACTTGAACTGAAGCGGCCTCTAGCTAGGCATTCAGCTCACTTGATCTCACTGAATTATTAACTTGTTAATTAATACTGAACCGCATTTATTAGACTTAACATAGAATGCATACTTGGACCAAGGGCATTATTTCCTTCAGTCTCCCACTTGTCCTTAGGGACAAGTGTGCATTTCCTAATTCCTTTGTCGCTCGATGCTTGCTCTTGAACATAAGGTAAGAGTTGTCATCCTTATTATGTCCAGAGGTGTTCCTCGGTTTCAGAGTTCAACTGATCAAATAAACAGATAATCATAGCCTATGATTCATCCGAGCACGGCCATGCATTTCACAGTTTCTAGCTCTCCGAGTGGCCTTGTATAACTTTTAAGCATCTCATCCCGATTTATGGGAGGACAATCCCAATCTTGCGATCTTGAGATTAGACTTCGTTTGATAGGTGATTACCTGAGCGTTGCCTTTATAGCCTCCTTTTACGGTGCGACGGTTGGTCAACGTCAAAGCAACCAGTTCTCAAACAAGTAATCTCAAATCACTCAGGTATTGAGGATTTAGTGTCTAATAATTTAATGAAATTTACTTATGACAGACTTTCATCTCTTACAGTAAAGTTTCATAGGTCTTGTCCGATACTAGTCTTCCCAAAGTAAGTATCTATGCAAATGATTATGACATTGCCATGTCCACATAGTTCAAGAAACAGAACTACTAGTCATCTTGCATTCTAATCGTCTAACGTTTTCTATGCGTCCAATTTTATAGAAAACTCCGATTAGGGACCATTTTCAACCTTTGACATTCAAGTTCACTTGATAGACATTTCTTAGTCACAGGACTGGTCCTGACAGTCTATCTTGAATATATCGTCAAATTGAAGGGACTCATCATTTAATAAACCACAAATTAAATGGAAAAATGAATTTCTTTCATTTATTGTGAATGATTAACCAATAATGTTTTACAAATATTTAAACTCTAAAACTTTAAAACATTAAACAGAGACATCAAAGCCACTCTCCAATATGCTTGATTCCCATAGCTGCAGTGTGCGAGTTGTGCTTCGCTTGCGGCAGAGGTTTAGTTAATGGATCTGATATGTTGTCATCAGTTCCAATTTTGCTTATCTCGACTTCTTTTCTTTCAACGAACTCTCGTAGAAGGTGAAATCTACGAAGTACATGCTTGACTCTCTGGTGGTGTCTAGGCTCTTTTGCCTGTGCAATAGCTCCGTTATTATCACAATACAGGGCTATTGGTCCTTTAATGGAGGGGACTACACCAAGTTCTCCTATGAACTTCCTTAGCCATATAGCTTCCTTTGCTGCTTCATGTGCAGCAATGTACTCCGCTTCAGTTGTAGAATCCGCAATGGTGCTTTGCTTAGCACTTTTCCAGCTTACTGCTCCTCCGTTGAGGCAGAAGACAAACCCAGACTGTGATCTGAAATCATCTTTGTCGGTTTGGAAACTTGCGTCCGTATAGCCTTTAACAATTAATTCATCATCTCCACCATAGACCAGGAAGTCATCTTTGTGCCTTTTCAGGTACTTCAGAATGTTCTTGGCAGCAGTCCAATGCGCCTCTCCTGGGTCTGACTGGTATCTGCTCGTAGCACTGAGTGCGTACGCAATATCCGGGCGTGTACATATCATAGCATACATTATTGAACCAATCAATGATGCATATGGAATCCCATTCATTCGTCTACGCTCATCAAGTGTTTTTGGGCACTGAGTCTTGCTTAGAGTCATTCCATGAGACATGGGTAGGTAGCCTCGCTTGGAGTCCGCCATCTTGAACCTATCAAGCACCTTATTGATATAAGTGCTTTGACTAAGTCCAATCATCTTTTTAGATCTATCTCTGTAAATCTTGATGCCCAATATGTACTGTGCTTCTCCTAGATCCTTCATCGAAAAACATTTCCCAAGCCAAATCTTGACAGAGTTCAACATAGGAATGTCATTTCCGATAAGCAATATGTCGTCGACATATAATACTAGGAAAGCAATTTTGCTCCCACTGACCTTCTTGTATACACAAGATTCGTCCGCGTTCTTGATGAAACCAAAGTCACTGACTGCTTCATCAAAACGTATATTCCAGCTCCTGGATGCCTGCTTCAATCCGTAGATTGACTTCTTTAGCTTGCATACCTTTTTAGCATTCTTTGGATCCTCAAAACCTTCAGGCTGTGTCATAAACACAGTTTCTGTTAAAACGCCGTTTAAGAAAGCAGTTTTGACATCCATCTGCCATATTTCGTAATCGTAATATGCAGCGATTGCTAACATTATTCGAATAGACTTTAGCATTGCAACTGGTGAAAAGGTTTCATCGTAATCCACACCGTGGACTTGCCTGTAACCTTTTGCAACCAATCTAGCTTTGAAAACTTCAAGTTTCCCATCCTTGTCCTTTTTCAGTTTGAAAACCCATTTGCTTCCAATGGCTTGGTAGCCATCTGGCAAATCGACCAAATCCCATACTTGGTTTTCAGACATGGAGTCTAATTCAGATTGCATGGCTTCTTGCCACTGCTTGGAGCTAGGGCTCGTCATAGCTTGCTTGTAAGTCGCAGGTTCATCACTTTCAAGTAATAGAACGTCATAGCTCTCGTTCGTCAAAATACCTAAGTACCTTTCCGGTTGAGATCTATATCTTTGCGATCTACGCGGGGTAACATTTCTAGATTGACCATGATTCTCACCAGATTCTTCTAAAGATCTCTGAGTTTCATCCTGAATGTCATCTTGAGCATTCTCTAGAGTTTGTTGTTCGACTCGAATTTCTTCGAGGTCTACTTTTCTCCCACTTGTCATTTTGGAAATGTGATCCTTCTCCAAAAAGACACCATCTCGAGCAACAAACACTTTGTTCTCAGATGTATTGTAGAAGTAATACCCCTTTGTTTCCTTTGGATAGCCCACAAGGATACATTTGTCAGATTTTGGATGAAGTTTGTCTGAAATTAATCGTTTGACGTATACTTCACATCCCCAAATCTTAAGAAAAGACACATTTGGAGGCTTTCCAAACCATAATTCGTATGGAGTCTTTTCGACAGCTTTAGACGGAGCTCTATTTATAGTGAGTGCAGCTGTATTTAGTGCATGTCCCCAAAATTCTAATGGAAGTTCGGCCTGACCCATCATTGACCTGACCATGTCTAGCAAGGTTCTGTTCCTCCGTTCTGACACACCGTTCCATTGTGGTGTTCCAGGAGGAGTCAATTCTGATAGAATTCCACATTCTTTCAGATGGTCATCAAATTCATAGCTCAGATATTCACCGCCTCTATCAGACCGCAGTGCCTTAATCTTCTTGCCTAATTGATTCTCTACTTCACTCTGAAATTCCTTGAATTTGTCAAAGGATTCAGACTTATGCTTCATTAGGTAGACATAACCATACCTACTGAAGTCATCAGTGAAAGTGATAAAGTAGCTGAAACCACCTCTAGCATTTGTACTCATTGGTCCACATACATCTGTATGGATTAAACCCAATAGTTCATTTGCTCTTTCTCCGACTTTAGAGAAAGGTTGCTTTGTCATTTTGCCAAGTAAACATGATTCGCATTTACCATAATCCTCTAAGTCAAATGGTTCTAGAATTCCTTCCCTTTGAAGTCTTTCTAAGCGTTTCAAGTTTATATGGCCTAATCGACAATGCCACAGATAGGTGAGATCTGAATCATCCTTTTTGGCCTTTTTGGTATTTATGTTATATACTTGTTTGTCGTGATCTAATAAATAAAGTCCATTGACTAATCTAGCAGATCCATAAAACATCTCTTTAAAATAAAACGAACAACTATTGTCTTTTATTATAAAGGAAAATCCCTTAGCATCTAAGCAAGAAACTAAAATGATGTTTTTAGTAAGACTTGGAACATGGAAACATTCTTCCAGTTCCAAAACTAGCCCGGAGGGCAACGACAAATAGTAAGTTCCTACAGCTAATGCAGCAATCCGTGCTCCATTTCCCACTCGTAGGTCGACTTCACCCTTGCTTAACTTTCTACTTCTTCTTAGTCCCTGTGGATTGGAACATAAGTGTGAGCCACAACCTGTATCTAATACCCAAGAAGTTGAATTAGCAAGTATACAGTCTATAACGAAAATACCTGAAGATGGAACGACTGTTCCGTTCTTCTGATCTTCCTTTAGCTTTGGACATTCTCTTTTGTAATGGCCTATTCCATCACAATAAAGACAGCTTGATGTGGACTTGTCCTGCTTTGATTTAGCATTGCCCTTGGACTTTCCACCTTTCTTGAATGGTCTCTTTCTAGCCTTGAGTAAATCTTTGGCTTCACAGTCCAGTACTATTTCAGCCTTTCTGACAAGGTGAATAAATTCTGCAACTGTTTCTTCTCTTGGTTCACTTAGGTATTGTTGCTTGAAGCGACCAAACCCACTGTGTAGTGAATTGAGCAAGACAGAGACTGCCATCCTTTCGCTTATTGGTGTTCCTAGTAGACTTAGGCGATCAAAATATGAACACATAAGATCCACATGGAACCTCAGTGGGACGCCTACCCTCTGTTTAGTGCGAAGGAGCTGAACATGTGTTTCTTGGACCTCCATCCTATAACACCTGTTGGGAGAACTAACCTTTAGACCAGACATTGATTCAATCAACTCATGGACGTTCAGGTCCCTGTCCTCCGTACTTCCACGACAGATATCCCTCAGATTCTTGATGAGCGTAAAAGGTTCATAGGCTACAAACCTTCTAGCCCAATCATCAGGGATATTGTTCAGCATGAGACTCATAACCTTTTTGAGATCCGCATCCCAGGCGTAAAATCTCTCAGGGGTCATGTCTCTGGCATAGTAGCTTGGCATGGGATGTGATAGTACATACTCAAGTCCATTGAGTTTGACTATTTCAACTAGCTTAGCTTCCCATTCAAGAAAATTTGTCAGGTTCAGCTTGACCATAAGCTCAGAACCCATGATGTTTTGATTGTTGTTTGCCATATTAAAAACTACAATTGAAAAGAATAAACAAATAAATGACCATTCACAGTTTCTCTTAATAAACTTAAATTCTAGCATACATGCATAATTCAATGTTTATTAAGCATTTTATTCAAGTTATGTGTTCCGGCAGGTGTGAATAAAATGATTCCAAGATCCTAAAATCATTGAAGAACTAAGCACAGTTTGTCGACTTAATCCTAGAACATCTTAGGTAAGCAAAAGCCTTTTGCTAATAGTCTAGAAACTATTCTTGGTTGATAGGTACGTCTAAGAACTTATTAGGTAAACCTATCGAATTTGCCACGACATAAAAGGACTCCTTACTTATATCGTTGAGTTTCACCAAAACTAACATGTACTCACAATTATTTGTGTACCTTGCCCCTTTAGGACCAATAAGTAACACCTCGCTGAGCGAAAACTATTACTAGATTGATGTAAAGGATATCCAAGCAAGTGTATATTTTGGCATGGCACCTTTTAACTCAATTTTTAAGTTTGGAACTTAAGGCTCTTACTATGTTGGTTAGATTTTAAGTGAACTAAAATCCTTAATCATGCAACATAATCAAGCTTTTGATCTCATGCATTTTAAGACATATTTAAAGCAATAAATAACTTAAAACATGCATAAGATATTTGTGATCTAGTATGGCCCGACTTCATCTTGAAGCTTTGACTTCAAAGTCCGTCTTGAAAATCTCCGTGGGAGGCACCATTTTCTTCAAATAGGATAAGCTATAACTAATTACAACTATTTGATGGTACGCAGACCATTTTGAATTGAAAAATAACTTTGGTGCTTTAGACCAATTACATTCAAATTAATGGTACGCAGACCATATTTTCTATCCTATTTGGGCCATACTAGTCACTTCATAACCTGCAAAACAGTACATATACAATATATACCATTCACCCATTCATTATCATGAATGGCCCACATAGCTGGTTAGTAAAACACATTATGCATCACGTAAACATTTGCAGCAATTAATCAAGGGCACCAATAATCTACCAATTATTCAGTCCTTATTAATTCTAATCGAGTTGTTTTAACCTTAAGGATTTGTAGACCTAATCAAGAGTTTATGACTAAAAAGCGCTCCCACTCAAACCAATAAATTCATATGCTTTACTAATTTTAAACATAAAATTGTATTTCTAGTCTAACCGGAAACATACAAATTTAATTAAAATTTAAAGCTCATATAAATTTATAATTGAATCCAAAAATTTAATTTAATTTCAGTCGTATTTAAATTAATTCATGATTTTAATTTTAGTAAAATAATTAGAATAAATTCCATTTATTATAATTATAATATTCAAAATTAAAATCCAAGAAATTAATTCAAATTATTAATTTTAAAATTAATTAAAATTACGTGAACTGAAATTTTCAAATTAAACATTCAAAACGATCTAATCGTAACGCAAACACCCTACGCGTTGCACGCCCATGGGCCGTACGCACACAGCCATTGCTGGCCATGTGCGCGCAGCCCATGCGCTCGTCGCATAGCTGCTGCTGTCCTGTCGCAAGCCTCCGCACAGCGCCTCATCCCACACGAGCTATCGCTCGCAGTGCGCGCGCGCGAGATCGCTCGCTGGGCGCGCTGGCTCGCTCGCTGTGCGCGCGAGCCATCGCTCGCTGGGGCGCGACATCGCTCGCTGGGCGAGCGACATCGCGCGCTGCGCGCGCGAGCCATCGCTCGCTGGCGCGAGCCATCGCTCGCTGGTGCGCGACATCGCTCGCTGGGCGAGCGATATCGCGCGCTGCGCGCGCGAGCAGTGCTGGGCGCAGCGCTCGTGGCACGCGAGCTTGCGCTCGCTGCGCGCGAGGCTGCGCGCACTTGTGCGAGGCAGCGCGCGTTGTGGCGCAGCTCGCTTGCTGCCCACACGCGACTGCCTTGGCTCGCCCTTCGCCCATGCCCATTCGTTCATTGCTCGTGGCACACGACACAAGGCAGGGCTGCTGCCTTGTGCTCGTGCACTACGCCCTTGCTCATTGCATTCGTGCCGCACGGGCGACGAGCTCCCTTGCTCGTCGTCGCATGCCCGCATTATACAACACCCCTTAAGGGTAACACGAAGCGTCCATTGCTTCGTGCGTGCAAGTTATTTGAACGAATCGCATAAAATTTTAAAATTTTATATTTAAAATTAATGACAAATTAATAAATATTATTAATTTCATAATTTTAGGGCGAAAAATCGAAAATTTATTATCCAATTGATTTCCGATTGATATGGATTCAAGTCTAGGTCATAAAAATTTAAAATTTATCGTAAATTTACAATTTTTATGGTGGTTTTTAATCATAGGTTTCTAATTAAATTACAATTAATTATGAAAATCAAATTAATTCTAAATTATTCTAATTTTCAACAAATTAATCATAATTACAAATTAGATTGCATAATTAACAAGACTAGGCATTCAAACTTGTTAAACATATGCAGTAGGTCAATCAAAAATTCAAGATTTATCAACAGGAATCGCAAACATTTAATTTAACATCTTAAATTTACGAAATTTTGCATTCGAAAAACTAAAACCTTCGAAAAGTCATAGTTAGGCTTCGAATTTGAGAATTCTGGGTTCGGCAGAAAAATACTATTTTTGTCAAAATTTTAGAATTCCTTTTACATGCGGAATTGACACAAAAATCACTCAATTCGGATGAGTAATGAAGAAACTGCCGAAAAACTGCGTACATATAATTAAATAAACGCAATTTGCAATTAATTAACAATTACGAAAATTAATCACCCCTTTTAATTCTTGCAAATTTGTAATATTTAACCATGTTCATGCAATTTAGATTATGAAAATAATAAGGGGCTCGTGATACCACTGTTAGGTTATGATACATATGACACTACATAGATCATGCGGAAACAACCATTAACCCAGGACAACATATTATTTACACATAATCATATAGCATAATTTAGATGCATACTCTTTGTTGCGTGCCCTCCCTAGCTGCGCCCGAACCGAACAAGAACAAGTCTTTTAGGACTCCAAGTGTCGTCCCTCCGTAGATAGTCCACAGCACGTCCGGATCCGCCTTAAGATTGACCAACTAGAATCACCCTTAAGGTACTAGAAAATTTCGGCACTTTATGAGCAAGATGTGTGTTTTAATTTTCTCTCAAAAAACTCACTTTTGAATACTTTGAAACTTGTGTATAAATTATGACCCCTAGGCCTTTATTTATAGAGTTATGGAAAAGGAATCGTAATCCTAGTAGGATGCGAATTAATTGGAATTAGAATCCTACATGAATTCTATTTAATTAATTTATCCAATTAGGAATAGAAATTTAATCATACACTGACTCTTGTAGATTCAGGAATCACGCATGAGCACAAACTCACACACACACGGCAGCCACAAGGGCTGCCCATGCGCGTGCGAGCAGCAGCCCGCGCAGCACGGCCCACGCAGCCGTGGCCCTTGGCGCGCGCTGGGCCTGCCTTGCGGTAGGCCTGGCCGCTGCCTTGGCTGGGCTTGTGGCGCGCATGCTTGCTGGGCGATGGCCCCGGCTTCGTGCTGGGCCTTCGTCCGGCAAGCCTCGTCCGATGCTAATTCGTACGATACGCTTCCGATTAAATTTCCATTTCCGGAATCTATTTCCGATACGAACAATATTTAACATTTCCGATTCCGGAATTAATTTCCGTTTCGAACAAATATTTAATATTTCCGTTTCCGGAATTATTTTCCGATTCCGGCAATATTTCCGATTCTGACAATATTTCCGTTTCCGGTAATATTTCCGATTCTGGTAATATTTCCATTTCCAATAATATTTTCCGATACGTACCATGTTTCCGTTTCCGGCAACATCTACGACTTGGATAATATTCATATTTCCGATACGATCCATATTTCCGTTTCCGGCAATATCATCGTTTCCGGAGTATTCATTTCTTGCCTGTGACGATCTTAGCTCCCACTGAAACCAAGATCCGTCGGTTCCGAATATTCATAGATGGAGTATTTAATGCCATTAAATACTTGATCCGTTTACGTACTATTTGTGTGACCCTACGGGTTCAGTCAAGAGTAAGCTGTGGATTAATATCATTAAATCCACTTGAACTGAAGCGGCCTCTAGCTAGGCATTCAGCTCACTTGATCTCACTGAATTATTAACTTGTTAATTAATACTGAACCGCATTTATTAGACTTAACATAGAATGCATACTTGGACCAAGGGCATTATTTCCTTCAACGACATCCTGATCCCATTCGGAAACATGTTAGGAAATCCGAAAGTCAAAAATTACCAGGAAAGGACTTTCAGCGGCCACGCCTGGGCGCCGAAATGTTTGACGCCTGAACTTGGGCGCTGATAATGTAGCCCAATGCCCAGATTTCACAAAACACGGAATAGGAAAGGACTTAAGACCGTGTTGCTAAAACACGAGGCCCTATTGCAAGTAAGATCAAGCCCAAAGCACCTTTAGCTCCCAAATAAGCAAAAAAAAAAAATTAAAAAACTTAGTTGAAACTTAGACTCGTCTCAGAAAATGCTTGTGTACACTTTCAAAAAAAAAAAAAAAGAGCAAGTTAAATATCATGGTCATTCTTCGAAACACCAAAAATATGTGTCGTCAAATCATTGGTTTTCCAAATAAAAAATGTTTGTCTGTCAAAGGGTTAATCCGGGCCAAGCTAAAACCGGATGTCGCCTGAAAACTAAAGTCGCACTCCACGACTTCATCAAAGTAACATACCACTACAAAGATCGCTCGCACATACGAGCATGATCCCAAACATGATTACAAGATGCAAAAAAACAACCGACGAGCCCCAGTGCTTGGGGGCTCGCGAAAAAATAGACTCCAATGAGAGCGCGCGATCAAAATCACATTCCCAGACTGCGCCATACACCATATCATGTTTGGATATCTCAAAAAATATTGTTAAATAAAAATATACACAGTGTGGACCCACTCATGGGACACATCTAATCAGGAAATATTACGACCCACCAACAGGTTGTAATCACAAAAGCCCTTCTACATAGGCAAAATAAGAAATTCAAAATGGGCTCGCCCACCCTCAGCGGGCGGGGTCTGCGTCACTAACCGCGCAGGTCCTCAGTTTTCGACAAAAATAAAGTCTTCAAATTTAAAATAGGCTCGCCATCTTCAGCCGGCGGGGTCTACGGCGCAAACCACGTAGGTCCTTATTTTAAAAAAAAAAAACAAAAAAAAATTTCAAAACAGATTCGTCCACTTCTATCGGACGGGGTGTCCACCCTCAGCGGACAAGGTTCGCCATCTTCAGCCGGCGAGGTCTACGTCACAAACCGCGTAGGTCCTTATTTTCAAAACATCAAAACAGATTCGTCCACTTCTATCGGACGGGGCGTCCACCCTCAGCGGACAGGCTCGCCCACCTTCAGCGAGCGGGGTCTGCGTCACTAACCGCGCAGGTCCTTAGTCGTTGCAGCGATAACTTTTTTCGGTTTTCCCTTTTTCCAAAAATTAAAGGATTGGTTTTCCCTTTTTCCAAAAATTAAAGGATTGGTTTTCCCTTTTTCCAAAAATTAAAGGATTGGTTTTCCGTTTTTCCAAAAAAGAACGATGTGCTGGATTTTCCTTCGTTTTACGTCCTATAAAAACAAGGGGCTTTTCTCGTTTAGCTAGCCCTGAAAATGAGAATCTTTCAAAACGTTTTACCTCGTGATTGGGCTTGGCCAGGCCCAATTACACTTTACAGCTTTAATTTCGAAAACATCTGTAGCTACTCCCAATGACAAAGTGAGGGAGTTTATACTCACCTTTAGATCCTTCCAATGACAAAGTGAGGAAGTTTCTATACTATCAGTTGACAAATCCCAATGACACGTGAGGGATATGTCGACACTTCAAGTGATGACCCTTAAGTCAAATGTTATTACTCGGGGGCTCGTGAGACCCTCGCAAAACAGGTCACATACACCATGGCTTGTGTGACGCACTCCATCTAATACTTTGACCATCGTCTTACTCCAAGACTCAGTCAAAGTGGGGGCTAACTGTAGACACCTACTTTTGTCCCCGTTCCCGCAAGGGAAAGGTTCGATGATGAAAGCGTAAATCTCCACTTGACAACGCATCTCCTATAAAATAAACGAATCTCGATTCCCCATTTCATTTCATCCGAAACCTGCTATTTATGGAAACCTGCTAAAAATAGTAACTGCCGTAAAAGGTAGCTTCTAAAAGTGGCAAATCATAAAAGATAGAAACCTGTCAGAATTAGGTGTTGCATTCCAACATAAATCCTAAATGAGATAGAAAACCGCGAGAATCCTATTCCTAATAGGATTCGGAAATAAGAGTTACGTATTAATTAAAATCTTAACGAGCCTAGAGTTCGTAACGGGCCCAGACGCATTCCGTCATAAAATTGATACGCGCTAAAAGACTCGAATTAATCTCAAACTCTACGGATTTCAGGAATCCGAATCTGACTAAAGAAAACAGCCCAGACCCTATTTTCAACGCCTGGCTCTGGGCGCCGATATCTTCGGCGCCCAGGCCTGGGCGCTGAAAATACCTGGGTACGTGTTTTTTCCTAATTCTTTGTGGATTAGAACTCTGCAATTCTATCTTTCCACGAACTCTTCCCTATAAATAGGCCCCTAATTTCGACGTGAAAGAACAACACACAATTATATTCTGAGTATTGACTCCAACCCTTAGCCTAAGCCTCTCGCTGCGAAACTGTTCACGCGTTCTGTAGCAATCGATCCATAAATCGAACAGAACGTATCCTGTCCCATAATTGAGATTCGTTAAATAAAAAGGAGAAATAGCAAAGTCAAAGTGGTTAGTTTTCTGAGAACCGTGACGCACCTCTCAAGGGTGCGTCGTAATGTGTCCTTTTTCGATGATTTAACTGCTTTCCTCGCCCTTTTTATGAACTGTTAAACTAACCTAATCTGATTGTTCTATCACGCCTAACAAATATAATATTTTTGGGGACTCGGATTATCATGTTAGGTCCCTTAATGCTATTTAAATCAGATAATCACGATCGAATTAGTATTATATGTTGCATATTGCTAAAATCAACTCAGATTAGTTTAATAGTTAACGCATGTCCCTTCAATTATTTATGCTGAGCTAGTAAGGATATCCTGCCTCTGGAGTTATCGACGAGCGAAGTACTCCTCTCGGTAGTTACAGTCCCCCGAACCCTCAATCTCTACCTTGCGGGTGTATATTGAGAGATCCCCACACCAGGGATCACAAGGGAACCTACGACCGTCGTGGTCAAACATAATTGCACTCCCTTTATGTCACGATAACCGGGTTTTGTCAGTTTTTCTCATTGTCGTTAAAAACTGAATGGCGACTCCTATATTACTAGTCAATTGGGTGTATACTCACAGGAAATCCAACTACACTTGATTGAATAAAAAGAATCGTCACACCCACGAGGGACAAGGTCACGTATTAGCCTCGCGCTTTTTCGACCCCCTCACACCCAGCCCTGGGCGCTGAAACTCAGCCCCAAGGCAGGACGAATAAAAAATGTGTATGTAAAAAAAATGTGTGTACGTGCGCAAGAAAAATCGATTACCTGCAGTAATAGGGGGCTTCCCTTAAAATGTTCAGATTTGGCATCCTTCTTCAGCTCATCCGCACTCAGCAAAGTCTAGGCAACAACCAACGGCATAATAGAATAGCAACTTTCCATCTGGCTAATCAAGGGGATCAACCTTATGTCACCAAACTCGCCATTGTTATTCGACAGCAAATAATGATTCAACAAGCAAAATACAAGGGCTCGAATATTCAATTTCTGTTCGGTCATATTCTTACTAGGCCTAAAGTGGTGTTTTACAAGTTTTGCCAAATTAACCTCATCACCTACAACAACTTCAGCAAGCATGTTAGCATCTAGTCCTAGGAAAGCCCCTATGGTTGTTTTACTCTCTTCGATAGTGCCAGGAGTGGCAGGGGTAGCATTAGTAGGATAACCAAGGATCGCAGCAAATTCATCTGGCAAAGGACATATTTCGTTGCCCCGAAAGACAAAAACATGATGATCGGAATCCCAAAAGCTTACGGCTGCGTGCAGAAAATTATAGTCAATGATAATTTGTTGTAAGCCTAAAAGTGCCTCAAAGTGGTATTCTTTCAATAAAGCCTTTTCTGTAGGATTAAGGGCCCGTAGCCAACGCCTAACAACGCGTTGGAGTGAGAAAGTTGGAATTGACATGACGAAAGCAAGGAGTAATTAAAACACAGCAAAGAAAGAAGGAAATTGAGAGAAATGGAAAATAAGGGACGTATCTAGCCCCTATATATAGCTGAACGCATCAAGTGACATCCTGATCCCATTCGGAAACGCGTTAAGAAATCTGAAAGTCAAAATTCGCCAGGAAAAGACTTTCAGCGCCCGAAGCTGGGCGCCGAAATATTTAACGCCCAGCCTTGGGCGCCGAAAATGCAGCCCAAGGCCCAGATTTCACAAAACGCGGAGCAGGAAAAGACTTAAAACCGTGTTGCTAGACACGAGGCCCTATGTACAATTAAGATCAAGCCCAAAAGCACCTTTAAGCTCCCAAATAGCAAAAATGAATGGTAAAACTTGGTCGAAACTTAGACTTGTCTCAAGAAACATATATGTACACTTTTCAAAATAAAAAATATCAAGGTCATTCTTCGAAACACCAAAAAAAAATGTTGTTAAGTCGTTGGTTTCTCAAAAAAAAAAAAGTTTGTCTGTCAAAGGATTAAATCGGGCCGAGCTAAACCGAATGATATTAAACCTTGTCGCCAGAAGACTGAAGTTGCACCCCATGACTTCGCCAAAGTAGCACACCACTATGAAAGGTCGCTCGCACATACGAGCTCGACCCCAAACATGATTAAAAGACGTTATGAAGTATGCGAAAAATGACCACCAAAGCCCGAGTGCTTGGGGGCTCGCGAAAAGTATACTCCAACAGAGAGCGCGCGATCAAAATCACATTCCCGGGCTGCGCTATACACAAGTCCCGTGTTTGGATAATCTCAAAAAAAAAAAAAAAAAAGGAAAAAAAAAACGGTATTTTAAAAAAATCGTTAACAGAAATATACTCAGTGTGGGCCCACTTATAGAACACACCTAATCAGAAAATATTGCGACCCACCAACAGGTCGTAATCACAAAAGCCCTTCCACATAGGCAAAATGAAAAGAAAGTAAGAAATTCAAAATGGGCTCGCCCACCTTCAACGGGCGGGGTCTGCGTCACTAGCCGCGCAGGTCCTCAGTTTTCAAAAAATAAAGTCTTCAAATTCAAAATAGGTTCGCCATCTTTAGCCGGCAGGGTCTACGTCACAAACCGCGTAGGTCCTTATCTTCAAATTTCAAAAACAGATTCGTCCACTTCTATCGGACGGGGTGTCCACCCTTAGCGGACAGGCTCGCCATCTTTAGCCGGCGGGGTCTGCGTCACTAACCGCGCAGGTCCTTAGTCGTTGCAGCGATAACCTTTATCGGTTTTCCCTTTTTCCAAAAATTAAAGGATCGGTTTTCCCTTTTTCCAAAAATTAAAGGACCGGTTTTTCCTTTTTCCAAAAATTAAAGGATCGGTTTTCCCTTTTTCCAAAAATTAAAGGATCGGTTCTCCCTTTTTCCAAAAATTAAAGGATTGGTTTTCCGTTTTTCCAAAAAAGAACGATGTGATTGGTTTTCCGTTTTTTTCCAAAAAAGAGCGATGTGCTCCTTCGTTTTACGTCCCATAAAAACAAGGGGGTTTTCTCGTTTAACTAGCCTTGAAAATGAGAATCTTTATAAACATTTTTACCTCGTGGTTGGGCTTGGCCAGGCCCAATTACACTTTATAGCTTTGCTTTCGAAAACATCTGTAGCTAATCCCAATGACAAAGTGAGGGAGTTTCTACGCTTCTTTAGATACTTCCAATGACAAAGTGAGGGAGTTTCTATACTATCCGTTGACAAATCCCAATGACACGTGAGGGATATGTCGACACTTCAAGTGATGACCCTTAAGTCAAATGTTATCACTCGGGGGCTCGTGAGACCCTCGCAAAAACAGGTCACCATGGCTTGTGTGGCGCACTCCGTCTAGTACTTTGACCATCGTCTTATTCCAAGACTCAGTCAAAGTGGGGGCTAACTGTAGACACCTACTTTTGTCCCCATTCCCAAAAGGGAAGGTTCGATGATGAAAACGTAAATCTCCACTTGACAACGCATCTCCTATCAAATAACGAATCTCAATTCCCCTTTTCATTTCACCCGAAACCTGCTATTTATGGAAACCTGCTATTTATGGAAACCTGCTAAAAATAGTAACTGCCGTAATGGGTAGTTGTTAAAAGTGGCAAGTCATAAAAGATAGAAACCTGTCAGAATTAGGTGTTGCACTCCAACATAAATCCTAAATGAGATAGAAATTGCGAGAGAATCCTATTCCTAATATGATTCGAAAGTAAGAGTCACGTATTAATTAAAATCCTAACGAGCCTAGGGTTCGTAACGGGCCCAGACGCATCCCGTCACAAGGTTAATACGCACTACGGACTCAATTAAATCTCAAATACTCCGGATTTTAGGAATCCGAATCTGACTAAGAAAAACAGCCCAGATCCTTTTTTTAACGCCTGGCTCTGGGCGCCGAAATCTTCGGCGCCCAGGCCTGGGCGCTGAAAATACCTGGTACGTGTTTTTTCCTAATTCCTCGTGGATTAGGGTTCTGCAATTCTATCTTTCCACGAACTCTTTTCTATAAATAGGGCCTTAAGTTCGACGTGAAAAAACACACAACACACAATTATTATTCTGAGTATTGACTCTAAACCCCTAAGCCTAAGCCTCACGCTGCAAAACTGATCACGCGTTCTGTCGCAATCGATCCATAAATCGAACAGAACGTATCCCGTCCCATAATTTGAGATTCGTTAAATAAAAGGAGAAATAGCAAAGTCAAAGTGGTTAGTTTTCTGAGAATCGTGACGCACCTCTCAAGGGTGCGTCGTAATGTGTCCCTTTTCCATGGTTTAATTGCTTTCCTCGCCCTTTTATGAACTGTTAAACTAACTAAAATCTGATTGTTCGATCACGCTTAATAAATATGATATTTTTGGGAAATTGGATTATCATGCTAGGCCCCTTAAAACAATCTAAATCAGATAATCGCGTTCGATCTAGTACTATATGTTGCATATTGATAAAATCAACTCAGATTAGTTTAATAGTTAACGCATGTCCCTTCAATTATTTATGCTGAGCTAGTAAGGATATCCCGCCTCTGGAGTTATCGAAGAGCGAGTACTCCTCTCGGTAGTTACAGTCCCCGAACCCTCAATCTCTACCCTGCGGGTGTACGTTGAGCGATCCCCACCACCAGGGATCACAAGGGAACCTACGGCCGTCGTGGTCAAACATAATTGCACTCCCTTTATGTCACGATAACCGGGTTTTGTCAGTTTTTCTCATTGTCGTTAAAAACTGAATGGCGACTCCTATATTACTAGTCAATTGGGTGTAAACTCACAGGAAATCCAATTACACTTGATTTGACAAAAAGAAGCGTCACACCCACGAGGGACGAGGTCACGCATTAGCCTCGTGCTTTTTCGACACCCTCACACCCGGAAACAGAAATATTATCGAAATCGGAAATATTGTCGAAATCGGAAATATATTAACCAAGAGAGATTTCTCTACTCCCGAAACTTGTGCTTACTTAGGCATCGGGGATGCTATCCTCGGAACACCACTGAGCGAGGCCAGTTAATCCTACTTGTGTGCAGGTATTCTTGGACAAACAACACTCAAGAACAAGCTAGATACTCCCATTACGAAAGAGCATTCAATCGAAAACCCATTATTTTATACCCGGAACAAATTGATTTAGATAAAAATGTTCATAAATAAATTAAGAAAAAGTGAGATAGTTCGCTGTTAATATATTTAACGAGTAACGACGACTAAAATGATTAGTTTAACGAGTAACGAGGAACGAGTAACGACGACCAAAATGAATAGTTTCTGTTTTAGTTTCTTTTGTTTTCTGTTTTATTAAAAAAACAAAAAAACCCCTTCTCTCTCTAGAAACCTCTCCCTTCTCTCTAAACCAAAAAAACCCCCAAACCCTAGGTTCCTTTGTTCGTCGGCGGCCTGAGTTCGCCGCTCAACTCGGGTCGCCGGCGAGCATCATAGTGTTTTCTATCGGTGGCGAAGAGAAAGAGGAGCCAAGTTTTAGCTTCCACCTCCTCTTAGTTCGAAGCTCTTCTCGCCGATCTCTATTAGTTTTTAGGGTTTTTAATTTGAGAATCGGAATAAGCAAGCAAAGCTCGTGAATTTTGGGTTCGGAGGTTAAAAAATCGAGTCATCTTCCAGCCCTGCTTTAATCGTAGCCGTCGTCGTCGGTAAAGGTAATCTATTAGGGTTAGGGTTTTTGTTTGGAAGAATCGTTGGTTTTTTTGTGGGTTGTGTTATCTTGTGTAAGTTTTCGGAATTCCCTTGTTTTGGGATTTTGTGGCTTGTTTTTCCCAAGCCCTTTCAATCGCCGCCGTCTTGTGTGTGTCGGACCACCCCGATCTGGACGGTAAAGGTAGTAGTCGCAGTCTTGTAGTGTCGAACCACCCCGATCTTGATTGTAAAGGTAGTTGCCGCCGTTTTGTAGTGTCGAACCACCCCGACCTGGACGGTAAAGGTAAAGGTTAGTTTAGGGTTTCAGTTTTTGGGTTAAATTTTGCCTCTTGTGCTTATGCCCGCACCTCCCCTGCTTTGCCTTGTGTTAGTTTATAGGTTTGTTTTTAATATGTTTTGGATTAACACTTTGTTTTGGGAAAACTTGTGTTGTTTTCTTCTTGGTTTTGATAAGTATTGTCCGTATAAGATTGTTGGTATTGGTGTTCGTCTGAGTTTTCTGGTGTTGATTGGATGTATCTTGAAGATATATTTAGTCTGTAGGTGGGTTGTTAGGTGGGGGGAGTTAATGTGTTGTTGTGTGTGCCCTCTCTCTACCGTAGATGATGTTGGAATAATGGAGTTGTCCTTTGGAGTTGGGTGTAGGATTGGAGGTTGTAGTTTTAGTTGTTTGATTAAGGAAGGAGTAATAGATTATGGGAAGGTCTGGTGTTATTGGGGTTGGGTTGTCCTTTGGTCTTGGAGGGTAGTTCTTGTTATCCCTTCTTTCAGGTTAGCGTTGAGAGTAGTTCTTAGCGCTTTCAAAAATCAATATCTGAACGCTGCTCCCCATTTTATGGGGTTTCATAGTATGCTAAACCATTTCTGTTTCGACGCTTGTGAGAAAAGCACAAGGTCTATGAGTCTAGCCCATAGCATTGTCTCTCTGTCTCTCATTTCCTTGTTTTCCAAGTTCTACAGGTACTTTCAGGAGATTCCTAGTCAAAATTGGCCTAACATCAGTACCATCTTCTATAAAGAGAACTCAGTCGCAAATTGCCTTGGCAAGACCAATCGTAGGTGGTGTAAGCAAGGCATTTTCAACAATCACAGACTCAAGCAAGAAGAGCACTTTTCCCTTTCTTTGTTAATTCATGTGTATTTTGTTGGTTTAGTATGTGTAATGGTCTATAAAGACCTTAGTGTTGTTGTAGAAGTTAGCGTATAGTTGTAATACTTTTTATTTTATGTAAAATCAGCCTATGTCAAAAAAAAAAAAAAAAAAAAAAAAAAATAAGAGGGCTGATTACTTTATCATAACCTATATAAAAAAGCCCCAACGCTCCTCATGTTTGCGTAATTTTATTTGTACCACTCTACCCCTCATCAAATCTATTTTTATACATGTATTTTACTTTTAAGATACTGTTGTTGTTGTTGTTGTTGTTGATGATTGTGATTTGTGAGTGTGTCGTGTGATTTTCTTCTATTTTGTACAAGTAATTTATTTGTATTTGAGAAATCAGATGTTGGAAATTAGTTATTCTTCTGTCTTGCAAGAGGTAGCTCATACGTAGTAGACAAAAATAGTGCTTTCACTTGACATAAATCACCAGAAGTTCATAATTGGTCTTATTTGACATGGAAAAAGTATTACATGCAGTGTGTTAATTTTTTTTGCTTAGGCATAGTGTTGGAAATCAAACAAAAGTGTATCAATTACAAAGGTGTTGTAAAATATGAGGTACAAAAACCATAGGCGGCAGTAGATGGTGTGTTAATTAGTTCATCCCAATATAATTTAGCTCCATCAGTATGTCTTATACATGTATTTGACTTGCAATTAAGAATATAATATACTCCTTTCCTAAATTTTAATGTATGCTATTAATATTATCATGTACTCCGTATTTTATAGGCTTAAAACAAATAACTTAATGCGTGTTACGTGCAACGCACCGTACTTCTAACTAGTATTAAATAAAAACAATGTACTCCATAGCTAGACATTTATTTGGGCTAATTTAGAGAGCAATGAATAGGGAGCTTTACAAAGCGGCAATAAGCGGCGACGAAGGGTACCTCAACGACGAAAAAAACAGGTACACAGATAGTGAGTATTTTGTGAGGCAAACAACCATCCAAAACAATAACATTCTTCACTTAGCAATCAGACATAACAAGTATGATTTCATAAAAGAATTGAAGCTCTTAATTAAGATCTTCTCTAATCCAGTGGAAATCCATAAACTAAGTATTTCAAAGGAATTACGATGGGAACACACCTCTCCATATCGCGGCAGAGGTTGGTAACATGAGTAATTTAAAGCTACTTGTTGAATATGAGTCGGAGCATTACAAAGACGAAGAAGCTTGCATGTATGGTCAAGTGGAACAACCGAAGCGGTCGTGGATGGTGAAAAATGACAAGGGTAACACACCACTACATGTTGCACTTATCCATGGCAAAATTGATGTTACGTTGCTGAATTTTTGGTGGAGCTTCATCCTCAACTTCCTTGTGTTATCAATAAATTAGCCTTCATCTTGCAATTATCAATCATCAACCACTTGGTAAACGTACTTGTCATTTCCTTTTTTAGTTACTTTCATTTTAATTATTTTATTTTCTACTGTCTCTCTTCTTAATATAATAGTTCAAACTCGTAACTCAATTAGCGTAGATTCCAAGATTAAGAAAGAAAAAAAGAGGAATGGTCCATTCAATACGGCAATACCATTTCAGGGGAAATAAAAAACTCTTAATTACTCCTCCATAATTTATGTCCAAAAATCAATCATCTTCCAATTTAATTATGTTTTAATTAATTTTCTTTCAGTCCGTAAAAGGCCACTGCTTATTTTTAAGTGAAAAGGAGATTTTAATTCTCCTCCGTAATTGTGAAATGGAATTTCTGGAGCATGTGGAAAGCCGTATGCCGTATGCGGTTGTGTAAGTCAACAAATATACCACTTGACTTGAAAGATATTAAAAAACTTGTGGTTGATCTGTTACACAATAATTGATGTAATTTGGAAATAGAATACAAGTGGAAACTATATTGTTCCGGTAGCGGACTTGGAACAGGAAAGGGATGACTTACTTCCGACTGAGATTGCTGACTGGATCCTGCACAGTGAAACCGTTAACTAGCCTCGGGGGTGATCCGAGAATTACCCCTCCGATGCTTAAGTCAAATTATGCTGATAGCTCTGTAATAAATGCTTATAAGAATGATTGGGCTGGAATTGCGTACCTTTGGCATTGATGGGGGTCCGTATATGTAGACGGGTTATTTGTACGGAGGACCCGGGTTATTACCCGTTGGTTTCGGATCCTCCCTTTCGGCTCTGATAGGTAGATGATGTGGGATTGTAAACCCTGGATGCCGACTGCACCTTTGGTGCTTCTTGTGAGTATGTGTCTATGATACAGCTGTTAAGGGTTGTCCTACCGGTATGCCGGTAGGGCTACCCGTACATATATTTTGTTACTCCTCCTACACAAAGTTGACTTTTAATAACTGTGGGTCTATGGTAAACAATTAGTTTCTTAATTACTATGATTACTTGATTAGTGATACTAATATATTTACCCTAATCTCCCACAAAAATTATACTCCATCCGTCCTATATTAGTTGTTACACTTGCCTTTGCACAAAATTTTAGGTGATAAGTGGTTGTTTGGTTATCAATTGTTATTTTATTGAAAAAGTAGATGTGATAGGAGTTAGTGGGGTATTTTTTTAATTGAGTGAGAGAGGGTGTGGGACAAAAAAAAAATTAGTGGAAAGAAAGAAACAATATAATAATTGTGGGGTCACTCCTAATTTAGAAGTGTAACCACTAATCTGGGACGGACGAAAAAAAAAAAAAAAGTCTAACAACAAATTTGGGAGAGAGGGAGTACGAAGTCTTATATTTTTATTATGTTATGATTCAAATCTCTATTATAGTGCATAACTATTCATTTATGCACAACTCTACATACAAACTTGTACCTCATCTTATATGCATTACTTAGAAGTTATAAGATTGGCATAGCGTTCTTCTCATTAACGTCTGATTTGTTGGAATATAGATGAAAAGGAGGCAATTATAGGCACCATAAGACTTCTCGCCTCTAAGCAAGGGGGACCTTTCACAATAGAGGGGCTTCCACAGGTAGAGGACTTGTTGCCTATAACAAAATTGCTGCTAGAAAAACAGAGCTTTGTTTCGTGTTGGCGCGATACAAATGGGTTGACACCTCTTCTTACAGCAACATTACTCAAAGCACCTCACGATCTTTTGGTAGTTAAACTTATTCTTAACTACTGCCCCCAGTCAGCTGAGGTATGTGACCTTTCGGGGAAAACTGTCTTACACCATCTTAACTGCATAACAAGGTACAAAAAAGGCCAAGAATTACTAAGAATTCCAGAAATATATGCCCTGGTAGATTATCAGGATGAAGATGGCAATACACCTGCACATGTAGCTGTGGGTAACAGGGACTTCACATTGGTTCGAGTCCTCTTGGAATTCTCATCAAACTTTACGATTAAGAATAACAAGGGTATATCTGCTGCAGCATTGCTTCATCTACAAAATGTCTTTGAAGAACCTGCAATGTCTAAGGTAACAACGTACCATTACATTTTAGGCCCTGTTCTTTTTGGCTTAATTTCAGTTTCAGGACTTATTTGGCATTTCAGTTCAGTTCAGGAGCATTCAGTTCAGTTCAGGAGCATTAAGTTCAGTTCAGTTTAATTCAGTTTAATTCAATTCAATTCAATTTAATTTAATTTAATTTAATATAATAATAATAATTATTATTATTATTATTTGTATTATTGTATTACTTATTATTTATATTTATATTTATATTATTATATTACTTATTATTATTTATTATTTATTATTTATTATTTATTATTTATTATTTATTATTTATTATTTATTATTATTATTTATTATTTATTATTATTATTTATTATTTATTATTTATTATTTATTATTTATTATTTATTATTTATTATTTATTATTTATTATTTATTATTTATTATTTATTATTTATTATTTATTATTTATTATTTATTATTTATTATTTATTATTTATTATTTATTATTTATTATTTATTATTTATTATTTATTATTTATTATTTATTATTTATTATTTATTATTTATTATTTATTATTTATTATTTATTATTTATTATTTATTATTTATTATTTATTATTATTATTTATTATTTATTATTTATTATTTATTATTTATTATTTATTATTTATTATTTATTATTTATTATTTATTATTTATTATTTATTATTTATTATTTATTACTTATTATTTATTACTTATTACTTATTATTTATTATTTATTTCGGTAATATATTCTGTTAAGTTAAGTTAAGTTAAGTTAAGTTAAGTTCAGTTCAGGAGCATTCAGTTCAGTTCGGGAGCATTCAGTTCAGTTCAGTTCGGGAGCATTCAATTCAGTTCAGTTCAGTTCAGTTCAATTCAATTCAGTTCAGTTCAGTTCAATTAAGTTAAGTTAAGTTCAGTTAAGTTAAGTTAAGTTCAGTTCAGTTCAGCTCTAAAGAACAGGGCCTTAATTGGTTTACTTTGAATTAACTAGCTAGTATGATTCCAAATTTGAAATATTCTCTGGTTAAAAATGTTATGTTAGGCTTTTATGGAAGGGGTATTGGAACTAACAGAAGAGGAACGTACAGCAGCAAGAAAGGCTAATGTGCCCTTCCTTAGAGAAAGACTTGGCATCGTAGGGAACAATTTCTTACTATCTCGAGCACCAGATGGCACAAATATCCTCCATCTATTAATGCAGGCACCAGCTTTTGAAATCAAATGTGTACAACGAGAAGTTGAAGAGTTCATCAAGGATGCTCTAGAAATATTTCCTTATCTCATCTGTCAAACAGATCTTAACAACAATAATCCGGTTCATGAATTTGCAAGGCGCCATGACTTCCCCTACTGGTCTTCAGTACTGGACCTATACTATGATTATTTCACAAGATCTCAAAAAGAGGCGAGCACCAATGATGTACTTCTTTACCACTCACCGTTGCAGATGAAGAATGTACAAGGCAACATGCCTCTCCACCTTGCAATCTTAGCTGAACAAGTATACTGTGCAAGAGCGTTGATGGAGTTGGATAACAGTGTTTTTGGGTACATCAATACTCGCAAGGAGACGCCTCTTCATCTACTCTGCCAATGTCAAGGTAAATTCTTTTATATCTGCAAAACTATTGACAATAACTAGTCATACAATAAGTGAAAATTTCCTTGAAAAAGTCTTGGATATAACTAACTAAACATATTTGAATAAATCCATATTATTTATGTAACACCATCTGCCTGTAAAAGAAACTGCAGTTTGGTGCCCAATGTATGAAGAGTTGGCCATGAAAGGAATTGCTGCTGGCGCAGGTGTTATGCAAGACATAGATGGTCTCACCCCTTTTCTGCGGGCAGCTGAAAATCATAATTTTAACATGATTAAACTACTATATAGTATATACTCATTGCAAAAAGTCAGCCCTTATAAGAGACGCTAATGGCATGACATTTTGGCACATGCTTGTAAAGAAACCGCCCAAAAATAGCAAGTGGCATTATGTTCAGCTCCAGAAAACATTGAAAACTATCCATGATGAAGGCGGTGAAGCAGTGGCTGAACTGAAGTTCGTGGATAATGATGGAAACACAGCATTGCATCTAGCGCTTGAGAATGGACATTTTGGATTAGCACAACTTTTCCTTGATCCTGACTTAATGTTCACTTCTCAAGAGGCCCTTCTAGCTCAAACAAACAAAAAGCTAGGGTGTCACACCTAGTGATTTAATTGGTTCAGTACAACATCTTCCTCCCTATGTGAGTGTCTTTCTTTCCTCTTTGTTACTGTATGTTATCAAGTACTTCCTCTGATTCTTTTTAGTTGCATAGCTTCTTTTTCTTCACGCTTGACAATGCATATCTTGAACAATTAATATATTAATTACCGATAAGTAAAAAATCATAAAAAATTGTTTTTTGCAAAATATATATTAACACGAATATAACAAGATCCCACATGAATATGTTTTTCCTAAAGTATAGATCATAAAAAATAAACAATGTAGATTATGTGAATAGTGCAAAAAAAAACAAAGTATTGCAACTATTTTGAAGCGGAGGAAGTATATATATCCTATATAAGTAGTTGTTCGTAATTATTTTTGATATTATATACGTATGTTATAGTTTGAAAAGTTTCTGCGGAGGGAAGGTATGTTGTTGGGTAGGCGAAGCTTGTATGGCGTACCAACGGGTAAGATAGAAGCGTATACAAGCACAATTGGAGTAACAGCAGCTCTTCTAGCAACGGTTACGTTCACAGCAGGATTTACTGTACCAGGTGGATTTAACCAAGACAAGGGAACTCCGATTCTAATGAGAATGGCTGCATTTCAAGTGTTTATGGTATCAAACTTGTTAGCAATGTGTTTTTCTATGATGGTATTATTCTGTCTTCTTTGGGTTATGACTACTGGACGTAAAAAGGAATCAATAATGCTACTAGACGTGAGTGTATTCTTGCTCCAAGCATCCTTCTATGCTACTCTTTTAACATTCATGATGGGTGTATATGTCATGACTGTCCACATCATACCCTGGATTGCAATCCTTGCTTGTACTCTATGCTCTTTCAATTCGTAATCTTACTTACGCCTCGAAACCTGGTTATAGGTTATCTTGTACCCGGAACAGCGACATTAATTATCCCCATTGCTCAAACCATATATTGCGTTAAGCACAAGTTCATCTGTCTTGCAAACCAAAGGAATCAGGGAGCAACACCTTAACATTTTGTTAATTCCAACTAAGTTTGATTTGGATGATGTGTGAATGCTTGTATATTATGTGATGATTATTCCCGTACTATTTATGATCTTGCTTTTGTTCAAACCTCATATGCATGTGCGCACATTGGTAGTTGTATCAGCTTTTAGATTTATGATCTTGCATATTGTTAGAGTCCTAGGCTCCTAGGTAATCTACGCTCGTGATATCATGTGAATATTAAGATACAAGTTATTGCGCGTATTCGCGTAATATGGGTATTTGAGACTCATGTATATACTTTCTATAACAATATCCATACACTAGTACAATTACGAGTATACCTTTAATATCTTTTATTATACCCCTCAATCTGTGTAGGAGGAACCACATGCAACTTGGACCTTAAAAACTCAAAATGTTGATCGGACAAACCTTTCGTAAAAATGTCATCGATTTGTAACTCAATAGGACATAACATACAATTAAATTACAACGAGAAACAAGCTACCTAACAAAATGATAATCTATCTTGATATGTTTGCTACAATCATGTTGAACCTGATTCACTGCAAGATAGGACGCAGAAACATTATCATAACTCAAGTAACAAGGAAAGGATGCAGTGTGTCTTGTACAATGTATGCAACAGCACAATACGTACTCTTCTCTATGAAAGATTTGGTGACAATGGGTTGGTTCTTCGAGCACCAGGAAATGAGGTTTTCTCCAAGAGAAAATCGCATAACCGGTGGCCGGTGGAACGACAACTATCGGGAAAACCAGCCCAATAATCATCTGAGTAGGCAATCATAATTGACTTGTTTGAGGCGGGATGAAGCCATAGATCGAAGTCTGAAGTACCCTACAAGTACTTGTGTATACGCTTAACCACCATCAAGTGTGATGTGCGGGGTGCATGCATATACTAGGAAACTAAATTACATCATACTCCCTCTGTCTCTTAATACTCACACCGTTTTGACTGGACACGCTTACCAATGTATAATTTTGACCACCAATATCTTTAACTAAATATTATAAAAACTTACTTCCTCCATTTTTTTTTAATTGCACCATCTTGGATTTCACGCTTGCCAATGCACTATTTTAACCACTAGTATCTCTCATTGTACATTTTAAAAAAATATAAAAATTTGATAATTTTAAAGTATATTTGGAGACGAATCTAACAAGATCCCACTTGAATATATTTTTCCTTACATATAAATCACAAAAAATAACTATATAAGAATATGTGAATAGTGCTAAAACCAAGATGGTGCAATTATAAAAAAAATGGAGGAAGTATAAAATATTAATATTTTGAAAATATATATTGAGATGAACCCAACAAAATATTATATACTAACATTTGTTTTCATATACTATAAATAAAATAGGGTCAACGTGAATTATGTGAATAGTGCAAAAAGTCAAAACAGTTCGAGTATTAAGGGACAGAGGGAGTATATAATATCAGATCTACGTCATAGTCAAGTATTGTAGGGCCCCAACTATATTCCAATGCTCATTAGGATCGAATAATAAATCACCGTCTGTATGAGAAAGTGTGGTACGACTAGGAAGAGGAGTAAGCACAGATTTAGTTGTGTGCAAGTGGAATTTCAGGAGAAGGTCATGAATATATTTTTTCTTATACATGAATAAACTTTGGAATTACACATAGCCTACATTCATAGGAAGTAGTGAAGATCACGTAAATCTTTCATAGCAAACTCAGTAGACAAAAGAGAAATGAATTTGGTGATCAAAGGAGTCTAGTTGCTTGCGACAATAATATCGTCGACATAAAGAAAAAGATAAACAATGTATTTGTCATTGCAAAAAATAAATATAGAATTATCTGATTGACAAAACAAAAAAGAAAAAAAACTGTTGTAATTAAAAAGTAAACTGATGAAGCGAAGATCAGGGTCGAGGAGCCAAGCATATGAACCGAAGGAGAACCTCATGTTTCATTTTCCATCTTTCAAATCCTTATTCCATCAATATGGCCCTATGAGATTGACGTGGGCTTTTTCCTTTTGTACTCGTAGTTTCTTAGCATAGCTTTATGTTTTTTTCTGTTCCGACTTATTTCTTGGTTCCCTTCCTGGGTGGATTGGAGGTTTTGTGTTATTTCCTTTTATTGTTGTTGTTTCTTTTTTGATCTTTCCCTGTTGTATCATGTGTAATGTCTCTTCCTCCTATGGGGTAATAATGACTATTCGTCTATTCCCTTTCTAAAGTAGAAGAATTTTTACTGTCATTAGCTATATTATGACACCTTAATTTAGGTGGTTTTGCTAATGCCACTCTAATCACCTTTTGTTCTAAACTGGATCTTTACGATAGAGTTCCTACTGACCGTACGATAGAGTGCCTACTGACCGACAATTATAAGTTTGACTGAGTATAATATCTATCTCTATTATATAAGAGAAGAGGAAAGGGAAATTTCGTTAATTCCACTTTTGGTGTCCCGACAAAAAAGACTAATATACCCTTGACACTTTTTACAGTTTAATAATTCAATTACAAAGATGATTTGACTGCAATAACATACGCCCAAAACCTTCTTTATGGGCCCATATTCTCAACTTTGATTGAGAATCATTAATTTGATTGAAATCAATAATACAGCTGATTTGATTGCAATAACTTAAAATCTTCTTTATTCCAATTACCAAAATTAGGGAAATAATAAACAAAAAATTAAAAAAATTAGGAAAGGAAATGAAAATATTAATACAAATTATTCTAATTGTCAAATTAAACCAAATTAATAAAAGTAAATTAATACAAAAAAATGAATAATATTACAAATTATTCTAATTGTCAAATTAAACCAAATTCACACCCGACACTCTATAAACCAAAAACACAGTCTAAACCTTCTCAAAAGAAAAAAAGAATCTCCATAAACTAGTCTATACGAGTTCTTCTTGAACAATTCTTCTTCAAGTCGCTCCCGTATACGTAAGTATATTTTTCTCACGAATCCTTGCAAGAAAATAAAAACAGGAATTAAACAATTTTTTTTAATAATATTAATTCGTGAAATTTTATGCATAAAAAACTGTTTTTAGAATCTGAATCTGTCCAACTATTACACTTGCGTTTTCTTTCCTTTTTTTGCAGATTTCAAAATACAAGGTATGTAATATGCATGCTCTTATGGATTTTAATTAATTATTTCATATTTTAATTCATGTTTTTAATTAAATAATGTCTCATTTGATTAACTGTTCTTTTTTAAGCTTTTTGCTATGTAAATTGAATCTGTCTAACTAAAACCTTGCGTTTATTTTATTTTATTTTGCAGATTTCAAAATATAATGTAGGTAATATGCATGCTTTTAAGGATTTTAATTTAATTATTTCATATATTAATTCATGTTTTTAACTAAATAATCTCTTTTATTTTTTTAATCTATAATTGCAGATTTTAAAATATAAGGTATGTTTATAGGGTTTTGGGAGAGCGCAATAGCTTCGTAAAAGACATAACATAAACTGTGTTATTGGAATTATTAATTGAAAAATAATTCACTTGCATTGATTTTTATACAGATTTGAAGCGGGGTTTTAAGTTCACAACAAGATACAATAACCAACGACATACGGTATGTTTCCCATCAATCTCTTAAACAAAAAAAAATAGTAATATGTATTTTTTTTATTGATTTTAATTCATTATTTCAGATTTTAATTCATCCTTTTAATTAAATAATTTCTTCTTTGATTTTATTCTCTAATTACATATTCTATTGATTAAATAAATAGTTTTTATGCAGAATCAACTTTGTAATAATAATTCATGATTTTATTGATTAAAAGCATGAATTATGTATTGATTAAAATAAATCTGATATTATCTAGAAAATAAATCCACTGCTAAGTAAATCTAAAATCACTCATGAAAATCTGAAATAAATAAAGGTTTTTGCAGGCTTTAATTTCGGGTTTAAGTTCGATTTTAAGTTGGGTATTAAGTTCGTCAAGGCATACAATAACCAATGATATAAGGTATGTGCCCCATCAATCTCTTAAACAAAATAGTAATATGCATGCTTTTATTGATTTTAATTCATTATTACAGATTTTAGTTCATGCTTTAATCAAATAAGCTTTATTTGAATGTAATCTCTAATTTCAGATTTTATTAGGTTCTAGGAATGCAATATACTTAAAAAAAATACAATTCATTAAAAAAAGACACACAAAATACGGACCTTTTTGCAGTTAATAGAGAGGGGGGAGACTAATTAATTTATCTCGCTGATAGATGATAGAGTAGTTACGTACTGTTGTACCTACATAAAATGAAAAGAAAATCATTAAATTTCATGCAACTAAATCATTAAATCCACTTCTAACTAATTCTAAAATCATATCATGAAAACTAAACTAAATAATTCATGCTTTTAAAATGGCATTTTACACAAACTAAACAAATTAAAAAATCTAAATCTAAACAAATAAAAAAAAACATCAGTTTATAATAGTGAGTGACAATGTGAATTTAAACTGATTTGGATTGATTTGTTAGTTCTTAGAAACTTAAAAGTGTGTTCTATATAATTCTAAACTGATTTGGATAAAACGTTACTCTTAACATTAAGATATCTTCAAATACCAATTAAGGTTATCGGAACTCTATATGATTCCCCAAAACAATTACATATGCACAAAATTCAGCTGAAATGTGAAAAATGGGCCAAGCATCTTGCTTCAGTTTTCCCAAATATTCGAGCAACTTAGTCTGAGTTGTAAGCGGAAACTACTGAATTCCACTCCATTCACGAACCACTTGGGAAGCCATCCTAATCTCTCACCTGCTCAATTAAAGTACACAAATAAACGCAAAATACTTTCCTAAATCCCCATAATAATCTTAATTCTTCCTTTATTTTACTAACCACACGTGCACAATCATCCATCCACCATTGTTTCGTAGATCAGAGATAATTATTACATTAACAAATACACGATTATCAGCATACTAAACCACAGTTTTTGGAATAAAAACATAATGAACGAACAAACAAACCCCACAATTTCTATATTTTATTAGACCATTTGATCAATTCCCATAAACAATGGATTCAAATAACTGATAATTTCACATTGATAAAAGAGCCCTTCACACACATCAAAACCATACTCAATTTCACATAAAAAATAAACCAACAATTGACGGAATTACCAGAATCAAAATTCCAAAATCAAAATTCCAAAATCAAAATCAAGAGAGGTAAAGTGAAATCATTAAATCATGTTATTCCAAAGATAAAGTGAAATCATTAAAGCATGAGTCCTAATATCATCACACTGTGCTTTGTTCAATAAAGTCAATCAAATTCAAATATTAGCACAATAAATAGTCAAGGTCTTAAAATGAATGCATCAATGAACAAATGTTCTTTGAAAAGAGTAAACAACACATATATTATCTCATGTAGAAAAACCCAGCCCGAAACTTTTATTTGAATCATTGCAGGGAAACACATTACTAAACACAGAGACTAACCCCTAATTATTCTCATACAAATCACTGACACTAATTTCACTAAAATACTGAAATTCCACATTCAATTCAAAAAAATGAGGATATTTCTACCAACAAACAACACCAATTAAACCCGAACATAATCAACAAAATATCACTATTAAAACATAAAAAAACATTGTTTTTCAGTGAAATTCAACAATTCCACAATTAAAATCAAGAGAGAGAGAGAGAGAGAGAGAGAGAGAGAGAGAGAGAGAGAGAGAGAGAGAGAGAGAGATAAAGTGAAATCATTAAATCATGCTATTCCAATTATCAAGAAAATCAGATGGTGGTTACCAACCTATCGCCTCGCCCATCGCCTTGACTAGCGCCTCGCCCAGCACCTCTGCGCCTCGCCCATCGCCTCGACTAGCGCCTCGCCCATTGCCTCAATAAATCATGATTCTGATGGTTGTGTGATTATTTGTCTTTATGTGGATGATATGTTAATTTTTGGGACTAACTTGGATCGAGTAAATGAGACAAAAAGTTTTCTCAGTTCTAAATTTGAAATGAAAGATATGGGTGAGGCCGATGTGATTTTGGGAGTAAAAATCAAAAGAACTCTAAATGGAATTTGTCTTAGCCAAGCTCACTATGTTGAAAAATTACTTAAAAAGTTTAACTCATTTGACGTCGATCCAGTTAGAACTCCCTATGATCCAAGCATTCACTTACAGAAAAATAATGGTGATCCTGTTAGCCAATCTGAATATGCTGAAATTATTGGTAGTGTTATGTTTCTAATGAACTACACTAGACCTGACATTGCTTATTATGTGAGTAGATTGAGCAGGTACACTCATAACCCAAGTCATGAACATTGGGACGCCTTGAAGAGATTTCTTAGGCACCTTAAGGGTACCATGGATTGGAGTTTGCACTACTCCAAGTTTCCAGGAGTTTTGGAAGGATATTGTGATGCCAACTGGGTTTTTGGCAATGATGAAATCAACTCTACCAGTGGTTATGTCTTCACCCTAGGGGGTGGAGTTGTGTAATCCCCCGTAATTTTATACATTTTATTAATATATTTTAACGTATAAGTAATTATATTAAAATAGAATTTACGAATTTTGAAATAAATATTTAAGTAACGAATATTTATTTTTATACGTTTTAAATATTTCAACGATTTATGAAATTAAAATAATTTTAGAACTTTTTGTTGAAAAGAAATCGAATTACGGAAACCGTTTGAATTTGGAAAACAATCCTAATTGGTTTTGGATTCAAATACTTAAACTCAATCCTAGTTCTAGCCCAAATTGATAAAGCCCAAATAACAAAAACTCAAATTCTTTACTCCCTCCTCTTTCTATTTCACGTGAAAAGCAAAAAACCCAAAACCCCTTCCCTTCTCTTTCACTTTCACGTGGATTTCAAACCCTCAAGAACTCCCTCCCTCTCGCTGCCGTCCACCTCCTGCTCTCCTCACCGTCGACCTTGCGGTTGCCCAGCCGCCGCCGGTAACTCCTCCTTCCTTTTTCCTTTTTGCTTCTTCTCCACTCGTTCGTTTCTTGCTCTCCTCCTCAGCCGATTTTTGTTTCGCACAGCATCACCACCGCGCCGAGCATTCGTAGCCTGGCTGTAACCGCCGCCCTGTGCCCTCGCCGTCCACCTTGCGCGGTAGTTCTCTCCTCCCTTTCTCTTTTCTATTTCATTCTTTTGTTGTGGTTGTGTATTCAACTGATTGTGGCTGACCACCACTCATTCGCGCAGCCACCGCAGGTAGCACCACCGTGTGCCGTCGTCGCTCAGCCCTGCCGCAAGCCACCTCTGTCCGCCGGCCAACTCTCTCTCCTCCTCCTTGAATTGGTTACTTTCTTAAACCCTAAGTAACTAATTATTTTAATTTAAAGTTTGTTAATTTAGATTATGTTCTTAAATTAAATTTATAATTTTTATGGTAAATGTGATTTTCAGATTTGATGTTGAGATTAAAAACGAATTAATTTTCAGTTTTGATTAATTAAAATTAAGATTAGGGCTTAATCATAATTTATTAACTTGAATTATGTTTTCTTGAATTAAAGTTATGGGTTTTGTGATTTAAATTATAAATTTGAGATTATATGGATTTTATAATAAAGTTATTAAATTTCAGATTATCAAGTTACATTGAAATATTGGTTTTTGATTGTTTAAAGCATGAAATTCAAGGTTTTTATAATTATTAATCATGATAGGTTGAGTATGGATTATTAAATTGATTGTTTTGAGATACAAGGAACGTAGGTTGACCTTGGTGAAGCTTTTAAATGAATTTATATTGCTGAAAATTTAAAGTACGATGGTTGCAAAAGTTTTCAACGAATTTCAATCACTAGTTCAATAATTATGATGCTAGGAAAGCAAATGTTTAAGTTTTGATATTGGGGAAAGCTCTAAATATGTTTAGGATACGTTTAGAATGCTTTATTATGGTTGCCAATGACTAGAAGTTGATTGGGATTACTTGTTGGTTGTTTTAGGCGGAGAATTCTCTTTAGGCGACTTTTGAAAGTGTTAAAGTGGCCTATCAGTTTATTTACACAAGGTATGTACATACCTGTGTGCTTGGAATGTGTGCTAATTGTTGAAACCATGTTGAATTGTTGATGAACTTGGTTATGTTAATGTTATTGATGAACTTAGTCAGGTTGAAATTGCATGTTTGATACTGTTGGATGAACATATTAAACCTTTATTGCATTTTGAGGATTATAACATGTTAGTATGGAAGATTGATGCAAATATGTTTGATTGGGAACACTAGATTATTTAGTATATAATTCAGATCAGTTAATTGTTGTTCCCTTTTAGCTTTTCACTACTTTATGAGGGCGGAGGACCTTATTTAGTAAGTTGAAACCTTATACCCATATTCAGGGGTTGATCAGTATTAAAGAAAAGATTGGAGTTAATTGGAATGAGTCTTGTTTGATGCCTTGTGATCACTTACTCAATTCCAAGATAAAAACAGTTATAAATAAATGTGAGTTGCATGCCTTATGTGATTGTTGAGTCATAACAGGGTGTCAATTTGTAAATCATGTAAAGTGAAACTGAGTAGCAATAGCTTTAGACTGTGCACGTCTAAAGTGACGGACAAACAGGAGTTGGGGTTCATGGTGGTAGCCCATGGCCTTTCATTCGGACCGGATTGATCACCGCGTCCTATTTTCAGTCAAACGTGAAGGAAATAATGCCCTTGGTCCAAGTATGCATTCTATGTTAAGTCTAATAAATGCGGTTCAGTATTAATTAACAAGTTAATAATTCAGTGAGATCAAGTGAGCTGAATGCCTAGCTAGAGGCCGCTTCAGTTCAAGTGGAATTAATGATATTAATCCACAGCTTACTCTTGACTGAACCCGTAGGGTCACACAAATAGTACGTAAACGGATCAAGTATTTAATAGCATTAAATACTCCATCTATGAATATTCGGAACCGACGGATCTTGGTTTCAGTGGGAGCTAAGATCGTCACAGGCAAGAAATGAATACTCCGGAAACGATGATATTGCCGGAAACGGAAATATGGATCGTATCGGAAATATGAATATTATCCAAGTCGTAGATGTTGCCGGAAACGGAAACATGGTACGTATCGGAAAATATTATTGGAAATGGAAATATTACCAGAATCGGAAATATTACCGGAAACGGAAATATTGTCAGAATCGGAAATATTGCCGGAATCGGAAATTAATTCCGGAATCGGAAATATTAAATATTGTTCGTATCGGAAATAGATTCCGGAAATGGAAATTTAATCGGAAGCGTATCGTACGAATTAGCATCGGACGAGGCTTGCCGGACGAAGGCCCAGCACGAAGCCGGGGCCAATCGCCCAGCAAGCATGCGCGCCACAAGCCCAGCCAAGGCAGCGCCCAGGCCTACCGCAAGGCAGGCCCAGCGCGCGCCAAGGGCCACGGCTGCGTGGGCCGTGCTACGCGGGCTGCTGCTCGCACGCGCATGGGCAGCCCTTGTGGCTGCCGTGTGTGTGTGAGTTTGTGCTCATGCGTGATTCCTGAATCTACAAGAGTCAGTGTATGATTAAATTTCTATTCCTAATTGGATAAATTAATTAAATAGAATTCATGTAGGATTCTAATTCCAATTAATTCGCATCCTACTAGGATTACGATTCCTTTTCCATAACTCTATAAATAAAGGCCTAGGGGTCATAATTTATACACAAGTTTCAAAGTATTCAAAAGTGAGTTTTTTGAGAGAAAATTAAAACACACATCTTGCTCATAAAGTGCCGAAATTTTCTAGTACCTTAAGGGCGATTCTAGTTGGTCAATCTTAAGGCGGATCCGGACGTGCTGTGGACTATCTACGGAGGGACGACACTTGGAGTCCTAAAAGACTTGTTCTTGTTCGGTTCGGGCGCAGCTAGGGAGGGCACGCAACAAAGAGTATGCATCTAAATTATGCTATATGATTATGTGTAAATAATATGTTGTCCTGGGTTAATGGTTGTTTCCGCATGATCTATGTAGTGTCATATGTATCATAACCTAACAGTGGTATCACGAGCCCCTTATTATTTTCATAATCTAAATTGCATGAACATGGTTAAATATTACAAATTTGCAAGAATTAAAAGGGGTGATTAATTTTCGTAATTGTTAATTAATTGCAAATTGCGTTTATTTAATTATATGTACGCAGTTTTTCGGCAGTTTCTTCATTACTCATCCGAATTGAGTGATTTTTGTGTCAATTCCGCATGTAAAAGGCATTCTAAAATTTTGACAAAAAGAGTATTTTTCTGCCGAACCCAGAATTCTCAAATTCGAAGCCTAACTATGACTTTTCGAAGGTTTTAGTTTTTCGAATGCAAAATTTCGTAAATTTAAGATGTTAAATTAAATATTTGCGATTCTTGTTGATAAATCTTGAATTTTTGATTGACCTACTGCATATGTTTAACAAGTTTGAATGCCTAGTCTTGTTAATTATGCAATCTAATTTGTAATTATGATTAATTTGTTGAAAATTAGAATAATTTAGAATTAATTTGATTTTCATAATTAATTGTAATTTAATTAGAAACCTATGATTAAAAACCACCATAAAAATTGTAAATTTACGATAAATTTTAAATTTTTATGACCTAGACTTGAATCCATATCAATCGGAAATCAATTGGATAATAAATTTTCGATTTTTTCGCCCTAAAATTATGAAATTAATAATATTTATTAATTTGTCATTAATTTTAAATATAAATTTTAAATTTTTATGCGATTCGTTCAAATAACTTGCACGCACGAAGCAATGGACGCTTCGTGTTACCCTTAAGGGGTGTTGTATAATGCGGGCATGCGACGACGAGCAAGGGAGCTCGTCGCCCGTGCGGCACGAATGCAATGAGCAAGGGCGTAGTGCACGAGCACAAGGCAGCAGCCCTGCCTTGTGTCGTGTGCCACGAGCAATGAACGAATGGGCATGGGCGAAGGGCGAGCCAAGGCAGTCGCGTGTGGGCAGCAAGCGAGCTGCGCCACAACGCGCGCTGCCTCGCACAAGTGCGCGCAGCCTCGCGCGCAGCGAGCGCAAGCTCGCGTGCCACGAGCGCTGCGCCCAGCACTACTCGCGCGCGCAGCGCGCGATGTCGCTCGCCCAGCGAGCGATTTCGCGCCCCAGCGAGCGATGGCTCGCGCGCACAGCGCGCGATGTCGCCCGCCCAGCGAGCGATGTCGCGCCCCAGCGAGCGATGGCTCGCGCGCACAGCGAGCGAGCCAGCGCGCCCAGCGAGCTATGTCGCGCGCCCAGCGAGCGATCTCGCGCGCGCGCACTGCGAGCGATAGCTCGCGTGCGATGGGGCGCTATGCGGAGGCTTGCGATAGGACAGCAGCAGCTATGCGACGAGCGCATGGGCTGCGCGCACATGGCCAGCAATGGCTGTGTGCGTACGGCCCATGGGCGTGCAACGCGTAGGGTGTTTGCGTTACGATTAGATCGTTTTGAATGTTTAATTTGAAAATTTCAGTTCACGTAATTTTAATTAATTTTAAAATTAATAATTTGAATTAATTTCTTGGATTTTAATTTTGAATATTATAATTATAATAAATGTTATTTATTCTAATTATTTTACTAAAATTAAAATCATGAATTAATTTAAATACGACTGAAATTAAATTAAACTTTTTGGATTCAATTATAAATTTATATGAGCTTTAAATTTTAATTAAATTTGTATGTTTCCGGTTAGACTAGAAATACAATTTTATGTTTAAAATTAGTAAAGCATATGAATTTATTGGTTTGAGTGGGAGCGCTTTTTAGTCATAAACTCTTGATTAGGTCTACAAATCCTTAAGGTTAAAACAACTTGATTAGAATTAATAAGGACTGAATAATTGGTAGATTATTGGTGCCCTTGATTAATTGCTGCAAATGTTTACGTGATGCATAATGTGTTTTACTAACCAGCTATGTGGGCCATTCATGATAATGAATGGGTGAATGGTATATATTGTATATGTACTGTTTTGCAGGTTATGAAGTGACTAGTATGGCCCAAATAGGATAGAAAATATGGTCTGCGTACCATTAATTTGA
Organism: Spinacia oleracea; assembly: GCF_020520425.1. Classification (NCBI taxonomy): domain Eukaryota; kingdom Viridiplantae; phylum Streptophyta; class Magnoliopsida; order Caryophyllales; family Amaranthaceae; genus Spinacia; species Spinacia oleracea. Next base: position 28,230,678 of record NC_079489.1, read on the forward strand.
ATGTAATTGGTCTAAAGTACCAAATTTATTTTTCAATTCAAATATGGTCTGCGAACCATCAAATAGTTGTAATTAGTTATAGCTTATCCTATTTGAAGAAAATGGTGCCTCCCACGGAGATTTTCAAGACGGACTTTGAAGTCAAAGCTTCAAGATGAAGTCGGGCCATACTAGATCACAAATATCTTATGCATGTTTTAAGTTATTTATTGTTTTAAATATGTCTTAAAATGCATGAGATCAAAAGCTTGATTATGTTGCATGATTAAGGATTTTAGTTCACTTAAAATCTAACCAACATAGTAAGAGCCTTAAGTTCCAAACTTAAAAATTGAGTTAAAAGGTGCCATGCCAAAATATACACTTGCTTGGATATCCTTTACATCAATCTAGTAATAGTTTTCGCTCAGCGAGGTGTTACTTATTGGTCCTAAAGGGGCAAGGTACACAAATAATTGTGAGTACATGTTAGTTTTGGTGAAACTCAACGATATAAGTAAGGAGTCCTTTTATGTCGTGGCAAAATCGATAGGTTTACCTAACAAGTTCTTAGACGTACCTATCAACCAAGAGTAGTTTCTAGACTATTAGCAAAAGGCTTTTGCTTACCTAAGATGTTTTAGGATTAAGTCGACAAACTGTGCTTAGTTCTTCAATGATTTTAGGATCTTGGAATCATTTTATTCACACCTGCCGGAACAATAAAATCGAATAAAATGCTAATAACTTGTTTGAATTGCATGGTTGCTTTAATTTCAAGTTATTATTCATGATAAATGTTTAGACTTTGCATGCTTCAATGTATGTTTTAATTATTGTTTATAATTAAATATCTTGCACTGCAATAAATCCTTTTAGAAAGGTAACAGTAAATTTCCTCGATTGGTAGTGAATCCAAGAACGATTCACGGAAATGAGAGAAAGTGAGCAATTTAAAATGTACGTTTCTTATAACGACTTTTATGGTTGTTTTCGAATATCAAAATCGAATGGTAAACCAATTGGTGCTTGTGAATTCAAAATACACTGTAGTTTTGAGACCATAAAGCATTGAGTTTAATACGCTCAGCTTTACCAATGGTTAACAACCTAATATCTTTGTCCATTTAATTCTCGAATGAGTCTAGTCCCTAGACATTCGAATAGATCGATGCTTAGAGAACTTTAGAAGCTTCTGGTAAGATCATCTAGTTGAAACAAAATATTCAACATAAATGGTAAAGAACCTTGTTGGTGACATTGGACATGTCTAACAAAGTATAAAAGTCAACACTAAAGAATTCAATTCTTAAGACTATAAGAAAGGGTACAAGAAATAGGAAAACGAGGAACAATGAAAGGAATTTACGATTCCGTTTCTACCTATAAGTTTATGTTTAAAGATAAGTGACCTAGCAATCAAACTTCCTTGGTATCATATACCGCTTGAGGTTCTTACTTTGTAATAACTCAAACAATGGAAGCTAGGATACACTAATGACCTACAAGTGGGAAATGAAGCATGGCAATTCTACATTAATTGTAGGGTCATCTAAGTTTGTTTTAAGTCCTTTCAAAGGCTGGAACTTAATGGCTATTTTGTTCCATAATCAGCATACCTAAATTTCTACTTCAAACACAGAAAGACTCACATTCAAAGAAAAACAAAAACAATGTTTGTTTGTTTATTTGAATGAAATGGTCATTTACAGAATGAGTCAATATGCTTGATTAAAACAAACAACTCTTTAAAGAACTTTACTAGGTTCAAATCAACCCCTTGATTTGAGTTCCACTAATCTTTGGCATTGTTGCTTAGACCATATCAACAAGTTAACATTCAAAAGCTCTATTTTAATGGACTTTTGAAAGTTGATTGATTTCTATATCATTTTAAGACAACCAGTCTTACTTGTTGAAAGTAACAAAAGATATGAACTATTGTTAGAACGCCTAGACAATAGAGTTCAAAGCTAAAGAAAGATTTTATGACTTTATTATTTCACATGGATTCGAGTAAATATAGGTATATTTACTCAAATGTGATATAAGTTGAATCTGTTTGGCTAGTTCAAAGATTCAGAAGTATAAAATCCACTTGGCAAGAAATCATAAAGATCTAGGTTAGATCATGTTGATGATTACTTGAGACCAAATATGATCATCAATGATTGTGTGTTGTAATTTCACAATCTAGCTCCATAAGATATGGCATATCTACGTTGGAATGATCGAAGTCAATTAGTACTTGATTCGATCAATGATGAATCATAAAGACTTTTCCTATAATTTCTAAAACAAAATGCTCAACTACCACCAAACTAAACCAAATTCGTCAAAGCTATTGAAAAGTAATTTCAGAATATCTTTTCATAATATATCTAAAGAGTTCCTAAACTCAGTGGGAGCTTAGTGTTTGTTATTCAAACAAACTAAGGCCCAAGTATAGATATATGTTTCATTGTGATTTATTCAAATGAGACACAAGGGTATTGTTTCTACCACGAATTTTTGAGAACATAATGTTTGTTTGCTCGAAATAATGTCCTTTTGGAGATTCGTTTCCAAAATGACAAGTGGGAGAAAATAGACCTCGAAAGTTTTCGAGGCGAACAACAAACATAAACGGACATTCCGGAGGCTTTTCGAAGTGCTTCAGAAAATCCGAACTTATTCTTTAAGACTTTAGAAGTGGCTTTAAAGAATAGACATCTCTTAGAAGACTTTACAAGTGCTTCAAGGAGAACAGAATATTCAAAGGACTTTAAGTGGCTATTGATATTCTAATGTTTGATGTTCTATACCCAAGTAGGCATAGAATTCAAGTCACTGAAACTATGAGATTCTTCTATTAGATAGTAAAGAAACATAGAGATCAGGTCAATGAAACTATGAGATTCTTCTATTAAATAGTGAAGAAACCTACAACTTGCAGTCAAACTATTATCATGTAGGTTAATGAGTTTGTGACTTGTAAGAAAGCTATGACGAAACCTAGATTCCCTAAAATGGTTAGAGACCATATATAGACTCAAATGTTTTAAATGGTTAGAGGCCATAAAACATACTCAATGTTTTGATGACAAAATTGAAATTTTGTTGATTTGCAAGAATGGGTTCACACCTATTGGTTGCAAGTTTGTTTTAAGGATAAAAACCATCAAACATGGAATTGTGTTCACACACAAAGCTAGATTAGTTGCTAAAGGTTACAAGCAAATTCATGGTGTAAATTGTGTTGAAACCTCATGCATAATCGTAATGCTCAAGTCTATAATTCAAGCAATGATTGCATATTGGTACATATAGCAATTGGATGACAAAACGTATTCCTCAATCAAATGTTGGAATAAACTATGTACATGGTATGTCATAGGATTTGTGGATCCAAATAAATGCTTGAAAGAGAAAGCTAGCTTATAAAATCTAAGTACAGATTTAAGCAAGCAATTGGGAGTTGGAACTGTATTTTAGTGAAGCTAATAAGTATTTTAGTTTCATAAAATGTACATGATTCTTATAGATGTATAAGAAGTTTAGTGGGAGTACATAAAAACTTATTTGGTCCTATGTGTATCACACACATATCTCTCTATTGTGAAATAACATTCAAATGCTAATGACTTAGATTTGAAATTATTCATCAATGATGGACCATGGCGAAACTTAGTACATATTGGGTATTAAGATCTATTTACAAAGATCTTATAATATTGTTTTAGATTAAGTAATGGCATTTACTAAATCAAACACGAAAGTCTCCATTGGAGATATTCGACCCATGTGAATAAATCTAAGTAAAGAATGTTTGAACTATGTATAAGCATTTACTAAGTTAAACATCAAAGAGTCTAAATGAGATTCTTAACCTATATTATATGTCAAAGAATTTAGCTGGATTCAGTATCTACTAAAATTGAATGAGCTAAAGTTACATGAATAGAATTCAATTGGGAATTATTCTGCAAAAGAATTTATCATGTATGATATAATATGAGGATCGCCAAAAACGTATCGTATGACTTTAGGCATGACGAACATATACCAATCTCTATTGATCTAAGTGAAGACCAATTAGATTGAGATCAAGAAAAACTTATGGTACTTGAAAAGGTACATAGGATTACTTCTTGATTCAAGGAAATAAAGATATGCTAAATATTGATGCTACACGCATAAACACTGGCAAAGGATCAAACAAGACCCTTTGGAGTTAACCATTGATAAGGACGAGCTATAGAGCATCGTGTTTTGAAATGGCAACATGGATTGGAGACCATGAGTTGTTGCGTGGGAAATTAAAAATAGTAATTTCTATGTTCTAAGATATAGTTGAGAGTATTCCACATATCTGTGAACTGCTTGGATAAGTAATTCCAAACAAAGCATCACTAGCAACCTATACAGTTGAAGTAAAAGTAATTATTGCCTAAGAAGCAATAAAACAGGGTTGTTTAAAGTTCTTCACTGAACTTGGGTAGATCACCTATCTGCTGGCTTGATGGTTCTTCATTGAAAAATGCGTAGAACCACTCTTGAAGCAAGAAAAACGTCTGCTAACTTGATGGTTCTTCATTGCAAAATGAGTAAAACCACCATCGAAGTAAGAAAGACTAGATCACATAATAAACAAACTCGAAAAGATCTTATCATCATATCTCGAAGAACATTCGATGAAAAGGATATTAAGATTGGCAAAGCATGATAACTAAACCTATGCAACAAGTGAGAAGCAACACTCACGTTGTAGCACTGGAAATCAAGCATAGCTTTGAATTCCATGAATTGTTTTAGAAGATGGGTTTGAGGCCCATGGTTATAAAACATTGGGGTTGAACATTTATCATATATGAAATGTATTTTCATATTCCATTTAATCTTGGTTTAGTATTAAATGATGAGTCCCTTCAATTTGACGATATATTCAAGATAGACTGTCAGGACCAGTCCTGTGACTAAGAAATGTCTATCAAGTGAACTTGAATGTCAAAGGTTGAAAATGGTCCCTAATCGGAGTTTTCTATAAAATTGGACGCATAGAAAACGTTAGACGATTAGAATGCAAGATGACTAGTAGTTCTGTTTCTTGAACTATGTGGACATGGCAATGTCATAATCATTTGCATAGATACTTACTTTGGGAAGACTAGTATCGGACAAGACCTATGAAACTTTACTGTAAGAGATGAAAGTCTGTCATAAGTAAATTTCATTAAATTATTAGACACTAAATCCTCAATACCTGAGTGATTTGAGATTACTTGTCTGAGAACTGGTTGCTTTGACGTTGACCAACCGTCGCACCGTAAAAGGAGGCTATAAAGGCAACGCTCAGGTAATCACCTATCAAACGAAGTCTAATCTCAAGATCGCAAGATTGGGATTGTCCTCCCATAAATCGGGATGAGATGCTTAAAAGTTGTACAAGGCCACTCGGAGAGCTAGAAACTGTGAAATGCATGGCCGTGCTCGGATGAATCATAGGCTATGATTATCTGTTTATTTGATCAGTTGAACTCTGAAACCGAGGAACACCTCTGGACATAATAAGGATGACAACTCTTACCTTATGTTCAAGAGCAAGCATCGAGCGACAAAGGAATTAGGAAATGCACACTTGTCCCTAAGGACAAGTGGGAGACTGAAGGAAATAATGCCCTTGGTCCAAGTATGCATTCTATGTTAAGTCTAATAAATGCGGTTCAGTATTAATTAACAAGTTAATAATTCAGTGAGATCAAGTGAGCTGAATGCCTAGCTAGAGGCCGCTTCAGTTCAAGTGGAATTAATGATATTAATCCACAGCTTACTCTTGACTGAACCCGTAGGGTCACACAAATAGTACGTAAACGGATCAAGTATTTAATAGCATTAAATACTCCATCTATGAATATTCGGAACCGACGGATCTTGGTTTCAGTGGGAGCTAAGATCGTCACAGGCAAGAAATGAATACTCCGGAAACGATGATATTGCCGGAAACGGAAATATGGATCGTATCGGAAATATGAATATTATCCAAGTCGTAGATGTTGCCGGAAACGGAAACATGGTACGTATCGGAAAATATTATTGGAAATGGAAATATTACCAGAATCGGAAATATTACCGGAAACGGAAATATTGTCAGAATCGGAAATATTGCCGGAATCGGAAATTAATTCCGGAATCGGAAATATTAAATATTGTTCGTATCGGAAATAGATTCCGGAAATGGAAATTTAATCGGAAGCGTATCGTACGAATTAGCATCGGACGAGGCTTGCCGGACGAAGGCCCAGCACGAAGCCGGGGCCAATCGCCCAGCAAGCATGCGCGCCACAAGCCCAGCCAAGGCAGCGCCCAGGCCTACCGCAAGGCAGGCCCAGCGCGCGCCAAGGGCCACGGCTGCGTGGGCCGTGCTACGCGGGCTGCTGCTCGCACGCGCATGGGCAGCCCTTGTGGCTGCCGTGTGTGTGTGAGTTTGTGCTCATGCGTGATTCCTGAATCTACAAGAGTCAGTGTATGATTAAATTTCTATTCCTAATTGGATAAATTAATTAAATAGAATTCATGTAGGATTCTAATTCCAATTAATTCGCATCCTACTAGGATTACGATTCCTTTTCCATAACTCTATAAATAAAGGCCTAGGGGTCATAATTTATACACAAGTTTCAAAGTATTCAAAAGTGAGTTTTTTGAGAGAAAATTAAAACACACATCTTGCTCATAAAGTGCCGAAATTTTCTAGTACCTTAAGGGCGATTCTAGTTGGTCAATCTTAAGGCGGATCCGGACGTGCTGTGGACTATCTACGGAGGGACGACACTTGGAGTCCTAAAAGACTTGTTCTTGTTCGGTTCGGGCGCAGCTAGGGAGGGCACGCAACAAAGAGTATGCATCTAAATTATGCTATATGATTATGTGTAAATAATATGTTGTCCTGGGTTAATGGTTGTTTCCGCATGATCTATGTAGTGTCATATGTATCATAACCTAACAAAACGTTCCTCGATATCGCAGGTCACTGAGGTTACGGAGTCGCGCCCGTACCTCGTCTAGCTAGAAAACTCGGTCCATTGCCTATTTCAATTAAAATAATATTATTGTTATAAAAGTCTAGTCCAGTCTAGCCTAGTCTAGTTAAGTATGGTCGTCAGATTATCATGCTTTGTCTGCCCTTATTTATGTTCATTAGTGTCATGTTAGGATTGATCGTTTAATAGTATCATGTTAGGATTATTATTGTTTTAGTATGTAGTACTCAGCTTTGCTGATTACGTGCTTTGTTTGTGTGTGTTGATCATGGCTATGCCTTATTGATCCTGTGATGACCCATCTTTGGTGAGCAGTCTCTAAGGATCAATAAGCGTTGCCCATCTACAAGTTTGAAGATGATGCATCATTGGGATCGGGATTAGAGAGCTTGTAGTTATATTTGTTTAATTAAGTGATTTAATTTGTTAATTTGGACTTGAAATTTGTCGTACTATTCGTGATTCCTTATTTTCGTTAATTGGTTTTTGAACTTAATATGTAATCGATTATTTATAAACCTAAAAGTTAGTTTTATGTTTTCCGCTGCAAAATTCTGAATAAGCCGTTACGTTTTCACACGGGCGATAATACTTTGATAATTCTCTATAGTTATATTTATAAAAGGGTTATTTTAGAAAACGGGAATTGTTGGGGTGTTACAAAGTGGTATCTAGAAGCTAAGGTTTTACTTTAATAAATTTTTAGGCGCCTAACTATCTAGTAATTTAAAATCAACTTCTTAAAAATCGAGCTTCTACGGATTATAGTGTTCAAAAATTGGTATTTTTTTTGGGGGGCCGATTTCCTTTTATCCTGTTTGAAAGTATATAATATTTCTTATTTAAGTTCGAAATCAAATTATTATTAAAGTTAAAGTGATACTTTCGACATTTTTATTTTTCTTATTATTAATCATTCAAAAAAAAAAAAAAAAATGAGTACATTTTTTAGTTGTTTCAAGAGTTAGAATTCGTTATTAGAAAATATAAATCTTTTTCGAATTAATAACTTTATTTTCTAATTTATTCGCTACGCATTTCCTTAATTTATTTTACTTTATTTATTTTATATTTTTATTTATGTTATTATATTAGCGTCCTTTTACCTTGTTATTTAAATTATTTCAATGCTTTAGCTTATGAGAGATGGGTAGTATAAGAAGGGCATATAAGATAGAATTATATGTGCATTAGTGGCTAGTCAACGCTAGCATTAGAAATTGATTGTTATGTACATGCGTGTGCTAATTGTTTAAGTGTTACATTTACATGTGCATAAAGAATTGTTTGATTCCACCAAACTTATTGATCATTGAACCTTGTTTATGTTTTGGCTGGAAAATCGTTAGTGAGACCTTGAATTGTTTATTTCAGGAATAAAATGTTTCTTTCCAAGTATACCAACATAGGATCCTTCGAGAAACTTGATATAGAAACCCCTGATATTTACGTGAAGAAAATCATGTTTGGATGTGAATATTATGCTAAAGTTCAAGGGCAACCTATCTTAATGAGAAAGGATATCATAGCAGCCACTATCATTAATTGCTTACCTAACAAATTTCCATATCTAGAACTCAAGGAAAAGTTTAAAGACATGCATTCTGATAATGGAACTCCAAACTTGACTAAGTATGGGACTTGGGATGGTAGATGGAAATATGATTCAGAAATTCTGACCACCATTATTGAAGCGGCAGAAAGTGGGTTTAGAGACGGTAAAATCGTACGGAGTCATGTTGGGGATTCAGTTACAGAAGAACCTATGGGAATAAGTGTAAATAATGACCTAGAGGAAAATGATGTAGCTGTGGAGAATGAGAATGTAGGTGTTGAGGCAGAGAATCCTAACCTAGTGGCCCATGAGCCAACCATCGAAATTTCTAGTGACTCAGATGCAGAGCTCGAAAGTGAACAGGAGATTGCAAGTGAGCCTAATCAAGATGAAGACATGGGAGAAGATGCGAACCCTGAGGAAGACCCCGATGAAGACCCTGAAGAAGAGTTCGATGATCTTGAGATCTAAATGTCACTCCGCAAGTTTCAGGAGCAATGGATAGGCAAGAGGCCACAAATATTTTGAAGTCATAAATAGTTAATTAGCTCTTTTATGTTTTAAAGAATAAGTAGCAAAGCTACAACAGTTTAAGGTTAAAGTTTATTGAAGTTTGAAATGTTCTTTATTATTTTGAAGGATGTAATAAATCTTTATGGAGTTAGCAATAAAAGTTAAAGTTTTCAAGGAATTGTTCTTTATTCTATTTTGAGGATTCCATAATACCCCAACCTTTAGGTAACACGTCATGGATTAATTTTCCATTGGTTGCATACTCAGTGTGAATTGTGGATCAATTTAATTGCTACAATAATATTAAATGATTTGAGTACATAAAGGAAGTGAGGGCCAATCTAGACCCTCATGACCAATATGATTCAAAATGTTATGCCTTATGTGCAGTGTGTGAATGTCTTTCGTGAATTATTGAGGATGATTATTTTTCAATGATTATTGCATCTTGTAGACGATCGTTGCACCTTCATAAACGATTGTCGTGCCTTCATAAATGATGTGTATTAATGTGAACATTGTTGGTTGAGGCAAACTTTATGGTCAATTCAAGTATTAAATTGTATGGGATAACGTATAGGTGATGTTTCAAACCTAAAGTAGAGTATACTAATTGCAGGTCGCGTTCTAGAATGGCCAACAATAATGACTTAGTTGTTGCTATTCGCCTCTTGGCGGAAAAGCTGACCCTACCTTTTTAGAAAACCGGGTTGGAGAGTTTGAGAAATTGTTTGGGGATTTGAATTTTCTTGAGAATATGAGAGTGGGTCAAGTTGTCATGTATTTGAAAGATGAAGTCGATTTACAGTGGAGAGAAATAGAGTTAGGCTTAGCGCTGCTGAGAGATTCAATTAGGATTCAATTGTTACTGCCTTAAGGGAAAGGTTTACCCTACCTTTTATGAGAAAGCAGAAAGTTTAGGAATTCATAAACATTAGTATGGGGAGCATGACCATCGATGAATACTATTGCAGATTTATAGCATGACCACCTTAGGATTAGGTGGGGAAACCTCTACATCTTTGGATTTTGTGTATGGGGGAGCTGCTCATATTTATGGGTTGCAGTCTAGAATGGACAAGAAAAATATTGTTGTTGGGGAGAAAAGAAAAGAGTTTAATGCTGGGGAAAACCAAGGAAATTTCAAGAGAAATATGAATGAAAATGGTAATGGGAGTGGTAACCAGGTGAAGTAGGGATTTAACCAGTCAGGAAATTAGGGTAGAAGCCTTTAGGGGCGTAGAACAACTAAGAGAACTTCCATAAGTCTGCTAATGAGAATAACAACCATAATAAGGCTCCGGATAAACTATTCGTTATGAGTAGAAGTGAAGCTGAACGTTTTGCAGATGTAGTTTATGGTACTTTTCTATTAACTCCGTGCCAGTTAAAACATTGTTTGATTCAGGGGCAACTTGCTCTTTTATTTCGTCCTCTATTGTTAAAAGTTGAAGTTAGTAGATTTTGAGGCGATTGATTTACCTGTTAGTCTACCTACTGGTGTAACCATAAAGTGTACCAAGTTGTTTAAGAACTTGCCTTTGAAGACAAAAGATTGTGTTTTTCCTTCTGATTTGATAAAGTTTAGTCTGAGGGACCTAGATGTAATTTCGGGGATGGACTAGCTAAGTGTGTACAAGGCTAAGGTAGATTGTGAAGTTCATAAAGTAAGTTTAAGGAACCTTATTGGAAAATTGACCTCATATAGATGTTTTGAAAAGTCCAAGAACCTTTACTTATTTCCGTAATGCAAGTGAGGAAATTGATGAATAGGGAGTACGAACTATTTTCTGTAGTGTGTCAGAGGTGATTAAAGAAGTTAGTGACAATCGAGGATGTTGCCATTGTGAGTGGATTCATTGATGTGTTTCCGAGTGAAATTACAAGTATGTTACCTGTTAGAGCTTTTGAGTTCACTATAGACTTAGATCCTGAAACGACACCTATATCCAAGGCACCTTATAGCATGACACCTCCTGAAATCAGCGAATTAAGACACAATTGCAAGAGTTGTTTGTTAAGGAGAAAGATAAGAGTATGGAATCATGCATCGATTTTAGGGAGCTAAACACCATCAAGAACGAGTATCCTTTGCCTAGGATAGATGACATATTTGATCAATTGAATTGGGCGAGTGTGTTCTCAAAGTCTGATTTGTGTTGAAGTACCACCAATTGAGGATAGATGATAAGGGCCTAGACCTCATTAGGACTCGTTATTGTCATTATGGGTTTAGAGTAATGTCTTTTGGGTTAACCAATGCACCTGCCATAAATATGGAATTGATGAATGAGATTTCCCACGAATTCCGAATTAAGTTCGTTATTATATTACTGATGGTATCCTGATTTATTCAAAGAATGCAAAAAGAGCATAATGAAATCTTGAGGATTACTTTGGAGACGCTTAGAAAGAATCTAGTTTTTTTTCTTAAATGAAGTATACAAATCTTGAAGTCATGTGTGTATAAGTGACACCAGTGGAAAAGTGAAGGACTATATTGATCGAAAACTACGTTACGTAAGGGAGTAACATTAAGAGGTGATTCGAGTGGTCCAGGATCGTTAGAAATTTGTTGTCTTGAAAAGAGGGGAATATATGAATTGGTGAAATACTAGGATTGAAGCCCAAGAGTTATACATCCATGAAAGGCGTAATGAGGTTCAGTAGAAAAGGAAAGTGGAGCAGAAGGAGTGTCTGTAGATCCTGCTAAGGTTCAAGCTGTGAGTGAGTGACCTACTCCAAAGAACGTGTCTAATGTTTGAAGTTTCCTAGGCCTATTTGACTATTATAGGAGGTTTCCGAGAGACTTTTCGAAGATAGCAAGACCAATGACCAATCTGATGAAAAAGGAATCAAAGTTTGAGTGAAGGGAGAAATGTGTGAAAGCTTTCCAGATTGTAAAAGAGCATTTGACCCCCGCACTCGTTGTCACGTCAGTTGAAACCTTACGAGGCTAATTAACCTACTCATGACCTAAAGCTAGCTGTTATTGTGTTATATGCGAATATTCGGAGACATTACCTTTATAGGGCAACATGTAAGATCCTTACCGAGCACAAAAGTCTGAAATTTTGGCAATAAGGTCCAGTTGAAGCTTGGGGACAACATTGAAAATGATACTGCTTTCCACCCTGTAACCGATGGTCAACTTGAGAGCACTAACCAAACCATGGGAGATATGTTGAGAGCATGTACTATTGACTTTAAAGAGAAGTTGGGAGATCATTTAGATTTGATTGAATTGTCGTGCATCGATAGTTACCATGCGAGCATTACGATGTCACATGTTGAGGCATTGTGTGGAAAAAGTGTAGAAGTCCATTGCTGGAATGATTTGAGTGAAAATATTGTATTGGGGACATAATTCGATGAAGTGGAAGTATCCAAAGTTATTCCCTAAGATGAGTTACGAGGGCGTAACTCGTTTTCTTTAAGGGGGTAGAATGCGATAGAAATTCGCGCTTTTTACCTACTTTTATAGCAATTTTATGCATTTTATGCTAATTATTAGCAACTTATACATGTTGGTGCAAAGTAAATAAATTCTCCGCATAAGAAAAAGGTGTTCATGAGTAACACAAGCATCTTTGAGTTGGCAAAAGAGTGCACAAGAGTGGCACAAAGTACTTCTACAGTAAGAATAAGTTGAAAACTTTTGAAAAATGTGTGAATTTTCGTGTCAAGTTTCGGGACGAAACTTCTTTTAAGAGGGGTAGATTGTAATCCCCCGTAATTTTATACATTTTATTAATATATTTTAACGTATAAGTAATTATATTAAAATAGAATTTACGAATTTTGAAATAAATATTTAAGTAACGAATATTTATTTTTATACGTTTTAAATATTTCAACGATTTATGAAATTAAAATAATTTTAGAACTTTTTGTTGAAAAGAAATCGAACTACGGAAACCGTTTGAATTTGGAAAACAATCCTAATTGGTTTTGGATTCAAATACTTAAACTCAATCCTAGTTCTAGCCCAAATTGATAAAGCCCAAATAACAAAAACTCAAATTCTTTACTCCCTCCTCTTTCTATTTCACGTGAAAAGCAAAAAACCCAAAACCCCTTCCCTTCTCTTTCACTTTCACGTGGATTTCAAACCCTCAAGAACTCCCTCCCTCTCGCTGCCGTCCACCTCCTGCTCTCCTCACCGTCGACCTTGCGGTTGCCCAGCCGCCGCCGGTAACTCCTCCTTCCTTTTTCCTTTTTGCTTCTTCTCCACTCGTTCGTTTCTTGCTCTCCTCCTCAGCCGATTTTTGTTTCGCACAGCATCACCACCGCGCCGAGCATTCGTAGCCTGGCTGTAACCGCCGCCCTGCGCCCTCGCCGTCCACCTTGCGCGGTAGTTCTCTCCTCCCTTTCTCTTTTCTATTTCATTCTTTTGTTGTGGTTGTGTATTCAACTGATTGTGGCTGACCACCACTCATTCGCGCAGCCACCGCAGGTAGCACCACCGTGTGCCGCCGTCGCTCAGCCCTGCCGCAAGCCACCTCTGTCCGCCGGCCAACTCTCTCTCCTCCTCCTTGAATTGGTTACTTTCTTAAACCCTAAGTAACTAATTATTTTAATTTAAAGTTTGTTAATTTAGATTATGTTCTTAAATTAAATTTATAATTTTTATGGTAAATGTGATTTTCAGATTTGATGTTGAGATTAAAAACGAATTAATTTTCAGTTTTGATTAATTAAAATTAAGATTAGGGCTTAATCATAATTTATTAACTTGAATTATGTTTTCTTGAATTAAAGTTATGGGTTTTGTGATTTAAATTATAAATTTGAGATTATATGGATTTTATAATAAAGTTATTAATTTTCAGATTATCAAGTTACATTGAAATATTGGTTTTTGATTGTTTAAAGCATGAAATTCAAGGTTTTTATAATTATTAATCATGATAGGTTGAGTATGGATTATTGAATTGATTGTTTTGAGATACTAGGAACGTAGGTTGACCTTGGTGAAGCTTTTAAATGAATTTATATTGCTGAAAATTTAAAGTACGATGGTTGCAAAAGTTTTCAACGAATTTCAATCACTAGTTCAATAATTATGATGCTAGGAAAGCAAATGTTTAAGTTTTGATATTGGGGAAAGCTCTAAATATGTTTAGGATACGTTTAGAATGCTTTATTATGGTTGCCAATGACTAGAAGTTGATTGGGATTACTTGTTGGTTGTTTTAGGCGGAGAATTCTCTTTAGGCGACTTTTGAAAGTGTTAAAGTGGCCTATCAGTTTGTTTACACAAGGTACGTACATACCTGTGTGCTTGGAATGTGTGCTAATTGTTGAAACCATGTTGAATTGTTGATGAACTTGGTTATGTTAATGTTATTGATGAACTTAGTCAGGTTGAAATTGCATGTTTGATACTGTTGGATGAACATATTAAACCTTTATTGCATTTTGAGGATTATAACATGTTAGTATGGAAGATTGATGCAAATATGTTTGATTGGGAACACTAGATTATTTAGTATATAATTCAGATCAGTTAATTGTTGTTCCCTTTTAGCTTTTCACTACTTTATGAGGGCGGAGGACCTTATTTAGTAAGTTGAAACCTTATACCCATATTCAGGGGTTGATCAGTATTAAAGAAAAGATTGGAGTTAATTGGAATGAGTCTTGTTTGATGCCTTGTGATCACTTACTCAATTCCAAGATAAAAACAGTTATAAATAAATGTGAGTTGCATGCCTTATGTGATTGTTGAGTCATAACAGGGTGTCAATTTGTAAATCATGTAAAGTGAAACTGAGTAGCAATAGCTTTAGACTGTGCACGTCTAAAGTGACGGACAAACAGGAGTTGGGGTTCATGGTGGTAGCCCATGGCCTTTCATTCGGACCGGATTGATCACCGCGTCCTATTTTCAGTCAAACGTTCCTCGATATCGCAGGTCACTGAGGTTACGGAGTCGCGCCCGTACCTCGTCTAGCTAGAAAACTCGGTCCATTGCCTATTTCAATTAAAATAATATTATTGTTATAAAAGTCTAGTCCAGTCTAGCCTAGTCTAGTTAAGTATGGTCGTCAGATTATCATGCTTTGTCTGCCCTTATTTATGTTCATTAGTGTCATGTTAGGATTGATCGTTTAATAGTATCATGTTAGGATTATTATTGTTTTAGTATGTAGTACTCAGCTTTGCTGATTACGTGCTTTGTTTGTGTGTGTTGATCATGGCTATGCCTTATTGATCCTGTGATGACCCATCTTTGGTGAGCAGTCTCTAAGGATCAATAAGCGTTGCCCATCTACAGGTTTGAAGATGATGCATCATTGGGATCGGGATTAGAGAGCTTGTAGTTATATTTGTTTAATTAAGTGATTTAATTTGTTAATTTGGACTTGAAATTTGTCGTACTATTCGTGATTCCTTATTTTCGTTAATTGGTTTTTGAACTTAATATGTAATCGATTATTTATAAACCTAAAAGTTAGTTTTATGTTTTCCGCTGCAAAATTCTGAATAAGCCGTTACGTTTTCACACGGGCGATAATACTTTGATAATTCTCTATAGTTATATTTATAAAAGGGTTATTTTAGAAAACGGGAATTGTTGGGGTGTTACAAGTTGTATCTTGGAAATCTTGTAAATAATCTTGTATTGCTATGTCTACTATGGAATCTGAGTTTATTGCTCTTGAATTGGCAGGTCATGAGGCAGAATGGTTGAGAAACGTGCTTACATATATTCCGCTGTGGGGGAAGTCGGCTCCTTCAGTTGCACTTCATTGTGATTCGCAAGAGGCTATTGTTGTGGAAAACAACCATGCCTACAATGGGAAGAAAAGACACATTCGTTTGAGGCATAAGATCGTCAAATAATTGTTGTCAAGTGGGGTGATATCACTAGACTATGTAAAGTCTAAAATGAACATTGCGGATTCGTTAATGAAAGGCCTGTGTAGAAAACTAGTTTGAAAACATCGGAAGGGATGGGCTTGAGGCTCATTGGATGAATTGTAAAATAATGAACTCCTACTCACAGAGTTCAAAGGGCGGCACTATGTTATAATTCGGAAGCACAAATTTTATTTTTTGTCTATCCCCTAGATGTTATTATGTGCTTGCTACAATCAGAAAGAGGTTGAGCATACGGCTCTTAATGAACCCATACCATATGTTTGGTGGTGTGAAGGTAGCTCACACTTGATGGGATTCACCTACATAGGTGTGGAAGTGTGGCCGCTTTCTATGAGAATCGCAATATGAGCTATTCTCTAGAGCACCTATGAGCATATCCAGGTCGGACGTATGGCCAGTATAAGGCGTCACTTTATTCGTGGAGTCAGAATATCATACATAATCAGTTGTGTGCTTTAAGTGACGGGTTTCTAACTCCCTGTCAATTTCAATACGAAAGTCACTTGGTAGGAAAGAGATCATAGCTTAAATGTCACTAAGTATTAATTCAAGTCGAAAGACAATGACACCTATTCAATTGTTTTGTTTGGCCCAAAACCAATATCCTTCTCTTTCTTCTTTCTTTTCCACATATTCGTACCTGTGAGGGATTGTTGGAAATTCTCATTGGGAAACACAAAGAACAGAGAGTGAAAATTAGAGAGTCCCACATTGAAAAAATTCTTCATATTCTCCTTGTTTATTAATTGGGGAATGGGTGTAACTCTTGTTTAAGAAAGTGTGAGAGTGGTATGGGCGGAACCATATCACACTAGCGCGCTCCGGGCTGGGCCGGGCTTGAGCCTCGGGCTGTGGGCTTTGGGCCTTGGTACTTGGTGCTTTGGATCTTGAGAATGCGGTTCGCGGGCGTGGGGTGGGTTTTGTGGGTCAACCCTATTCATTTTGGTAACGGGACTGTTTTGGTTAGGTCATTGTTACGGGAATCTGTACTGATTACATTACCGTTGGATTAATTAACCTTAATGACGTCCGTTACAACATTGATTATTTCTGACGGTTTTTTGCTGTTACAAGTTTTATTGCTTCTGCCCGTTTTTGGCTGTTGGCTTCCCTTCATTCTGATTACTTAATCAGAATTTTGGATTCATTCCAAAATACAGAAATTATTCAAACACTTTTCTAGAAAACTAAAACACATTTTTTTCTCTCACACAAATTGCTCTCGATTTTAGGCATATGTTCTGACTCCATCCGGTTTTGTGAGTGCACACAAAGTCGGAGTTGCGCTAATCCTGGAGGGCGGTCGCATTCTGTTCTACTGCACCGGGAGGTAGCGCGGAATCGTCTTTTAGGAAAGTGGGTGTCCACGACTCAACAATTGTTATTCATTCAGTTCATCAAATCAGATAAGTTCGTTCTAATTTTGGTTTATTCGCAACATTCTTACGCATAAATAAAACTCATATGCCCATCAAACCAACATCATTTAGAAATTCCACTCTCTTCTTCGTGCTAGGATTTACATCAAACAACCTAAATACCTCGGGAGCCAAAACATCTTGCTTAAGAGAATGATCAAACAAATCATCAACCAAATCCATGTAGTTGGTTTCATTTGTATCAACTACCCTCAAATCAAAACTACGATCATTATAATGGCATAACAACCAAATTGCACTCGGCCTATACAAACAGTAAACGCAAAAATCTTCGAATTTATGAACTTAAGCATAGGGAAAAGAACAAAACATAACCACATACTATGTACCACCATTAATACCCTAACCCAGATCATGCAAAATTCTCGATTTTATCAAAACTGTAACCCTAATTACAACAAATTTTGCAAATAAATAGCACCCAAAACAAGACGAATTGAAGGAGCTTACCTTGGCACAATTTTGATGAATACGCGTCAACAAATTCCAGTACTTTGCTTCTTGCAACCACCTTTGTAGTGCTTGCAAAATTCGGGGAATTTTGGACCAAATTGTCGATCTTGAAGTGGGGATTAACTTCAACTTACTCTTGCGCCGAGGTTTAAGAAAATCCCAGAAAAATTCGCACTTTGTCACTCTTGGGTTTAGGGCTTCAAGGTCGCTCTAATGGTGTGAGAGAACAGAGAAATATCGAGGAAGTTGGGGGGTTTTGAATAATTTTTTCCCCTTTGTTATGGCGCCAGAATGGGAAGTAAGGGCAAAAAGTAAAAACTGACAAACGAAGAGTTGACGTCCTTCAGACAAAAGGGCATTTTCATATATTATTGCATACGTCAGGGGTATTTAATGCATTTCAGAAAAGTTAGGGGTATTTGGTGTATTTTGTTAAATCATATATTATCGCGGATGAAACGGATAATATCAACCGTTTGTGGAGTGTAACCTGAAGTGAGGAATTAGAAACATGTTCACATGGTATAGGGTCACATAAGGGGGTATATACCACTTATAGGCTTATAGCTGCCAAGCATGACACACGAGAGCTAAGATGTTCACACACACTATTGACTTTATAGTTCCATAAAACAAAACTTAAATAATGAGTACTCCAAACTAGCAACTAGTCCTCATAATTATTCCATATTTTTCACGTACGATCATTCCCATCTTTAGGAATGATGTACTCATGTCCTTTAAAAGCTGGCTAATAATACTTTTCACATCTTAAACATTATTGCAAACAAAACTAAGATCCGATCATCACTAATGTTACCAATTATACACATTTTTTGTTTCCTTTTTCAAGATCCATATATTTCGAAATGTTCACTTTTTCTTTACTTTATCCTTTACAAACTTTTTCAGATTTTGTTCACAAAGGTTGTCTTTTGGAGTTGGTGGGGGTTGTGATTATATGATCTCAATTCTCAAATACTCCCAATCTTTTTAGTTATTAGTGTTTTCTTGACCGAGTGGGGGGGGGGGGGGGGGGGTTTCTAAGATGGTAAAAAAAAATTGTATGTAAATCACAATTATATTGCAATCATGTATTTTGATATCGGTAAATACATCATATTATTAGATAAAAAAAATAGATTGACCAATAATTATATGAAAATGGAGGAGAACAATAGCTTAAGGTTCAAAAGTTGGTGACGTCTCCGCAACCAAAAAGGAAGCTGAAGCAAAAGAAGATAATGTTATAGCACAAGCACTTGAGTCAAATCTCCCTTAGTTATGCCTAGCAATATATGTGTAATGTGTAGTTAAACTCATGTGTTGGGTATTGAAATAACCAAAGACATTTACATTTGGCCTTGTTTCGAGGAGGAACACGCGTTCTCCCTTCCTTATCAATAATCCCTACTTCAACAAGTAAAAATTAACTTTTAACGATTACAATTACAATTATGTCATCTCAATAAATTCAAGAGAAGTAAACCATACATTTACTTGTTAAAGTCGTTGGAGTGTTCTTATGGATGTAATCAGAAATTTATTCAAGAATTTTCCTTTCATAACTCTCTATACACATGAAATATTAACCATTTTTCCTACGAAGAATTAGACTGAATTTAAAAGGACAGTTCGTTCATTCTTTTTTTTCCTTGTCACCCACCCCATAAAATATGAATCCATAATAGAATCTCATGAAATTCACAAATAAAAATCAAGTAATCCCCAATTTGGAGAAAAAGGGCTTACCACAAAACTCAAAACCGTATCAAACATTTTGGAGGCTCTGTGCAAAAATAAAATAAAATAAAGGCTCCACTAAAAAATTTGCACATTTCAATAGCACAAATATAACAAATATGTATGTAACATGTACTACTTACTCTGTGTGTCATAACTGCTTGAGTTTTTTTTTTTATTATGAGAAACTTTCTTAAGCTCAGTGTTTGTTTTTATCGTAAAAATAATCACTTTTTAAAATCGGTAGCGTAATAAGAATTGAAAAAAAAAAAAAAAAAAAAGCCAAATACGGAGTATGTCTCGGTTAATAAATTTTATTTGAAATCTTATGAAATTAAAACAAATCCATTAAATTTAAATAAAAACGGGAAAGACCTCATTGCTACACAACCCAAAGCAATAAAGCATAAATAAATACATGCTTTAACAAAATCACAATTTATAAGATATTTAGATTTTGGGAATATAGTGAATAATCAAGGGAGTAGAATGGAAAGGTCAAACAAAAACGATTCTGTAAATTTTTTCTTGAAAAGTTACCTAACAAATTAATTGTGATTTATTAATTAGGATGAAATTTCATTGTAAAGAAGGAAAAAGTTACTTATGCATTTTAAGCTCACACCATGGCGTAGACTTATGAATTTTAAGCCCCGTCCATGGTACGGCTTAAACTGCATAAGTCTATACCATGGTCAAAGCTAAAAACTCATAAGTTTGTACCATGGTATAAGCTTAAAATTCATAAGTCTGTAAACGATGGTACAAGGTTAAAATTCATAAGCATGTACCATGGTACTAGCTACCAATGCATAAGTTTCTGATATTTTTTCCGAACAAAAAACAAACAAAAAAATTCGACGTTCCACCGGTAAACTCGGCCATGTAAACATTACTTCGCATTTTTTCGTCGGCGGCGTGGTGGTGGCGGTGGTGGCAGTGGTGCTGGCCGTCGGTGGTGGACGAAGGTGGGAAGGTAAGAGGGTAAATGAGGATGGTAAATGTTGAATAAAGGGGTAAATAAAGGAGGGTATATGGGTAAAACAGTGAGGCGGTTTTGAGTAATATGGGGCAGTAAATAGTAAGCCCCTAAAGAAATTACGGAGTACATACAAGTAAGAATGACAATGGATCGGACTCGGGTCGGATGTAGTAAACTCCGTATCCGATCCATTTAAAATTCGAACTCCAAAATTACATCCATATCCAAATCCGAATCCATATCCATATCCATATCCAAATCCGAATTATGCGTTAACTTTACTTACATAGAACTTGTAATTTTTTAATTTTAAAATAAATTAGAAATCCTATATATTTCTCATTTACCAAAGTCTAATGAGTTTCTAATAAATTAAAAAATTAAAAATATATGCGCTTTAATCAAATATATTACGGAGTAGATTAAATTGGTAACTTCCTTTTTTTAAAAAACTTATGTACGAAAAATAATGCACTTTGAAATAATTTCAGGTCGGATTCGGATTCGGATTCGGATTCGGGTCGAAGTCTCTGCAGACTCCATATCCGATCCATACCCATTCGGATTCGGATCTTTTTAATCGGATTCAGATTCGGTTTCGGACTTTATTTTCTCGGATTCGGATCGAATTTTTTATTTCGGATCGAGTCGGACTCAGTTCATATTCGAATGTGATTGCCATCCCCACATACAACCCTTTTCTAATTTTATTCACAGAGGTTGCAAAACAAATCCCCCCTAACAGTTGTAAATGCCAAGTGATAATAGCAATATAACACATGTTTCTCAACCAATAAAAAAATAAAATTACCTATTTTTATAGTATGTGAGAGGAGTTATAAATTCAGGTGACACCTAGTTTAGAATAACACTTCCGCAAAGGTTGTTTTTTAGAGTTGGTGGGAGTTGTGATTATATGATCCCAATTTATGATTCTTGATGAGTTGTTTGTTCATTTTATAAATGAGATGTACGTGTTGTTTGATGATGACATCAAGCGGAGAACCGAAAAATTGTCGATGGTTTGCGGGGTGAGTGAGTGTGCTTAAAGCATATGGCAACTCACTATGGTAAAGGGTAACATCAATTAATCACTACTTACTACTTTTAAAGTATAGTATTATATTAACCTATGTAGTCTAATGATCACACTTTCATCAAATATTTGCAAAGAAAACGTTTGGGTAGAGATTTATTTTTCGTCGTAACATTACTTGATCACACGTACAAGCATTAGCCAATGCTAGATACTTGGATTACAGATTCAACGGGTACTTTGCTTGTTAATTATTACGTATCTCTATTACATAAGGGAAGAGGGGAGGGTTATTTGCGTAATCACGATTTTGGTGTCCCCAATCAAAAATACTAATATACCCTCTACACTTGCACAACTAAATTCAATTCAAAATCTGATTATATACTGATTTAAAAAATGTTGGATATTAATTCATTTTAAAAACTTAATTCAACAAATCAGGAAAATCATTTAAAAAAAACGATTAACCCAAAACCTTCAGCAAACCCAATCAATAACAAATTTTTGTGTTATTTGTTAATATTGATGATTTGATCTTGATCTTACACTATGCTTGCTTAAGGAGATCAAATTTACTTTTTTTATATTCGCACGCATCGCGTGCATATAAGACTAGTTAATTAATATTAAAAGTGGTAACAAGTCATTTTGATCGGGTCTGTTCAATATGATCATATTATCAATTAATCAATCAATTTATTGTCAATTAATTTCTATGAAAAACATATCCATTATAGTCAACCAAGCATTGTATATATGAGTTGCAGTTGGTAACAAAGAAAAGATTTCAAGTCTTGCTAATTGCTCGAAGAATTGGTTGGTAGAAGAAGGATCAATATAATAAGGATCAATAATGACTAACCAACTAATCAACCATAAACAATTTTGAATTCATTACCAACCAATCAACCATAATATGATTTATTGCTCAACCTACACAACAAACAGTCACAAATTTTACATACAAGTACATTATATTTCGGTATTTATACTAAGTATATATTACGGAGTAGTACCAGACTAGTGTAGTACTAGTGTGATGCACGATTTATTATTCGCAACTAGTTTTTAGTCCGTGCGATGCACGCGTTACATGTGTTTTTTTTTAACAATTGTGTTCATACAAATTTTATATTCGAAAACCAAATTATATTCAACATTTATTTGAAAGAGTAACAAAAAATGTTGTTGAAAAAGTTGAAGTTGATGAATAGAGCTAATGAATACACAAAATTTTTTAAGTAAAATTTAAGAAGAGTCAATTAATATCTTTATTTTAAAAAATAAAAGTGAAAATGAAATAGTGTTTTAAAAAGATGACAAGTGGCATATAAGTGTTTGTTTTAAAATATTAGTATAGATATTGATTTTGTAAAAATTCTAAAATAAACAGGGTTAATTACTCATTACATTAACAACTAGTTTTTGGGCCCGTTCAACGAACGGGCTGGTTATATGTTGGTCGGGTAATAAAATTTAGAAATTATGTTGTTCTTAAGTAGGTGTTAGAAGGTGTTTAAACCAAATGACAATAATTAAAACTTTAACATATGAAGTCTTGTCTTTTTAATTATTACATTTTTCTGCTCATGTTCATCTTCCCTGAAAAAATAGATCCACTTTAAATCACTTATTACCACCAATAACATATCATTTGTACAAAGACCAAACAAATTTGCAACTGTTACAGTTTACGACTATACTCATGTTATCCAATTAAGGGAAAGACTTAACAAAGTCTAACTATTGAACTATACTGACAAAACTTTTCTTATAGGAGAACTAAAACTAATTATAAGTTCCCATAACAACAAAAAGATACAAATTAAACCCACCTAAAAGTCTCAAAATGTCGATGACGATTTACCCACCTTTAATCATTTGCATGGAAACCATACATAATAAGATTATCCTTCTCTGCAAAATGAATTACAACTAATTAAGCAAGAAAAATAAACAACATACTTCCAATGTGCTTAAGAAAAATCAAGAACAACGTGCTTAGAGAGAGAGATAGAGGGGGGTATTACGGCTTGAATTGCATGCATGAAAATAAACAATAGAAATGTTGAATTAAAGCACCCTATAATCTCCTACCGTTTAAAAACAGATCAGTCAAAAAGTCTATTAGTGAGGTTAAATTTTGAATTAATGCTACAAGAGAAGGGGAGAAGATTTGGGGATTGAATTAAATTGACATTGAAAATAATTAAGCTTGGAGAGTTAATGGGAAGGTGAAGAATGGGGAAGATGAAGTAGGGGACGGTAGTTTAGGCATAATCAAGTTGAGTATCGATCCTAATTTTGGGTAATCCCTCCGTCCTGTTTTTGTAATCCTGATTCTATTTTAAGCGTCCCAAAATTATAATCATGTTTATATTTCTGGCCATTAAGTTTTCCCCTTTCCCATGTACTATATTAAAATGCACTGAAAATCCAACATAACTTCTCCATGTACTATATTCCTTTTTCCATGTATTATATTTCACTTTCTCATACAAATCAATTATCAATGTACTATATTCTAAATTTTCGTGTACTATATTACACTTTTCTTAAAACCCGTGTTTTTAGTCAAACAATATTATAAATATGGGATGGATGCAGTACAATTCTAGTAAATTAAAGAGACGGAGATTAGTAGTATACTACGTAATAACTAATGATAATAAAGTAGAATAATGAATGACCATTATTTTTTAATAACAAAAAGTAAATAGAAATATTAATAAGATTGAGACACGTGTTGTAACACCCCCGATTTACTAACTAGAAATAAATAAGAATATAAAAGACTTTATAAAAATATTGCGGAAGCTTACACCTAAATCGGAGGTATCACCGCCACACTTGACCACATTGCCAAGTGCTAAGGCTTACACAACTCAAACTATTAAAACTCAATTACTAGGTGATCTATTTACAACTGTACAACTGTCATAAAAGAGTAAACAGTAACACTTGATTTCCTTTAACTTCTAAAGGCAATCCTTCACGATCAATCTGCTCCAGTCATCTTTACTGCTCACCATAGAGGACAAATTCCAAAAGGATCGTCGCAGGGCCACCATAAGAAAAAGACATGGCCGCAAACACACATAGCAAATAAACACACACGTCAACAAAAGCTGAGAAATCAACGCTGATTGGATAAACAGACATATAATAATAATAATAATTTAACAAACACATAAATACAAATTGATATACAATTCTTATAAAACTAGTACCTATAACAATAAGTAACAAGGGTTTATTTTTAATTTCTTATAAGTTCACCATTTGAGTAATGTGGATCGAGTCCACCACCCAATAGTATATATTGAACTATTGGATGTAACCACCAGAGAGATGTGGATCGCGTCCACCACCCATTAGTATATATTAAACTATTGGATGTAACCACCAGAAAAATGTGAATCTAGTCCACCACCCAATAGTATTGGACTATTGGATGTAACCACCAAACAGGTCTTAGTCTTTAAGTGTGCACACCCCCCTGTGAGTGTTTTTAACTCAAAGGAGTAGATTAAGCCTAGGGTCGTGCTCATGGCTCCGACCAAATAATAAAGCACAATGTGCTATTTAAC
Organism: Spinacia oleracea; assembly: GCF_020520425.1. NCBI lineage: Eukaryota > Viridiplantae > Streptophyta > Magnoliopsida > Caryophyllales > Amaranthaceae > Spinacia > Spinacia oleracea. The sequence continues at coordinate 28,255,878 of NC_079489.1, forward strand.
CGGTTATGTTATCATAGGAGGAAATGTACTACAAGATGATCGATTGTCATCCCAAAATAATTAATCCAAATCGTATGGTATAATTCTTCTAGACAACTCAAGATAAATAATATAGACCTCAATTTTCATACCCCTCCGCTACAATTAATGCATCAACTAATATAAAAACTAAATAGCGTCGGAGATATACGCATATATACTACATGAGTTGTAATCTAAACAACTTACAAATAAAGTTGGACCATTAGAATATACAATCAATTTCAGTCAGTTTGTATAATAATAAATGATAAAAATAATACAAAGTATAAACATCACCAAGGACTAATACGAAGTATAACTCATCATTTGATCAAAATTAAATGATCAACACCCATTTTAAGCTAAAGATCTATACTTCTCAATAACAAAATAAGATCCCAAAATTTCATTATACGGATTATCAACTAGGCCCGTAACAACAACGACCTAAATTCCGAGCCTTATCAAAATAAAGACCTAAAATCCCAAACGATAAATAATATGATTTACTCTAATAATAATCACACCAACACATTCATTCTTGATAGAAGTAATACTCCCAAAATAATTCATCCAAATCTCATTACTTTGACTTCTAGTAACAACAAAAGAAATTACACTACCATAAACATGCAACCATCAAACGCACTGCTAATCAATATAACAACTACACGTTTCTCATATAACCCAATATATCACTATAAATTAGATCAACAAAGCGATCATATAATCACAATATACCATACAATACATCATACAATTCGAATATATACATAATAAGTAGTATAATTAAACATCTCCAAAGTAACGAGTGCGCGTGATTACAACTAATAATATACGGAAGGGACTAAGCGTGATTACCTTCGCGAGGGTTCGAGACTATGCATTAGAACAATATCCGCTGCATCTCGACGACATGATATCAAGTTTAAATCCAAAAGCTAAATAATCATGCTTGGTTTATAGTAATAGGGATGCGAGATATTGTTGATCTTTGATGAAGGTATTTGATAATCTAATTCTCTTCCGTGAATTTAATGAAGGATGAAGAAAGGTTTTGACTTTTGCCATGATTAAGGTTATATATTTCATTTGTGCGCATGAAACAAAGAATTCGATTGAATGGTGATGAACGTAACAAGATAAACTTGGTAGAGGGAAAAAAGATACGGCTGTCCTGGTAAAACTGATGAATAACATAATAAGGTTTTTAGGGTTAAAGAGTATTTATACTCTATCACATGTATATATATACGAGGGTTGTATAAAAATAAAATGAGGTGTTATTCTTCCAAATTACAAAAATAAACTATGTAAACTAGGAAAGTTGTTACATGATAATCAAATAATTAAAGACAACTATAAAAATACATTTTAAGAAATCGTAAAATATCGGGATATTACACGTGTCATCAAAATAGTATTTATTGTTAAATCTATATAGATACGTGTCTCAATCTATATTTAGCAAACATCGAACCAGTACTACTCCCTCTATTCCATAACGTTCCTCACTTTTCTATTATGTGTGGTCTCCAATGCACTATTTTGACAATTAATAGTTTAATTTCGCATAAGTACACATTATAAAAAAATTAGAAAATTTATTTTGAAACGAATCCAATGAGATCCCACAAGTTAATATTTTTCTCTTAATTAAGCTACTAATTGCGGTCAAAGTTTTGAAATTTGACCATATGAATTGTAAACATAAGGAACGTTGTGGAACTGAGGGAGTACAATGTAATCACAAAGTAAGGCACAATATTTTCTCACATGTATGAGGTGCGTGCGAATATAAGGAATTTTGAATTTAAATCACGGTTGCCTAACCTGTTTTATTTTCCTAAATAAATTTGATTAACAATTGTTTTTGTGATATTCCCAAATTATTAACATTAGCCAACATACGTTATGAAGTGCCCTTAAAAGCATAAGGAGGAGAGAATTAATTAAGGAGTAGTTTTTGGACCTTTTTTTTTCTTCCATTTTATTACTTTGCTGTTATTCTTTATTCCTTTTGCGTTATTTGAATAATCATCCTAAATAAGTTTTCTCTTATTATTTATGTGATATAATTTTGATTTATTTAATAGTCATTAAGGATATTATAGTTTATTCTATAGGGGGACACGAAAAGGTCAATTACTAAAATGACCTAAGGAGTTCCCTTATAAAATAGAGATAATAAAAAAATAAATTATACTAAGCATTATAGAAGTAGGTTTTTCCATTTTTGAAAATCATACATATTGGCCGGGAACAACATAAAAAATTGTTTTTGTTACACCATCTACCTATGTATCTATACAATCTCACACCCTTCTTATTCCATTGTTACCCACCCGTGACCCAACTAACCACTTTATCATCTTACGTACCCATGAACTTGGAAAAAATGACTTACCCCGAATGACTCGGACTGACTTATGCTCAAATGGTTAAACCAAAAGCCTACTTACATAGAATATGACTTAGACCCAACTGAAAGTATCCATAGTGAATCTAACAAATTCAAGTAGACCAAAATGATTCAAACGACATGTTTTCCATAACAACTTACACAAAATAATTTACAGTACATATGATGATATTATATCAAGTTTTAATATATCTAATACTACTCTCTTCAAAAAGAAAAAATATAATACTATATTTTATACGTAGTATATCTATTTAAGCAAAATGCATATAATTATACATAGTAAATTAAACAATAAAGAAATTGTTTACTTATTCCAATATTAATAAGGAAATCACATCTTTCACCAAAAGTTGACAAAGTCGAGAAATAATGTATTTCTTTTCTTTTTATAAGCAAATTAAATGACAATGCTGGGAAGTGAGATGTTTCTAATTAAATGTTCTAGTAGATGTGTAAGTGTTAAAAACAATTCTTGTTAGCAACACATTGTGTACTAAGGCCTCTATTTTATTCACCTTATTTCCACTTATTAAGTTCAATATTACCGATCAATAAGGATTACCAAAATAGGAAAGACTCAATCCTTCAAATAAATGTCATTCATCGATCAATAATCAATATATGTGGATGTAATACCTCGTATTTTTCTATATTTATAAATATATTTTATTATATTTATAAAGTATTTTGGTCATATTTATAAAGTATTTTTATGAATTTAATTCCATTTAATGAGAATTAAATGCATTTTATTTTTAAATTAATTTAATTATTAATTAATTACGAAAACCGTATTTTTATTAAATAAATTCAACGAATTTATTTAATCGGGATTTGTTGGGCCGTGTTTTGAAAACGAATTTAATTTAATTAAAGCCCAGTTAAAATTTCCATGATCAAACCCAACAAGGCTTGCAAGGATTAACTTTAGTTAAGCCCGGAAGTAAGCTCAACTCAAACTACCAAAACCTAGCCCATGTGAGAGACTGGGAGAGAAAAACTATAAATACACTCCCTCATTAAACCCTCACAAAATTTTCAGCAATCTCTCTCTCTCCTCTTTTTCTCTCTCCTTGCGGCACACCCCTAATATATACATTCCCACGAATTTCCACTTCCCCCATTTTTAAATGTCAACCAAACAACCCTTTAATATCTCAGATTATGTATAAGTATATGCCAATTGCGGAGTATATTTTAAGGAATATTTAACGTTTCTATACACTTAATATTCCATAGTATAAAATTACTATAAAAAAACACTTGAGGTTGACTTTTTAGTGTCCCTATCTTCTTATAAAATAAAGATACTTGTAAATAAAAGAATTCTGGTTCCGGATAGGGTTGAACAAAATTATCCAAAAATTTAAAGAAAAACCCAAAACTAGAGCTGGAAAAATTTGACACGACACGATAACACGACAAAAACCTGACACGACACGATAATACGACACAAACCAGACATAAAAAAAGCGGGTTGGTGTGAAGGTTTACGGCCTGTTTAATTAAACGGCTCAACACGACATAACACGTTTAATTAAATGGGTTGCTAGTGTACGTTGAGAATCTCAACATGAAACTGACATGACCTAAACGGCTTAAGAAAAAATAACCAATAATTTAATGTATTTGGTTATAACCATTTATAGTGAAGCCAACTTTATTGAACAAACACGACAACAAGACACAATTCGGACACGAAAAAAAGGGGTTAGTGTTAAGAGTTTCTGACACGATTAGTTAAACGAATCAACACGGCAAGACACGTTTATAAAATGTGTTGGATTAGTGATGAGGTTTTCCAACCCGTTTACATTCGATAAGAACACAAACACTGCTCGACAAAACACGTTTGCCAGAATGTCAGCTCAACCCAAAACCCGATCTGATATTTGAATTGATAGCCAGGGTAATGGAACCAATATGGTTATCAGATGCGGCATTTGATCCGTAAATTCTGCGATTAGTTATAAATGGACATCATTTTACAAGTAACAGGTATCCAGGCCAATCAATTTTTTTCCTTCATTTTCAGCTTAATTTTTTTCGGAGTTTAGGTTAAAGAGACAAATATTTAAGTAGAAAATTAAGAAAAAAATGAATTGAATACCTGACTACTTGTTATTCCCTCCATATTTATTTAAGGGATACACTTGGCCGGACATGAGTATTAAGAAGAAAAATTGAATGAAATAAAGTAATAAAACAAGTGGGGTTGAGTAGATATTTTAATAAGTGAAACAAGTGAGGACCATGTCATTTTAGGGGTGGGGGTAGGGTGTAGTTCTGAAATTATTTTTTTAATAGGGTGACGAGACATAGGACATACTCGTTCCGTTCCTAAATAAGTGTCACTTATTGGGAACGGCACGCATCTTAATAAAATTGTGAAGTGTGTGATTGGGAATATTTTTGTTTTGGGAAAGGAAAAAGTAGATAATTATTTATTGATAAAGTACAAATAAAAGTGGATGTGTGGATTGAAAAGTGGAAAGTATAGAATGTGTAAGTAAAAGTAATCATGATTTATAGAAAAATGGGAAAAGTGTATGGAAAAGTGAGAAAAGTGTATGGAGAAGTGGGAAAAGTATATGTTCAAAAATAGAAAAGTGACACTTATAAGGGAACGCCAAAAATGAAAAAGTGACACTTATTTAGGAACGGAGAGAGAATTAGATATATTATTTAATTAGATGGAGAGATTCATAAGTTACTAAAAATGGCAAGTGTATCTCTTAAATAAATACGGTCGGAAAAGATAAATGTAGCCCTTAAATAAATACGAAGGGAGTACTTATAAACTATTAGCCCTTAAATAAATAAGAAATGGTTAGACAATTTCCCCCAAAGTTTTTTTAACTTTGGCGGACCTTGATTTACTTTAATAAAATTGTCCGCCTAATGTTTCCTTAAAAAAAAAACTATTTTTGTCTAAACCTTAAACTCATAAACTGACTGCAAATTACTTTATAAAGTTGGTAATTCAATGTTTAATGATGATAATAATTTGATTTTAATGTCTAATTTTATGAACTTGATACAAAATGGGGTATTTGATATTCTATCCAAAAATTTTGGTATCTGAACTTTATTAGGTCTGCTCACGTGCATCACTTTTAGTAATATTAATTTTTGAATATTGATACGATAACGATATTTGTTTCGGTACCCAACTGAGCTGATACTCAACCAGTCAACCATAGCTCAAAATGTGTTACATAGACTTTCATATGGTTGTTAATGGCTTGACATTGTCATGTATCGGTCCTTAAAATAAATTATCGTCCAAACTAGTGTAACTTTTACCAAGAGCCTTAGTTTTAGGCTCCGTTTGGTAGGGCGTAAAACGTTTTCATGGAAAACGATTTTCCTTTTTTCAATCATTTTCCGTTGTTTGGTTGGGTAAGGGATGTAAAACAATTTTCCATGACTCTCTCAAAGGGTGAAAAACCTTTTTCCATTTGAAATGGAGGGAAACCACTTTTCATTCTTTCCTCCTTACCTCCATCTCCTTTCTTCCCCTCAATCTTCACCATCTTCTCCCATTTTCCTTTAAGTTACCAAACAAAGGAAAACTAGTTTGAAATTGTGTTTTCCCTTGAAAAATGTTTTCCATGAAAATCATTTTACAATGAAAACGTTTTACGCACTATCAAACGGAGCCTTAGTGTAAAACAAATGGAGTGAGGTGAAATTCAGGTTTAGGTCAATTCAAGATGTAAAAGTAACGTACGATAATAGAATTAATAAGCAATCCAGGATATTTCCAGATTTAATTCATACTTTATGGATTTTCTAACTGCCCCCATTGTACAATGAGCAAGAAATGGTAAAATAATATGCTTTTGCCTTAATCAAAGATTATATTTTGGCAATAATGTTTCTTCATCTGCCAAACCCCAAGAAAAACATCTTCGAGAACGTAAGTTGAAGGTTAGATTAGGCATTCTAGATAACTGATATCGATATAAAGGTTGACATCAAGGGAGATATCGCCATCACCATCGCCCATCGGGATACCATACTTTTATGGTAAGGACAAAATAGACAGCAATGTGTTCCATAGGAGAAAGGTTACACTTACATTCACGACTCAAATACTCCATCCGTCTCTTTTTGTTCTTTACATTTTTCTTTTTGGTATTTCAAAACGTTTTTTACATTTCCTTTTATATTATCACATAAATCACTTAGTATTCTATGAAAATTTGTGTCCAATTATTATTTTGACCAATTAAATTCATTGGGTCATTTAATCTCTCACACTTTTCCATTGAGACATTAAAATTTTCTCATTTCCCAATATCAGAATTTTGATAAAAGTGAAAACATTATAAATAAACGTAATTTATCTTGTTTAAATAAAAAAAAATTGAGGAATTTCGATGCAAATTAATTAATCGTTAAAACGCGTGAAAAATATCAAACGTAAAAAACAAAAAGAGACGGAGGGAGTACTACTCCGTTTGTTCTGAATACATATATCAGTTTGACTAATACATTTATCAATTTTTTATTTTAAGCACTAATATCTCTAATTTTCTTTTGTTCCCTTAATATTTTTTTTACTTGCCTCACTTTGTTTTTGTCACTATTCATATGCTAAGCTTGCTTGATTTTTTTTTTTTACCAATATATAGTAATCAAATGTTATTAAGTAAAATGTTGTTGGATTAGTCGCAATACTTATTCTCATAATATCAACTTTTTATAATTTAGAAATATAAAATTAGAGATATTTAATGGTCAAATAATGCATTAGCAAGGATGTTAGTCTAAGTGATGCAAGTAAAATAAAAATAAAGGGAGCACTAAAGTCATGAAAAGTTGATATAGGCAAATATGCAGTGTGAATAATCCAACAACATATTGCATAATAACATTTACTTTTGTACGTAGTATATATTAGTAAAAAATCAAATCAAAGTTAGATATCAGTAATGCAAAAATCCATGTGATGCATCTATTCAGAAATATAAGAGTAGTCTGCTAAATATTCAATAAAATAGTTATTACTACGTAGTACTCCATTTGTTCCAGAACAACGGACACAATCATAATATCATTTACCCACATGGCAATTCAGTAGTTTAACCATTAATAAATGTAAATAAATAATTTGTAAGAATTATAAAAGAAATTGATATTATGAAATTATATAAATTAATGACGTACATATTAATATTTAACAACTTTTGGCATGATGATTTGTTGATTTAATATTAGTAATAAACTATAGTGAAAGTTAGTACTATATGAATAGTAAAAAAAGTTAAACGTATTAGTTATTTAGAGACAGAAGAAGTACGAATACTAGTTAACCCTCGATGAAAATAGGTGACCATGTATAACAATGCGAGTTAAAGGGTCAAATATAAGTATAATATTGATATTGATATTGATGGTGTCATAAGCGGGTCAACTCAATATTAGTTCAAATGTTAATTATGATGTCTGGGAACTAATAAGTTGATCCATATAAAAAGATTCAAATTTATCTGGCCACTAATGAATCAATGTAAGTATATTCGAATGTGGTATTTGATCGATGGGATTGGTTTAGCAAAAGTAGATTGCATGTCATATACTCATAGGAAGAACGAACCTAATAAGCCTTGAGGACTAGTAGAGGAAGATTAAATTAAGCCTACCAAAAAATTTGATACCAATTGCTTGTTGGTTCAGTGGTGATTGGGGCTTAACTTGGTAAGAAGAACCCGCGTACGATCCCCCGTAATAACAATTGGGAGGGGACTGAAACCTAAACACTCAAAACTCGCCCCGAATCCGGATTAGTCCTAAGGGTAAATCGGGTGCTAACACAAAAAAAAAAAAAATTGATTCCAGCCAAATAGATTGCGGTTGAATTAAGGTCGAACCTAATGAACCTTGTGGGCAGAAGGGACTTAGATTAGGCTTAATTGTGATCTCAAATTTGACGACTCCAATAATTTTGAATATCTTGGCATTGTTTTCCCAACGGTACAGTACTACACACACGATTTGGTATTCAGTAATTCCGATTTCTGACTTAATCACATGTGCAATAATTTCTCCAACTAGCACAAAAACAAGAAAAAAACAATCAAAAAATGCCGACAATAAATTTAACTTTTTTTTTTTTTAATTTAAATTTTAGTTTACTTTTAATTTTTAGTTATAATGTACGTTACGATCTCTCCCTTTCTCTCTCTTCCATCTCTCTGACACTTTACGAGTGCATAATTGGACTTAAAACTTCAACTCACTCTCATAGTCTCATTGGAGAGGAGTGAGAAACAAACAACAGCAAGGAACCCATACTTAGAGAGAGAAACTAGAGAGAGAAAAAGGGCATGAAATGGGATGAATGGTTGAGAAATGCAGCTGGGTTTTACTACCCTTCTTCGGCTGCTAATTAACAAGCTTTACCTCTTCGTTCTCATTAATTAATGTTTGGTAAGTTTTTATTCATTTGTTTGCTCATATCAACTTCTCTGTATAAACCAATCAATTTTTGGTTGTTTTTCATCTTGAATCCTGATGATGTCTGTATAAACGTATTCGTGCTGTGTCTTAGATTAATTGGTTGGTGATAGTTCTCCAAGTTTTCGATTCTTTTCGAATATTTTTAGGTAACTTTTTTTTGTGTTGATTTTGAAGATCATAATTAAAAAAAACTAATTATTTGGGGTTATTGTTGATTTATAAAGAAATTAATCATGTTTGTTCTAATTAATTAAATCAGTTAAATAAAGAGTTTTTTTTTTTTGTGTATTAATTAAATCAGTTAAGTAGCAAGTTTATTGGTGTAGTTCATGTTCATTGCAGGTTGGGGAAGTAATATTTGGAAGAGATTGTAATTTGCTTTGGTAGTGTAAGGATTGATTGTCCCCTGATATTCTGGCCTGGGATAATCTTAATTACTGGTGTGGAGACCAGTCTTTAGCGCGGTCGAAACCGGCTGCTTGCCTGCTCATTGCAGCAGTCATGGCGACCTTATTGCACTCGGAGTCGAGGCGGTTGTATTCGTGGTGGTGGGACAGTCATGTCAGCCCCAAAAATTCTAAATGGCTTCAGGAGAATCTTAAAGGTATACATTCTCTTCAAGACTCTGCTATGATTCAGTTAAATGATTTTAGTCAGGCTCATTATGTGTGACATTGTGTTTTTATGTGTTTGATTGTTACATTTTTCTAGGTTGAAGTTTACTTACATTTGTGTCATAGTCATAATTTAGATTTGTGGCATCATAGAACAACACTTTCTAACTTTTGACATGCTCATTCCCTCAATGTGTTTGTTATTATTGTGTTTCCCTAACATTTGATGCCAAAAATGGAATTGTCAAAATTAAAAACTTGTGGTCCTGTGTCCGAGGTTGCGATGTCTTCTATGGTATTGGTTGTGTGTTTTGTTGTGTGTTTTGTTTTCAAGGCATTAATAGTTTGTAATCTTGAAATGTGTTGTTGAATCACAATTCAGAGCAATCATGTGGTCTATGGTGTTTTCTATGTCTTCAAAAAGACTCGTGAAATATGCAATCTTTCTAACTTATTCTTATCTGTCTGCCTGCGTATATATCTTGGTTTGAAGAGCTGAAATTTTTACTGATCAAGTAACTATTTCAATGTCTGTCTGTTTGTCCAGTCTCACTGTTTGTGATTGTGGTGTATTTACCTTATATTGGTATGATGCATCGTGAGCTACGTGTCCTTAATTTCCACAAGACAATGTAGAAAGCAAAAATCTTGTGAACTCTCATGAAGCTTTGTGTCCTCTCTAGATGATTTTTTGGTCAAAATTGTGTTTTTCTGCAAGAAAATTCTCACTTATATGCTGATTTGTTGAATCAGCAAGATAAATTGTTAGGTTTTAGTGGTTTCTGTTATCACTCATTATTCGTCTAAGTCATGTTCATATTTGTTTGGGCAGACATGGATTCCAAAGTAAAAGCAATGATCAAGCTCATTGAAGAGGATGCTGATTCATTTGCTAGGAGGGCTGAAATGTACTATAAAAAGCGACCTGAGCTTATGAAACTGGTGGAAGAATTCTACAGAGCATACCGTGCGTTAGCTGAAAGATATAATCATGCCACTGGAGAGCTCCGCCATGCTCATCGAACAATGGCACAAGCATTTCCGGATCAATTACCATTTGCACTAGCTGATGATGCAGCCTCGAGTTCTGGGTCGGATACGTCTGAAACACCACATCCAGTTCGTTCTTCTTTTGATACAGATCGTTTTCAGGGGCAATCAGCTTCCAGTTCACAAGGCAGTGGAACCAGCAGGAAAGGTCTGAAACAGCTTAATGATATGTTTCGTTCAGCTGAAGTTGGGACAGAAGAGTCGAGTACTGCAGATAGTAAGTCTGAAGGTGGCCAAAATTGGCATGACAGTGGAACGAGAGAGAAGGATTCGGGAGGCATGCTATCTCAGTTATCTAAGGAGAATCAGAAGCTGAAGAATCAGGTTCTTAATGAATCTGAGCGAGCAAGTAAGGCTGAAAGTGAACTGGAAACCATGAGGCGGGCCCTCGCTGAGCTTGAAGCTGAAAGAGATGCTACTTTCCTTCAATACCAGCAGATTCTGGATAAAATATCTAGTCTGGAGAAAGATCTCACTCACGCACAAAAAAGTTCTGGGGATATTGATGGGATAGTTTCTGAAGCAAAGATTGAAATTCAAGCATTAAATGAAACCCTTACGAAGATGGAGGCTGAAAGAGATGCTAGTCTTTTGCAATACACACAAACTTATGAAAAGTTAGCTGTTGTTGAAAGTTCACTCTCTCAAGCTTTGGACGATAAAGAAAGATTAAGTGAGCGAGCTGCAAATGCAGAACATGAATCTCAAGATTTACAACAAGAACTTGCTAGAATACAAGCCGAGAAAGAAGCTGCTGAGCTTCTGTACAATGAGTGTCAAGAAAAGCTAGCTGATTTTGAAAGAAAACTTGCAGAGGCTTTGGAGCGCTTGAAACTGTTCAGTTTGCAGTCTGAAAAGGCAGAGAGTGAAGTAAAGGCCTTGAAGGAAGAAATCGACCGAGTAAATGAGGAGAGAGATTCTTTGGCTCTCCGTTATAAGCAGAGCTTGGAGATAATTTCTAAACTGCAGCTGGATTTGAGTGAAGCTCAGGCAGATAATATCCGGCTTAACTCCCAGATCTTGCTGGGAACTGCTAAACTGAAGGGTGCAGAGGAGAAGTGTGATCTGTTGGACAAAATAAATGAAACTCTACAGTCTGAAGCACAGAAGTTAGTTCAGAAAATAGCAGCAGCAGACCAGGTGCTTTCAGAAAAGGAGGTTAAGCTGGAAAAATTGACTGCCAATTTACAAGAGGAACACTCTCGATTTGTTCAAGCAGAAGCTACTCTCCATAGTCTTCAGGATCTGCACGTTCAATCACAAGAGAAGCAGAATGCTCTCACATCCGAACTCAGAAATGGGCTCCAAATGATGAATGATCTGGAGATAAGCAAACAGGATCTTGAAGAAGAGGTTCGGAGACTGAAGGATGAAAACCAATCCCTGAATGATTTGAATTCTTTCTCCTCTGTCTCTCAAAAGAATCTCCAAGATGAGATGTTGAGATTAACGGAGGTCAAAGAGAAACTTGAAGCCGAAGTTAAATATCAAGCAGAGCAAAGTGATGCTCTCCAGTTTCAGGTTCACAATTTAAAAGAAGAAATTGAGAGCATATACAAGAGATATCAGGCTCTCATGTTGCAACTGGAGTCTGTTGGTTTAGATCAAGAATGCTTTGCATCAGCAGTGAAGGACTTGCAAAATGAGAATTTGAGGCTCAAGGAGATATCTGTGAAAGATATGGATGATAAAGAAGTTCTTGTCAAAAAGTTGCAAGACATGGAACAGCTTCTTAGAAAGAACTCAAATTTGGAATCCTCATTGTTGGAGGTAAATGCCGAGCTACAAAGATCAAAGGAGAAGTCGCAGGCTCTGCAGGAATCTTGCCATGATCTGAATGAAGACAAGTCTTCCATTGTTGCAGAGAAATCTGCCCTTCTTTCCCAGCTACAAATGATTACAGCGACAATGCAGAATCTCATAGAGAAGAACACCTTGCTGCATAATTCCCTTTCAGGTGCGAATGCTGAATTGGAAGGTTTACGAGCTAAGTCAAAGGGCTTAGAAGACTTTTGCCAGCTACTCACCAGTGAAAGATCTACTCTTCTGGCTGAGAGAGGTAGCCTGGTTTCTCGGTTGGAGATTGTGGAGCAGAAGCTGGAGAGCCTGGAAATGAGATTCACAAACTTGGAAGATAAATATTCGGGTCTCGAAAAGGAAAAGCAATCGACACTTAGTCAAGTAGACGAGTTAAGGATATCACTTGATTGTGAAAAGCAAGAACGTGCAAGTCTTGTGCTGACAAGTGAAACAAGATTATCAGGATTGGAGGGCCGCATCCATGATTTGCAAGAAGAAAACAAGTGCAGGAAGAAGGAATTTGAGGAGGAGCTAGAGAAAGCTGTCAATGCTCAGGTTGAGATATTTATCTTGCAGAAATTCATTCAAGATATGGAAGACAAAAACTTTTCGCTTTTGATTGAGTGCCAAAGACACATTGAAGCTGCTAAATATTCTGAAAAGCTGATTTCAGAATTAGAGAGTGAGAACATGATTCAAGAAGTAGAAGCTGAGTTCTTGTTGGACAAAATCGGAACACTGAGGACAGGAATTAATCGAGTTCTGAAAGCTCTTGAGATCAAACACATCAGTGAAACTGAAGCTGAGCAAAATTTTGTTCCATGTGTGCTTGCCAGTATTAGAAATATCAAACACTCTTTGTCAGAAAGCAAGGAAGATAATCAGAAGATGTTGGTTGAGAAATCCATTCTGACAACAATACTTGGGCAGCTTCATAGTGAATGTGCAGAGCTGTCATCCAGGAAGATCGCCCTTGAGCAGGAATCTCAAACATTGACTCAAAAACTTATGTGGGTCGAAGATGAGAAACATCTGCTTCTGGAGAGGAACAGGCAGCTGAGTATGGAATTAGACACGAGAGAGAAGATGGAAGAAGCGTTGAATGCGAAAGTGGAGGACCTACATGCTAAGAAAACACAACTAGAAGGTGCATATGTTACACTTGAGGATGAAAATCTGTCCGCTTTTGACCAAAACAGGTGTTTGCAAGAGGACTTGTCGCACATTAAGAAGGAAAAGACCATCTTAGAAGAGGAAAGTAATAATATCCTTGTTGAGGTCCTTGCTTTCAATTATCAGTCTATGATCTTGAAGAGCTATGGGATTGAGAAAGCTTGGGAATTGGAGGAAGTTTTTGAAGAGATGAGTTCCCTTGGCAAAGCTTTGAATGATCTTGAAAGTGAATCCACAAAATTGGAAGAAAATCTGCTAGTGAAGGAAATGGAGAATTTGGCTCTGAAAGCATCAATGGAGGAGTTGGAAGATATGCAACATGAACTCAGTGCTCGTAATGATCAGTTGAGACGTGAAATCTCTGATGAGAAGGAGTTGAGGAACCAAAAGGAAAGAGAACTTTCAGAAGCGGAGCTAAAACTCAAAGCAAGAGAGGATGTAAATGCAGAATTGTGCGGTACTGTTCAGTATCTTGAAAAGAATTATGAAAATTTAGAGGTTACGAGAGCTATTTTACAGCAACAGATGGTTGAACTATCTTACGATAACAAATATCAGGAGAAGGAGATTGTTTCTCTTCGAGATGCTAATGAAAATTTAGAGTCTGAAGTAGGAAAACTACATGAAGAGATAGAAGAATATAAGATCAGAGAAGTGATCTTAGCTTCAGAGCTACATGAAAGAAGCAGTGAATTTGAACTGTGGGAGGCTGAGGCAGATTCTTTCTATTTTGATCTTCAGATTTCATCTGTACGTGAAGTTCTGTTTGAGAACAAGGTTCATGATCTAAGCAGCTTATGTGAGAGCCTTGAAGATGTAAGTAATCAAAGAAGTCTGGAGATTGAGACTATGAAACAAAGAGTTACCTCGCTGGAAAGTGAAGCCGCAACTCTAAAATCCCAGCTGACTACATGCCTACCACTTATAGCCTCTCTCAAGGATAATGTTGCATTGCTTGAGAAAAATCCTATCTTGCAGTCTAAGCTACACACTACTTCCACTACAGAAATACAGGTGATCAGCTTGTTCCCTTCGTTGTCTCTTTTGTTCCCTGAATTAATTCTTACGTTCTTTAATTATATTTTGTTGATGAACTTCTGAAATGGATCAGTATATTACTACTGAAGTGTATCTGTTTTATAGTCTATCATTGATTGTACTAAACACAACTCACACAAGCACACTACAAAACGCTTCTTCCATTGCAGAAAGAGGCCACCTCAATATTGAGCAAAGTATTAAATTTCAATTCTGTTTTCATTTTTTCTTGACAAAACTTCTGCCAATTTACTTGTAAGTTCGGTCAAAAATTCTCACCTATGACTTATTTTTTTGTAATATTTGGAATAACTAAAACTTCCATGAAGAAATTGATTCTATTTGACCTTGATGATTTTATTAATCGTATTAACTAGCCAATTGATTCTATTTGGTATAGAAACTTTATTCTGTTTTTGTTAGTTGATGGAACAATTGACAGGTAACAGATGTCAATTGACATAAATATATAAATTTTATAAAATCCATTGAAGTGGGTGACCATCAGTTTGGGATGTGTAAAATCAGTAGTTGACTGCCATTTAGGAGAAAGAGAATACACCGAACGATATTCACCTAATACTGTAATGTACTGCAATTTTATTCATTGTACGTAAATATTTGCATGTTCAATTTGGTATAGGAAATTTGATTTGAATTCTTATATGCAGGAACATTTTGAGCAGACAGGGCAAAGTTCAACATCTTCAAGAGGCTTTTCTGAGCTGGTGAAACTGCAGGACAGAATCAAGGTGATAGAAGACATATTGCAAAAAGAAAAGGAAATGGTTTCCGTGCAGGAACGATCAAATACCAACATGAGACTTGAAGCTGCACTGAAAGAAATTGAAGAACTGAAATCAAGAATTAACAGTCACCACCAAGAGGAGCATCGACGCAGTAGCTGGGTTTCTGTATCTGAAACTTGTGATGTAAAAAGCGGGGAAGAGATGAAGGATATACCGCTTGACCAAGCTTCAGGTCGTTCATTCCAGAGTGTGAGTAGGAAAGGCAGTGCTGGATCTGATCATGATCAGATGCTTGAGCTATGGGAAGCAGCAGAGCAAGACAGCTCCCATGATCAAGTAATCAGTGAGGTGCACGAACAAGGAACTGATACCATAGAAGATGAAATTGTAGACCAAACTAGTTTAAATCCAACTCCAGAATCACAATTTGAGAAGGAGCTAGGAGTTGATAGGCTTGAATTGTCCACGAGAGGTACTCAGTCGTCTAAAAAAGGAACCAAGAAAAAGGTATTGGAGAGACTTTCTTCTGATGCCCAGAAGTTGATAAGCTTACAGGTTTCGGTCCAAGAAATGAAAGGTAAAACGGAGCCAAAGAAGAGAAGGAAAAAAGGCGAAGATGTTGAATATGACACTTTCAGGGGACAACTACAGGATGTAGAGAATTCTGTCGTCCACTTAATGGATATCAATGCCGAATTAATCAGGAGCATCGAGGAGAACTCAGTAACTTCAGAGGTGAGGGTAGAGAGAATGACAGATGAGGTTGAGAGTGCCTGGCAAAGGAGAGTCTCAGAGCAAGTAAGGATAGAAGCAGAAAATATTGGCAAATTGGAGGTAGAGATGCAGAGAATGCAGTATGTTCTGCTGAGACTGAAGGATGATAAGAAGAGTAAAGACAAAGAGGACGGTTCCAGAACCAGTGCTTCTTCAGTGTTGAGGGAGTTTTTCTACAGTCGTGTGCGGAAGAATAAAAAACAGAAGAAGCCCCGTTTTTGTGGCTGCTTGAGACCTACAGCTACAAAAATCTGAGGTAAACTTCATCTTGTTTAGTTGGTTGAACATTTTACTTTTCCTAGAGTTACTGCTCACTCTACGTTGCAGGGTCAGTCCTTTTTTGTTGGGATCCTCTGCAATTTCTAGGATTAGAGCCAGGAAACATTCTGATCTAATTTATGATTGAATATTGAATTCCTAGTTTATGATTGAATATTGTAGCAAATCAAACTCTCCTAATGTATGAGTATGAGTATGACTATTATGTTTCTTCTCCTGATTTTACCTACTAATATCCATTGTATACAGTAATGATATGCAAATGCAAAATATTTACTTTGTAAAGTATACCAGCACTATGTTAAGATTCCTAGTTATGTAATCTGCATGTTGAAAATAGCTTCTTGTTTTTATGTTGCTCTATATGCAATGTGTACCGAACCCGGATTCACGGACTCTTACCATATACATACGGAGGACTCTATACGGTATATAAACAGCCCACCACAGTAAAACACATAAGCAACAATTAGTTATTAATTAGTTACGGCAATGCAGCCGGTGATTCGGGCTCACAAACCAGTTAGTTTTATCAGAAACATCCAAAACTTGAACTAGTTATGAATTTATGATATTTCCATTGAAATGGACTGTTATATGGGAGTTGACTATTTCAGAGATAAATCATTTACAGAATTTTGGCACATGAGGGGATGAGCCAACGGCTTTCCCAGAATAAACCACTAGATAGTGCACATAGTAATACTGATTATTTAAAGCAATACATGGTAATAGTACATCTTAAAGGAACATTTTTGTATTTGCAAATGATCAGTGACGGATTGACTTCCCTTTTATTTTATTTCTAGTCAAATGAATTCTTAAATATTCTTACCAATGGTTGAACCCGAGTTTTTCGCCTAGCTAGCAAGACAGCTAAGATACACATGCAGTGTACTTAGGGTTGCAAACTAGTCGAGCCAATCCGAGTTTTACCTTGTTTGAGCTAAGCTTGATAAGGATTTTCATTGTTCAAGCTTGTCTCGAGCTTAACCAAGCTTTGCAAATTATTGTCCGAGCTTTGTTCGTTAAGTATTAGGATGTCTCGAGCTCGGCTTGAGCTCACTCGTTTAGCTCGAGCTTGAACCCGAGTCAAAGCTCTAGCTAAACGAGCTTTATTCGAGCTTAATAAACGAGCTTTGAGAAATTGTCAAATTAATTTAAATCATATAATCAAGGAGAAACTTCACAAAATATACGTATTGGAATATTCTATTGACTATTATACTACATGATAGATTCGCTTACATTTTATTTATCTCTTGACATTTAAGAGTCATATTTTTTTAAAAAAAACTTATACTTTATCCCATTTAAATTACTTTTTCGAGGTTGAACGAGTTATAAACAAGTATATAAACGAGTAATTAATGTGCTATAAACGAGTGCTCGTGAACATTAACGAGCCAAACGTGATGTTGTTCGAGCTTGGCTCGTTTACTTATCAATCTAGAAATTTTGTTCAAGCTCGTTCATTAATTAATAAACAAGCTTTGACCTGTTAGCAAACGTATCAGCTCATTTGCAGCTCTAAGTGTACTAATCTAACATGCTATATATTAGGCTATTATATAGTCACCTGCGGACTGTGGAGTAGTGGATTGCCGGAGGTGGGGGTGGTCGCTAGGCGTTGGTATGGGGACTTGTGGGAGATTAAGTTTTGTCGGAAGTGGGGTTGATCGCAACACCCTTCTACGGAGTAACTTCTCGGAGCTACTAAATATCACATGGAAAGAATATAATTAAATATTCAAATTTTTGCAAATTAACTTACGGAGTACATTTTATTCGTTTTGCTCAACAGATTCAGATTGACCACTCTTTTATATATTCAAAGTGAAATGAATTCAACACATTTCTCCCCAAAACAAATTAATGATAAGATATAAAAAATGAAAACAAATGATCATAAGAACCGATTATTTCGCATTAACCATGCTACCAAGACAGCAAGGGGAACATCTACAAATCTAGTTATGGGGAACATGTGGAGTAGTATATTTCGGCGCATTGTATTTTGGAGGAGGCGGTGGTGCTCGCAATGGACGTACGGGTACTTGTGGAGCCTTAGGTTTCGGAGGAGGAGACAGTGGTTGCCGCGGT
The DNA here is from genome assembly GCF_020520425.1 of Spinacia oleracea. Lineage (NCBI taxonomy): Eukaryota > Viridiplantae > Streptophyta > Magnoliopsida > Caryophyllales > Amaranthaceae > Spinacia > Spinacia oleracea. The sequence goes on from NC_079489.1 coordinate 28,274,372, forward strand.
GGTGCAGGCACTTGTGGTGTAGTATATTTGGCCGGAGGTGGGGATGATCGCGACACAGGTCGGGGTGGATTTCCTGCACAGTTGCAACTTGGAGGGTTGGCGAGGAAGGCCTTACACTCTGTAGGAGACTTTTGTGACATCCAAAAATCAAGACAATTATTATCATCATTTTTATCCATTATCATAAAACACTGATTTGGCTCTTTAGTAATGTAGTTATATGCATAAGTGAAGTTAGCCAACTTAGGCAAACTACAAATACTAGTTGGTATCTCTCCATAAAACTTATTATGCGCAATATTAAGCTGTTCTAAGCTCTGCATTTTCCCCATACTCTCAGGCAAAGTCCCCGTTATATCGTTTAAACTAACATCGAAAACTGTTACCTTGTTCAACCCTGCTCCAATACTCGTTGGTAAACACCCCTTTAACCCTATGTTCATGAGGATGACTTCTTGAAGAGTCCCTCCCATTTTGGAAATCTCGGGAGGGAAACACCCTTTGAGGTTGTTATTAGCTACAACGAGCACGGAAACAGGGGAGTTTCCAATGGTGTTAGGAAGAGAAGAGGAGAACTTGTTGTTGTTTAGGAAAAGAGCTTCTAGTTTTAAGTTAAAGAGTGCCGGAGGGATCACACCCTCGAACTGATTGTATCGAATATCGAGGAATTTTAAAGAAGGGAGATTGAAAAGAACAGAAGGGAAGGGGCCATGGAACATGTTGTTGCTTAAGTCAAGCTCGAAGAGAAGCTTGAATCGAGAGAATGAGGTAGGGATAGTCCCACCGAATTTGTTTGAGCTAAGGTGGAGAAGGGCAAGATCGGGTAAGAGGCCGAGTTTATCCGGTAAGGAACCCGAGATGGTGGCGTGGTTGAGATCGATTCCAGCAACAGTTTTAACCTTAGCATTGTCTGGTGCTGGTGCACAGAAGATTCCTTGGTAGATACACACATCGTTGCCAACCCAATTTGAGGTGAACCCGAATGGGTCGGAGGTAAATGTTTTCTTCCATGCTTGAAGTGCAGTGTGAGCATTTTGAAGCCTTACGCCTCCAAATGCTGCTGGACTGTTTGGTGATTGTTGAAATGTGGTAGTTCGGTTCAAGGAAGAGGAACTAGTTCGATTGAACGATGATGATCGTTGAAACGAGGAGCCGTTTTGATTAACTGTTGTTTGTTGGGATGAAGAAGTTCGATTGGATGAGGATTGTTGAAATGAGGATGATTGTTCAAGTGAGGGAGTTGGGAGGGAAACTAAAAGAGAAAAGATAACCCAAAGGGCTATAATCATTGTTGGTTTAAGGTTATATTTCATGATTAATTCATGCGTTTAAGGAATGCTTTGTCATTTGTAAGGATTTATATAGACAAGTTTGTGTGAGTTGAATTGCACTGCATCTCGCAATGTGAAGTACAACGAAAGCTCGCATGCAACAGAATAAAACAAAATAATTCTACATATGATTAATCTTGTTTTCCTCCTATATTTACTACTTTTGTTTATTACAAATATTAGTTTTTACCACGTGATTTTTTGATTGTCAACCATTCTTATAAATTAAATATTGCAAAAGTTTTAAGATTATACAATGTGATTTTTATATTAAAAATGCTTTTTTGTAATTGTCTAATGTCACATATACTTTATAAGTGTCTCACTGTCACATAACTTCAAAATAATATACAATAATCTATTATGTCGAAAAAAAAGAAAGAACTGTAAATGTTATGTACTACTTCTCTTAACTTCAAATTAGCACACTAAAATTACAAACTGGCAACAGTTTATGTTCACATATCATAGCAACGTCGCTCTTACGTGACTTTCTAAAACCTGTAATTGTACCAGCAGCACCAACCAACATGCCCTTCACATTTGAGTTCTTTAATAGCATCACCCTTGCACCTACACAAAGCTAAAGTTTAGGTGCTATTCCACGATTCAATTGATCAATCCAAGGTTTCTCCCATTTATCAAAGGCTTCATAAACAACAGTTTCTTCTCCTAACCCTTTCAATCTCATATCATTCACCCTTAAGATCTGCTATTCTTGGAAATAATCTCACAACCTGAAGGAAATAATGCCCTTGGTCCAAGTATGCATTCTATGTTAAGTCTAATAAATGCGGTTCAGTATTAATTAACAAGTTAATAATTCAGTGAGATCAAGTGAGCTGAATGCCTAGCTAGAGGCCGCTTCAGTTCAAGTGGAATTAATGATATTAATCCACAGCTTACTCTTGACTGAACCCGTAGGGTCACACAAATAGTACGTAAACGGATCAAGTATTTAATGGCATTAAATACTCTATCTATGGATATTCGGAATCGACGGATCTTGGTTTCAGTCGGAGCTGAGATCGTCACAAGCAAGAAATGAATACTCCGGAAACGATGATATTGCCGGAAACGGAAATATGGATCGTATCGGAAATATAAATATTATCCAAGTCGTAGATGTTGCCGGAAACGGAAACATGGTACGTATCGGAAAATATTATCGGAAATGGAAATATTACCGAAATCGGAAATATTGCCGGAAACGGAAATATTGTCAGAATCGGAAATATTATCGGAATCGGAAAATAATTCCGGAAACGGAAATATTAAATATTTGTTCGAAACGGAAATTAATTCCGGAATCGGAAATATTAAATATTGTTCGTATCGGAAATGAATTCCGGAATCGGGGATTTAATCGGAAGCGTATCGTACGAATTAGCATCGGACGAGGCCCGCTAGACGAAGGCCCAGCACGAAGCCAGGCCATCGCCCAGCGAGCCGCACGCACCAACGCACGCCTCGACCAGGCCCAGCGCAAGGCCAGGCCCAGCCAAGGGCGCGCGCGCGCGAGAGCACAGCAGCGTGGGCTGTGCGCCTGTCGTGGGCCGCAAGGCTTGCGCGGGTGCACGGCTTGTGCAATGCTTGTACGGGAAATCCTAATCCTATTAGGATTTGTGCAAAGATTAAAATCCTAATCCTATTAGATTTGTTTTGTTATTTAGAGTCCTAATAAAGTTCTAACTAGCAAATCCACATCCTAGTGGGATTACAATTCCTTTTCCATACTCCTATAAATAGGTGCCTAGGGTCACAATTTATGGGTACGATTGAAGTATTCAAAGGGTAAGTTTTTGAAATAAAAATCAGCCATACACTTGCAAACACTAGCCGAAATTCCTAAGCACCTTAAGGGCGATTCTAGTTGGTCTAACTTGAGGCGGATCCGGACGTACTGTGGACTATCTACGGAGGGACGACATTTGGAGTCCTAAAGACTTGTTCTTGTTCGGTTCGGGCGCAGCTAGGGAAGTCACGCTACAACATGTATGCATCCATTCTATGCTAAATGATTATGTGTAAATAATATGCTTTCCTGGCTTTATGGTTTTTCCGCATGATTTATGAATTGTCATATGTATCATAACCTAACAGTGGTATCACGAGCCTCTTATTATTTTCATAATCTAAATTGCATAAACATGGTTAAATATTACAAATTTGCAAGAATTAAAAGGGGTGATTAATTTCCGTAATTGTTAATTAATTGCAAATTGCGTTTATTTAATTATACGTACGCAGTTTTTCGGCAGTTTCTTCGTTACTCATCCAAATCGAGTGAATTTTGTGTCAATTCCGCATGTAAAAGGCATTCTAAAATTTTGACAAAAATAGGTTTTTTCGGCCGAACCCAGAATTCTCGAATTCGAAGGCTAACTATGACTTTTCGGAGGTTTTAGTTTTTCGAACGCAAAATTTTGTAAATTTAAGATGTTAAATTAAATATTTGCGATTCTTGTTGATAAATCTTGAATTTTTGATTGACCTACTGTATATGTTTGACAAGTTTGAATGCCTAGCCTTGTTAATTATGCAATCTAATTTGTAATTATGATTAATTTGTTGAAATTCGAATAATTTAGAATTGATTTGATTTTCATAATTAATTTATAATTTAATTAGATACCTATGATTAAAAACCACCATAAAAATTGTAAATTTATGTTAAATTTTAAATTTTTATGACCTAGACTTGAATCCATGTTAATCGGAAATCAATAAATTAATAAATTTTCGATTTTTTGCCCTAAAATTATGAAATTAATATGTTTTATTAATTTGTCATTAATTTTGAATAATTTTTTTTTAATTTTTATGCGATTCGCTCATATAACTTGCACGCACAAAGCAATGGACGCTACGTGTTACCCTTAAGGGGTGTTGTATAGTGCGGGCATGCGACGACGAGCAAGGGAGCTCGTCGCCCATGCGGTACGAATGCAGTGAGCAAGGCCATGGTGCACGAGCACAAGGCAGCAGCCCTGCCTTGTGTCGTGGGCTGTGTGCGATGGGGTAATGGGCGAGGGAGAGAGCAAGGCACGAGCAGTCGCGTGTGGGCAGCAAGCGAGCTGCGCCACAGCGCGCACTGCCTCGCGCAAGCGTGCGAATCCTCGCGCGCAGCGAGCGCAAGCTCGCGTGCCACGAGCGCTACGCCCAGCATCGATCGCTCGCGCGCAGCGAGCGCTTGCTCGCATGCTACTGCCTCGTGCGATGAGCGCAAGCTCACGTGCGACGAGGGCAGGCGCGCAGCGAGCCAGAGGCCAAGCGTGCCTCGGATGCCTTGCGATGGAATACAGCAGCAGATGCGACGCAGCGCATGGGCTGCGCGCACATGGCCAGCGATGGCTGCGTGCGTGTGGCCCATGGCTGTGCGTTGCGTGGTGATGTTGCGTCACGATTAGATCGTTCTTAAAATTTTAATTTGAAATTTTCAGTTTACGTGATTTTAATTAATTTTAAAATTAATAATTTAAATTATTTTCTTGGATTTTAATTTTGAATATTGTAATTATAATAAATTTTATTTATTCTAATTATTTTACTAAAATTAAAATAATGAATTATTTTAAATACGACTGAAAATAAATTAATTTGTGGATTCAATTACAAATTTATATGAGCTTTAAATTTTAATTAAATTTGTATATTTCCGGTTAGACTAGAAATACATTTTTATGTTTAAAATTAGTAAAGCATATGAATTTATTGGTTTAAGTGGGAGCCCTTTTAGTCATAAACTCTTGATTAGGTCTACAAATCCTTAAGGTTAAAACAACTTGATTAGAATTAATAAGGACTGAATAATTGGTAGATTATTGGTGCCCTTGATTAATTGCAGCAAATATTTATGTGATGCATAACGTGTTTTACTAACCAGCTATGTGGGCCATTCATGATAATGAATGGGTGAATGGTATATATTGTATATGTACGTTTTTGCAGGTTATGAAGTGACTAGTATGGCCCAAATGAGATAGAAAATATGGTATGCGTACCATTAATTTGAATGTAATTGGTCTAAAGTACCAAAATTGTTTTTTCAATTCAAATATGGTCTGCGTACCATCAAATAGTTGTAATTAGTTTAATTATAGCTTATCCTATTTTAAGAAAATGGTGCCTCCCATGGAGATTTTCGAGACGGACTTTGAAGTTGAAGCTTCAAGATGAAGTCGGGCCATACTAGATCACATTTATCTTATGCATGTTTTAAGTTATTTATTGCTTTTAAATATGTCTTAAATATGCATGAGATCAAAGCTTGATTATGTTGCATGATTAAGGATTTTAGTTCACTTAAAATCTAACCAACATAGTAAGAGCCTTAAGTTCCAAACTTAAAAAATTGAGTTATAAGGTGCCATGCCAAAATATACACTTGCTTGGATATCCTTTACATCAATCTAGTAATAGTTTTCGCTCAGCGAGGTGTTACTTATTGGTCCTAAAGGGGCAAGGTACACAAATAATTGTGAGTACATGTTAGTTTTGGTGAAACTCAACGATATATGTAAGGAGTCCTTTTATGTCGTGGAAAAATTGATAGGTTTACCTAATAAGTTCTTAGACGTACCTATCAACCAAGAGTAGTTTCTATACTATTAGCAAAAGGTTTTTGCTTATCTAAAATGTTTTAGAATTGAGTCGACAAACTGTGCTTAATTCTTCAATGGTTTTAGGGTCTTGGAATCATTTTATTCACACCTGCCGGAACAATAAATTCGAATAAAATTCTAATGACTTGTTTAAAATTGCATGATTGCTTTAATTTCAAGTTATTATTCATGATAAATGTTTAGACTTTGCATGCTTCAATGTATGTTTTAATTATTGTTTATAATTAAATATCTTGCACTGCACTAAATCCTTTTATAAAGGTAAAAGTAAATTTCCTCGATTGGTAGCGAATCCAAGAACGATTCACGGAAAAAGAGAAAGTGAGCAATATAAAATGTACGTTTCTTATATCGACTTTTATGGTTGTTTTCGAATATCAAAATCGAATGGCAAACCGATTGGTGCTTGTGAATTCAAAATACAATGTAGTTTTGAGATCATAAAGCATTGAGTTTAAACACTCAGCTTTACCAATGGTTAACAACCTAATATCTTTGTCCATTTAATTCTCGAATGAGTCTAGTCCCTAGACATTCGAATAGATCGATGCTTAGAGAACTTTAGAAGCTTCTGGTAAGATCATCTAGTTGAAACAGAATATACAACATAAATTAAATGGTAAGAACCTTGTTGGAGTGACATAGGACATGTCTAACAAAGTATAAAAGTCAACACTAAAGAATTCAATTCTTAAGACTATAAGAAAGGGTACAAGAAATAGGAAAACGAGGAACAAATGAAAGGAATTTACGATTCCGTTTCTACCTATAGTTTATGTTTAAAGAGAAGTGACCTAACAATCAAACTTCCTTGGTATCATATACCGCTTGAGGTTCTTACTTCGGTACTAACTCAAACAATGGAAGCTAGGATACACTAATGACCTACAAGTGGGAAATGAAGCATGGCAATGCTACATTAGTTGTAGGGTCATCTAGTTTGTTTTAAGTCCTTTCAAAGGCTGGAACTTAATGGCTATTTTGTTCCATAATCAACATACCTAAATTTCTGTTTTCAAACACAAAAAGACTCACATTCAAGAAAAACAAAAACAATGTTTGTTTGTTTATTTGAATGAAATGGTCAATTACAGGTTGAGTCAATATACTTGATTAAAACAAACAACTCTTTAAAGAACTTTACTAGGTTCAAATCAACCCCTTGATTTGAGTTCCACTAATCTTTGGCATTGTTGCTTAGACCATATCAACAAGTTAACATTCAAAAGCTCTATTTCGATGGACTTTTGAAAGTTCATTGATTTCTAGATCAATTTAAGACAACTAGTCTTACTTGTTGAAAGTAACAAAAGATATGAACTATTGTTAGAACGCCTAGACAATAGAGTTCAAAGCTAAAGAAAGATTTTATGACTTTATTATTTCACATGGATTTGAGTGAATATAGGTTTATTTACTCAAATGTGATATAAGTTTAATCTGTTTGGCTAGTTCAAAGATTCAGAAGTATAAAATCCACTTGGCAAGAAATCATAAAGATCTAGGTTAGATCATGTTGATGATTACTTGAGACCAAATATGATCATCAATGATTGTGTGTTGTAATTTCACAATCTAGGTCCATAAGATATGGCATATCTTAGTTGGAATAATCGAAGTCAATTAGTACTTGATTCGATTAATGATGAATCATAAAGACTTTTCCTATAATGCTCAACTACCACCAAACTAAACCAAATTCGTCAAAGCTATTGAAAAGTAATTTCAGATTAACTTTTCATAAAATATATCTAGAGAGTTGCAAAACTCAGTGGGAGCTTAGTGTTTGTCATTCGACAAACTAAGGCCCAAGTATAGATATATGTTTCATTGTGATTTATTCAAATGAGACACAAGGGTATTGTTTCTACCACGAATTTTTGAGAACATAATGTTTGTTTGCTCGAAATAATGTCCTTTTGGAGATTCGTTTCCAAAATGACAAGTGGGAGAAAATAGACCTCGAAAGTCTTCGAGGCGAACAACAAAGATAAACGGACATTCCGGAGGCTTTTCGAAGTGCTTCAGAAAATCCGAACTTATTCTTTGAGGACTTTAGAAGTAGCTTTAAAGAATAGACATCTCTTAGAAGACTTTACAAGTGCTCCAAGGAAGAACAGAATATTCAAAGGACTTTCAAGTGGCTATTAATATTCTATTGTTTGATGTTCTATACCCAAGTAGGCATAGAGTTCAGGTCACTGAAGCTATGCGATTCTTCTATTAGATAGTAAAGAAACCTACAACTTGCAGTCAAACTATTATCATGTAGATTAATGAGTTTGTGACTTGTAAGAAAGATATGACGAAACCTAGATTCCCTAAAATGGTTAGAGGCCATATATATACTCAATGTTTTAAATGGTTAGAGGCCATAAAACATACTCAATGTTTTGATGACAAAATTGAAATTTTGTTGATTTGCAAGAATAGTTTCACACCTATTGGTTGCAAGTTTGTTTTAAGAATAAAAACCATCAAACATGAAATTGTGTTCACACACAAAGCTAGATTAGTTGCTAAAGGTTACAAGCAAATTCACGGTGCGGATTGTGTTGAAACCTCATGCAAAATCGTAATGCTTAAGTCTATAGTCCAAGCAATGATTACATATTGGTACATATGGCAATTAGATGACAAAACGTATTCCTCAATCAAATGTTGGAAGAAAACTATGTACATAGCATGTCATAGGATTTGTGGATCCAAATAATGCTTGAAAGGAAAGCTAGCTTATGAAATCTAAGTACAGATTTAAGCAAGCAATTGGGAATTAGAATTATATTTTAATGAAGCTAATAAGTATTTTAGTTTCATAAAATGTACATGATTCTTATAGATATATAAGAAGTTTAGTGGGAGTACATAAAACTTAATTGGTCCTATGTGTATCACACACATATCTCTCTATTGTGAAATAACATTCAAATGCTAATAAGTTAGGTTTGAAATTATTTATCAATGATGGACCAAGGCGAAACTTAGTACATACTGGGTATTAAGATCTATTTACAAAGATCTTATAATATTGTTTTGGATTAAGTAATGACATTTACTAAATCAAACACGAAATACTCCATTGGAGATATTCGACCCATGTGAATAAATCTAAATAAAGAATGTTTGAACTATGTATAAGCATTTACTAAGTTAAACATCAAAGGATCTAAGTAAGATTCTTAACCTATATTATATGTCAAAGAATTTAGCTGGATTTAGTATCCACTAAAACTAGATGAGCTAAAGTTACATGAATAGAATTCAATTGGGAATTATTCTGCAAAAGAATTTATCATGTATGATATAATATGAGGATCGCCAAAAACGTATCGTATGACTTTGGGCATGACGAACATATACCAATCTCTATTGATCTAAGTAAAGATCAACTAGATTGAGATCAAGAAAAACTTATGGTACTTAAAAAGGTACATAGGATTAGTTCTTGATTCAAGGAAATAAAGATATCCTAAACTTTGATGCTACACGCATAAACACTGGCAAAGGATCAAGCAAGATCCCTTTGGAGTTAACCATTGATAAGGACGAGCTATAGAGCATCGTGTTTTGAAATGGCAACATGGATTGGAGACCATGAGTTGTTGCGTGGGATATTAAAATATTAATTTCTATGTTCTAAGATACAGCTGGAAAGTATTCCACATATCTGTGAACTTCTTGGATAAGTAATTCCAAACAAAGCATCACTAGCAACCTAAATAGTTGAAGTAAAAGTAATTATTGCCTAAGAAGCAATGAAACAAGGTTGTTTAAGTTAAAGAGTTCTTCACTGAACTTGGGTGGATCACATGTCTGCTAACTTGATGGTTCTTCATTGCAAAATGCGTAGAACCACTATCGAAGTAAGAAAGACTAGATCACATAATAAACAAACTCAAAAGATCTTATCATCATATCTCGAATATTATTCGATGAAAAGGATATTAAGATTGGCAAAGCATGATAACTAAACCTATGCAACAAGTGAGAAGCAACACTCACGTTGTAGCACTGGAAATCAAGCATAGCTTTGAATTCCATGAACTGTTTTAAAGATGGGTTTGAGGCCCATGGTTGTAAAACATTGGGGTTGAACATTTATCATATATGAAATATATTTTCATATTCCATTTAATCTTGGTTTAGTATTAAATGATGAGTCCCTTCATATTTGACGATATATTCAAGATAGACTGTCAGGACCAGTCCTGTGACTAAGAAATGTCTATCAAGTGAACTTGAATGTCAAAAGTTGAAAATGGTCCCTGGTCGGAGTTTTCTATAAAACTGGACGCATAGAAAACGTTAGACGACTAGAATGCAAGATGACTAGTAGTTCTGTTTCTTGAACTATGTGGACATGGCAATGTCATAATCATTTGCATAGATACTTACTTTGGGAAGACTAGTATCGGACAAACCTATGAAACTTTACTGTAAGAGATGAAAATTTGTCATAAGTAAATTTCATTAAAATTATTAGACACTAAATCCTCAATACCTGAGTGATTTGAGATTACTTGTTTGAGAACTGGTTGCTTTGACGTTGGCCAACCGTCGCACCGTAAAAGGAGGCTATAAAGGCAACGCTCAGGTAATCACCTATCAAACGAATTCTAATCTCAAGATCGCAAGATTGGGATTGTCCTCCCATAAATCGGGATGAGATGCTTAAAAGTTGTACAAGGCCACTCGGAGAGCTAGAAACTGTGAAATGCATGGCCGTGCTCGGATGAATCATAGGTTATGATTATCTGTTTATTTGATCGGTTGAACTCTGAAACCGAGAAACACCTCTGGACATAATAAGGATGACAACTCTTACCTTATGTCCAAGAGCAAGCATCGAGCGACAAAGGAATTAGGAAATGCACACTTGTCCCTAAGGACAAGTGGGAGAATGAAGGAAATAATGCCCTTGGTCCAAGTATGCATTCTATGTTAAGTCTAATAAATGCGGTTCAGTATTAATTAACAAGTTAATAATTCAGTGAGATCAAGTGAGCTGAATGCCTAGCTAGAGGCCGCTTCAGTTCAAGTGGAATTAATGATATTAATCCACAGCTTACTCTTGACTGAACCCGTAGGGTCACACAAATAGTACGTAAACGGATCAAGTATTTAATGGCATTAAATACTCTATCTATGGATATTCGGAATCGACGGATCTTGGTTTCAGTCGGAGCTGAGATCGTCACAAGCAAGAAATGAATACTCCGGAAACGATGATATTGCCGGAAACGGAAATATGGATCGTATCGGAAATATAAATATTATCCAAGTCGTAGATGTTGCCGGAAACGGAAACATGGTACGTATCGAAAAATATTATCGGAAATGGAAATATTGCCGAAATCGGAAATATTGCCGGAAACGGAAATATTGTCAGAATCGGAAATATTATCGGAATCGGAAAATAATTCCGGAAACGGAAATATTAAATATTTGTTCGAAACGGAAATTAATTCCGGAATTGGAAATATTAAATATTGTTCGTATCGGAAATGAATTCCGAAATCGGGAATTTAATCGGAAGCGTATCGTACGAATTAGCATCGGACGAGGCCCGCTAGACGAAGGCCCAGCACGAAGCCAAGCCATCGCCCAGCGAGCCGCACGCACCAACGCACGCCTCGACCAGGCCCAGCGTAAGGCCAGGCCCAGCCAAGGGCGCGCTCGCGCGAGAGCACAGCAGCGTGGGCTGTGCGCCTGTCGTGGGCCGCAAGGCTTGCGCGGGTGCACGGCTTGTGCAATGCTTGTGCGGGAAATCCTAATCCTATTAGGATTTGTGCAAAGATTAAAATCCTAATCCTATTAGATTTGTTTTGTTATTTAGAGTCCTAATAAAGTTCTAACTAGCAAATCCACATCCTAGTAGGATTACAATTCCTTTTCCATATTCCTATAAATAGGTGCCTAGGGTCACAATTTATGGGTACGATTGAAGTATTCAAAGGGTAAGTTTTTGAAATAAAAATCAGCCATACACTTGCAAACACTAGCCGAAATTCCTAAGCACCTTAAGGGCGATTCTAGTTGGTCTAACTTGAGGCGGATCCGGACGTACTGTGGACTATCTACGGAGGGACGACATTTGGAGTCCTAAAGACTTATTCTTGTTCGGTTCGGGCGCAGCTAGGGAAGGCACGCTACAACATGTATGCATCCATTCTATGCTAAATGATTATGTGTAAATAATATGCTTTCCTGGCTTTATGGCTTTTCCGCATGATTTATGAATTGTCATATGTATCATAACCTAATAGTGGTATCACGAGCCTCTTATTATTTTCATAATCTAAATTGCATAAACATGGTTAAAATATTACAAATTTGCAAGAATAAGTGTTATTCGAATGGAACACGTACAAGAGGGGGGGGGGTGAATTGTAATTTGGAACTTGCTTCTAACTTTTTGCGGAATTATAAAAGAAACTTAAAATCAAGTATAGAAAATAATGCAAGAGAGAATTTAGCGTGGAAATCTTCTTGAAAATTATCAAGAAGACAAAACCACGACCACGGGGGATTTTAACGACGAGCTCTCATTCATCAAGCGAACGACCCTGTTACTAACTTAATTGGAAACTCTATCAACCCAAGTTCCCCGTGAACTTAGGATCCCATACAAAGAGTATAACATTCACGCTCAGTTGTGTTTAATACTCTCTCAAGACTTCACTCAAAGCCTTTCCAAATACAATAGGAACTCACTCAAGTTCCTAATCCAAACTTGTTACAATATATGAGAAGCGTAGAAGAACTGTAAAGGAACAAGAACTTTAGTGTAGGAACCGAAGGAACTTGGAACTGAGGAACTGACTCATAAACGTGGAACAAATATATTTACTTTAATTACCTTCCACGTAAACCAGACTCTGTGGAATGAGTGAGAAGTCAGACACCTTGGAATGAATGTTAAGATCCTCTTTTATAGTGTTGGAACTCCTAACTGCTTTCCCCATAATCTCTTCAACTAACAACCATATTCCCATGTTCCTAGGCATGTACCCATGACCTCTATAGTTCATGAGAACGTGGTATATGAACGTGGATATAATGTACTTGGGGAACAAGCTAATACCAAGTAATGCATCCTAGTTTCTACGCGTGATCCTAACATCAATAACTAATATGTCAGTTATATTAAACGTGATATATTAAACGTGATTTAATAACTGATTTCATAGGATGCCCAAGTTAATAGGAACCTACCTAATTAATCTACTGATGAACGTAAATTAATATTTGACTAACCTAGGATACCCAAATTAATAGGACTCTAATTAATTAGTTAATTCCAAGATACCCAACTTAATAGGACTCTAATTAATTAACTAATTAATTCCAAAATATAAAACATATTGATCTTATTAAGAATCCTAGACTTAGTCAATTACCTATTTATTTAAGGACTTTTAATCAAATTAATACTCTTAAATAAACTATCCTAAATCACGTTTATATTCTAAACTTACTGACAATTAGATTAATGCATACTGACATTATATTTAGGATGCAGACCAAGTTCCTAGACACGAGTTCCACGAGTTCTTTTTGATACCTTGTTCCATTACCTTTCACGTTTCCACATACTCACATGAATCCTAGAAAATAAAATCTTGTTTCTTGTCTTCATGTTTCATGCTGCTCCGCATGTTGGTTGTTCCTCAGGAACAAGTGCTCCGCATGTTGGTTGTTCCTCGGGAACAAGTGCTCCTCGGGAACAATGGTTGATCCTCAGGAACAAGCATCTTTAGGAACAGCCATCTTTAGGAACAACCATCTCTAGGAACAACCATCTTTAGGAACAACCATCTTTAGGAACAACCATCTCTAGGAACAACCGTCTTTGGGAACAACCGTCTTTGGGAACAGACGTCTTTGGGGATCAACCATCTCTTTCGGGATTCCTCTAGCTCATCTGGAGTTCTAGTTCTTCCGAAGGAACTTTATAACTCCCAGCTTCTCTAGAGTTCATCCTTAGGAACTGCTCTGCAATTCCAGCTCTGGATTTTATGCTTCTTTGTTATAAGCATCTCACAATATATCATCAACTTCCAGTAAGCTTTATTATTGATGACTTGGGCACAACTATTCATTAATGATCCTTGCACACATACAACTTGAAAACCACGTTAGTTGATTACGTTAGTTTGTCATCATCAAAACCATATTGGCTCAACAATGTCCCCCTTTTTGGTGATGACAAACCAAGGCAAAGTAATAATAAAACTAACAGGAACTTAGTAGCAAGATCATTATTTAGTAGAGAATAAAACATAAATAACTATTAATCATCTTATAAAAGTAGGAAATAAGTATCTTTGCCTTTTCTCTCCCCCCTTTGACATCATCAAAAAGTGTACTTCATTTCAAGGATTTATAAACAATTTTCCAGATGTACATTGACACCACACCACCAAGAACATATAGTTAATGGTCAAACATGAGGCAAAAGAAAGTATTAATTTGCTCAAACGTCAATCTAGTAATATTAGTCATCCTCACGCATACGTCAATAAATCAGTCAAAGAAGCTAAAGTGTAGTTGTCAACAAGTATAATCTCATTTTCACCAAAGTGTAACACATTAAAAAGAATAAGTCAAATGTCCAATGAGTTCCAATGAAAATAGATAATAGAAGGCTAATTTATGAGGTAAGATAGGCGGGCTTATGGGATGAATAGATGTATTCCTTTGTCACTTGTTTGCATGCCTCCCTTTTCTCAAACTTTCAACTGAAGTTCCTCTTCATAAAATACTTCATTGTTCCTTCATTTTCTTCTTCTAAGCAGTACACAATTTCCTTTACTTCGTATAATTTCTTTGAAGCTTTTTGATAGTTCCTTGATTCAATTTTTGTAGGAACTTACTTTTATGGTGTAAATTCCCTTGTGAATCACTAAAGAACTAGATATTTTTGAAAGATAATTCTTTGAGATACTGATAGCTTCATTTGCATATCAACTTGTAAACTTAACTGCTTGTAGGAACTTCTTATCCCTTTAAATACCTCTCCTTTTATTCCTCTCCCTTTCTTTTCATTTTTCTTCCGTCTCCTTTTTTTTTTTTTATCTCCTTTAATTTTTTCTTTCCAAAATTATGCATGACAGCTCTATTAATCACCCTCCTCATTAGTTCCCCCTCAACAATTGCTAAATCATTTAAGTGACAAAGGAGGAATATTTAGTAGAGGATTTTTATACAGTGATGAATTTTTGAGAATGTTTTTGAAGAGAAAAAGAAATTATTGTGTGATATGAAATTGATTTTGTGATCTCTAATATGTTGTAGAGACACGGTAGGAAAATTGTAGGAAACATTTTTGTGAGGAATAGGAGTTTAATTGGTGGATATCATGGAAGAAATAAATTATCACACGTTTACAGGATTTGGATATTCTTAAGAGTGCACATGGATCGAATGAAAAAGCCTTGTTTTGATCCATAAGGAAATGGAACTTCACTTTTTGCTTCTTTTTCCATTTTATTAACGCATAAGCAGTTTAGAAACTAAGGGTAATATTACAAAGATATCAGTGAGTCCTTAATTCAATTCTAGCTCATGACTACGTACAAGACATAGAAAGATTGTGGTGTCAATTTTATAAGAAAGACTTTTCACATAAACTCTACACATATAATACACACTTCAATGAGTCTTAAGGGAAATTCGAGGAAACTTCAACGAATTTCAAACTTGTATAAGATTTCCCTACATTATTAATAAGCCTTTTAGTGAGAGAATAAAATATATTTCTAATGAATCACTAGGAACAACTAGTGCCATGCGTTGTTCCCCCTCACTTAAGTATTCATATGGTCTAGTTATTAAATCAAGGAACACTACTTTGCTTGGGTTCCGTATTGAAACAAATAACAGACTATTGAAATAAACATACCTTAGATTCGACTTAAAGTCAAAATTTTCCATTAAACATAGTTGTGAATCTTGAGGTGTTCCTTTGTCTGAAAGTTCCTCTTCGGATTTTGATCTATGTTCCCATTTAAGGTGCTGATGTAATATGCCATCTAAAATGCCGCACCATCATGAATTCCTAAGAATAACTCACTGGTCATCAATGAACCAACGAGTTCCTCAATGTTGAACTTGAACTCACATGAACAAGGAAAAAACTGGTACGTCAAGTTTCTGACAGATAAGTGTTTACCTTTGTTTGTTCCTGTACCAATTCCTTAGGCAAGGGAACCCAACATGATTTGGGTCCCTTCTTGTTAGTAATAACTGTTAAAAATATAATTAAACCAACTACTACTACCAAGATACAATTTTCATTCATATAAATGATATTCAATATATTCATGAAGCATATAAAATAATAATTCTTAGGCAAAAAAATTAGCAGTGTATAACGTTGCCTAAAAATTAAAAATTTCAAGTTAAACAGATTCTTGTGTGCATTTTCTCAAAAGTCGTTTCCTTGAACTAATTTAAATATACTGGAGTTTTAAAAATAAATTGAAAAATTGTATAATAAAAACATATTTTATATTTTTCAAATTCGATTTTAAATCAAAATAAAACAGTAGTTCCATTAGAAACAATGCAAGGAACAAGCAATAAATTAATGTATGCACACAAATAAAGTCTAAAGGAAGATATATTTACCTTAGAAGATCGTCTGTTACGTACACCTTGAGTGACCTTTATTTAACAATGAAATTCAGATCTCCCCTTGTTCCTTTGAATATGTAGGACCGAGTTCCTTCGTCAAGTTTCTTGTAATTGTTCCTCCTTCCAGGAACTTAACTCAACAGGGTTGCCTGCTTATCAGCGAGTTCCGGCTCTGATACCAACTGTTATTCGAATGGAACACGTACAAGAGGGGGGGAGGGGTGAATTGTAATTTGGAACTTGCTTCTAACTTTTTGCGGAATTATAAAAGAAACTTAAAATCAAGTATAGAAAATAATGCAAGAGAGAATTTAGCGTGGAAATCTTCTTGAAAATTATCAAGAAGACAAAACCACGACCACGGGGGATTTTAACGACGAGCTCTCATTCATCAAGCGAACGACCCTGTTACTAACTTAATTGGAAACTCTATCAACCCAAGTTCCCCGTGAACTTAGGATCCCATACAAAGAGTATAACATTCACGCTCAGTTGTGTTTAATACTCTCTCAAGACTTCACTCAAAGCCTTTCCAAATACAATAGGAACTCACTCAAGTTCCTAACCCAAACTTGTTACAATATATGAGAAGCGTAGAAGAACTGTAAAGGAACAAGAACTTTAGTGTAGGAACTGAAGGAACTTGGAACTGAGGAACTGACTCATAAACGTGGAACAAATATATTTACTTTAATTACCTTCCACGTAAACCAGACTCTGTGGAATGAGTGAGAAGTCAGACACCTTGGAATGAATGTTAAGATCCTCTTTTATAGTGTTGGAACTCCTAACTGCTTTCCCCATAATCTCTTCAACTAACAACCATATTCCCATGTTCCTAGGTATGTACCCATGACCTCTATAGTTCATGAGAACGTGGTATATGAACGTGGATATAATGTACTTGGGGAACAAGCTAATACCAAGTAATGCATCCTAGTTTCTACGCGTGATCCTAACATCAATAACTAATATGTCAGTTATATTAAACGTGATATATTAAACGTGATTTAATAACTGATTTCATAGGATGCCCAAGTTAATAGGAACCTACCTAATTAATCTACTGATGAACGTAAATTAATATTTGACTAACCTAGGATACCCAAATAAATATGACTCTAATTAATTAATTAGTTAATTCCAAGATACCCAACTTAATAGGACTCCAATTAATTCACTAATTAATTCCAAAATATAAAACATATTTATCTTATTAAGAATCCTAGACTTAGTCAATTACCTATTTATTTAAGGACTTTTAATCAAATTAAAACTCTTAAATAAACTATCCTAAATCACGTTTATATTCTAAACTTACTGACAATTAGATTAATGCATACTGACATTATATTTAGGATGCAGACCAAGTTCCTAGACACGAGTTCCACGAGTTCCTTTTGATACCTTGTTCCATTACCTTTCACGTTTCCACATACTCACATGAATCCTAGAAAATAAAATCTTGTTTCTTGTCTTCATGTTTCATGCTGCTCCGCATGTTGGTTGTTCCTCAGGAACAAGTGCTCCGCATGTTGGTTGTTCCTCGGGAACAAGTGCTCCTCGGGAACAATGGTTGATCCTCAGGAACAAGCATCTTTAGGAACATCCATCTTTAGGAACAACCATCTCTAGAAACAGCCATCTTTAGGAACAACCATCTTTAGGAACAACCATCTCTAGGAACAACCGTCTTTGGGAACAGACGTCTTTGAGGATCAACCATCTCTTTCGGGATTCCTCTAGCTCATTTGGAGTTCTAGTTCTTCCGAAGGAACTTTATAACTCCCAGCTTCTCTAGAGTTCATCCTTAGGAACTGCTCTGCAATTTCAGCTCTTGATTTTATGCTTCTTTGTTATAAGCATCTCACAATCATCAACTTCCAGTAAGCTTTATTATTGATGACTTGGGCACAACTATTCATTAATCATCCTTGCACACATACAACTTGAAAACCACGTTAGTTGATTACGTTAGTTTGTCATCATCAAAACCATATTGGCTCAACAATCAGATTGCAGACGAAGTGATAGAAGTCAGCGGCGTACCCCAGGCGACTCGTCCAAATGAGACACTTAGCTACCACATAATAGAAGAATACCCAAGGCGGCGGATGAGCTCAGCACAGAAAGGACCATGTGTAGACACCTACTTTTGCCCCCGTTCCCGAAAGGGAAGGTTCGATGATGAGAACATAAAATCTCCACTTGGCAACGCATCTCCTATAAAATAACGAATCTCGATCACCCTTTTCATTTCACCCGAACCTGCTATTTATAGAAACCTGCTAAAAATAGTAACTAACGTAACGGGTAGTTGCTAAAAGTGGCAAGTCATAAAAGATAGAAACCTGTCAGAATTAGGTGTTGCACTCCAACATAAATCCTAAAAGAGATAGAATTTGCAAGAGGAATCCTGTTCCTCTTATAATTCGAAAATAAGAGTTACGTACTAATTAAAATCCTAACGAACCTAGAGTTCGTAACGGGCCCAGACGCATTCCGTCATAAAGTTAATACGCACTAAAAAACTCGGATAAGTCTCAAAGACTCCATATTCCACGAGTCCAAATCTGACAAGGAAATACGGCCCAGACCCTATTTTCAACGCCTGGCTCTGGGCGCCGAAATCTTCGGCGCCCAGCCCTGGGCGCTGAAATTACCTGGGTACGTGTTCTCTCCTAATTCTTCTTGGATTAGTGCTCTAAAATTCTATCTTTCCACGAACTCTTTTCTATAAATACAGCCCCAAATTCGACGTGAAAACAGACACAATTCATATTCTGAGTATTGACTCCAACCCCAAAGCCTAAGCCTCACGCTGCGAAATTGATCCCGCGTTCTGTCGCAATCGATCCGAAAATCGAACAGAACGTATCCTGTCCCTTGTAGCTGAAGAATTAAGCCCGGAAACTTGAGATTCGTTAAATAAAAGGAGAAATAGCAAAGCCAAAGTGGTTAGTTTTCTGAGAACCGCGACGCACCTCTCAAGGGTGCGTCGTAATGTGTCCCTTCGCATGATTTAATCGCTTTCATCACCCTTTTATAAAATTGTTAAACTATTAAATCTGATTGTTCTATCACGCCTAATAAAGATAATATCTTGGAAAATTGAACTATCATGCTAGGTCCTTTAAATCAATCTAAACAAGATAATCACGATCGATCTAGTACTATGTGTTGCATATTGTTATAATCAATTCAGATTAGTTTAATAGTTAACGCATGTCCCTTCAATTATTTATGCTGAGCTAGTAAGGATATCCTGCCTCTGGAGTTATCGAAGAGCGAGTACTCCTCTCGGTAGTTACAGTCCCCCGAACTCTCAATCTCTGCCCTGCGGGTGTACGTTGAGCGATCACCACACCAGGGATCACAAGGGAACCTATGGCCGTCGTGGTCGAACATAATTGCACTCCCTTTATGTCACGATAACCGGGTTTTGTCAGTTTTAATCATTGTCGTTAAAAACTGAATGGCGACTCCTATATTACTAGTCAATTGGGTGTAAACTCACAGGAAATCCAATTACACTTGATTTGACAAAAAGAGACGTCACGCCCACGAGGGACGAGGTCACGCATTAGCCTCATGCTTTTTTCGACCCCCTCACACCCTGCCGGCGTAAAAAGGCTATACATCCCCTTGTGGTGCCACCATCATGTCTGCACCAAAAGATTTCAAAATAAAACCTCCACGCATGAACGCCAATCCCGACGAGTGTCTGAAATACAAAAGTAATCTCTTAACATTTCGAACTAGCAAAATTTGGGCCATGAATATAGAAATATCGGAGTCAATTCGGGTGAAACGAAAATGGCCATCAGACGATAGCTTGTTCGACTACAACAACGACCTTGGGGACATCCTCCTGAAAGAGGGAACTAGCCTGGGGATAGCACGACCGTCTACAATCAAGTCACCTATGGGAAGCCGAAATCCAGGCTCCTTTTGCACTTTCCATGAGGGGATCGGACATGACACCCAAGACTGTCGGAAATTAAAAAGGACATTAGATAGCTATGCAGCCAGGGGTCATCTAAAGCAATACCTTTGCTCGACAAGCAAGGGAAATACTCAAAAGTGCACGAGGTCACGGACGTCCTTTCCCGTTAATGATGACATCCCTTCAGATGGAGAATTTGTAGCTGTGATCTCAGGAGGGATGGCATCTGAAGGGCCTACCAATGTGGGACGTCAAACCTATGCGTCTGGTTTCCACCACAAACAAGCAAATATGCCCCGAATGGAAATATCAGAAGATGACTACCGCAAGTTCGCCACCCCGTATGATGACGACCCGTTAGTCGTAGAAATTAAAGTGGCCAACCTCAAAGTAAAAAGAGTTCTAGTCGACATATGAAGCTCTTCCGATATAATAAGTTTACAGTGTCTACAAAAGTTGCGGCACGATCCGAACACAATAGAAGATGTCCATGAGCCACTGGTGAGTTTCGGGGGAAGCGTCATCCGTCCTATAGGCTCGATTTCCCTCCCTGTTTTGATGGGCCACGACCCCAGTAATTAGCGACAACGTCATCCGCTTTGTGATTGTGCAGGACCTTACTGCATCAAATGTTATATTAGGCTGTCCAGCGCTTAACAATACGAGAGTAGTGATAGCCCCTCATTTATTACTGCTCAAATTTATGGGAAGCAATGGAGGAATCGACACCATATATGGGAACCAACAGCTAGCCAGGGATTGCTATCTCACTACGTTGGATCCCACAGCCTGGGGCGCGACCCCTAAAAAGGATGGATACACCAGCTTGCCAAAGAAAGAACGTAGAACTATGGAATTGCCCATGGCCCACAATACTGATAGGCGCACCGAGCCGGTGGGGACTCACTATGACGTGGTCTTAAACCTTGAAGAACCGTCTCGAACTGTTCCGATAGGAATTCCTCCCGATGACCCAATGGCCGAAAAATTGGTACGACTATTGCGGGAATGTAAGGAAATATTTGCCTTCACAGTGGAAGAAATGTCGGGCATCGACCCAGCTGTGGCAGTGCACAAGTTAAACGTGGATACTACCACGAAACCAGTACATTAGAAGAAAAGAAACCACGGTGAAGCTAGGAACTTAGCTGCCGCGGCTAAAGTACAAAAACTGATGGAAGCGGGTTTTATACGTCCTTGTCAGTTTCCTGATTGGGTGGCCAATGTGGTTCTTGTGCCTAAACCAAATGGAACATGGAGGATGTGCATCAATTATACTGACTTAAACAAGGCCTACCCAAAAGACAGCTTTCTTTTGCCAAAGATAGATTGGCTCGTAGAATCCACCGCCGGTCACGCAATGATGAGTTTTATGGATGCCTACTCTGGTTTTCACCAAATTTCCCTGTGGCCTGATGATCAAGAAAAAACCTCCTTTGTCATAGAGCAAGGTTTGTAATGTTACAAGGTTATGCCATTTGGCCTAAAAAATGCACCAGCCACCTTCCAACGCCTGGTAAACACAGTCTTTGCTAAACAGCTCGGTAGAAACATAGAAGCTTATATTTATGACATGATAGTGAAAAGAAAGCAGCGAGTGTTACACCTCGATGAATTGAGGGAAACTTTCGAGACACTTCGAACATATCAAATGAGACTCAACCCCAAAAAATGTATCTTCGGAGTTACCTCTGGCAAGGTCTTGGGTTTTCTTATAGACGAACGAGGTATTGAAGCCTGACAAGGTGCAAGCCGTCATTATTATGGCGTCCCCAAAGAAGGTTAAAGATGTGCAACGTTTAACGGGCTTCCTGGCCGCTTTAGGACGTTTTCTCTCAAGAGCAGGGGTCAAATGTCATTATTTCTCCAGCACTATTAAAAAGGGTGCTCAGTTTCAATGGACCCCAAATGCAGAAGCCGCATTCCTCCGATTGAAAGACCACCTACATAATTTACCTCGCCTCGTCAGTCCCCTCCAAGGAGAAGTCTTATGCATATACCTAGCAATCTTAGATCACGCTCTTAGTGCCGTTTTTCTCACAGAAAGGGATGGAATACAATTGCTTGTTTACTTCATAATTAAGTCATGTACTACAGATTGCCGAGCTCAAGTACTCCATTGTGGAGAAATTTGGCCTAGCCCTATTTTTGGCGAGCAAGAAGCTTCGCCCTTACTTTCTGGCTTATCGAATGATAGTCTACACTTATCATCCTCTAAAACGGTCGTTCACCAAGCTAGAGGCGTCTGGGAGAATGTTGAACTGGGCAATCGAACTTAATGCATTTGACATTATATATGTACCAAGGAAAGCGGTGAAGGGGCAGGCATTCGCTGATTTTATTGTAGAAATGACTCGCCATGTCTACGCAAAAAATGACAGGACGCAATGGATAGTTCACGTGGACGGATCCGCCACTCAAAATGGGTGTGGGGAAGGCATCATCTGTGAATCACCAAAAGGAGACATATATGAGTATGCCATGTGTTTTAAGTTCCAAGCATCAAATAATGAGGCTGAATACAAAGCACTAATATGTGGGATCCAAATGAGCAAGGCGACCGGGCAGCGGAAATTTTAGCCTTATCATATTCCCAGCTAATCGTCAGCCAAGTGAATGGTGATTATGTGGAAAAAGACGCCACCATGATCAAATATCTGGAGATCGTCCATCAAGAGATACGACCACTAAAGAACTTTGCGGTACGGCGAATACCCCGGGCTGAGAACAACAAAGCAGATGCCTTTTCCAAACTGGCCAGCTCATCATCTTGTGATACTCCACGTCATGTATTCTTGGAAGTAAAACATAACAAAAGCATCGACATCGTGGAAACAGCCATCCTCGACCGGACGACCACTTGGATGGACGGATACCGCTCAATCAAAGAGAAAGCTCGTTGCCGAGGAATGGCATCATTGTTTAATTTTTCATTCTACACTAGTCTAGTTCTATTTCTATTCTTTTCATTGTCAAATAAAATCAAAAAAATGTCAAGAGTGTTCTCATTTCCTCAAGGTGTTCATGAACCATTTTGGATGTATTATAATAGAGTGAATGCGGTGATTGAATATCGTCGCACCCATGAAACTCTTAGTGGTTTAACGGCATGGGACACTTGTAAGGTCATATATAATGGTGTGAATAGGGAAATTTTTGAGATTATTCAATCCAATTGTAATGGAGAGCTTTAAAACATGCATTAGAGAGATGCCATGCCTTTATTTTCATGGTTCGCTAGAGTTCAATATTTTGACACTCATGCTTACTCTCACGATTTGTCGCATCCTTGCATGAATGTAAATGATTTTCCTCATGTCTCTAATGTTAATGCTCATGAGCTTGATGATAACCGTTCCCCCCATGCCGATTCTCAAAACTCCTTGCATTGTGAATCTTCAAAATCTTGTCCGGAATCTCCTAATGCTCAAATTGATGACATTGACCGATTTGGGTCTAAACTTCCTGGTCTCAGACCAAAACCAATCCCATTGAATACTAGTGTTTATGCATGTGATGTGTGCATAATATTTTAAATGAATATTGTAATTTTATAAAATAAAGGGCATATTAAGTATGTAGCTGATTAGATAAATGGAAAGACTCTGTGTTTTTGGGTTTGAAATGATCTTTAATAGAAATAGGAATTTTTTTCATTTTATTATATTTAATTAACACTTAATAAAGGTATACCAGGTACTCGGTATTTGAGATGGGACACCAAAATCCATAGATCTCAAGTTTTCCTTATAAAATGGAGATAGAATCATATGTGAACCAGATTCAATGTCTAATTATTTTAGACCCAACCCGTTAAAATGGCCCAGGTCCAATTAGATCTTGTCAAGTCTTGGACCAATGCCATCCATAGTTGCAAGTGGCATATCTTAGTGATGGCCTAAGAGGGCTGACCTCCTTGGTGAAAAATTTTATAGTGTATTTTTTTTTGTTCATCCGCCCCCTCCCCCTAAAATTTGAGTATAATTTGTGTAAATCTCATGTTACTATACCTTAATTCTTCTATTGGCGGCACTAAATAAAAAGTTCAAGATCTGAACTGCATAGTTTCGACTTGAGGTGTGTATACGAGAATGGCTATAAGAGTGTTTGGTTTGGCGTAAAACGTTTTAATGGAAAACGATTTTCCTTTGTTTACTGATTTTATGTTGTTTGGTATAGCTAGGGGTGATTTTTTTTTATTTCTAACTCTCTCAATGATGGAAACATTTTACATTATAAAGGAATATATGGAAACGTACTTAGTGTTATTTTTGTAATATGCATGTCATTATTGTGTTTCAGTGTGTAATATGCATGTCATTACTATTTGAAAGGACATTTTCCATTTCATACGTTTGAAAGGATATATAGGCTTTTTTTTTTATTATAGGCTCAAACGTATATATTACAAATTAAAGAGTAAACTAAAACTACCACTATGACCTTTATTAGCTCTTACACACTGAAACACAAAATATCAACATAAGCTTAGTATTATTTTGATCGAGGATGCTCGGCTGCTATAAGCGAACCACGCTTGCCTGATTTGGACATAACACCTGCAAAAACAACCATATCATTGCTATCCGATAACCATGACGCTTGGGATGCAATTGGGGAAAAGACATGGATAATGAAGTTCCTTGGATGGCCAAACATAACTCAACAAAAGACTAACCGCGAGATTTAGGAGATGGAAGGAGTGGTAGGATTGATTCAACCCAGCCTGATTGCGCGATGTCAAACAGAGTCACAATAACTTGTGACTTGGTACCCTTAACACAGGATATTGTATGTCTCTCCTCAAAGGGACTTAGACTCCTTGGAGTGCTATGAACCCTCAACATTTTTAGAAGGCAATCAACACCATTGCCAATCAAGCTAAATCGAGAGTTCAAAAAAGAACCCTCTCCACATACTATTTGACTTGAACCTTTCAAGTCAACAGACACCACGACTAGAGACCAAGACTTGAAATTCATCAATCCACCAAACCAACAGAACCTAAGGGTGAGTTTATCCCTCAGACTCACTTCCCATCTTCGATCTGACTTTTCCACTCAGTAACTTTTTCATTATTCAGACTCACACAAGACTCTCCCTATTTTTACAAATTATTCCCAGACTCGCTCCAGACTCAACTAAGCTCCTAAAAAAAGATAATTAAATAGGATAAAGTATGATGATGTGGTATAATTATATTTGATTTGGTTGGGGGAAAAGTGGAGTATTGAGTGAGTCTTGAGTGAATTTTGGATTTTTAAGCTCACTTCAAGACTTGTTGTAATCTTTTACCAAAATATCCTAAGACTTAGACTTGAGACTCACCTTAAAACTTGGGATAAACTCACCCTAATAGGAGGCAAACCATATTCGAAAAGGCCATCTCCTTCACCTTCCATCCCAAGGACATTAATCCCGAACATCACAGAGAGCCTACAATCCTCCTAAAACCAAGAACTAAACACACACCCAACTAAAAAAACCAAGAACCACATCCCTTTCATCCACTTGAGGCATACACACATACACCTGCATTGCACTAATTAAAACCCAATTTCGCCAAGAAATTAAGCACCCAAAGACAACAACCAAAAACAACGGACCCCAATTCTAACAAACAAGACAACCAAGCTAACTAACCACCGCAAATACATTAAAAACAATAAAGAAGAGTATCCCAGTCCTAAAAAAAAAAAAAAATAGGCCGGCCAGTAATTGATAGTTCATGTATTTACATTAAATTCTTATTAATATCAAAATATAGGAGACAACCTCCTTCTACGAAGAAACCAAAAAAATATTATAACACACCAATGTATTTGCAAACCAACATTGACCTTTTCATTCCATAGCATTCCCCCCCACCACCCTTTTACTTTTTCTTGGTTAAAATAATCCCAAATTAAATGGTAGTTTAAACTAATAACTAGCTGGACAACACATAATAATATAACTTGTACACAATTCTAAGGTGTATTAATATATGGTAGTTGAACTTGAACGTGTGGAATATATTTCATTGGTGGTGATGGTGGTGTTGGCCGTGGCAGTGGACTTCCTGGACAACCAAAAGAGTTGCAATTTGGGGGGTGTACTAAGAAGCGTGTACATTCTTCAAGAGAACGTTGAAATGGTCTTAAAGGAAGACAATTATAGTTATCATCCTTATCCTGCACCCTCTTACACTGAATTGGCTCTCCACAAAAATAATTGTTTGCGTACGTGAAGTTCTCCAACTTAGGCAAACTACAAATGCTGGTTGGTATTTCTCCATAAAACTTGTTATGTGCGACGTTTAACTGCTCTAAGCTCTCCATTTTCCCCATACTCTCCGGCAATGTCCCGGTTAGATCATTGTTGCTAACGTCGAAAACCGTGGCTTGCTTTAACTCCCCAATGCTCGAAGGCAAACACCCTTTAAGCCCGGTGTTCATGAGAATAATCTCCTGTAGAGTTGCTCCCATTTTCGTGATTTCCGTTGGGAAACACCCGTTGAGGTTGTTATTAGCAACAACGAGAACCGAAACAGAGGAGTTGGCGATGTTTTTAGGAATTGTGGAGGAGAAGTTGTTGTTGTTTAGGAAAAGAGCGTCGAGTTTTAAGTCAAACACGGCTGAGGGGATGGAACCATCGAAATGATTGTAACGAATATCGAGGAATTTAAGGGAAGGAAGACATAAAAGAACCTTAGGGAATTGTCCACAAAACAAGTTGTTACTCACGTCAAGCTCATGTAGGAGCTTAAAATGAGCAAAAGAAGAAGGTATGACACCAAAGAAGCGGTTTGAGTTAAGGTGTAAGAGGGCGAGATCAGTTAAAAGGCCGAGTTCTTCGGGTAAATAACCGGAGATGTTTGCGTGATTAAGATCGATCCCTGCAACTGTCTTAACGTAAGAGTCATCAGGTGATGTTGCACAATAAACTCCGTTGTAGCTACACACATCATGACCCTTCCAATTTGAGGTGAACCCGTTTGGGTCCGAGGTTATTGACTTTTTCCATGCTTCAAGGGCTATATAGGCATTTTGTAGCCTTATGCCACCGGGAAAGGCCTGGTTGTTGACTGGTGTCTGTTGTAGTGATGGAATTGGGAGGGATAGTAGGAGAGAGAAACTGACCCAAATGATTGCTGGTGGTTTAAGGTTAGTCCTCATAATTGTAGTGGGATAATGATTTATGGGGATGAAGGATTTAATTGTGTTTTGGGGATTTATATAGAAGAGTATATGTTTGGAGAGTTGTTGTTGACTAGCAATTTGGAATTAAACTAAACAATTGAAGCTAAGTATATATATCACACAAGTTTTTGCGTGTGCCAAATACAGGAAAAAAGTATATATATGTCCACTTGTTTTTATCCACTAGGATGTACTACCGTATGTTATCGTAAAATTAAAATTGACTCCTGAGCTATAATTTATTTTGAAAATGTGACAAGCCAAGTATATATGCTCCATGCCTACTGTCCTAAATGTCGTAACTATTTAGTAAAGAATCACGTGGACAAAAGAAATTTGTCATGGATGTGTTTGGTTCTATAGTTTCCAAGAGGATATGAATCAACTTCTTTCAAATAGCATTAGTTTAATTTTCGAGAAAGAAATCTTTCGTTCGTTCGTTCTTCCTCTTTTGAATCTTAATTTGTGAGACAAAGAGAGTACCATATACTCCCTTTGGATCAAGTTATAAGATAATATATTTGTCCCATATTTTTTTGTCATTCAAAACCCTACTGGTCGAACATGGCAAATGGCATAAGTTGGGAGGAGGGAGCTAAATGAGCCTTATACCCTCGTTCCATTGAATTCTTAGTAAAATCTTTCACTCTCTAGCTAGTTGACATGCATGGTATGAAAAAAGTACTCCCTCCGTATTTTAAAAAGAGATATACTTTGATCGCTACGTAGTTTTAGCCGTGTGAGTTGAATTTATTAAAATAAAATGAAAGTGGTGTTGTGGGTGAAATATTTATTATAGTAAAAAGATGATGTGAGTAAGTGTGTGGACCACAAGAAAGAGAGAATTATTAATATAATTGGAAGTGGGACCAAGACATATCAAAAAAGGAAAGTGTATCTCTTTCTAAAATACGATCGTTTAAGGAAAGTGTATCTCTTTTTAAAATACGGAGGGAGTACATAAGGTAAAATAAGAGCTTAAGACCATGTTTTGTTAACTAGTGGTTTTTCCAAGGTAGTAAGTCTTCGGGCTAGTTTGGTTGACACTCTAATACATGGGAAGTTTCATTTCCTAGGAAGTGAAGAGCAAAGAAGTTGTTTGGTTGACATGTGCATAGGAAGTGAAACTTCCTAGGAAGTTCTACTTCCCCAAAATGGGGGAAGTTGCTTACCTAGTCCACCCTATGTAAGTAGAACTTTCCATGGAAATTCTAACTTCATATATTCAACCAAACAAGAATACTCAATTCCTAGAAAGTTAAAATACATGAAAATTGAAAATAGAAAGGAAATATAACTTCCCAAGTGCAACCAAATATCACCTAGTTTTGAATGCCTTGATCAATCAACAACAGTGCCAATTTTGACCAATAATTTACCTCGGTATGATTTTGGATTCAATTTTGTTAAAACTATCGGTTTCGGTTGAAATTTTATATTGAAAATTAAAGACGAATTTGTGAAAAACCACATTTCAGAAGAGTGATTTTGCAAGAAATCACCTTTTAAAAAAAAGTCATGAGTATAAACCTGATTTATAATTTATTTATTTTAGAGACCACCTTTTTCCGGAATCTTATTAATTTGAAGCACGTAGTTCCATTAGAAAATAAATTAAATGAATTGTAAGAAGATCTAACTGAAAAATTATTTGGCATGATAAATGACGTAACGTACATGTATAATTGATGAACTTAATGAATCTTTTCAATCTTATAGACTAAATGCATTTTGGTCAAATATTGAGTTGAAAAATAATCTCGAATTTTAATTATTCAAAATAGCAATCGGGGCATTGTCCAGATCACACTAATTACTCTATTAAAAGTAGTTAATTCAGGTCACACTAATTACTCTACTAAAAGTAGTTAATTGTAGACGAATTTGCCAAAATTAAATAGCTAAAGTAACATACTAACACTTGACAAGTTCTTGATAAAAAGGAAGTTTGTCACTTTATGTATTTAGAACATTTGGAATACCAGAGTAGGCAATATAATATAAAATACGGTCGTCTTTTCCTTCTATATCTATTTAAGAATGTAAGTCAAAACCATTCATATGATGAGAGTTAGGAGTAATACGATCTTAAATTATTCTCCACATACCATACAATGATTTATTTTTTTATTATTATTATTATTTGACACAAACTTAATTTGCATAAATAAACAAGGTCTATAAATTACATAACGAGCTTACATAACAAACTATAAGAAACTACTTAAAACTTAAATGGTAAAAAGATCTTCTCCTCTGGACCCCGATTATTGACATGAATGGTTTCCTTGTAAAAGATTGATTGTTGGGGAGATAAACTAGAGACTCCCTTAAGAACCAGTAAATCTTGAAATCCAAGGAAAGAGCCGGAATAGTAGTAACGATACGAGGCAGTTGCAAACGACTTCTGATTTTCTCACAAGCGACATAAGTAAATAAAAGTGACTCGAAAAGCATGCTATATATGAGCCCCCATAGAATTGGAAGTAGCGTTGAAATATAAGGTTTTGAAAGAGACAAATAAAATCATCGTGAACCTAAAATGAGAATTAACGCAAGTTAATCCCAAAGACGACCTGACAACCATGTCCCATAAATACCCAAACCCTCTCCCTCAGATGCCTCCTTTCCTCAATATATCACCCAAAATTCCAAGGTTAGTTACTAACATCACACAAGGACATTCCTCCACCTAAAAACTCCAATGCCCAAACAAGGAAATGCCATTGATTCAGATTACCTCCATAAACCTATTCCTGGACCTAACACTCTTACTCCAGCTTTTCAAATTAGGCCATCCCACATAGGACATCCTGAAAACATCCACTTATCAGAAATCAAACTTTATCAGAAACTACAACAACCTCATATGAGAAAACATCCAACCTCATATGTTTTTCCTTGTGAATAAATCACCACCATATATTACACGGGAGAAAGGTGCACCATCATGCACAAAAGAGTCTTTCAGTCTTTGTAAGTTGTGATTGGATAATACTACATAGATAGTCTGATGTGAATTGAATAGTGTGAAAAGACAAATTGTGTAAATTACGAAAAAACAAAGAAAGTATAAATTAATACCCGTAGTTAACTATTTAATTATTAAATAATTAAATATTTAATAAAAAGTCCACATAATGTGACTAAGTCTACTTTGGTTTTTCATCTATTCGAAAGGAAATGTGGAATGTACTATAGTAGTTGAAACATCAATACATTTAAAATGGAGTTTTGAAGAAGACAAGATCAGCAAGATGATCTTGTGTATATTAATAAGAGTACAGTTACTAAAACATAATCTTGTTGTATTAAATTAGTAGGGAATGAAATTGGCTGGCATGCATGGTTGAAATTTAAAGTTTGTTAGTTGGCGTGTTGAATTTCTTCCTCTAAAAATTAAAACACCCAATTCTCACCAAAAACACGGATTGTGACATTTCTTTCTCCAATTTACCAAATTTATTTATTAACACTATTCCCAAATTGACGTGTTACATATAGGGAAGTCATTTTGGATCAACGGTTTGGGTCCGGCTTATCGGATCTGGGTTGAAATGGATTCATTTGGTTAACGGGCCAGATCAGATCGGGTTTGAAACTTAGCGGATTGATTGAGTCAGGTTTTTTATTCTCGGGTTCATATCAGATTGGGTTATACATGGATCGGGTTGTAGTAGGGTTTGATCAATTCAGATCGGGTTGGAACACGTTGGCTTGTAAACATATTTGGCCGGATTATACCGGGTTCAAGTTCATATTGGGTAAGACTCATAATGGGTTGAGTTCATATATTAGATCGGATTAATCAAGTAGCAGTCTGAAAATGGTGGAATTAAAACAGGTTTAGCCATGTTACATCAGGTTCGGGTTCATATCGTGTTGGGTAGGTTGTCATCTTGGTAGGGTCAACTCGGTTCCACATTATGTTTCAATATGACTGCAATTATATTATCGATGACTTAATTAGGGGGACAAAAGCAATAACTAACTTTTAAAAGTATTAACAATTAAAGATCAGTAGTATAAGTTAGTGAGTATATTGTATATAACTTAGTTTAATAATCGATAATGATTAACTCATAACTAATAAAGTTTCAACAGGTCTTACACGCAATAGGTGTACAATAAATTGAATTATTGTACTTCACCTTTACCCAATTTTTGGGTAACTTTATGGCAAATTTGCCAAATACAACCTAATAAAGTTGACTATTTGCCAATTACAACCTCAAATTTCTAATTTTGTCAATTACAACCTTAAACATGTACATCTATTTTAAATTACAACCCGAAACCATTTTCTGGAAAAAATCACCGGAAGATGATGTCATAACGTTATTAAAAAAACTTACAAAGTACATAGTATCTATTAAAAAAAAAATTATTTTATTTAATTTGTTTTAATTCTTATTTATCGATTTAATTTTTTTTTATAGAAATTATGTAATTTTTTTTTAATAACATTTTGACATCATTTTTCGGTGATTTTTGCTGAAAAATAAATTCGGGTTATAATTTAAAATGGATGTATAAGTTTAACGTTGTAATTGACAAAATTAAAATTTTAAGGTTGTATTTACAAATAGATAACTTTATGAGGTTGTATTCGGTGAGGGTGTATGATTGGATTGTTACAATCCTACAAATTTGATAAAAGGAATAATTAAAATGATATATCATGATTGTATATTCATATTTCAACTAAAAAGAAATCTAAATTAAATAATTTTGTGTAATTTGCAGTAAATGCAAAAGTCCAATTTACATAATACCCATGCCATAGATTTTATAACATTTGTTAGACTTGGTGTAACACCCCGACCTCTAATTCACTTAATAAGGAATACTTAGCAGCGGAATTAACCTAATTCGGTCGGGACATTACCTGCCATAACTCCCTCTTGGGAATTACAAGGAAACTATCAATCATAAGCTATTAAACTCCAAAATTAACATAATAATCCTTTTTATTTCCTTAATAAAAGTACGTAACTTAATCAAGAATCTGTACTTAAACTTGTTACAACTTAACATTAACTTAGGTGAACTTTGTAATAGTGAAATCCTCGCCACTACTCGTTTCCGCGGTCCCCAGCAGTACCTAAAACGGAAAACAAAACGGTGAGCCGAAGACTCAGTAACGAGTTACCCTAGCATCGTAACATCGTTTCAATTCATTTTATTTAATAAACAGGGAGAATAGAATATAGTAAAACATTTAATAAATCATCATTTCAGAAGCATCAACATTTCAGAAACATAATTTTAGAAACGTCATTTCAGAAACATTATTTCAGGAATATCATTTCAGGAACATTATTTCAGGAACATCATTTCATTAATCTTTTTCCTTTTAACAGTATTATTCTGGTCGTCAGGACTTTACAGGAAACATGGTAGGACGTCTCATACGAACAGGGGAAGCCAGTGCTTCATAACAGGGGGAGCCAGTGCTCCATAACAGGGGAAGCCAGTGCTTCTTATCAGGGGGAACCTTGGTTCCATATCAGGGGAAGCCAGTGCTTCTTATCAGGGGGAACCTTGGTTCCATATCAGGGGAAGCCAGTGCTTCTTATCAGGGGGAGCTTGGGCTCCATATCGGGGGAACTTGACCAGTTCTTACACTTTCATTTATCATGTTTACATTTCTTTTAATGGAACATTAATCAGGAAAATCTTATTCAATCAGGATAGTTCAGTAAAACCAGTAGATCTTGTTACTTCATAAAAGCATTCTTTCAGGAATAATAATTCATTAAATCAATACTTCGCATAAAGCTGCATTATCGTAAAACAATTCAATCAAATCATACTTGTAATCCCGAAAATCATAAAACATCATTATAAAACACCAATCATTCATAACGTCATTCATAAATACATTTCGAAGGGATTGCGGGTACTAGCAATAACCGTTACCTCAATTCCACGATTTGCTAAGCATTTTCGTTGGTTCGTTCTTCCTGAGCTCCGAGTCCGAATTCTTTCAAAATATTAAATTATTGACTTAGTATTAAACGATAAATAATTTAAAAATCAATATTTTATAAATAATAAGTTTATAAGTAATGACTTTTATAAATAGAGAATTTTAATAAAAGAATATAATTTCATAATTTGATGAAAATATTATTAAACGAAATTTTAATCAGAATATATATATATATATATATATATATATATATATATATATATATATATATATATATATATATATATATATATATATATTTCATAAAACGATTTACATGAATATTATTTAAATTTCATTCTTAATAAATAAAGCAAGAAACTCATTTTAGTAAAATCGATATATATATATATATATATATATATATATATATATATATATATATATATATATATATATATATATATATATATATATATATATATATATATATATATACCCGAAAATGATAATTAATTATTATTAATCATTTATATAAACAAAGTATTGAAATGTTTTACCAAAATTATTCGTTTAGAAAAACATGAAAGATAAGTTTTTAAATCTGAAAAAGAAATAGGAAATAAACTTACCCATATATTAAAATTGGGCCCAACCCTTTTGTTTTGGGTTTAATAGAAAAGACAAAAGTCAGGAACCCAAATATTGGGATTCTAGGTGTCGAGCAAAGAAGAGGAGGGAAGCAAAGCGATCTCACGACAGAGGGAGAAGAAAAATAAGGAGCTGAGTGGTGGCCGGCGGCAGGGTAAGGGCGGCGTGCCTGGGTGGCGCGGCGGCAGGAGGGAGGAAAGGGGTGGAGTGTCGCCAGCACAGCAGCACGGTGGTGCAGGCTGGGCGCGAAGGCAGGGAGGGTCGAGTGAGGAGGGAGGCAGGGGGGCTTGGGCGCGGAGGAAGGGAGTCCGTGGTTGTGGTTGGGTCTGGTGGTTGCAGTAGTGGTGGTGGCGACGACATTCGGTGGTGGCGGTGGGGATTTTTGAATTTAATTTAAGAGGTAAATAGAAATTAAAATCAAAAGTCAATATCAAAATTGAAACTGAAATTGAAATGTTTATTGTTTGTTGATGGTTTGAGCTTGAATTTCTGCTCAATTAGGAGGCTATTTATAGGGATTAATGGGGTTGAATGACATAATTGATGAGCTAATTGAAGCTTATTTGGATGACAAATGTCAAGAGAAAAATCAAGAATATGGTGACTAAGGCATTAGAATTCAGATTAGTGTCCATGAATTGATGAGTCAGTACGAGATTGAAAATGGTGGTGACAAATGGAAAGTTGAATTTTGACTTCCATGGCTGAAGAAGTGTCGTGAAGGAGAAGAAGAAGGTGGATGATGAAACTGACTTTGTTTCTTTGGTAGAATAAGGGCATTCTAGTAATTGTGTATTTGTTAGACAATTTTCAGAATTTCTATTGCTAATTTTTGGACATTAGAGGGATATAGAATAATGACTTTGGGTAAAATTTATTTCCAAAATAATTCTTAATACAAGGTGTTAATAGAATAAATTTAGTTTTAAAATAAAATTTATCTTTAATATAAACGTTTTGAAAATCTTTTTTTTTTTTAATTATGAAATAATCAAGATTTAAAATGTAGCTTAAACTCGTAAATATTAAATTATAAAATCTGAATAAAAAAAATCGTGTAACAATATTAAAAATTCAAGTGATTCGTTAATTAAAATAAAGTTCGAAATTAGGATTTAAAACGGTTTTAAGCTAAATAAAAATAATTTAAGCATAATTAATCGAGTTTTAAAAATTCGGGGTATTACACTTGGGTTCTCCCTCATTTCCTTAAAGTTTTTCCCGTTTCTCAAACTGACGGTCTCTTTTGTTCTTCCCATTGTGAATCTTTTTCTTTTTTTGGCAAACTTTTTTCCCTAAAGTACCTCATTTTACATTTTATTTTCCTGCCATATCCTACCTTTATTCCATTCATCTACCCACTTTTTCCTATTGATTTTCCCACCCGCCTTATTTAGTTCATTATTCTCACTTACATACTTTCTTTATTCTTTTATCTCTCTTTCATTTATTCTTAAAGTATAATATTCTTACTTTAATCATTATTGTTACACCAGTTATATCATGAATTTTTCTTAATCCCCTCCTTGATTCCAACTGAGAAAAACAAAGGGGAGCAGAGGTAGTATTATACTCATGAGTCTAAGTCAACATTTCATAGCATGGTTCATTAAAGATTACTAACAAAATATTTTAATTTGCATTGTGAATTCCAAGGTACTACATTTTAGAAATGATATCGGTAGAAGCCAAAGCCACGAAAGCTAGGAGGGAGAAAGCTTCAAAGCTCCATCGACTAATGGCTTCTAACCATTCAGCAAATCATGTACTGCTTTTGGACAACTGTAGGCATAGGACTTTCAAGATCAGGCTTCCCATGGAACTACAACAATTTCCCAGTAAAAATGAACCGTTTTAATTAGGAACAAGCACCTTCTATGTCCTCTTCATCTTTAGTGATGTGGCCTAAAATAAACGCCACCTAAACCAAACTGTAAAGGCCCATTAACAAAGTCTAAAAGACCTTCTGGAAGGTCTTTAGGCCCTCTTACTCAGAAGGGACCCATCTCCACTGATTACAATAAGCCCATCAAGGGTTAGTAGAAGAAAAAAGAAGAACGGAGTTGAGTGAAAGTCTATGAAAACCTACCTCTACTTAAATAGGAACAAAGACCGACGGCCGAAAGAAAGACTATGTTGGTAAACTGGCCTACATGGGGAAGCCAAGCATTAGGCACCCAGGCATGGCTCTTTGACGACAGCCGATACATCTCGGCCTGGAACAAGGGCTTTACTAGTCCCCAATCCCTTGACGAAAGGCGGGGAAAGGCGTCGTCTCTAGATAAATAACGGGGCCGACGGTTCCACCTAGAAAGACGCCTTGAAAGAGAGAGGTCTTCCATTCGAACAACAGACCACTTCTTCCTCCACCAAACCCAGCTAGAAGTCTTACCCACCACCGTCTTATATCCCCGACGGCTGTAAAGGGTGAACCATCCCTGGGGAGAACGAGAGGAAGGGGCAATAACTACAAGACAAAGGAAAGCAGGAAAGGAAGGGGCGATGCCGCTCAAAGCACATTTGGCAATAAATCCAAAAACGTTTGCCCAAGAGTTAGGCGTCAATTGAGCAAGGCCAATATCATACCCCTCCAAGACGTCCATCACAAAGGATGCAAAGGAAATCTAAGACCCAATCTAAAGGCAGCAGTATAGACAGCAACCTCTCCCTGAGAGAGTTGGTCCACGGAATCATGGGGTCGAGGGCTCCTAAGACTAAAACCTGGGGGAAGAAGAAGAAAACGCTCAAAGTCACGTCCCTGCTCCCTCAGATACCTTAGCCATTTCATGCTGGGAAAGATGTCAGAAGGAAACAAATTGACATCCTCCTTCCCCCGGACCATAGGAGGAAGATTTTTTTGCAAACTCCTCGTCCGAAGAGCTAGAGAAGTCATCTTCAAATCCTCGCGCGGAACGCGAGGACGGCAAGCTACATTTTTCCTTCTCCTAGAAGAATGTGTCGTTCTTACGGCCCCGTCTCCTATATTACGAGCGGAGAGGACTCCACTCCTATCTCCATGGGACGGGTTCGAAAAAGGAACCCTATCGTCCCCCTCTCGCGGTGCATCCCATGCACGCACGTTGGTTGTTTGCCTAATTCGAGCCATGCCGTCCTGTATAAGGAACAAGACGTCTGACTTTAGCAAAATAAAGAACGAGATGGGCGTCATAACCCACAGGACGCCTCCCTAGGACACTATAAACGATAAAAGAAAGGAGACCCATGAGCATGCAGAAAACAAAAGTTTTGATAGAGAACTTACCAGAAAATGATCAAACTGATGAAAAGTCTTGGCAAATCTTCTAAATCCTCAAGAACACTGAACAAAGAATCCAAGAACACTCAAACGCAAATACAAGCAGATCTTTGGAAATCGAATTCTCTTTCTCTCTCTAGGAAAATTGCTCTGAGGTAACAAAGGAAAAATGAAAGAAGTTCTGAAGGTTTTAAAGGAAAAACTGAGCTCTGAAAATCCCTCACACGTGGCACGGTCCCAAGACAAGCAGCCTACCCCACATGGGCGAGGGGCATCCTCCTTGAGGGGCAAATGATGTGGCCTAAAATAAACGCAACCTAAGCCAAACTGTAAAGGCCCATTAACAAAGTCTAAAAGACCTTCTAGAAGGTCTTTAGGCTCTCTTACTCAGAAGGGACCCATCTCCACTGATTACAAGAAGCCCAAAACGCTTAATAAGCCCGCCAGACTCATATCAATCCCCCAGTATTTACGCAAGGCACGTGTCTTGATCTCAAGAAACTATGCAATCAAAGCAGGACCAGCTCCCAAAAAACCCTAGCACTATAAATAGGGCTCAGATCCCAAGGAAAGGGGAATCAATTCATTCCCACCAACTTAGCATTAACTTTGCTCTGCCCTCTCTCTACAACTTATTTCTCTCTCTAGCATATACTTACTTAAGCATCGGAGGGAATATTCCTACGGGAATATTCTTGTTTTGCAGGTTGCCAGAAGTTCGTGCCAGGTCATACTTGATACCTCCGAGGAACGCGTGACACGTCATCACCGTAAAAGATCCCACAACATTTAGGATCAGAAGGCGGTATAAAATTTCTAGCCGTGTCACCTCTATAAAATAGAGATCTCTAGGATCGACATAGGATCGCGATATCAATACAATCCTAGCTACCCCCATTTTACAAATGATATTTTCTAGAAGGAGATCAACTAAAAGGGAAAGACGTCGTGAGCCTTAAATCTCCATAAACAGGTGAGCTAGATATATTATTTTGTTTCATTTTTTATTGATTGGTTTATTCAATTTTGTTAATTGTTAATGGAAAATTAATTCTTGAATGGTTCAGACACCTCTTATAGTTTGATGTAGAGAAACTACTTCATCACTTCATGTAAGAGCCAATGTAAGTCAATGTTCACTTCTACAATTTTTTGGCCCATTTTTAGATAGTTTGGTTTTTTGGGAAATGTGAAAAATCTAAGTGGTATTTGTAATAAATATACTCCCTCCGTCCCTTAATAAACAATGAGATATCTTGCAAGTTGCAAAAACGTAAAGCATATGTGGTGTATTATGTATCCATATTTATATAATAATGTGGGTGCACTACTACAAAAATGGGTAAAGAGATACTTAATAAGAGACCCTTTGATCGGCATAACGGGTCTCTTTAATATAAGAGATCTAATGTTCGAAAAAACGGGTCTCTTATCCACATAGAGATTGTCTTGAAAAAAAGAAGAGACCCCTTGTCTAACATCACGGGTCTCTATTTCACAATTTGGACAGGTCTCTTTGCCTATTTTTGTAGTAGTATACGTAATGGTATTATAAAACGTAAAAGGTTTTGATATTCTTTTACTAAATAACAATTCAAATCTTTCCATTTTTATCCTATAAAATATGTAAATTAAAATCCTCAATCCTACGTCAATGAGAGTTTGTATTCTCAAATCCTTTCATATAGTTTATGGGGTGATGATAAAGGTCGCAAGTTCCTACGCGTCGGATTTTAAATGGTACACATAGATGTCATGTAAGTCATGCGTCATCAAAATGTGTTTACTATCAACATAATATGTTTACTATGAAAATATGTAAATAAAGTAGAAGATACAAAAAGGAAACAAATATTTACTATTTTTATAATAAATTAGAATGTTAATATTTTTCTACCTTTTTTATAACAGTATAATAGGTCATATAAATTAAATATTTTAGTTCTCAATTACGTTCATAACACATAAGAATGTCATGTCATTATTGTAAAACGGCTTAAAAGTCGCAAGTTGCGACCTTTATAATTTTCGTAGTTTATGATAAATATTCTCAGTGTTTCTTTTACTATGATACAAAAATTGGTCCGTGTAATGTCAATATTGTAGTGAATATTTGCTGAGTATAACAAATCTCTACATTGGTCAGTGAAAAAAACCGTAGATTTTACACCGTATGCAGAAACTCTTGTTGGGAGACTCACCCACCATAAGCAAGGTGTGCGACACGGGTCGATCCGGATGTAGTCGAAGCTAAGCTCCGATGAACCGGGTGTGCTATGCGTAAAAAAAAGCACAATGACTCCAAAGAGTTTGAAATATAATGAGCCTAGCTTCCTTTTGGGGCGTGGGAATAAGTAGTTTAGGGTGTGTTTATCCCTATTCTTAAGATGAGTCTCAAGATGAGTCTTAAGCTTAAGTCTTGGGATAATGTGGTAAAAGACTACCTCGAGTCTTGAAGTGAGTTTGAAAATCCAAGACTCACTCAAGACTCGCTTAAGACTCCACTTTTTTCTCCCTCCAATCAAATCATGCCACATCATCAAACTTAATTTATTTTATTTCAGAAAAATTTGCCAAATACAACCTAATAAAGTTCTCTATTTGCCAATTACAACCTCAACTTTCTAATTTTGCCAATTACAACCTTAAACTTATACATCCATTTTAAATTACAATCCAAAATTATTTTCCGGCAAAAACCACCGGAAGATGATGTCATAATGTTATTAAAAATAATAATTACATAATGTCTATGAAAAAATTAAATCGATACATAAGAATTAAAACAAATAAAATAAAATAATCGAAAAAAAAAATTATTTTTATAGATATTATGTACTTCGTAATTTTTTTTAATAACGTTATGACATCATCTTCCGGTGATTTTTGCCGAAAAATGGTTTCGGGTTGTAATTTAAAATAGATGTACAAGTTTAAGGTTGTAATTGGCAGAATTAGAAATTTGAGGTTGTAATTGACAAATGGAGAACTTTATTAGGTTGTATTTGGCAAATTTGCCTTTATTTCACCCAAAAAAAAAGTTAATTATATTTTTAATTCATTTTTCTGCAACTTTAAACGGTTATGCAAATCGGGAACAATACTTTGCAAATCATTTCCGAATTCGTAATCGTACTCAATGTCATCAACTTCAACATGACTTGATGGAACACATTTGGTCTCGTTTTGGAGGAGCGGCTAACTAAATTATTGATAATTTATGTATTATTTTGTTTCATTTGCCTTTAAATTTATGTTCTAGATCTTTTTAATTTAATATGTTGTATTATTGTTTCTAATTAGTACGGAATATATGTCAATTTCGAAATTAACATTTTCTATTTTATTTTTTCATTTTTTTCTCGAATTATAAATTACTTTGTTTGTATATAAGAAAACATAATTTCAATATTATTTGGAAAATGTACCCAAAAAATATACATAAAATATTGTTTTAGGAGTTAGGTGAGTCTGAGGTGAGTCTGGGGATAATGTGTAAAAATAGGGTGAGTTTTGTGTGAGTCTAGATAATGAAAAAGTTAGTGGAAAGCTGATGTGGTAGAGTCTGAAGATTGGAGGTGAGTCTGGGGATAAACTCACCCTTAGTTTGAATATTTTTCAGTGTATGATATTGAGGATAATATCAAGGAGATACCATCTCCTTGATTATAGACTTAGAATAAATTAATTGATTATTTACAATCATTCAGAATCAATTAAAATAACTTAATTTAGTATATAGATTTATTCTAATGTATTTGCTACGATATATAGTTAGTTGTAATCTTCCTATTTATGTTAATTATTATCTTTGTAATATTTTGATGGGTGTATAAATACTCCCTCACAAAAATCAATATAATCAAGCTTTCTCATAACTCTATCATATGAAAGGAAATATGGAACATAAAACTAAGGGCATTTATATTCAAGATGAAATATAAAAAACTTTAAGATATTTTGTATTTTTGATGGCCAAATGGCTTAACAAATTACTTCAACACAATGAAATCAAGAATAGAAGAAAATCACTACTCCCATATTAATAAAATTTGTGTGTTTATCCCATAAGGAATATTAGCTTAATCAATAACAAATTTCCATTGGGTTAAATTTACGGATAAGTGTTTGTTATGTTATGGTAAAACAAATAGATAAAAGTACGACTTAATGATGTGGCAAAATCAATTACGAAACAATTATCCTATATATACACATAGATACAGCAATTGGCTAGCCTAGCAGTTTCGTTAAATTCACCTTAATCTCTTTCCTTTTGCTGTTTTCTGGATAAACATATTACACAAAACCTCCATTGAATTGCTAGCCAATTAGTTTAAACGAAGAATGGGTACAGGAAGCGGTACACGAGTGCCGATTCCTGATAATAAACCGTTCGTTACAACCTTGAAGGCTAACCTAAAGGAGACATTTTTCCCTGATGATCCTTTTAGAAGATTGAAAAAACAACCATTACAAAGAAAATTGTTGTTAGGATTGCAATATTTTGTACCAATATTCGAATGGGCACCTCGTTACACATTCAAGTTGTTTAGAGCAGATCTAATTGCGGGTGTAACAATTGCTAGTCTTGCTATTCCTCAAGGAATTAGCTATGCTAATTTGGCTACCTTACCTCCCCTTATTGGCCTTTGTAAGTTGTTTCCTACCCTAGACACTTCTTTCTCTACATGTCTTGCGTATACATTTTCCATAGGAAATCCAATATATGAAGATTCATACGATGCAATATAATTAAGATGACTTTCATTCAATTCGTGAAACTTTTAGGTGACTACTTTTTCTTTTTTTTTTTGTTATTTGGATTCATGACGAGTTTAGAGGACTAATTGAACATAGGAGTTACGTTACAAATTTTGAGAATAATGCACACAAATTTCTCATCTACAAACACTCATTTTGAGAAAACAAATTTGCATGTTTTATTTAATATATTTCCTATCATATAAACTTTATTTATCTCAAAGTTCTTTTCCGAATCATAGACTCATAGAGGAGACATATTAGGAAGTGTTAATTAATCTCATCTACACATTTAAAATATATGGAGTCAAAAGTCATTATAGTGTAATTAGAATGCCTTCTATTCACGTGTATTTCACTTATTTTTCATGAATATATATTATCTGAACCTACACTACAAGAAAGCGCTTAATTACCAACTGATTTTATCGACCGCCGTGAAAGTAGTCAGTAAAAATGAATTTACCGACCGAAAAAGAAATGGTCGCTAAATTTACCGATTGAATGTAGAGCGGTTGGTAAATTTTAAATTTACCAACCGCTTTCACAACGGTCGTAAATTTATCGGCTGCTTTTACCTTTATTCCGACTATTGAGCAGTCGGTAAATTCCGACTATTTTCAAAATAAATTTAAAATTTTAATAACCGCCTATATATTATCTCCGACCCAAAAAACGGTCGCTAAATTTAAAAAAATAAAATTATATTCATCTAATTTTCGTTTATTTTTCCGGAAGTTATATATTATCCGAACTTATCTGAACCTAACAGCATTTATCTGAACTTATCCACTCTTATTTTTTGCTCTTATCTTATTTGAAATTATTTGAACTTTTTTTTGAAATGAGTGAAATAAGGTTAACAAAATATACCCTTATTTTAATTATTACTACGTAATTGTATTTGGATAACCTTTATTTTTCCTAAATTTATCTTATCAAGTTCATTTTTTAACTTAAATAGAATCTTATTACAATTTATTTATTTTAATGTATCCAAATTTATGTTTGTATTTGGGGTGTTGGAATTTGCAAGATAATTTGCATTGAAAGATGGAAATAAACCAGCAAATTATAGGATAAAGTCATCAAACATGGAAATTGGAAAATATACCACAAGTTGATAGTTTTGGAATTTGGACGATTTATACCACAATTACCTTTCAGTATATTTAAACTTTTAATTAGAAATTCGCGTACATGTTACATCCGTTTACGTAATTTTTTGGTACTTCCTCTGTTTTACATCCATTGACTTTCTGCTATATTTATATACGGAATACTAATTTTGACCATCAATATCTTTAATTACACATTGATCAAAATTAATACTCCGTAGATATTCTGAAATTATATTGTTGAAGCAAGTCTTCCTAAACAACACATGTGAATGTCCCACGTTGTTAATCACTTAATAAGGCGAAATTGCTACTCCCCTTATTGTCACATGATTTAAGGTGAAATCTCCTTTGGACTTGTGAAGTGGACTCTCTCTTGATGACGGGCCGACCCAAGTCCTGTATTTAACATATATATTAAGATTAACCCAAAAAAAATACAAAATTTATCTTTGAATATGAGTAACAAAATGTGGTAAAGTTAGTATTAATTAATAGTGAAAATGATGTATTTATTATGAAAATAAATAATCTCTATTTACAATAAATTTATTGCACACCGAGTTGCCGCATTTGTTGACAAGGTAATGGGTAATGCTAATGGTTGATAGTATTGTGGGAGCGGATGCAGACTCAAGCTTGGTACCACCATTGGTATACGCAATGATGGGAAGTTCAAGAGATTTGGCAATAGGCACAGTTGCAGTTGCATCTCTTTTGTTTACTGATATATTGGGTAAGGTTGTCAGTCCTACTGATAATCCTACAGAATATTTACACTTAGCTTTTACAGCTACTTTCTTTGCCGGACTTATTCAAGCTTCTCTTGGCCTCCTCAGGTAATTCATTATTTTAATAATTAATATTATCTCCCTTCTTAATTCATTCTTATATTTAATATTTAACTTGTTTTATGAATTTGCAGACTGGGATTTATTGTGGACCTATTATCGCACGCAACCATAGTAGGCTTCATGGGAGGAGTTGCGACAAATGTTTGTTTTCAGCAATTTAAAGGCATTTTGGGATTACAACATTTCACACATAAATCCGATATCATTTCTGTTCTTAAGGCTATTTTTTCCCAAACTCATCTGGTAATTCTCTCATACTATCTCCATTTCACAATATATTTCACTTAGAATTTTGACGTTATTAATAAATGTTGTGAAATACAGAGTAAGACCTAAAATAGATTTTTTTTTTTTTGTGAGATAAGACCTTTACCCATTTTTCGATGCCGTTGACTCGCGAATATCGATCACGTACTTATTAAAAAATGATTTTTTATTATTATTTTCCATAAGTTTTCCTCCAATTCCCCGCCCCTTTACCTAAACTAAAAACTTAAAAAAAAAA
Source organism: Spinacia oleracea (assembly GCF_020520425.1). Classification (NCBI taxonomy): domain Eukaryota; kingdom Viridiplantae; phylum Streptophyta; class Magnoliopsida; order Caryophyllales; family Amaranthaceae; genus Spinacia; species Spinacia oleracea. Next base: position 28,319,155 of record NC_079489.1, read on the forward strand.
CCTCTGCTTTCTCCTTCCCAAAACTCTGTTGCACGATACCTTAAACAAAATTGTTGTTTTCCATAACAATTCATTGCTATTTGGACAAGTTAAGAGCAAAACCCCCAATTTTTCACAAAGTTAGGGTTCTATCTGAAATTATTTTTTAACAAGCGCGTGACCGGCACGCGAGTCAACGCCGAGAAATAAGAGTCAACCATAAAAAAAATGGGTAAAGTTATCATCTTACAACAGTTTTTGTATAAGATCCTTTATTACAATTTTCGACTTTAAATGGTCATTCACAACAACAAAAAAATCCTATTAATTAATAATTGGAAAAAGTTCAAAATTATGTAAGAAAAAAGGGTAGTTATGTGCAGGGTTTAGGGGCTTAAAAGGGGAAAAAAAATCTACTGACCACTACTCAGTCAACCAACGTTTTCCGATTTAGCAGTTGACTTTTTATAATTATGAAGCAATTGACTTTAATTGCTTTTTTTTTTTTGTTACAGTGGAGATGGCAACCTGCGATTCTAGGTTGTGGCTTTCTCTTCTATATGGTCTTGGCAAGATTCTACGTGAGTATTTTCATCACTTTCTTGCACTACGTATTTAGTATAAAAAAAAGGTCAAAAAATGTTGTTTTAAGTACGCATAATTTTAAAGTTTTTGCGAGGCTAAAGTTATCAATCATTTATTTATACTTTCTCGATCCGTTCCTCAATAGATGCATCGTTTCTTTTTTGGACACTGTTTATTAACTAACTTTGATAATTATTCGATGTTGTTAAATTCGTATCAATGTGAGGATTTCAAATATCAATTTTTTATAACTTTTACTTACACGCAATTAGAGGTATTGATAATGTTCAAAGAAACATGTTGGAATACGTAAAAAAAAGAAACGATGCATCTATTACGAAACGGAGATAGTAATATATAGCAGATTATTAAAACTGAATTTTGTTGGACGAAAGTTATAAATTGTTTTGTAGATGTCAACTTCAAATTAACTTAATTAATTGGTAAAATGTGAAAGGTGATACTCAAGACTTGAGATCAAATCCCGTTTACACCATTTATTTTTTATGGCTCTCTCTACCCATTTTATAGTTATAAGTAAATCATATTTGCTCAATATTTTATCACAAAAGTTATGAAATTAATGTATAGTTTATGTTAGAGTAAAGTATTTTATAGTTATAAGTAAATCATATTTAATTTGCTCAATATTTTATCACAAAAGTTATGAAATTAATGTATAGTTTATGTTAGAGTAAAGTGATTAATCGTTTTGAATTTATTGAAATAAACAGAGTAAGAGAAAACCGATATATTTTTGGATAAGTGCAATGGCTCCCCTTACATCTGTTATTCTAGGAAGCTTGATCGTCTACTTGACTCACGCCGAGAAACATGGCATCCAAGTGGTAAGTAAAACGCAGAATACAATATTCTACATACGTTGTAAATAATCATATTGATTTTGAAAACAGTTTATTAATTAATTTTGTCGGTAATATTCTTATAGATTGGACACTTGAAGAAAGGACTAAACCCACCATCTTATAGGGATTTGGCATTCGGATCACCCCATCTCACTACTGCGATTAAAACGGGTGCCATTACTGGAATCATTGCATTAGCTGTAAGTCTTCTTAACAAGCTTGGAATCATTGCATTCGGATCACCCCATCTCACTACTGCGAAGTATATATATTAACACTTTGATTAGTACGCATAATGCAATAATTTTTGAACGTCTTAAACCTTTAGTGTTTTACCTAAATGTTTATGTTGAAAAGCTGTAGCTAGATCTTAACAATTGTAACAATAGGAAGGTGTGGCAGTTGGTCGAAGCTTTGCACTGGTTAAGAACTACCACATCGATGGGAACAAAGAGATGCTAGCATTTGGGCTAATGAACATTGTTGGCTCTACCACTTCCTGCTATCTCACTTCAGGTTAACATCTTTCAATTGATTTTATGCATGTTTGTCGAGTTTTGATCAGACAAATTAAACTTAAATTGGTTTTGTGTTTTACAGGAATATTTTCAAAAACAGCAGTGAATTTTAACGCAGGGTGTCAAACAGTGGTATCGAACATAATAATGTCAATAGGAGTGATGTTGACGTTGTTATTTCTAATACCATTTTTTAGTGTCACACCGCTTGTGGTTCTTTCATCAATTATAATGAATGCTATGCTTGGACTGATCAAATATGAACAAGTCATTCATCTTTGGAAGGTTGACAAATTCGACTTCGTCATTTGTATATGTTCTTATGTCGGGGTCGTCTTTGGGAGTGTCGAGAATGGCTTGATTACCGCGGTATGTGACTAATGACTATATATATATATATGTCAAGGGAGTACTTCAATTCGTATAAGATATTCTAGCTTTTCATAAATAAATTATGTATGTATATTTGCAGGTTTGCCTATCTGTAGTAAGACTTCTACTAGTAGTGGCAAGGCCTAAGACCTTGGTGCTAGGAAACATACCAAACACTACGTCCTACAGAAGCATCCAACACTATGATTTTGCCCAAAGAGTTAGTGGTATTCTCATCCTACAAATTGATGGCCCTATCAACTTCGCTTGCACTAACTACTTAAGAGAAAGGTACTTGTATCATTTAACTTATCGGAAATTAGTTGTCACATTCATACTGATGCTCTAAACCACATGCAGAATCATGAGATGGGTTGACGAGGAAGAAGATAGGATAAAATCTTGTGGAGAAAAAAGTCTGCAATATGTGATACTTGATTTAGGAGGTAAATATACATACCCCTTTAAATGTTTCAATTCCTTACCAATAAGATCTTAGTCTAGTGATAAGTCATCCCTCCCCCATTTGTAATTTGTAATTTGTTTTGCGCCAACTGATTCTCGCACAGACACACACACACACACACAAATCAATTAGTTGAATACAATACCTACATAACAATCTGACGTTTCTTCACAGCCGTAGGCAGCATCGATACTAGTGGGATCAGCCTAATGGAAGAAGTACAGAAATTCATCGAAAGAAAGGGTATAAAGGTACAGTTTCATGCTTAGCTTGAAAGTTTATACTACACTTTTTCTCTGTATTTCACATTTACTAAGTGATGTTATTGCTGCAGCTTATACTAGCAAACCCAGGAAGTGAGGTGATCAAGAAAATACATCTTTCCAACTCTATTAAAACCTTTGGTGAGGAGCACATACATCTCACGGTGGCTGAAGCAGTCAAAGCATGCACATTCGTGGTGCAAGTAGATGTGTAAATGGGTTGATATATTCGCGCGTCAACTACTCTCGATGCAAACTTGTTTGTTAATAAATAAGTTTGAACGAAACATGCATTTAGCTCGTTAAGTAAATGTGCCAAGCGGAAACAACTACGTACATGTTCGACTTCTAATGTTCATCAACAACTCATGTAAGCTCATCTCTTCGGATATGACTTGTGTAAAGCTCGTTCAAATTCCAAAAATATTTACTTTTCAAATATCTTTATCTTTTAAATGAATTTAATTTTTTTTTCATTTCTATGAAAATTCTGTAATAAGTAGTTTTTTGATAGGAAGATCGGAAAAGACTTGAATCAAGTTAAATGTATTTTAATAGTTTTCTTTTAAAGGTAAATTAAGTAGGTAAAGCTCATTTATTTCATCGCTCGTTTAAGCTAAAGCTCAAGCAAAACAGGTCTACTGCAAGGGAATTCTTACTCAGCCAGGGGGCGTGAAGCAGTATCGAGATGAGGCAGGCTACATCGCTGGTCACCAGTGGGTGTATTTCCCCATACCCGGGGTATTTTGGTCATTTCGCGTATTTCCGTTGACAAGTCAACGAATGCTTTCTCCTGTCCTTAATGAGTTAATGACAATATTTGTAAAAACAATGACAATATTTATAAAAACAATAACAATATTTATAAAAACAATGACAATATTCATACTAAAAAACATAATTATTCTAGAACACATCTAGAAAACGAATACAAACCAACAATAACCAGATAGTCAATGACTAAATATTGTCAAACTAATACAACAATGACAATAACCAAATAATCAATGACTAAATTAATTCAACAATGACAATAACCAAATAATCAATGACAGTATATCCAAATGACATATTGTAGCCATATATATTATCATTCCAATTCAAGATCTAACCATTATGAAAATCATAATAGACCGAGTTAAAAAGGCACGAATTTACACAAGTGATGTTAAAGCATAATGAATTTGTTGAAATTCACAATTGTACAAGAATTATTACCTCATCCACAAAATTAAAAGCTCAAATGATGCAAATAAATCAAGAAGATTGTTATTTAATCAAATGGGTTAAACTAGAAATGGATGAAATTAGTTGTATAGAGGAAAATGGAGAGAGAGTGAAAGATGATGGAGAAAGAAAATGTAAAGGGGAAGAGGTTGAAGATGATGGAGGTTGAAGATGATTTCTTTTAAGTTACTATTGTTTTTTTGGCTGGGTATGGACAAATGCAATCGCTGGTAACCAACGATGTAGCCCACCTCGTATCAAGATTATCGATGAATCAACTTTGCAAGAATGCTACTAAAATATGTGTGATACACATGTGGCGGAGCAGGGAATGCTTGTCCAACCATTACGCATGTGCACGAGCAGTATCAAGACTATCAATAGAATGGGGCATTTGAATAAATCTGATACTCCTTCACTGTAACTAATCATCACATATTCTATTTTCTGGTAATCCGGTGTCTAGGAAAATTTATCATTCCTAAGTAGTGATGGTACAAAGTTGACAAAGCTAAATTGTTCAACTAACTATATCAATCCCAGTGTATTTCTAGTCCTGTCCTTGAATACTCGGAGCTGGCGGTCTTAATTCAGAACAAAGTTAAACAGGAATCTGGTCACATAAGACATTAAGACCAAACATAAGGACTTAATGCAATGCACGGGTACAAATATATTTGGTAAAAAATATACAGGAATTTGACAACAAAATCACAACAATAAGAATGCAAGTAGAAAGAAATATATCAGCTCTTAAAACTACTGCCTCAGCTTGCATAAACAAAGCCTCAAAAACTGATCACCATCAATGCAGTATCGTCTCAGATATGCACGTAAAAGTATCTTACGTCATTTTGAGTTCATATACAATGCACCCTGCTGACTAAATTGAATGGACAAACCTAAATATCAGATCGTTACCCCTTCACCCAAACACCAAATCATCAGCAGAAAGTATGAACCATGAGACGGAAGATCAACCAAACATAATATTAATTGTTGAGCAATGACTCAAAAGTGATGCTCTTCTCCATTGCAATCCACCAAGATCGTCCACAAATGGCAAGACCGCAACACGGAACAAACACTCAACATGGAATTACGACACTCAACCAGATTTGCAGTCTCATCTGAATCCAGATCATGAAAATACCCACGTCAAACTGTTAAGGGTTGCTCGGCTACTACTCTTTAAATAGACGTGGAAGCAGTTCATGGGCGCCAATGTCCAAAGCCTCAGGATCCCTAAGAAGATGATTAGCATAAAATCCATGAGTTGAATACAAATAACATCATGTAGGTTTGAAAAATATTAATATGCATTTGAAAATTATATCAAACATGGGAACATGAAAATCTCTACTCATTTCCAATCCACATTCAGACAATTGTAATAAAAGGGACGAAAAACTGTGCGCTGAAAGAGTACATCATAAACATAACTATTGTCCTATAGAATCAATCACAAAAGTTTTCACGGTTACAGGAAGCGAGGCCAGGGTGACCAAAAAATACTAGGATGACCTCACTGAAAAAGAATAAATACAATTACAGCGTTCTATCTCGTCTAACAATCAAAATGAGCCACAAAAATCAAGTTTTTGAAAGTCAAAACAGTTAAAAGAACAATGACACATATGCACTGACTAAAGAATAGACTAAGAAACTAAAAAAGAAGTCAAAAAGCATCACCTGCACAAGGCCTTTCCTTTCTCATTGTTACAAGGGATGAACCATAGATGTCGTAGAAAGGGAGACTCAAATTGTACAAAGAATCCATCATTCTGCCCATGTTTCCATTTCCTATATCCTTGACCTTTCCAAACCTGTAAATTAAAAACCTTTTTGTATCAGAATGCTATACACTTTCTAAATAAACATAATTTAACGTGATAAATAGAGGATAAAAAGTGTCTCAATGTTTTACATTTAGCTCGACTACAATGAATTGTCTCAACGTTTAAAAAGAAGCAATGATGTTTAATATTTTGTGAAAGACTCCATTCAAATTTCATCCCTTGTATAAAATCCAAATTGTATACTGTGGTCTGTGACAACAATAATTTGTTTAAGTACAACTTTATAGCTACGAAGTACAATTTTAAGATTTACCCTAAGTCCCTAACACTGTTCTCTAAGTTCAGCATATATTATTCTATTTTATTTAATCTTAAAAATTGAGTATAGGCGTGACAGGGGTCAGTGTCTAGTTCACCATGGCTCAATATTTAGTCCCTAACACTGTTCTATTATTGACTACTCCCTCTGTCCCTTAAAGTTTGCTCCAGTTTCCATTTTGGTTTGTCCCTTTGAGTTTACCCCCATATTGTAAATACCAGTAGAGGACCACAACTTTACTCTCACGTCTACTTACATTTGCTTCCACCACTTTTCTCTCTCATCAACTCCTCCCAACCAAAAACTAAAAAAGTGATTTCACCCCAATGGAGCAAACAAAAGGACACAAAAGGAGTAACAGATAAATCAAGTCATCGACAAAGTGAGAAGATATGACCTTCATCTTCCTCAACGTAAACAAAACGCAGGCTCACTCTCCTATAGACAAGTCATCAAAGATATTTCCTTTTTGAAACAAAAGTGATTCTCGGATTATCATAAAAATGACATAGCATTATCAGAAGCAACGTTTTCTAAATGCCTTTTGAGAGGTAATCAGAAGAAGCCATTAGATCCTCATGAAAAACAACAGCTGCCCACTAGTCACAATAATCTGTCAGTTACGACTTATGACACAAATCAATTTATGAAGCCAAATATAATCCAACGACAAAGAACAACGAAATTCTCAATTTCATAGAAAATGAACAGAGCATAAAAGAGACTCTGGTATAAAAGAATTCATGAGACATTCAAAGGCATTAACAAGAAAACCTACTGTCAACTGACTCAACTCCAAGGTACCTGAGGGTAAGATATGATGCTTTTGGGGGTGATTAAGCAAGCAGCTTTGGAGAATGAATCCACTGCATATTGCCTAAGAAATGAAAAGCAATTGCTGTGTGTATGGGGTGATTCAAATGCCTGGAATATGAAGGGACAGAAAAACAATAAGCAAAAAGATAAGGCATAAGTAAATGAAAACTGTTACAAGAAGACTTGTGAAATAATGTAAGTCACAAGAAGATAAGGCAAAAAAGAAAAAGAAAATAGATAATAAGTAAATGAAAACTGTTCAAACCTTATCTATGTTCACAGCAGGGGCATATTTCTCTGTATCTGTCTTTTCATTATCAAGAAGGAAGAAGACTTGTGGATCCACTTTTGAGGTTTCATGCCATGTTTTGACAGCATTTTCCATAGTTTCAACAAGAAATGAGAACAATACTCCGCCAATTTCTTCACCTCCATACTTCTCAGCCTGCAAAAATAGACTAACTGAAATCAAGCACAGTAAACTTGATGTCAAGAAGAACGAGGGAATAGAATAATATCTTATATCAAGGCATATGAGAAAACCCTAACTTCAAATATACTTTCATATTTCCAAAAAGAATTTCCTCATATACTTCTTGCAATATCCAAGATGAAATGAAAAATGTTTTTTGTCAAAAAAAATATAATTTGTAATATTTTACAACATGCATAACAAAGTTGACTTTGTCAGTCTGGTTTGCAACTCTTCAGATACATAAATTCACCACATTTTGTGACAAAAAGTATCATGAATCATTTATTACTTTGACCTTATAAGTCAGATCAGGACATCTCTTTGGAACAGAAGGACACAGCAACTTGACTCATCAAATTCAGTCTGTAAACTTAACAGCTTCTGAAGTTCTGAAGCTTTCATTAGTGACACGACACAACAGTAAAACAAAAAGCTTACGTGGTAGAAGAAAGAACAAGTTAGACATGAGATTTACTTCAGAAGTATTTAACATGGATGAGCCTACAAGCACCTCAGAACTGCAACCAATATATTTTCCTAACATTGAACAGGGAACGAATTTATCAGAAAATATCTAATATCACATATTAGGTGGTCGCCCAGATCTGCTTTGAGCTGGCATCCACATAATAAGATTTTCAAAAGGCTCATTCTTCATTAGCATCTTGAATCACCCATGACACAAAAAATCAAGGATACGCAAGGCATCCATAAAATGGAACAAAGTGGATGGTTTTTTCTGAGTATGATCTATCTTGACAGCACCCAAACAGAACCCAACGATACGCAAATTTACAGCCTTAAAGGTTGAAAAGTTATACCCAGACCAAAGGCCTAAAGACTCTAAAGTCTGAACTCCAAACACTATAAACTTTATCCTCCAACATATGACTTTGTCTCTTAATGGGTTATGGGTCTAGCTAACATGCATTATTCAAGCCTCAAGGACAATGGAGCCAAAGGAATTTTCCGTTGCCATCATCTGAAGACAGTGAAAATTTACACTGTATATTGGGAAGAGCAAAAACTCGAAGCTTTTTACAGGAAGATGTCCTTGTAAGTAGGAAGATGTCCTTGTAAGTAGACAAGTAGGCTTTTTGAAGCCTTTTTCTAGTGATGATTTCCAATTAGCCAGCAGTATCGTGATTTTAATTCAACTTCAAATAATATAATGCTTTTAAGTCGTCTAAGGAGGGACAGGCAGGGGTGACAAGCTCTTATGTGAGGTTAAAGCCATTTCAAAATAGCAATAGAAACAAAAACTATTCCACAGTTGGTGAATGATATAACCTTGGTGAGATTAAAGCCATTTCAAAATGGCAATAGAAACAAAAACTGTTCCACAGTTGGTGAATGATATGACCTTGGTGATGAGTTGATGACCACTTGTCCATATAATCATTTGTTGTCCAATTGTGAATTTGGGAATTCAATTAAACATTCCACATCTCACAGGCCAACCCATGTGGTCTAGTGACCAAAAAAAGATTTATTTCATAAAGATCCCATGGTTAAGAATCCGTAAGTCTTCAGCATAAGAGTAAACATGCTCACCATATGAATCAAGTCAAGTTGTTTTTTCACTTGCGAGGCAGTAAAAGAAGCACAGTTTCATACATACATGACCCCAAGTCCCAACTTAGACAATCTAAACAAACAATACCTAGAAGCAACCCTGACTTACCATTTCAGATTTCACTGTACCCAAGTGCTTTGCCACATCAACACTTGTCCATATAATCATTTGTTGTCCTATTGTGAATTCGGGAATTCAATTCAACATTTCACATCTCACAGGCCAACCCATGTGGTCTAGTGACCAAAAAAAATTTATTTCATAGAGATCCCATGGTTAAGAATCCGTAAGTCTTCAGCATAAGAGTAAACATGCTCACCATATGAATCAAGTCAATTTGTTTTTTCACTTGCGAGGCAGTAAAAGAACCACAGTTTCATACATACATGACCCCAACTTAGACAATCTAAACAAACAGTACCTAGAAGCAACCCTGACTTACCATTTCAGATTTCACTGTACCCAAGTGCTTTGCCACATCAACACTTGTCCATATAATCATTTGTTGTCCTATTGTGAATTCGGGAATTCAATTCAACATTTCACATCTCACAGGCCAACCCATGTGGTCTAGTGACCAAAAAAAATTTATTTCATAAAGATCCCATGGTTAAGAATCCGTAAGTCTTCAGAATAAGAGTAAACATGCTCACCATATGAATCAAGTCAAGTTGTTTTTTCACTTGCTAGGCAGTAAAAGAACCACAGTTTCATACATACATGACCCCAACTTAGACAATCTAAACAAACAATACCTAGAAGCAACCCTGACTTACCATTTCAGATTTCACTGTGCCCAAGTGCTTTGCCACATCAACACTGGATCTCATCCTTTCGATCTCTTCGGCTTCCTTCTTATCTCTGGACAACTGTGAAAGTTTCTTGATTTTCTTAGACACCTCTGTACTTTGTGGATTATACTGCAATGCGACTTGAAATGCCTCTAAAGCCTACAAGGTGTTAAAAAAATCGTTACAAACAGACAAAGCTAGAGCACTTTATGATTATGAGCCATCCATTATAAGGCATACCTGATCATATTTCTCCATGGCTTCCAAAATGCATCCTTTTCTAAAATAACCCTATATGGAAAAGAAACATACTTTTAGAACTTCGTTGAATATTTCATAATTTATGTTAATCAACAAATACCTTCTCCCAGTTTGGACGAAGACTGATTGTCATCTCAGCATCAGACAGTGCTTTGGTGAGTTTGACAAGGTTAAGAAAAGCTGCAGCACGGTTGCTGATGCATAATAAGAAAGAAAGGAGAGAAGTATCAATATACAAACATCACAAAAAAAATAGCTGAAGAGAACACTGGAATTCAGCCAAACACCAAGAGAAGGGCACTAAAAGCTTTTGGAACAATTCATAGGGTACCTGGGATTCGACAAAGTTCACATGGTACCTAACTACCCACTCCTTTTAACTTTGCAAAATAAACTCCTGAGGTTTTTCTTTTGGGCACAACATATACATTCTTCAAACTGTTGTTAGTAGTTACCCTTAATTTAATCAACTTTGTGCACCTTTTGCACATAAATAAAACGTGTGGTTGATCAATATTGCAAGCTCCACCCAACAACAGCTACGTTGTATACTGGAATTATCAGAATAATTAAAAATTAAGGATAAGTGAGAAATTGGAGCATTATGGCCGAAAAGTCACCTTAAGTCCATATTAGTATGATATTGTCCGCTTTGGGCCTATTCCAAACGGATTTACTTTTGGGCACCTTTCCAAAAGGCCTAATACTAATGGAATAGGTGGACACTCTTATTCAAGATAAATCTTCCTTGATTTTAGTGGGACTTTGGTTGACATAATGACGTCCCAAATTTCCAATATGGAGAAGAATGATTAATTAGATGCGATTTAATCACCTAATCTACAATCCCAGCTTTGCAGTGGCAGGACACTAGCAAAATCTAAGCATAAAACAAGTAAAATTTAACTCTCATCAATTTGCATCATGCTTTCTTTCTCCCTAAGCTCCTTCATTTATAGACTAGCTAGCATAAAACAAGCAAAGTTTAACTCTCATCAATTTGCATCATGCTTTCTTTTCTCCTAACTCCTTCATTAATAGACTAGCTAGCGTAAAACAAGTAAAATTTAACTCTCATCAATTTGCATCATGTTTTCTTTCTCCCTAAACTCCTTCATTAATAGACTAGCTAACACCGCTCTTGTTGTTTCTCAAGCTACCTTTAACTTTATCTAATAACTAATTATGCATTGCATAGACTACCTCTCCCCTTAGGCTAGTTCATTACAGGATATTTAGGGTACAACGGTGTATTCTCTTTTACAGCTTCCTAAGTTTTGTATTTGCGCTGTAGGAACAAAGAATAACTCAGTCATTTGATAAATTTTGTATTTGATGCACTATAGGAATAAAGAAATAACTTAGTCATTTGATGCATAAAGTTAAAAACCTGGGTACCTTGTGAATTCCATTAAACCTCAAGCTTACTAAATGGAAATCCCCAAAAATATCTAACGCATTCAAAGTACGCTTATCATAGTTGATATATGGCTTCAAATTCACAAAAATAGGTTCACATTCATGGTTTATTTTTATCCCACCAAAGGGGAAGGAGCCATAATAAGCACAAATCAAACAAACTCTGTCCCCCATCTATGAAGCATGATTTTATATTTACATCTTTTTTTTCATATGGAAAAATAAATATTTAATCTTCAGAAAAAGGTTATACAGAAAGAGGACAAAGTGTCCTCACAAAAAAACTCAACATAAATTACAAGCTAGCCCAATTCCTTTGTATTTCCCTTATACTCCTTAATCTAACATGATAACAGTTACAAGTATGTGTTTCCCACTTTGATATTTGTTATCCACCTATGTCTATCTCGAACCAAATAATCACTATTATGAATAAATGAGAATGATTAATTTCCGTGCATTCAAGCAGTAATGAGCTTGAGTCGATAGCAAAGTTATATAATATCCTAAATAAACTACTTCCTCAAGCTGATTACAAAATTTGGAGCTTACCATTAAATCTTAGATTCTTAGGTTGATCAATCAAATCTCAAACAATAACATAACTTTACACCTTGGCAGTATGCTATTCATCACCCAGCCTACTGGGGCTCTCTGTTTAACATATTTCAGGTATCAAAGCTCAGTGACTCTCAATAGGTAATGGAGAGGAGTAGCTCATCAAATAAACAATATGCTTAATCATCAATCATAATGTTGACATGTCTTGACCTAGTGACCTACTCACCTACCATTGAAAAGGACAAGTAAATTACTACCTCTCCGTTTCAGATTAATCGCAATAGTAGGTCTTGCACAGAGTTCAAAAAAAACATAGGGTGTGAATCACGTAGGTAATATTTCAATATAAAGTGGAGTAAGCGGAAGGCTTTTATATTGTTATAAAAGGGGAAGTTGGATTTTATAATATAAAGTAGAGTTAGTGGAGTAATTTATTTATTTTTTGAAAGGGGAGAGTGGAATTTTATAATTTAAAGTGGAGTTGGTGAAGCAAAAGGGAAGTGTTGCAATTAATCAAAATCGGATGAAAAGTAAAGTGTCGTGATTAATGTGAAACGGAGGGAGTAATTAGATTCTCTACAAACATAGCAACAAATTGTCAAACAAATTCTCCTTGTACAAATTTTGTTATGGTGACCGATACCCATTATTTGTTTATCCAGTAACAACACCACTTTAAAATACCTCTATGCCAAAGCAACCCCTTAGGCTTAGCCACTAAGGACTTGTTTCAAAAAGAGCAATGACTTCCCAATAGCAGGTGTAATGCTATGACACATCAACAATCAGAAGTTTATTTGAAATGCCTTTGATGAGATTTGAAAGCACCCCGTATACATGAAGTAAATGGCAAAAGCTTACAACCGCAATATGTGAAACTTACAAGAACTACTTACACTACTAGCAAAACAATGTGAGAAAAGAACAGAAAGTAGTACTAATGTACAAATCTTAAATGGGAAACAAAAAAAAAAGACCCTGAAACCATTGATGAGAGAAGGCAAAGTGAATATCCTGATTGATTATGGGGAAGCTGACCATAAGCAGAAGGCCCCACATGTCATGGCATGTATTAATTTCCATACCCATTTAAAGATCCTTGTGTATCTCATTAGCAATATAGATCAGCATCTTCCTCCGTCCTTAAAAAAGAAGAGAATAAAGGGAGACGAGACAGCGGGAAAATCAATAACAGTGACTAGAATCAATGAAAAGACTGAGAAAGAGAATCGATTAGATAAGTGAGAAGAATCAAACTGGGAAACAGGAAATCTCAAAGGCAGATGGCAGTTCAAAAACCAACAGGTGTAGATGGTTCATGATGAGGGACAGAGAACAGGACGCAAAAAGAAGAACCTACTTCGTTAGTGAATCCCTTCAATCGAGCCTTAGGATTTCCATTTCCCACAAGAAGCTTCAATTTTCCCTTTAAGTTTCCTTTAAAATGGGTGTTAGGGTTTAAATTTCCCTTGCATAAAAGTTAATTCTAGGTAGGACTGTAGGAGGGATGAGTGTTTCTATTATGTAAGGGAACGTCTGAGGCGACGTCAAAAAAGTGATTGTTTATTTTACCTTGCACTTAAATCAGAAAAATAAAAACAAAAACATTTAGGGAATCAATTTAAAACATATTTATCAAAATTTCAAGATATTAAAACTAGAAAACATATTAGTAAAAAAAAGAAAAAAGTAATTAAACAATTAAGTATTATTATGCGTGCATTTTTAAATTATAAGCACGTATCGTGTGCATAGAAAACTAATAACTGTAGATGATCACATACTCCCATGCTCTTTGTTTTAATTCCATTCCTCTCTTTTTTCTATTTCTTTACCACAACCATATGTAGCACTTCAAGAAGTGGAAGAGGCGCAACACCTTGATATTTAAGAGCATGTTTATCAAACACCAATAGGTTGGGCTTCAACCTAATAAAATATAATATTTTACATTTTCTCTCTCCCCAACACCAAACCCAACACTAACAACATTTATCAAACACCAAAAGTATCATCTCTCTCCTACATTATCCATACCCATCTACATTTATTTAACACAATAAATTTAGGTCATTGAAATCACTTTGCAATTAAATAAAAAATATAATTAATATTTTTGGTCCCCCATATGCCACATGTCAAACTCTCCATACAAGAGAATGGTTTCCATTTGGTGTTCATGAACACTAATTTTTCTTTGGTTCCATTCTCTTTCTTTCTTTCTCACTCATCCCTCTACCTATTTTATTATTTTTTATTCACTTCTCTCTCCTAAATACCAAAGCAAGGTGTTTGATAACCATGCTCTAAGCGTCTCCTTTTAAAACACAGGGTGCGCCAATTTCCAAATGAGATATTAACCTTATTACTTAACACAGCTACTGAATCATACCTTCGTAAGTTTTTCTATTTTGAGTGGACTGCAAGTTTCTTTTTTTGTCAAAGCCCATGGACAGAATCAAAGTTTCCATCTGCCTCTTTTTCCTCTATTCAGAATCAAGACCCTAGATTCCAACTTCCAAGTTCAACCACTTATGAGGCTTATGTAGGAAAACTAGATTAGAGTGTTAGTGAAACTACTATGAGTACGGACAATATGTTACACTGATCACAAGGCTTCACAACCATATGTGGAAAAACAAAAGCCAAGCCTCGTCCTCCATGCAGAAAAGAAAAGTTAACAGAAACAAAGAGAAAGGTATTTGTGCTCAAGAGTTAGGACTTAGAAAACAGGGTATTATGATTTCTAGCCCAGAAGAGTAAACCCTTCTATCCTGACTAACCAAAATTTGCTTCACAACCCATAGTTCTCGTTTTTCTAATAACCATTACAACAACCTCCAATATGCATTAAGGATCAAAGGGCAACTTACTCTATGTAACAAATCATCTCTCCAGTTCAAAACAACAACAGCACATTCACACCAAACAACAATCTTCGAACAGCAAATGTCCCAATGCTAGAACATGTGTTTGCAGGTCCGGACACATAGAGTAAGCAAACCAACCAACCGAACACTTTCTCATCAATGTCCCGATAATCATCAACAGGCTCAACCGGGCAAAGCAATCAGAAAACAGTAGATTTCCCAAGGCTATTTCATACTCCAATAGAAAATGCAGTAAGGCCAAGACAACAATAATCAATCAACCAAAAAATCATATCGTCCACGTTCACAATAATCAACCAGCTCAACCAACAACAGAAAATAAATTCCCCAAGTTCATTCCATAGTCAGCGAGACCAACAAACAACATTTTTAACAATCACTACAAAAAAAAACAAAAAATGCAGTGGCATTTTAGCAATAAATTGTTAACCAAAAACTTTGTCCTGTCACAATTTCCGTATCAAATTTTCAATAATTTACACAAACGAATCAACAAAATGAATAATCAATGCGAAAAATGAAGAAGAAATTAACCTAAAAAGGGTGGCGTTGTTAGGGTCCTTCTTGATGGCTTGAGTATATAAGGCAGCGGCTTTAAGATAGTTACCAGCTTTGAAAAACCCATTGCCTTGATCTTTGAGAGAGACTTCACCACCTCCTACTGCTTCTGATCCCGCCATTTCTGTTCCTGAATCTCTGCTATTAATTTTGATGTAACAAATTAGTCTGGAAGTGTGTGATTAAGGGGTTTAGGGTTCTTCCGAAATGACTGGGAAACAGATTTTCTTTATTTCTTTCGGTTATGGTTCAAAATCAATTTCATACTAATTTCATACTTAGAACCTTATTACTTATTTCTGATCTGGTAAATTTAGATCAAATTAGATGATTATTATTATTATTATTAAACTTTATAATTGATATGTGTAGAAATGTCTAGATTATAACCAGATCAGAAATGATCTGTCTAATCGATATGTCCAGATCAAAATCCATATATTCTGATTAAAATCGATCTGTAAATATTACAACTAATCTGTCTAATCATGTCCAGATCACAACCTATATGTCTAAATCAAAATGTACAGTTTTATACAGATCATGTACAGTTTAGAACCGATTTATACAGATCATGTCCCGCTCAGAACTAATTTGTCCAGATCATGTCCAGCTCAAAAACGATAGGTCCATATCAAAACCATATGTCGAAATCAAAATCGATCTATCAAGATCAGAACCGTTCTGTCCAAATTAGAATCGATTTGTCTAGATCATGTTCAGATCATAACCTATATGTCTTGTCCAGATCATGTCCAAATTAGAACCTATGTAATCTGACCAAAACGATAATTTCAGATCTTGTCCAGATAAGAACCGGTTTGTCCAGGTCAGAATCGATTTATCCAGATCATAACCGATTTGTCCTAGTCTCCAGATCATGTTCAAACCAGAACTCATATGTCCAAACAAAAAATCGATTTGTCAAGATCATGTCCAAATAAGAACCCATATGCCTAATCAAAATCAATCTGTCTAGATCATGTCCAGATGTGAACTGATCTATCCAGATCATGTCAAGATCAAAATCGATTTGTCCAAATCAGAACCCATACATTCATTCAAAACCGATATGTATGGATCATGTCCAGATCAGAACCCAAATATTCAAATCAAACCGATCTTAAATTAGAACAATTTTGTACATATCATGTCCTAATCAAAACCCTATTTCCGGATTAAAATCGATCTTTCCAGTTTATAACCGATATGTGTAGAACATGTCCAAATCAGAGTCCAATTCAGTGTTATGAAAGGATTTGCGCTTATCTTTACACGGTTCCCTAAATCTTAATTGTTCACTTCGATTTAAAATAACTATCTTAATTATTTTAGTTAAGGTTTTTATCATACATCAGGTTCGGAAATGTGCAATTGTCTTTTTTTTAAAGAAAAATATAAAAACCACAAAAACCGGACCAACCGGTCTAAAACGTCCGGTACGGAATTTTCAGGACAGGACCGGTCATGTCCGGAATAATCCCGGACCGGTCTCCGGACACGAAAAATCTGGATTCCAGATCCGGTCCGGACAGGGTCGAATTTGGATCGGTGCACAGTCCTAATTGTACCTCCTCATAGACGACGCCATAGGTTGTGGGAGTTTTTCTTAGTGTTATTCACTACAAGTGCCTACAAAACAAGAATATTCATTCCGAATATCCTCTTCCAAGGCTAAAGTAAGTGTTTCTGTGAGATTGAAATAGAGAAAAGCAAGAGCTTCAATCAAATCATTAATAACAATGCAATAAATGTATCGAACATCCAACCACTTTTACAATCAATAAGATACTTATAAGGCCTCCTAAGTAGAGCGCGGAGAGGCGCCATGATGTGATGTGTTTATAAACACACCACAGGGGTACGCTAGTAATTTTGCTTCATATAACAGGGTCACGTATACCATTGTTCTTTTTTTTATACCATTGTTCTTTTCTTATTCCATTTTTTTTCATTTTTGATACTATTGAATATTATGGCCATTGTGTCGGGTTAGGGCAACTTCGGGCCAAAAAGTTATACCCAAAACACGCTATTTTGGGCCAAAAATAGCGGGTTTTTTGAGTCATTTTCGTACCGGGCCAAATTTCTAACTAAAAATGCGATTTGAGTTGTCTAAAACTAACCTAAAAATATAAAAAAAATCGGTCCGGGCAAAAAAACAGGGCCTAAACATTCTGCCCCAAACCGGCTATTTTTCTGGCCGGCTCGGTTTGGACCGGAATCATGATGATCAGGTCTATCTCTAGTTAATTAGCTTATTTATGCAACGTAGAAGTATATATATATATATATCATACATTCATACAATTCCACAATCTTATTGCACGATCGAGCTAAGAACTTTCTTCAAATCCAAATTAGAACATCCGACAATTAAGGGGACATTCTGTTCATCTTTAAAAAATTAGTTTCGGGTCCAATAAGTCTAGATAAGTTCAGATAATTTACAATCAGGTATAATAAGTTCAATATGTTCCAAACAGGTCTAATAAGTTCCAAAATAATTATAATTATTTTAATATTTATTATTATTTTTATTTTTTTTTGGCAAGCAAGCAAGCAATATATTAATCAACAGTAAGGGATATTACACCCTAGCCAGGAAGGAGCCAAAGGAATAAACCAAAGGACCAAACCTGCAGCAACTACAGCTCAACAACCTGAGCTTAATACAACACATGAGCACTCACAAGGCCCTAAACCAATCATGGTCTATTCTGCTAACAGTTTTCCCTAGCAAGTTTTGAATCCTATGCCTAGTGTCAAACTGGATAGTCTTCAAGATAAACTGTTTAGTAGGGACATGATGATTCCACACAGCATCATTCCTTGCCTTCCAAATCTGATAGACAAGACCAGCCAAAGCAGTGAAGATGACCTTCCTTCTGAACTCTTTCTTACAGTACCTCCTTACCCACAGAAAGACTTGAGTAAGATTAGTCTTGGTCACAGTATAACCAAGCCAATTCAAAACCAACTGTAAACAGTCAGTGCTGAATGTGCATTCAAAGAACAGATGGGAACAGGTTTCCACAACTGAGCCACAAATAGCACAACTGGGATCGTCCCCGACACCAATCTTAAATAACCTTGCCCTAGTTTACAGTCTGTCTAGGAGGGCCAACCAAAGAGTGAACCTGTGCTTTGGAACTGAAAATCTATTCCAAACAAATCTATGCCACTATACTTTTGGTTGTTGAGTACATAATCCACCATAGATGTTCTTAATAGAATATTTGGGATCAGTCAACCACTGAGTGGAAGCAAGAGCTTCAGTAATATTGTTTTTCACCTTGCAAATGTATCTGATAGCACTACTGGCAGCTAGAGTGGGAGTGAACTGCTGCCAGTTATGTTGTTTCACATATAGAGTATGCACCCATTTCACCCAAAGATTGTCCTGCTTCTGACTGATTTCCCAAGCCAGCTTTCCAACAGCAGCTTGATTCCAAAGAGAGATGTTCCTAAAACCCAACCCACCTTGGTCTTTGTGGTTACACAGATGGTCCCAACCAACACTGCCAGGCCTGCTCTCATCATAAGTACCAAACCATAAAAAGGACCTGCAGATAGCAGTAATCTTTTGTGTAATTCTCTTAGGGAGAAGGAAAATCTGTCCCCAGTAAACACAAATGCTCATGAGAACAGAGTTAACTAGTTGCATCCTTCCTGCAAAGGAGATATGTCTGGAACTCCAGACCTTGATTTTAGCCACCATTTTCTCCACTAACAAATCACAATCACTAGCCTTCAGCTTCTTAGAATTGATAGGTACCCCTAGATGTCTGAAGGGAAGAAAATCAAGCTTAAAACCAGAACATTGCTGAATGCTAGTCTGAATTGAAGAGCTCATTCCACAACAGTATATAGAAGATTTAGCAGGGTTAACTTGTAGTCCAGTGGCCTCAGAGAAGACTTCGAAACCTTCCAACATCAACTTAACAGAGTTAAGATCACCCCTACAGAACATTAGCAAATCATCTGCAAAACACAAATGATTCATTGCCATTGATTTGCATCTGGAATGGTAATGGAAGTCAGG